>NC_062547.1:134571891-135196891 GCF_016906955.1 Phacochoerus africanus
TTCTGCAAGGCTTCAGCTTTGCGTCCAGCTCCAGGGAGTCTTCTAACGCCGGCAGCCCGTTTGCCGGGATCTGTCCCGGCCCCGCGCCCCACTTTCCCTCAGCGTGCCTGGCCCGCGAGAACATTCTGACGCCCTCGGGCAACGCCCTCGACCGACCTCGCAACACTGTCCGAGCAACGCTCTTTATTACCCCTTATTGCCACCTGCAGAGCAGCGGCAGAAAGAGCATGCGGGACTACGACGAGGTGACCGCCTTCCTGGGCAAGTGGGGGCCCTTCCAGCGCCTCATCTTCTTCTTGCTCAGCGCCAGCATCATCCCCAACGGCTTCAACGGTATGTCAGTCGTGTTCCTGGCGGGGACCCCGGAGCACCACTGCCGAGTGCCAGACACCGCGAACCTGAGCAGCGCGTGGCGCAACCACAGTCTCCCGCTGCGGCTGCAGGACGGCCGCGAGGTGCCTCACAGCTGCCGTCGCTACCGGCTCGAGACGATTGTCAACTTGTCGGCGCTCGGGCTGGAGCCGGGGCGCGACGTGGACCTGGAGCAGCTGGAGCAGGAGGACTGCCTGGATGGCTGGGAGTTCAGCCAGGACGTCTATTTGTCCACCATCGTGACCGAGGTGGGTGTGCGAGCGACCCTTCATCTGCATCAACCCCCTGCAGACACCTTAGCAGTGCCTGGGTCAGCGTCTCCAACTCCTCATTAAACCTGGCTAACAGTCACCTGGGTTATACTTCTAAAACAGGTGTGAAACCCCGGATAGTAGGACTCAGACTCATTCCTGATCAGTTTGTCTAGTACAGAGGGGAAGGAGAAAGGAGGCAGCTGTCAACTGCCTTTTCCTTTGGCAGCTTCACCAAAGACCAAGTTGTTTCCCAAGAACCTAGATACTGCCAGGCCTAGGCTCCCCAGATGTACAGTCTGAGTCAAGTTCCTGCCACAAACATAAGAAGGGATGTGGGGGAGGCTGCTGAGCCCATGAGCAGACACAAGAGCCTTGCTGCTGGGCAGAGCATGGGCAGATCTGGTGTGTTCCCTGGCTGTAGACCTCTGAAAGCATCTGGGGGCCTCCTGCTCTGTCATACAGCTATGGTGAGGCTTGGGTCCTATCCTGAGGCTCCAGTGTCTCTTGAAAAGGAGCAGAAGGCCTCTTGATACTGGGGGAGTACAGGGAACTAGAAGAGGCACAACCCTAGCCCCAGGGCACTCATGAAGAGTGATTCACAGAGGAGTTCCCATTGTGGCGCAGTGGTTAACGAATCCGACTAGGAACCATGAGGTTGCGGGTTCAGTCCCTGCCCTTGCTCAGTGGGTTAACGATCCGGCGTTGCTGTGAGCTGTGGTGTAGGTTGCAGACGCGGCTCGGATCCCGCGTTGCTGTGGCTCTGGCGTAGGCCGGTGGCTGCAGCTCCAATTCAACCCCTGGCCTGGGAACCTCCATATGCCGCGGGAGTGGCCCAAGAAATAGCAACAACAACAAAAATAAATAAATAAATAAATAAATAAATAAATAAATAAAAGAGTGATTCACAGAGACCCTAAGAGCATAGGGCCCAGTGGTGGTCAGGAGTTCCAGCTTATGCTTTTAGCCCCTTAACATCCTAGGTGGTTTGGTGGCAGGATTTCTAAGTTTCAGGAGCCAGTGCACCTCTAGATCCCCCCAGCATTGGCACCATGCCTACCATGGGCCCTGAGGTGGCCTGCTTCTATGGCTTTGATCATCATGCTTGCCCACCCTCTGCCCACAGCCTTGTCCTGGGAGGTCTAAAACGATGTGCCAGCTCAACCTACCTCAGTTCCTGGAAGTGTCCTCAGCATCTGAATTGGAGCTGGCCCTACTGGCTGCAGCCCTCCTTGACAGCAGCATTGGCCAGTCTCTTTCCCCTTCCTCACTGGTTTTATTCACCTCAGGGTGTGAGGGGTGAGCAGCTCCTAGCTTACAGATCCATAGCTCTCCTGTCATGCCCTGCTCACAGGGGCCTGTGGACACCTCTGGGCGTGCACATCATCACACACTCACACATATGCACCAGGATTTGTGGTTTTCAGCGGCCTTTCCCTTCCTTGTTTCATTTTTGGGTGTTGGGAGCAAAATAAAAGGCAAAGGGGCAGTGATGTTTGGGAGGAAGGAGAGAAGTATGAAAGTGAGTAGGGTGGGTGATCACCTCAGAGAAGTGGTGGCACAAGGAGGTGTTCTGGAGTCAGAGTGGTGGGCCAGTTCTGACCCCACCCCTAAGCCTCAGCTTCCTTGTTTATCAAAGAGAATACAAGCAAATAAGATGCTCAGCATCACTCATCATTATGGAATGTAAATCAAAACCGCAATGAGATACCACCTCACACCCATTAGATTGGCTGCTTTAAAAAAAAAAACCGGAAAAAATAACAAACAAGGATGTGGAGAAGTTGGAACACTTGTGCAGTGTTGGTGGAAATGTAAAATGGTATAGCTACTATGGAAAACAGTATGGCAGTCTCAAAAATTGTAAAATAGAAATTCCATATGGTCCAGCATTATCGCTTCCAAGTAAATACCCAAAAGAATTGAAAGCAGGGTCCAGAAATATTTGTACACCCATCTTTATGGCAGCATTATTCACAGTAGCCAAAAGGGAAAAGCAACCCACATGTCTAGCAGCAGATGAATGGATAAATAAAATGTGGTAGCTACATACAGTGAAATAGTAATCAGCCTTAAAAAGGAAGGACATTATGACACATGCTAAACACAGACGAAACTTGAGGACAGTGCCAAGTGATATAAGCCTGTCACAAAAAGACAAAAATGGTATGATTTCATTTATATGAGATATGAAGAGTAGTCAAACTCACAGAAACAGAAGTAGAATGGTAGTTGCCAGGGGCTAGGGGGAAAGGGATGGGGAGTAGTTTAATAGAATATACAGTTCCGTTTTGTAAGATGAAAAGAATTCTGGAGTTTAGTTGCACAATAAAGTGAATATATTTAACTCTACTGAACTTCACGCTTAAAAATTGTTAAAGTGGTGGAGTTCCCATTGTAGTGCAGCAGAAACAAATCCAACTAGTAACCATGAGGTTGCGGGTTCTATCCCTAGGCTTGCTCTGTGGGTTGAGGATCCAGCGTTGCCTTGAGCTGCTGTGTAGATCACAGACATGGATTCTGCATTGCTGTGGCTGTGGTGCAGGCTGGCAGCTGTAGCTCCAATTCGACCCCTAGCCTGGGAACCTCCATGTGCCACAAGTGCGGCCCTTAAAAAAAAAAAAATTGTTAAGGTGGTACATTTTATGTTATGTGAGTTTTATTACAGTTGTTAAAAATGAAAATCATAAGAATATCCAGCTTATCCAACTTGTAGCGAGGATTCACTGAGATCACGCACCATGTTACATCCCAAGGCACCAGCAAATGGGCATCACAGGTGGCTGGGTGAGGAGTGGTAAGGGCAGGACCTTGTCACCTCTGGCTGGGCACTATGAGCGTGGCGCGAGCTAAGGTGTAGGTTTCAGCCAGTGTAATGGATGATGAGACTTGCTGGTGGCAGAGCCCCTCTCCCTAGGGTGGACTTCTAAGGCTCAGAGAATAGGGCACAGGGCTGAATCCACTGTTCCAGGGGGAGAAATGGCCTAAGCTCCCCCAAAAAAGCAAGCACAAAGGCCCTGAGCAAGTTCTCTGCATTCTTCTGGCACCATACAGGTAGTGGGACTATCCTCAGAGTGTCTCTGCTTATCCCTCGGTATGGGATCTCCTGATGGGCATACCCTCTGGGACAGAGAAGCCTACCTGGGAAGACACCAGCCAGGAACTCAAGGATGGCATGTTCTGCTGTGGAAATGCCTTTCAGAGCATGCCAGGAGCCTGGGACCTCATGTTTGAGTTGGGACCTTTGACAGGGGGGAGGCATCTGCCTATGTGCATAGGTATCTATGTTGTTAAAGGCTGTTTGTGAAGTCAAATTTATTCATCCTGTGCAGAGCTAAGAATTACTTTTAAAAAACAGCTTTATTTTGAAATAGTTTTCACCTAGAAAAAAATTATTAAAAGAGCACAAAGAATTCATATATACCCTCTGGAGTTCCCGTCGTGACGCAGTGGTTAACTAATCTGACTAGGAACCATGAGGTTGCAGGTTCAGTCCCTGGCCTCGCTCAGTGGGTTAAGGATCTGGCGTTGCCGTGAGCTGTGGTGTAGGTTGCAGACGCGGCTTGGATCCCGCTTTGCTGTGGCTCTGGCATAGGCCAGTGGCTACAGCTCTGATTAGACCCCTAGCCTGGGAAACTCCATATGCCGCGGGAGCAGCCCAAGAAATGGCAAAAAGCCCAAAAAAAAAAAAAAATTCATATATACCCTCTATTGAGCTTCCTCCCATCTCCACAATTTGTATAACCATAATTCACTTCTCAAAAGTGGGAAATTAAATGTTAGTTACAATGTTATTAACTAAATTAAAGACCATGTTCGAATTTCACCAGTTTTCCCACTACTGTACTTTTTCTGTTTTAGGATCCAATCCAGAACCCCATGTTGTATTTCGTTGTCATGTCTCCTTCATCCCCTCCAACCTGTGATAGTTCCCCAGGCTTTCATGACCTTGACACTTTTTATGAGTCTCTCAGTTATTGTGATGACTGTTCCTCAATTTGTGTTTGTGTGATTTCTCTCGTGATAAGATTGAGTCTGTGTGCTTTTTGGTAAGAATACCATAGAAGCGATACGTCCTCTGGGCATCCTACATGATGCCCTGAGGTACATGATGTTGATTTGGTTGGTTACTAATGATGCTGACCTTGCTCATGTGGCTAAGTTAGTGTCTGCTGAATTTCTCTACTGTAAAGTTAACTATTCTTCCCTTCATAATTAATAAATATCTTGGGGGAGATACTTTGAGATTATATAGATATCCTGTTTCTCCTTGAAACTCTATCCATTGCTATCCATCCATTACCAGATGTCCACTGAAACAACTATTTTTGTGGGTGTTTGCCTAGTGGCAGTTTTCCATCTCCTGCATTCCTTCCAGTTTATTAATTGGAAGTCTTCTGTAAAGAAGAGTTTCTTCTTCATTCTCATATATTTACTTATGCAATTATTGCTTCATATTAGTACAGACGCGTACTATTTATTTTATTCCATGAATCCTAACCTAATACTATTCTTATTTATTTCATTGTTCTGCTTGTTCCAGCTTGAACCAAATTATTTTTTACTTTAAGGTTAAGTAATGTAAAAATCCAGTCTGATATTCTTCCTGTCTCTGGAATTTGGACTGGAAGAGCCTATGTTTGCCTCTGGGGCAAGAATGCCAGTCACCTTTTAGCTAAGTTATCTGCAAGGAGTGTAGCAATAGGAGCAGGAGTGAAGCTTCTGTTGGGGAAGGAAGGGACCCCAAGCATCCAAGACAGATGGAGCCCTTGTCACTGAGACCTACCGCAGTGGTGAGGCTGCTCTCCAAGGGCATGATGCTCCATATAGCTCTTCAGTACCACAGACCCCAGAGAGCAAAGGTCTTATGTATGAGGAAACGCAGAGCCTCCTGCCCTGAGGCTGAAGGAATGGGGAGGGCAGCAAATGCCCTGCTCTCCAGGGATTGAGGAGCAGGGCTGCTGGGCAAACAGTAGGAGTGAGCCTGGCTCCTGGCAAGGGTCTAACATGGGCTTGCCTTTCCTCTGACGTGTCCTCTTTCCCCCTGGAACATCATTAGACAGACTTGACCCCTTGTATCCATGGGCTAGGAAAACTAGGCAGTTGCCTCTGGGCCAGACCCCATGCTCCAGAGGCCCTGAGAAAGGCTTCTTTGGTAAAGAGCAGCCTTCTGTGGCCGGTCATCTGAGAGGTCAGGTCAGGCAATGACCCGAGGCAGGGCTGCTGTTCCCACATATCAATTTCTATCTTCTCCTCCAGCTGGCTGCACCCTCTAGGAATCCAAGGGTGGAGCTACTGGTAGCTATGCCCTTAACCATGATAAAACATTCAACAGAGGGCCTGGACCTCTGGCAGCACTAGTCTTGTGCTATTTTTCTTGCGACTTGGGATCAGGACTTGGACAGAACAGGACACACTGATTCTCCACCCACAGTGCGAAGGTATGAAATAAGAACATGGGGGCCTTATCCTCTGCCAACAGGGTGCTATGGGAGGCCCTAGGAGCAGTGAAGGAGGGAACGATGAGACAGACAGAACCTGACCTCTGAGTGACAACTACGTGGGATTCCATATGGCAGCTCATAGAGATGTACCTCCTTTGGGGGCTGTGTGAGCTCTGCCAAAGATGAAGCATTTGTGCAGGAAGCACGTCTTGACTTTTATCTTTCCATGAGGCCTGCAGACTGCTCTAGAATATTGCTGGCTGGTGTGAGACTGGCAGCTTAGCTATCAGGACAGTCCGAATATTAACCAGGTTCACAACTCAGACCTGCGCTCTGGCAGATTCCAAAGGGGATATAATGGCGACATCCACCTCAGCCCACACCAGCAGACTTTTATTTTTAGTCAGTGGTTTAGAAAGAGAAAAATAAAGGGGACGTGGGCCTTTCTCTAGCTCTGACCTGAATTTGCTTCCCTGTTTATCAGCTGCTTCATGCCAAACAGTTTGCCTCTTGCCTCTAAGTTGTGTTCCTGTCATAAAGGCCACCAGGATCTCAGAATGTGCCTTTGTCCAAAGGCTGCTTCACCAGCACCTCCTGCCAAGTTTCTGGACAAATAGACTTTGTCCATCTCTCTTGGTGGGCAGCAGAACCCTCACACTTGGTCTAAGAGGTAGGATGGTGTGTTGACAAAAACAAGGGTCTGGCTGGGCTGGTAAGAGGAGCTGCAGGTGCCTCAGGCCTCTGAAAGGACTGTAATTTCTTCTTTGTGACAGGCTAAATTTGATTTATATTCAAGGCTAATGCAGGCCTGCCTTCTAATCTGAAACCTTGGTATAGTTTTAAGTACGTTTCTAGAGGCCAAAAGAAGGCACAGACAGCCCAAGGCTGGTGGCTCCTGCTCTGTTTTCAGGACTGCAGGGCAGGTTCACAGTGGCATCTTTCAGAGTTATCCCGTGGTGCCATGTGGCTGGCAGAGCCCTCATCCCATTTGCCCTGACTCGCAGAGTGGAGCCCAGTAGAGCTGTGGTGGATGTAATATCAGGACACAAGGGAGAGATCCAGGTCCCTGAGTGCCCCTTCTCCTTTCCTCAGGCCCATTCCTTCCCTTCCTCACCACTCCACTTAAAGTCACTGGGTCTTTTGCTTCGGCTCAGCCTCTGATGGCCACAAAATTCTTCACTGAGACCTTTCCACTTATGGGTGCTTTTTCCTTACCTCTAGTACAAAGAAAGAAAGATACTGAGAGCATTTTAAGATTTAACCCCTCTCCATCTCCTGAGCTCTGAGTTGCAGAGTCTTCATTTCTGGTGAATGCAGCCAGGAGACTGGAGGAATCCCATCCTCCACTCAGTCCATATTGATATAGTGGCACCTTGACTCCAGTTTCGACAGGCTGAGAATGTTGGGGCCCTGGTTGCCCTTGTCCCAGCTTGTTGTAGAATGGAGATCCCAAGCCAGGAGAAGCAAGCCGAAAAGAAGGACACCATCACCTCCAGCCAGCATCCAACTCATAAGGCAGGGGTGTCATTCTGAGGGCCACTTTCCCTTCCCCCAGCTCTGGAGTAAGGGCTCAGAGATTTTTCCCCAGGGGAAGAACCAGGTCATAACAGCAGAGTTCTGAAGCTGTCCCCTGCAGAAACAACTTCACTTGAAACAGGATGTGCAGAAGTTGAAGCTTAAGAGTGCTCTTTAAAACAGTGGAGATTGTGGTGATAAACAATTAACAGACTGGAAGCTACCTTAGAACAACAAGCTAACCCATAGGGCAACCAGTTTACCAGAGAGAACCAGAAAAATAGACACCTCACAGCAGCCCTCCTGAAGTCAGAACAAACTTCAAAGACCTGGCTCAAAACTACTTCTTCAAAGGGGATTGAATTTAATTGAACTAGACTATGAAGTGATTTATGCTCTGAGGTATTGTTTAAAACAATCAAGGAATCAGCCTGCAATTGGTGGAGGCTAACAGCTAGGTGTGATATCAGCAGGGCAGCCAGCTTAATTAAAATACCAGGGAGAGTTCCCTTCATGGCGCAGTGGTTAACGAATCCGACTAGGAACCATGAGGTTGCGGGTTCAGTCCCTGCCCTTGCTCAGGGGTTAATGATCCGGTGTTGCCGTGAGCTGTGGTGTAGGTTGCAGACACGGCTTGGATCCCGCGTTGCTGTGGCTCTGGCGTAGGCCGGTGGCTACAGTTCAGATTCAACCTCTAGCCTGGGAACCTCCATATGCCATGGGAGTGGCCCAAGAAATAGCAAAAAAGACTAAATAAATAAATAAATAAAAATAAAATACCAGGGAAGGGGAGTTTCCATTGTGGCTCAGTGGAAACAAATCTGACTAGCATCCATGAGGTCACAGATTTGATCCCTGGCCTTGCTCGGCAGGTTAAGGATCTGGCATTGCCATGAGCTGTGGTATTGGTTGCAGACGCAGATCTGATCCCACATTGCTTGGCTATGGTGTAGGCCAGCAGCTACAGCTCTGATTCGATCCCTAGCTCGGAAATCTCCGAATGCCATGGGTGCAGCCCTAAAAAGAGAGAGAGAGAGAGAAGAAAAAAAAAAAATAGAGAAAGAGACAGTCAAAAAGAACTCCTCTAAAACCATCATTATCCTAGGGTAACTGTGCACATGCCCAAGGCTATGCCTTCTGAGGAGCAATATCAGAGGCTTCACACTACAGGGGAAATGGACTTCACTAAGAATTCAGCCAAGTCATTAAACAAATTAACAAGCAAACAAAAACGAATGCCCCTAGGGTGAGGAGGTACTCAATGCTCAGAGTTTCCACAATATAGTGCCTAAAATGTCCAGTTTTTAACAAAAATAATTACAAGACATGCAAACATGTCTTATATAAGACAGGAAAACATGACTTATACACAGGGGGGTAAAGCAGGAAACAGAAATTACCTGAAAGTGCCTACCTGTCAGATTTAACAAATACTGCAAACCAGTCATTATAAATATATCCAAAGAACTAAAGAAAGTCTCGCTTTAAAAAGCAAGAGAAGGTATGATGACAATATCTCATCAAATACAGAATACCAATTAAGAAATAAAAATAAAAGTTATATTAAAAATCAGGAGTTCCTGTCATGGCTCAGTGGCTAATGAACCCGACTAGTATCCATGAGGACGCAGGTTTGATCCCTGGCCTTGTTCAGTGGGTCAAGGATCTGGTGTTGCTGTGGTTGTGGTATAGACTAGCAGCTGCAGCTCCGATTCAACCCCTAGCCTGGGAACCTCCATATGCCACAGGTGTCCCCCTAAAAAGACAAAAAAAAAAGAGTTATATTTAAAAGTTAAATAGAAGGTCTGGAGTTGATGCATATAGTAAGTGAAATTTTAAAATTCACTACATAGCCTTAATAGTAGATTTGAACAGAGAGAAGAAAGAATCAGCAAATTTGAAGATAGAGCTACAGAGAGTATATAATCCCAAAAACAGAAAGGAAAAAAGGAATGAAGGAAAATGAACATGGTCTTAGAGAAATGGGGAATGTTATTAACCAGACCAACATATGCTTAATGGGAACACTAGGAGAGGACAGAACGGAGCAGAAAAAATAGTGAAAGAAATAATCACTGAAAACTTCCCAAATTTGATGAAAAACCTTTTTATACACAGCTAAGCAGCTCACTGAACTCCAAGTAGAAGAAACAAAAAGAGTTTCACACACAGACACGTCATAGTAAAACTGCTAAAAGACAAGATAAAGGGAAATTTCTGATAACAGTGAGAAAAAGATTACTTGTCTCATATAAGGGAACCCCAATAAAATTTATATTTGACTTCTCCTAAGAAACAATGGAGGCCAAAAGGCAGTGGGATAACATATTCAAAATGCTGAAAGAAAAAAGATATCAAAAATCTTATATCTGGCAAAAGTGTCTTTCAAAAATTAAATAAAGATCTCCTCCCAATACACACACACACACACACACACATACAAACAGAATTTTTTGCTAGCAGTGCTGCCTTATAAGAAAGACTAAAGGAAATTCTTCACAGTTTTTTTAAACATACAACTTATTATTTGACAACTGTAAAGCATCTTTGAAAGAAATTAAAGAAGGCCTAAATAAATGGCAAGATATCTCATGTTCTGTTTGTGAAGCAGAAAATTTAATATTGTTAAGATGGCAACACTCCCCAAATTTATCTACAGACTCAACACAAAAGATGTTTAGTATCATTAGTCATTAGGGAAATGCAAATCAAAATTACAGTGAGATACTTCTTAACATTCGCTGGGATGGTTCAAATCTAAAAGACATACAATAACAAGTGTTGATCAGAATATGGAAAAATGAAACCCTCATTCATTGCTGTTGGGATTGTAAAATGATGCAGCCATTTGAGAAACGTTTCTCAAAAGGTTAAACATAGATTTATCATATGACTCACCAATTCTATTCTTCATATATACCCAAGAGAAATGAGAGCATGTGTCCATGCAGTGTCCTGTACACAAACGTTTATAGTAGCTTTGTTCATAATAGCCAAACAGTGGAAACAACCCAAATGTCTATTAACTGATAAATGGCTAAATAAAATGTGGTATATGCATACAGTGGTATATTATTCAACCATAAAAATGAATGAAGTACTGATACTTGGTACAACATGGATGAACCTTGAAAACATTATGCTAAGTGAAAGAAGCCGGTCACAAAAGCTATATATTGTATGCTTCCACTTACATTAAATTAAATGTCCAGATAGGCAAACCCATCGGGACAGAAAGTGTATTAGTGGTTGCTAAAGGCTGGGGAAAGAGAATAGGAAGTGACTGCTAATGGGTATGAGGTTTCTTTCCGGGTGATGAAACTGTTCTAAAATTAGATAGTGCTGATGATTGCACAATTCTGTGAATATAGTGAAAACCACTGAACTGTAGACATTATAAAAATGAATTTTAGGATATGTAAATTATATCTCAATAAAGCTCTTACAGCCAGTTTCCCTCCCACTCCCCCAGTGGTTACAAAATTCCAGCTTTAAGTCTGCAGCTAAGTTATAAAGAAGAAATTATGAGTAGATGTATGTTCTATTACTAATTACTGCTTCCTCTCCCCCTCCCCCTGGAATGAAAAATAACTATAAGAGGACACACAGAAGTCTGGTTTTCATTCTTAAATGGACTGTTGCTAATTTTTCATCCACAGTCATCTCTGAGATTGAAGTCCATTTTTTTTTTCTTTTGGCCGTGCCCACGGCACGTGGAAGTTCCCAGGCCAGTGACTGAACCTGCACCACAGCAGTGACATGAGCCACAGCAGTGACAACACCAGAGCATTAACCTCCTGTGCCGTAAGAGCACTCCTGAGGTCCATTTATAAAGAGATTTTACACCTTGTGGTAAAAGCTTTCCTGGTTTCGGTCATTGAATAGAAAGTTCTCATTTCTACGAATCTCTTCTGTCTTGTCAGGTTTAAGTATAACCTGCTTTGCTTATTCATTAATGTTTGTTCAAGTCATGGTTTTGCTTAGGACAAAAGCATGAGATTAGTAGCAAGGGAACTATACTTAATGAGGGCTGTAATGTGTCAGACACTCTACTTACATTTCCTGTCCAACACTCACGAAACCTCAGGAGGCAGTATTGTCACCTCTTTGAAGATGAGAAAGCAGGCTGCAAGAGGTGAATGCCACGTGGCCCAAGTCACACAGCCAGAAGTGGCTGGACCCGACAGAGCCTGTGCTCTTTGCTCAACGTCAGACTGCTTTCGAGAGTTCTCAGTTCTATGCAGGTCACGGGGTACACATCTTTATGGTCCTTTATGGCTTTGGTAAAGACAAAAGCTGCTAGACTTTGGCTACTTGCAGAGTTCAAGGTTGAGGGTGATTTTCAAAGGACAGTGTGTTTGATACCACACATTTCCAAACTCATTTTCTGCGGCTCCAAATTCATTCATTCGTCCACAATTTGTTAAGCATCCGGCCATGTGCCTAGCCTTGTGCAAGCATCAGGTATCTAAAATGATTATACAAGTGTATTCAGGTTTTAGAACGCTGGCTGTCTGAAGGAGGATAAGCGGGGCCGCCTCCGTTCCTCTCTAGTCAGAGAGCAAGGGCACAGTGGCTCAGAACAAAGCCCTCAGGACTGCGGGGCTCATGCATGCACATGTGCACACCTGCTCTGTCCCATAAAGTATGCCTGACCTTGAGCTTTGTAGAGGCAGTGACCATGTCTGCTTTGTGTCCCATTCAGAGTCTGGCACAGAGCAGGTGTTTAGTGACAGATGAATAAATGATTCAGCAATTCCTTTTACCAATCCACTAGAACTTGGCCTGGCCACTTCATCGCTCTGTGACGTCTTCATGTGTAAAATAAGGATAAGGGCAGTACCCATTTCACATGGCATCTTTGAGATCCCAGGAGATAATATGAGGTATACAGTGAGCACTCAATACACTGCACTCGTTATTCCTGTTATTATTACTGCCGAGGGCCTGAGAAGCATATTCTTCTGGGCCAAGAGTGACCTCCCATCCCCTATGACCTTGTGACTTGGATTTTTGTGTTTTGAAGCAGAACTGAAGGCTAGATGGCCAGCCAAATGGAGCTTACTCTGTTAGGGAACATTAGTCTAAGACCTTGAGGATGATTCAGACACAGTAATCCTGCAAGGGCACACTTAGTGCCCCAACCCTGCAGCTGGGGTCATATGGTTCCCACACTCAACTCTCTGTCCAGAGTGTATGTGGGAGTATGGGGGATGTTTAGAAATGGTAATTGACCTGAAACCACAGCTCCAAAGCAACGCCAAGCAGCTCCTCACCAGGTCATCAGCCATTAGCTTCTGAGTGGATCTTGTGTATGAATGTTTGTGTGTGCATGTATGTTTGTGTGTGCATGTATGTATGTGTGTGCACACATGTGCCTAGACCCATGGGACAGTTCTGTCTCATCAAGGAAAAGACTGTCTTCCACTGGTCCTGCCCTGTCATTGTTAACCACAGGGACCCTGGGACCTAGCTAGTGGAGCCCAAGACACACCCCTAAAAACTCCAAGGGGGTGGGACAGGCAGGGCCTGGCCTCCTCAAGAATAGCCAAATGGAGAAAACGGCCCCTCTTCAGGGTGGCATCTGATTTATTAAACACCAGTCCCATAAGCTGCAGCTGGAACTTTATCTGCCAGTCTTGTGTCCTATTACGAGGCCTCTTGCAGCTTTCTAAAAAGACTCTTGCATACAGTAACTCCCCAAGAGAGAGCCCAGCCTTGAAAGCAACCATGGGTAGCCATGAGGTTTAGCTGCCTTCCCCTGCCAGGTGCAAGCAGATTCTCTGGACAGAATGCTCCAAGGGTCTGGGGCAGATGGGTGCTGTGTGTACATGGCCACCTTCTCCTGAGAGGGCTTCTTGGACCCCTCTTCAGGGAGGGAAAGGCTTCTTGGCCTCCAGTAGGAGAGTGATGGGGAACTTGCCCTCACCTCACCCTTCTAAGTACCCTATTCGGAATGCCTTTCCTCGCTCCATTCCCCAAAGACACCAGGCTCCGTGGGCATCAGCCCCCCACAGTCATACAGGGCCCCATACTTTGTTTTAATGCTCCACCACTGCCATCTTGAAATTCTTGTTTTTGAACAAGGGGTCTTTCAGGTGTGCTTGGCCTGCGAAGCATGTACCTGGTCCTATTCATTATCTTTGCTCATACGATGCCTAGAGTCACATCTGACAGCCTTCCTCTTTCCTGTCTGTTTCTAAGTCCTGTCTATCCTCCCCTAAGGCAATGTCCTAACAGAAAAACATTTAAAAAAAAAAAAAAAACACACAAAGGAGAGCACATTATCTTGGGAAGAACTTTCCTGCTTGACTTCACATGGAGTGGTGATGGTTGATAATGGACACTTTAATACCCCAACCAAACTTGAGATTTTTCTTGGCTCTGTCCAAGGCTAAAGGCTGTGGTGGAGGCCTTCTACCCCTAGCTCTAGTGTCACAGTCCTTGAAACATTGTAGGGGGTTGTATATAATAAGCTGGCCTTGGGAGTTCTTGTCCAAAGCGGGACATGGGTACATGTTCTGAGGCCCCAGTTGGTATCTCACTTGCCCACTCACTTGATATGACTTCAGGCAAACATCAGTCTCAAAGCCTCAGTTTAGTCTTCTGCAAAATGGGCACACTCCACATCAGGAGGCTTTGGGGCCTCAATCACTATTCTCTGTGTTGGGGCAGACACTTTGGCGAGTGATTTTTGGAAGCGGGTAGCCATTGATTCAGGTACATGTCCTGTCTATGCCTTCTGACCCATGGCATGGCAGAGCACATGAATCTGGCCATACAGTTTTGGAGGGTTTGTGCCTTTTCCCCTGAAGCTCGTTCAGGGACTCCAGTTGAAGCTACCCTACTCTGAGTGTGATTTCGGACTTATCCTCAGATGTGCCTGAGGGTTAGCAAGCCAAGGTTCTAGCCCTCATTGTTTTTCTTCTGCAGAGCTGTGCTTGGGTGTCCTGCTTGTGGTACCTGGAGAGGCAGTCTCATGAATCTTGTTATTGTCTCTGGAATGGGGGTGTTCTCAAGGACGTTAGCCTCAACATCACAGAGCGGCTCCTTTGAGGAAGGAAGCCTATGGAACAGACTTCTCTCAGCTCTCAGTACTCAGAAAAACGGAGCTTTTTTGCCATGAGTTTATCACTTTGGACACTGTGATCCTGAGAGCCGAGCTGCTGGAAGAGTCAAAGCAGATTTCAGGGCTTTCCTGGCAAGCAGACAGGCCTTTGGGCAGGACGGCCAGCGGTCAGCCTTAACCCTGGCTTAGTTGTTTTGTAATCCCTTCTCCCCTGTGATTTCCACTTGCCTCAATTCCCTTAGTTTTTGCTGTACACGTTTCTCTCATATGTGTCCTTGTAAACACCTCTCTCTGCTGCACAATAAGGCATGGCATAAATATATGAATTCATTTTTATATCTAATTCAGGCAAGTTGTGAGGACTAAGAACTAAATTGGTTTGGGAATGTCATGGGAGCAGCACCACTGTCAAGGGGGCTGAGGTTGGGTGGGAGGCAGGGGGTTTTCCTCTAGATGGGATCATTAGAGCAAGGCCCTGACCCACAGCCCTGAAATACTTATTGACACCTACTTATTTTTTAATTAAAGAAAGCTCACTGAACCCACTTTGAAATTTTTGTACCCTCCCCTTGAGATTCTGCTGAATTGACTTAAGTCAAGAGCTGGGAACTGGGGAGTTCCCGTTGTGGCTCAGTGGCTTAAGGATCCGACTAGTAACCCTGAGGATGTGGTTCGATCCCTGGCCTTGCTCAGAGGGTTAAAGGAACCAGTGTTGGTGTGAGCTGCAGTGCAGGTCACAAATGTGGCTCAGATCTGGCATTGCTGTCGCTATGGAGTAGGCTGGCAGCTGCAGCTCCAATTGGACCCCTAGCCTGGGAACTTCCATATGCATAGGTGCTAAAAAGACAAAAAAAAAAAAAAAAAAGGAGCCGGGAACTGAAACTCTCCCTGAAACTCTCATTTTATGGGTCCAAAGCAAGGACTTGTTAGGGCTTCAGTAGCCCATGGGCCCTGGGGAATGGGAGGGACCAGATTCTAGGAGGGCTGCATGGGAAGTAGGGTGGAGGAGTGTAGAGCGGAGATAAGGTCCACTGGAGAGGTGTGGGATCCCCACCCCTAGCACACTGGGGCCCTGGATCAGGCCCTAAGCATGGCCTAGGGTGCAAGTAGGCCAAGGAGTACAGGGTAGTTCACTGGAGGAGTCTCAGAAAATATAATCGCAGGCCCCCTGAGGCCCACTTGCATTTTTCAACAAGGTAGAAGAAACTTCTATGTGTGGATGAAGTGACCATGCTCTCTTCCCCACCCTGCAGGCACTGCAAACACCTTCCCCCCCCAGCTGGAATGCCTTCTAAAGCAGAAATGGCACCTTTGTTTCATAGACCTTCACAGCTGAGGAGTCATACCTCAGCTGACTTCTCGAGATGCAATGTAAACAAAGCCAAAGGCATCACCTTCCCTTTCAGAAAAGGAGAGTGAGACTCAGGCAGGACAGTGACTTGCCCCAGTAAATGGTAGAGTCAGGAGTCAACCCCAGGGCTGTGAGGCCTGTGACCTTGGCACAAAAGTGAAAGCTTGGCACAGGGGAGGAGAGCCTGCCTGGCTGCCATGCTACTATGGCTCGGAGCTGGGCTAGGGCCAGACCTGCTGAGGGCTGGGCTCATGCTTTGTGTTTTTTCCTTGGCAGTGGAGCCTGGTGTGTGAGGATGATTGGAAGACGCCCCTCACCACCTCCCTGTTCTTCATAGGTGTGCTCGTTGGCTCCTTTGTGTCCGGGCAGCTGTCAGACAGGTAAGGATGTTGGGAGGGAGAAAGGGTGATTGTCAATTCATTGCCTGTCTTGGGGTTGAACTGAATTTAGGGTCTTTTTACCCAGAGATAGGGATGCCTCTTAGGCCACCAAGTGAGTGATAGGAGGAACCATGATGTCTCCTGCCTTCAGCCCCTTTCTGGGACCCTCTGGAAAGTGGTACCCTTGTGTCACCAAACCCCTCAAAAAAAGAATACTGTCTCACCACTGCCTCCCTGCCCATCGCTAACTCTCCGGAGCCACGTGATCTGCCCACAACCAGCCACCAGCTCAGTCAGAGTCAGACAACGAGTACCCCTCACTAACTGTGCACCCGCCACTGCTGTAGGTCAGACCCCTGGCTAGACGCTGGGGCTACAGAGCCGACCAGGCTGATTCTGGGACCCCTGGATCTCAGTCTGGAGGAGACAGCATCACAGCTCTGGGAACATGCTCCCAATGGCCCATGAATATTCTGTGGGGACCAGAGCAGGAAGGTGGGAGTGTTCAATGGCAGTGTTGGGAAGACGTCCTGGAGGAGAGGCTGTCCCTCCCTGAGTTATGAAGCCCAGTGGGACTTCAAACCCAACAGCCTAAGACCTGAGTTTGGAAGATGGAGTGGGAGACTGTTCTGCTCACACCCATGTTCCATCCTAGCCATTGGACACTACCAGAATGTGAAATTAAGACTTAAGCCAAGCATAGTGTCACTAAGGGGCATTGCTGGAAGCTACAGTTTCCATAGAGCAGTGGTTCCCAATCTGGGATGCACAGTAGAGTCACCTGGGAAACTTTTTAAGTCCTAATACCCAAACTGCCTCCGGTTGTCTACATCCAGATAATAAGAATCTCAGAATGCAGGTGTTTATTTATTTTTTCTTTTTATTTATTTATTTATTTGGTCTTTTTGTCTTTTCTAGGGCCACTCCCGCAGCATATGGAGATTCCCAGACTAAGGGTCTAATCGGAGCCGTAGCAGCCGGCCTACACCAGAGCCACAGCCACGCAGGATCCGAGCCGTGTCTGCAACCTACACCACAGCTCACAGCAACGCCGGATCCTTGACCCACTGAGCAAGGCCAGGGATCGAACCCACAACCTCATGGTCCCTAGTTGGATTCGTTAACCACTGTGCCACGACGGGAACTCCAATTTTTTTCTTTTTTTTTTTTTTAAATTGCAACTGCAGCTGCAGGCCTACACCACAGCCACAGCAACACCAGATCCGAGCCACATGTGCAACCTATGCCTCAGCTCAGGGCAACACGGGATCCTTAACCCACTGAGCGAGACCAGGGATCAAACCCATGTTGTCATGGATACTAGTCAGGTTCTTAACCCTCTGAACCACAACAGGAACTCCATCCAGATAATAAGAATCTCAGAAGGCAGGTGTTAGCACCAGTAATTTTTGAAGCTCTCTAGATGAGTCCAAGAACAGCCAAGGTTGAAGACTGCCATTGGAGGGACTCTTGGTTCTGGATTGACAGAATTTCCATGTTGCTGATATTAGATGTATCTGTAATCGGTACTGTACCCACTTTCCAGAAACATGGTGACAACTTCTACCCCTGGCTTGTTCTAAAGAGCAGATTTCCATGTCATCTATACATAAGCTGATCTGTACCTTTGAGATATGGTGCTTACACAGGAGGTTCAGAATCTCAACAGCTACCTCCTGGGCAGATGGATACCTGAAGCCTCACCAAGGAAGAACCTGGGAGGATGTGACAGGGTGAAAAACCTGTCCCAGCCCTGAGAAAAACAGAGTGCGAAGCAATGCCTGACTCAGGGCTTCCACACGCCCTGATTACAGCCCTACCTGCATGGGCCCTATTTTGTGCTGTGCTGTTCTTTACAGGTTTGGCAGGAAGAGTATCCTCTTTGCAACCATGGCTGTACAGACTGGCTTCAGCTTCCTGCAGATCTTTTCTATCAACTGGGAGATGTTCACCGTGTTATTTGTCATCGTTGGCATGGGCCAGATCTCCAACTATGTGGTGGCCTTCATACTAGGTAGGAATGGCTTCTGACCTGCAGGGCTCCTCCTTCCACCCCTCTGAGAGGCCTGGCGGGGGGGGAGGGCACTAAGGAGGGCACAGGGAGTGCTCTTACTCAACACAGAAGGCAACCCCTCAGCTCATGGACTGTGCTTCCAACATGTGATCAGCCTCAGGGTTGTATGTGCTGGGGATGGGGGTGCAGCCACAGGTTCTTTGACTCGGTCATAGGCAGGGCAGGCACTCACAGGGAGCCAGCTCTGTGCTGGGTCCTGAAATGGGATGGTGAATAAGAACTGCAGCTGGTAAAAGCCAGCTATGTAATTACTGAGACACATGTCAGGAGCACAGGGCTTGAGAGAGGCACAGAGGAGGGGATCTTGAGAGAGAGACAGTCTAGGGATGTCTTTGATTGGTGCTGCAAAAGCTTAAGACTTCTGCCTGGGCCAGGGCTAGAGGGTGGTTAGTGTGGCCAGTACACAGGTAGAGGAGGCATGTGCCAGACAGAAGTCCAGTGCCAGCCTGCCATTGTTAGGCAGGTCTGGCCTTACCGTAAGTCAGAGCCCACTCCCAGAGCCTATCAGCTACATGCAGGACGAGCTTCACTGCTGAGATCAGTCCTATCTCCTAGCAGCAGCCTTGGTTCTGGAATATTAAGCTGCTTAAGAGGGACTCACAAGCTAAAAGGCCATGAGGAAGCCCCCCGGGCCTTCACCAGCTTTTCCTGGAAGGCAGTGGGGTGAGCCCTCAGCAGGTGGATGAGGGCCGTCCGCAGGAGTGAGAGTCCCCGGAAGGCTTTCTAAACCCACCTGCTCAGAGATACGGGGAGATGGGGGCACCTCTGGGATATAGACACCAATTTCCATAATCTCTAGTGTGATCGTATATTCTGGCTGTCCCAGTTTATCCCTATTGTCACAGTGTAATTACCAAGATGCGCCTTTAGTGTAAGTCTAATAATTCTTATCTCAAAGGTCTGACTAGTAAGATGATTCTGATCCCTTTTAAGAGTCTGGATGACTCACTGGCTTTTGAGATGCTGTGTTCTCTTGGTCGAGGATGTGTACGCCCACTGTCCGGGTGCCAAGGTGGAATTGTTCGGATTCCACTCCTTTAATCATTTGTGAAGATCTCCTCACAACAGGCCCGGCCTTGGTGTCTGAAGAAGGAGGAGGGGAGGGCATGCTGAAGGTGCCGCTCTCTACTCTGTAGGCAAGGAGGGGAGCAAGATTTTCTTAAAGGAGGTCATCATGCAGAAGACTCAGAAAGCTGCAGGCCAGTGGTGTTGGAAACTGGAGATTGGAGGAATTTAGAAGAGAAACTCCAACCTCCTAATGCCTGATGGCCCCAAGAACATGGCTTTTGGACACAGCAGAGCCTATTGTTCTCATGGTCTAAATCCCACAGCCCATCTTCCTTGTGGTGACCCTCCCTATACCTGAAAAGCCCAGCGGGTAGCTTTGCTTGGGTCAGAACATACCAGAGACTAAACAGAAGAATCTTCCTGAGGCCAGCAGAGCCCTTTAGGAGGACCTAAAGGATCATCTGAAATGGAAGGGCACAGCACAGGATCATAGTGAAGCCAGAGGAGCCTTGTCATTGGGATCAGGAGCCAGGTGGCATCTGTACCACACCTGGCATCCCCCAGGTCCTGCTAAATGGTCAGCATTGAGACTTACCTTTCCAGGGGCACAGGGTGCTTCTGGAGCCATGGAGCCTCCCCTGTGTGAGTGCATGAGGCCCAGAGAGCCCACCCTGGGCCTCCTGCAAGAAGGTCCCTGCCCAGATGATCCCAACACTACAAGCAACTTCCCTCCTGCTCCCCATGCTAAGAAGAGTGAGGAGGGTCAGGGGGAAAGTAAATCTGTAAGATTATTCAGAGCCCAGATATCCAAGCCAGTGATCAGCAGGCGGGACTCTGGGTGCAACAGGTTCCCCATCAGTTTGGTCCAGGGCTGCAGCAGGGTGCTCTGGGAACCTCCCTGGCTATAGTGTTACGTTGCCGTGCTCTGCAGGAAACTGCTGATTTTTGAGACTCCTTACGCTGGGTTCTTAGACATGAACATTTAGGAGTGTCACTGCTCCCCCTGGAGCAGACAGACTCCATGAACAGCAGGGGAGGGAGCGGGGAGGACGGCAGCTGGCTTCTCACGGCACAGTAGCGCTCTCTGGTGTTCTAGGGTTAAAACAGTTGGATTCTGGGTTTTAATTAACTAAAAGAAACCGCAACTTGGGGTCTGAGCTGAGTTCTGCCTGGGCCTTCCACTTTTGCCCTCTGGCTCCAGGGAAGGTTGGCAAATTCTGTGATGATAATCTCCCCTTTTAGTAGGAGTCTTCACATTAATTCATAAGCTGAATTACCCCCACTCTCAAAGCAGTGCAGAAATGGATCCTCTCCTTGCTCTGCCTTTTAAGAATCATAAAGCTTGCTAGAGTCTTAGGAGACTAGAAAAGGAAAGAACAGTGCTAACTAAAGGAGCAGAACATGGATACACCTGCAAGTGAGGGAGCTGCCAGAGTGATGCTGATTCAGGAGGAAGTGACCACTCAGGACCAAGGACACTGATCCTCCTCACACTCCAGCTCCCCTCTCAATCTCCTACTGTTTCCCAGAAATAATGCCTTGGACCTGTCCACAGCCTCTGGGTGATATGCCAGCATCCTGCTCATCTTTCATAACTAGCTGCTTGAATTTATTTTGCACAGTTAACTGCCTCCTGTCTTGACTGATCCATTAATTCAGTATTTTCGCGGTACTCTTAACATCCTCCTCCTCTGCAGTATTTGTTCCAGCATGTGGAACCATTTAAAGTTCTACTTCCACTGATGTCTAAATGTGTCATCTTCCCTTATAACTTGGCTGCCAGGAAACTCAGGCAAGACTGAAATTTAACTGTATTAACTATGCAGCTTCAATCAGCCACATAGTTTTTAAATGTTTTTAAATTGAGATATACTATAATATTAATTCTTAAAAAGTGTGTAATTCAGTGGTTATTAGTACATTCACAGAGTTATACAATAATACCTCTGCTTAACTCCAGAACATTTTCATCACCCACAAGAGAAAGTCATTAGCAGTCACTCCCCCATACTCCTCTCTCCCTGGCCCCTGGCAACCACTAATCTACTTTCTATCTTTATGGATCTGTCTCTACCGGACATTTCTGATAAGTGGAGTCATATAATATGTGGCCTTTACGACTGACTTCCTTCATTTAGTGTTTTCAAGATGGGTCCATTGTTGTAGCATGAATCAGTTTTCTAGTGTATGGAGATAACACGTTTTGTTCATCTCTTCATCAGTTGATGGACATCTGGTTAATTCCATTCTTTGCCCAGTTTGTAGAATGTTACTGTCAACATGTGAGTACAAGTTTTTTGTGAATCTGTTTTCACTTCTCCTGGGTATGTACCTAGGAGTGGACTTTCTGGCTCATGTGGGAATTTTAACCATTTAAGGAACTGCCAGAGTGTTCTCCAGAGTAATCCATTGCATATTTTTGTTCTTTTCTCCAAGGCGTGACGTTTTACTTTTCTTTATATTTTACTCTAATGTTGCCATTTTATTTTATTCAAACGATAAGCTACCTCAAATGGGATATAAATACATTGGAAAGATGCAGAGATTTTCTGGCAGTCTTTGTCTGCACTGCACCTTTTGAGGGAAGAACAGGGGAGACCCAGGGAGGAGCAAGGAGTCACTCTGGTCTGGCTTTAAGGGCTCACATCTGGTCAGCAGAGGCAGGGGTGTTAACAAAAGCCAGTGTGGGTTGTGGGCCTGCTGGTGTTGGGGGAGCTCAGATAACTTTTAGAGGGTATATACAAAGATAGAAAAGGTTACTTTTACCTAGGATGATCCATCAAAGTTTATAGAAGGGAGAGGGGAAGCCTGAGCAAGAGACTATCTGTTAATCTGAAGAGGAGTCTGAGTATTTTCTGAGGAGGAAAGAGAAGTTCTGCTGTCTTCCATTGGGTTTCTTGGTCAAAGGCATCATGTTTTCCAACAGTCCCCTGACATGTGGCACATTTCAACTGTTTGACTAAAATAAAATAATTAGTTCTCTCTGAGCACCTACCATATACCAGACACTCACTTGACTAGGCCTTTTACCTACATTATCTCAGTGCTCATAAAAATAACTACATGAAGTAAGACTTATCAAAGTCACTCTAGTAGCAAACGAGTGACACGGAGCCCAGGCCCTGCACAGGGCTGATGGAGGGCATGCCTGCTCATCCCAGGGATGCCTGGGTCCTAGCCCATATCCTGACAACTGCACCACAGTCTTGGCTCTTGAGCTGGGGCCTGCTACGGAGATGATAATGAAGAAGAAGAAGAAGATGATAATGACGACGATGATGATCGAGGGAGAATGACTAAGAGTCAGAGCCAGAAAGTCATACTAACAGGAAAACGTTCAGCTTTGTGCCATCTGTATTGCTCCATGGGAAGGCACAAGGCGGAGCTATGAAGCTGTTGGTACTCTGCAAAGGTAGAACAACTCTGTTCCTGCCTGAGATTCAAGCTTAGGGATATTATCTGGGAATCCAGCAGTGTAACTTCTTGCTCTTATTAGGGTCACTGAAGTTTGAGGGAGCTCCCTTGGCCTCCTGAGTCTACAAGACTCTCCCTTGGGCATGTGCACTTCTCTCTTCCACAGTCACATCCTCAGCTGCTTCCCTTCTGAACCTCTGCTTAGGAATAAGTCACCCCCTATTCATTCTCATATCATGAGAATCACAGACAGAGGATTTAGAAACCATGGCATGGTGAGTCTTCTCTTGGAATGGTAGAAAGGTCATTAATGAGGTAAGAAAAGATCTGGAAACAATACTTATGATCCTCAAAGAAGTTTGGCCCTATTCCTGGGAATGAGTGTAGAGGCTGAGACATACGCTGGGTAGTTTATCTTCCAAGGTCTGCGATGCACAGTACTGGCCATTCTTATCAACCTGGCTTTTAGAAACAGCTGTTCAAGAGGGAACTACTGAGGCACATCCTCTGTTAGGCTGAGTGAGGAAGAAGAGGGGTGTGGACAGGAATAGGTAGGAGGTGAGAAAGGGAAACCAGTAGAAGTAGTAGTTTTACTGCCTCTCTGGATTTAGCCCTTAATTCCTTAGCCATTGCTCAGGGCATAGAAACCCAACTGAGAAATTCCGTTTTGAAAGCCAACCCTGAATGACCTTTGAATGGTCTGTTTTGTATTTTCTGGGCTATTTCTCTGTAGTGGTGGGCAGATCTTAAGCAAAGGATGGGGTGGAGCCATTGCCATTGGCCAGATCTCCACCCTAGGGCAGAGGACAGGAGTGGACTCTGTGGAAAGGGCCTGGAGCTTTGTGACAGCAGAAGGAGCTTGTTCTTGGACTCCTTGTCTCAAAGCAAATGCTCCAAGGAGCAGGCAACGTCCCAGGAAGAAATAGGGCCGAGCGATCCACTGTGGCACTGAGCAGAGCAGAAGCCTCTCCCAAAACAGGGCCAGAGGCCAAGCAGTCTTGGGCCTTTGTAGTGTTCTGGGAAAGCTCTGTGAGGTGCAACACACACACACACGATGTGTGGCCAGCTCCAAGGCTGCTGCCTGCCAGGCCGGCAGAGCAGCTTCATCTCATCTTTCCTTGGGCTGTATGGACTGATCCCTAAGCCCCGTGTGGCTGCCATGGAATTCAGCCTGGGGTGCCGGGGTCCTGCTCTGTGCACCTCCAGAGACAGCTAGATCCTCTTTATCATTTCTCCAGGCTCAAAGGTGGCTGAGGATGTCCTGACACGACTCAGTAACTGAACTCTCCACTATTTCCCAAGAGACCTATGCCTGCCTGTTAGTGCATTGTGAAAAAGGCTGAATGCCCCAAGATCCATGGCCCTCGGCAGAGCCCCCAAGTCTCCTGGGACACTCTCTCTGCTCCTCACCCCGGGGCTCTTATTTTGGAAATGTGGTAGTCTCAGAAGGGACTGCCTCTTGGGGTTGGGTATGATATTCCCATGACATGAGAAGGCCTTAAAAAAATGAAAATATATGACTCCTTTAAAATCTCATGAAAGCTCATCCTTCTATAGGGTGCTAAGTCTTGGCTCACTTCCGATCTTCCTCCACCCTGACCGCTCCTGCCCTGGGCCATTAGCAAACACCTTTGCTCTTTTCTAAGTGGTTATATTTTGAACTCTAACTGCCAGGTAATGATGTAAAAAGCAAATATGAAAGTGAGTTAAAATGCTAATACTCCTCCCTTGTTTTGAACAGGAACAGAGATTCTTGGCAAGTCAGTTCGTATTATATTCTCTACGTTAGGAGTGTGCACATTTTTTGCAGTTGGCTACATGCTGCTGCCACTGTTTGCTTACTTCATCAGAGACTGGCGGATGCTGCTGCTGGCGCTGACGGTGCCGGGGGTGCTGTGCGTCCCGCTGTGGTGGTGAGTGTGGCTTGGTCCCAGACAGCCCCCCTGCTACGGGCCAGCAGCCGGAGCCTGGTGCTGACCCTGGCGTGAGCTTGCTGACCTCACTGGCGTGATGGGGGCCTCAAAGCCTAGAGACATTTGCCTCCATGTGGGTGGGCCTGTGTGAAGGGGTTTCATTCTCCACCCACACCGTTCTGTTCTCAGCAAACCTAGTCCCCGTTAGGCTCTCCCCGCTCTTACCTTTATTGCCTGTTGTTGTTGATGTTTGTGGAGCTGGTACTGTTGGCTTCTGATATTTTTAACTCTGTCCTGCTCTTCTGACACTTTTCTCTCTAGGAAATCTTTCTCCTTATGGCTTCAACTAATGTAACTTCCCTATTACATGATGATTAGCATGCCTGTTTATGTGCTTTGTCTTGAAGGAGGAGAGAACTGTTTTTGTTTAATAAGTCATTAGAAAAATGTTCTCTTCTCTCCTCCCACAACCTTTCTTTTTCTTTTTTTTGTTTTGTTTTGTTTTTTGTCTTTTTGCTATTCTTTGGGCCGCTCCCGTGGCATATGGAGGTTCCCAGGCTAGGGGTCCAATCGGAGCTGTAGCCACTGGCCTTGGAACGAGCGATCCAAGCCACGTCTGCAACCTACACCACAGCTCAGGGCAACGCTGGATCGTTAACCCACTGAGCAAGGGCAGGGACCGAACCCACAACATCATGGTTCCTAGTCGGATTCGTTAACTGCTGCGCCACGACGGGAACTCCCTCCCACAACCTTTCAACCCAATTTTGACATGTCAATGTGGGAATAACCAAGTGTTGAGATACTGGCTCCAGTTTTATCTATATGATTATGTGGAAGATTTTAGGTTAAAGAACAGATTGAGAGTAATGGAATAAGGTTCCAACCATACCCATTTTTGGGAGATTCCCCATTTCTTTGGTTTTTTTTTTGTTTTTTTTTTTTTGTTTTTTCACATTTAGGCAAGAGGAAAAGAGATTTTTCCCATTGGTGGGTCTGCCTCTCTCTCTCTCTGTCTCTCTCTCTCAATAATTAGTCTTTGGTTTCATGATATCCAAGTCAAATCTCCCAGCAGTGACTGGTTTTCCTGAACTGCTTGATCTCTGTCTGCTTACACACAATGAAGTTTCTTTGATCAGTTTTTGGAACTCAGGGGTTAGACCAGCCCTCATGGTTGCCCTTTCCTATGGACACACTGACTTAGGAAGTTTCCTAGAAGAGCCTTCATCTTGCTGCAACTGTTATGCAGCCACAGAGGCTGATAGGTAGTACCTCTTGATCTTGGCCTTGTTATACCAGATGGCTCTGGTTAGACCACTTCAAACTACTGTCCTTTTATGACCTCTAGGACTACTGTGATTTACCAGTGCAAATTCTTAGCATGGGTGTGCCTACGGGAGAGAAAGCACTTTTTTTTCTTACTTCCCTAGAATTTGAGAGCCAGTGTGTTAGACGTCAGATACTATTCTGATTTCCTAACCCAGTCTGAGAGCTGGGCACTTTTCTGGAATGAGAATCCTCCTCCTCCTCATTATCATCACAGCCTCTGTCCCTCTCTCCACAAGCCCCTTGCCAACTTAATTTACTGCAAAAGATGTTGGTGATCAGATGGTCTCTCAAGACATAGGATAGAAGTATTCAAAGGTTATTTTCTGCCTCTTCAGATGAATGATTTTTTTTTTTGTCTTTTTGCCATTTCTTGGGCCGCTCCCACGGCATATGGAGGTTCCCAGGCTGGGGGTCGAATTGGAGCTGTAGCCACCGGCCTACGCCAGAGCCACAGCAACGCAGGATCCGAGCCGCGTCTGCAACCTACACCACAGCTCACGGCAACGCCGGATCCTTAACCCACTGAGCAAGGGCAGGGACCGAACCCGCAACCTCATGGTTCCTAGTCGGATTCGTTAACCACTGCACCACGACGGGAACTCCAGGTGAATGATTTTTAACAATCCATGTTCTCTGGCTCTAGCTGTCATTTTGGCATAAGAGACCAATACTTTTAAACCATGTTATAATCTTGCTGTACAGCAGAAATTGACAGAACAATGTAAGTCAACTATAACAGAAAAA
The DNA here is from genome assembly GCF_016906955.1 of Phacochoerus africanus. Taxonomy (NCBI): domain Eukaryota; kingdom Metazoa; phylum Chordata; class Mammalia; order Artiodactyla; family Suidae; genus Phacochoerus; species Phacochoerus africanus. The sequence goes on from NC_062547.1 coordinate 134,598,756, forward strand.
ATAAAAACCTAAAAGAAAAGAAAATATGTTAGAATCAAGCTTATTACTGTATGATTCTATCATAGAGAGAGAAAGAGAACAAAAATAGAAGGGCCCTGACTGGCTGTAAGAGATTAGTAGATTTTAATTTGTGGGGCTTGGATCTTAGCTTCAGAACTAAATATCAGAGCAGGGAACAACTCAGATATGTCAGCCCTTTGAGTTTCTAGCACAGAAGGTCCATGCCACAAGGGGCTGCCTTACTCTCGCCCTGAGGAGGGATCTTCCTCTGTTGTCCATGGGTTGGTGAGTGCCCCTGGCTGTGGGCACACTGTACCAGGGACAGGACTGCCCCAGAGAGAGGAGAGCCCGGGGCCAGGACAAATAAGCTGAGGGCTCATCCTGAAAGTTTAAAAATAGCATCACCATTTTTCTAGAAAAACAAAATAGCTTCTCTTGAACATCTTGTCCTCGAGAATGGGACTTTCTGAAGTGATGCCCATCTGTCCAGGTGGGCTGGGATAATGTGGGGAGTGCTTCAGGCTATCGTGATCTCTGCTGCCTACTCAACATGTGATACAGGCTCTCCAGCAACACCTTCCCCCTGTTCAGTTTGAATTAAATTGACAGAGGGACTATAGTGTACAACCTCCACCAACTTCAAATGATCAGCTAGACTTAATTCTTCATGCACCAAAAAACCACGGCAATTCAAAAGGAGAGAGCACAGCAGTCCTGAGTACAGTGAGCTGGGAATGGGAGGCTATCCAGGTGGTTTGGGGATGTTTTATGTCCCACGTTCCTTTTTATAAGGCTTGGTGGTAAGGCCACCGGCATGTTGAAGTATGTGTGTGTGAGTGGGGACAGGGCCCATAGATGCATCCTGGGGAAAGCTTTGCAATGCCTAGCTAAGTAAACATGAGAAATCTGAGGCCAGTGATGGCCCTCAAAGCCCACAGTCAGAAAGGTAGGATATTTCTAAGAACCACCTGGTTGGAAAAAGATACCTCTCGGAAGTAGAACTGCCCATGCCATGTATAGTGACTGTGGGATAAGGCCTCTTACTTTTTACTAATGCAGTCGCCACTGGCCACATGCAACTATTTAAATTAAAGCTAAATAAGAGTAAATAAAATTTAAAATTAGTTTCTTCAGTCACACTAGTCACACCAGCTCAGAAGCCACACGTGGTTAGTGGCTGCTGTATTGTACAGCACAACTCTAATTATGGAAGGTCAGTAGCCTAACGTCATCACAGCTGCTACAGGGACCAACAAGGCTATATTCAGGAAGGAAAACTGGGTTCACTTTTCAACTCATGTGCTTGTAGTAGGCTGGGGATGGAAGTCGGGGGTTGGCCGTTTTGTATGTTGTGTTTTGCTCTGAGATAATTCCTAGTGAGGCTTTGGAGGGGCCTATTAATTATAGGAGGACTCTGTCTGCTACATATAGTTTATTTTCCAGGATAACTAAGTACTGACAAATAGGTAAGGAAAGCAGGAGCTGGCAGAAGAATGGCTAAACAATTCTGAAAAATAAACATCAGGGAAAAAAAAATTAAAGTATGATTAAAGATAAATAGAAATAAGAAAGAAATCACCTGTGTTTAAGCATCAGTTAAAAATGTAGATAGACTGTATAATAAAAAATATGTTTCTAGACATTAAAAAATATGACCACATAGGCTATCTCCCCAAAATTGGTTTGGGTACTCAATGAACTGGGACTCTGTTGAAAGCCACGGGGACAGCCCACAAGAGGGTGTCGGTGCGTTCACTTCCTCCTCTGACTACAAGAAAAGCTCAAGGAACACAGATGCCATTTTTGACTCAGTAAACTTGCGAGCATCACCAGATGGGGCACCAGGGGTTCTCCTAGGGATGGATATACTAAAAAGATATTAGATTGTATTTCTTTCATGAGCCACATGGGATATGAAGTTTTAATGGCATTCTCCAGCTGCCCTGGCTTAAGTATGCCCCCAGTTAATGCTAACCCTGTAGAGCCTGGCTCTGGCTTCAAATACAACTGATGATCCATCTTATGATTTGATGAGAACTTTGCCCCTTGAAGGTGTTTTTATTTATTCCTACAATCAATGGAAATCTTAGGAGGCCTCCCCTCTGATGTTCTTTAAAAAGACGAACTAGAATTGTACAAAACAAAAATTATTGTGGGGAAACTTAGAGTTGATAGTACCAAACTCGGCTACTGTGAAAAATTATAAACCATTCCAAATGAATTTTAGGTTTATTCCTGAATCTCCCCGGTGGCTGATATCTCAGAGAAGATTTAGAGAGGCTGAAGAGATCATCCAAAGAGCTGCAAAAATGAACAATGTAGCTGCCCCAGTGGTGATTTTTGATCCTGTGGAGGTAAGCATTTGCAAATGTTTCCTCTTGAGATCAGCTATGTGTTCTTGATTATGGAATCAGAAATTTTTTTTTTTTTTTGGTCTTTTTAGCTATTTCTTGGGCCGCTCCCGCGGCATATGGAGGTTCCCAGGCTAGGGGTCGAATCAGAGCTGCAGCCACCGGCCTACGCCAGAGCCACAGCAACGCAGGATCCAAGCCGTGTCTGCAACCTACACCACAGCTCACGGTAACGCCGGATTGTTAACCCACTGAGCAAGGGCAGGGACTGAACCCGCAACCTCATGGTTCCTAGTCGGATTTGTTAACCACTGCGCCATGACGGGAACTCCTGGAATCAGAAATTTTTTTTTGTCTTTTGTCTTTTTAGGGCCCTATCCACAGCATATGGAGGTTTCCAGACTAGGGGTCTAATCAGAGCTGTAGCCTCTGGCCTACGCCACAGTCACAGCAACGCCAGATCTGAGCCGCATCTGCGACTTACACCACAGCTCATGGCAACGCCGGATCCTTAACCCACTGAGCAAGGCCAAGGATTGAACCCACAACCTCATGGTTCCTAGTCAGATTCATTTCCCCTGTACCATGATGGGAACTCCCAGAATTTAATTTGGTTCAGTAGGTTTTGGGTGCCTACTATGTACCAGGCACTGTTCAAGGCCTTAGAGACGCAATGATGATGAAGTTCTGAGATAAAACCCACCTCAAAGGGCTATGGACCAATTAAGTGCAATAATATATGTAAACTGCTTAACACACAGCAAGTGTTGATTAAATATTAGTTTCCTTCACTTTTGCAAGTTTATCTCCAACTTTTTATTGGTCTTGCTCCATATCATTGATGCAGCTACATACTGGTGAATTTCAAATGTCCAGATTAAGTGGGAAAAATGTGTTTAAGGGGTATTCCACCCATGGGTTCCCACACCATATCCTGAATCTCACCAAAGCCTGCTGAGGAAGCTGTACATGTCCTCAGTCTCGCTAAGTCACATCTAGAACTTTAAGGCCTGAGATCAGAGGCTGGAGGATTCACCCCTGCAGGCAGGAGACCACAAGGAAAAACTGATATTCATTGGAAGCAGACATGCTTCCTGACAGTCAGTGAGGACTCGCAGTGCCCTTGGCCATGCCTCATGCCACCTCCTAAAGAAAAGAAGGAAAATTAGATACAGTTCCTATGCATAAGAAGCACAGAATATAACCAACAGTGTCAAGAGGATTAGATGGAAGATAAATGATGACCAAGGGGTGGGCACTGAGCCAGCAGAGAAACAGAGCAGCAGAGTGACTCAGGGCTGAAGAGGCAGGTCCAAGCCAGGGGGGACATTTAGAAGGATGGAGAGGATGGCGCAGGGCACTTCTGGCTAAGAAAAGGGTAGGGGACTACTTAGGACACCCCAAGAAAACTATATGCTTGCCCTGTGCTCACATCTGTACTTCTGGCTGCCCTGGAAAGGACTCCGCAGGGTGGCAGGCGTGCCAGTGCTCTACCTCGAGGGCTTCCTCCATCCCTGGCCTTTGTGACCTTTGACAGAAGCAGATACCCTGGAGGTGGCTGGAGAGCCTAAACTCTCAGAGGAAGCCAGGACAAATATGTCTATCCTTTGCTTTTCAGATTAAGAATTCTCTTCTCAGCCTTGGTCACGTTAACTGGATGCAAAAGTAACACTGGGAGTGTCTCGCACTTCTGCATCTCAGGGTTGTGTTGGATGTTTGTTGATATTTAATGGATATGTGGTCTGACTCCTGTTTTGAGGAACTTACAGTCTAGTAAACCAGGAACAGAAGTACATAGTTAAGGACAAATAAGAATAAAGTCCAGTGTCAAAATGCAAGCTTCTGACAGCACCTGGTTTCCTCCTGCCATGAGGCACATGGAGCCTTAACCGAAAAAGCCCAAGAAGGGAAAGGGAGCTAGTGCTTTCCTGAGGCCCAGTCATCTCCCCTGCTCACCTCCCAGGTAGGGTCCTCTATAGGAGGACCTGCAGAGCCCTGTGCCAGCAAATGCAGCCCGCTCAGAATGATAATGGAGAGGCTACCAGATGCCAGGCACAGTGTTCAGCTCACTTGATGCTCATGCCATAACTAGTAGGTACTACTACAGGCCCATTTTTTAAGGAGAGAAAACTGAGACACAGTTCTTTTTAAATGAGTTCTTTGCCCAGGATCACACAGCTAGAAGTCTTACTTGGTCTCTCTGGTGCCAAAGTACATGCTCTTAAGTGCGCTTTCTCATGTCATGTTAGGTGCAGTGGCATTAACATGGACAGGAAAAAATACAGAGTTAGTATCATCTTAGAATGTGAACTTGGGCTTCTTGAGCTTCCCTTCTGAAGGTGCTGCTTCAGAAGTGCCTGGTCCAAAGGCATTTTGGTTGCTCCATACAAGTCAGGGATAAGCAATGGATACAAGGATGCTCTTATACTGAGGTTTCCAAATTTGACTGATTATCACCATCACCCAAAGAACTTAAAAAATACAGATTCCCAGGCCTCTGGGCCCCAGGAAAGATTCCGATTAAGTGGGCCCAAGGTGGGACCTGGCAGCTGCATTTTCACAAGAGCTCTGTGGAAGCACCAAGTGTTAGCATAGGCCTAACCCACAGGTCCCATCTGTGCCTGGCATCACTCCCAGAACCTTTCAGGAGGGCTGCTGTTCCCAGTAGTTTTTGCAGGGCCTTTCTTTGTTGTGATAACAGGGTTATACGGCCAGGGGCATGTTCCAGAGCTGCACACTCCACGTAGTGTAGAAGCGAAAAGATGGCTATGAGCTGCGTGAGGAGGTGTCTGATTGTTCTCAGGATGCTAATATTGGAGAAGCAACTGCTACGAGGGCAGGTCTGACACTTTTACTTCCTTCAAAGCAGAAAATCCTTCCTTAGCCTCTAACTGAACACACACCATAGGGCCATGGAGTCACTGTCCTCTGTACAATGAGATTCTCCACCCCAGAGCCTTGTAAATTTGAGTTTCCAAGTCTTTTTTTTATTGAAATACAGCTGATTTACAATATTGTGTTAGCTTCAGGTATACAGGAAAGTGATTCAGTTATGTATATTTTTCTGACTATTTTCCATTCTAGGTTATTTCAAGTATAGAATATAGTTCTCTGTGTTACACAGTAAATCCTTATTGCCTATCTACTTTCTTTTTTTTTTTTTTTGTCTTTTTCAGGGCCATACCCACAGCATATGGAGGTTCCCAAGCTAGGGGTCGAATCGGAGCTATAGCTGCCAGCCTACGCCACAGCCACAGCAACGCCAGATCTGAACTGCATCTGCGACCTACACCACAGCTCATGGCAAGGCTGGATCCTTAACCCACTGAGCGAGGCTAGGGATGGAACCCACAACCTCATGGTTCCTAGTCGGATTCATTTCCGCTGCGCCACGACAGGAACTCCACCTATCTACTTTCTATATAGTAGTTTATATGTTAATCCCATATTCCTAATTTTCCCCTCCCTCTCTTCCTTTCCCCTTTGGTAACCATCAGTTTGTTTTCTATGCCTGTGAATCTGTTTCTGTTTTGTATATAGATTTATTTGTATTAATTTTTGATTCTACATGTAAGTCATGACATATTTGTCTTTGTCTGATTTACTGCATTAAGTATAATATTCTCTAGGTCCATCCATGTTTTCTGTAAATGGCAATAATTCATTCTTTCTTATTACTGAGTAATATTCCATTATATACATATACCACATCATCTTAAGCCAATCCTCTGCTGATGGGCACTTGGGTTGTTTCAATTCTAATAAACTTAGTTATCCAATTCTTAATGTACGGCAAGTTAACAAGTAAATTAAAAATAAAGGAAGGGTGTTCCTGTCATGGCTCAGCAGTAATGAACCCGACTAGGATCTTTGTGGACGAGGGTTCGATCCCTGGCCTCGCTCAGTGGGTTAAAGATCTGGTGTTGCCAGAAGCTGTGGTGTAGTTGCAGACAAGGCTCAGATCCTGCGTTGCTGTGGCTAAGGCATAGGCGGCAGCTACAGCCCCGATTTGACCCTAGCCTGGGAACTTCTATATGCCAAGAGTGTGGCCCTAAAAAGACAAAAAAATTAAAAAGTTAAAAAAGTAAAGGAAGCCCATCAACAGCAATAAGAAATTGCCACCGGCCACTGACAGCTCATGTCTTTTCCTCAATGCTGCAGTAATTATGATAATAGTTAAAATGTAAAATGTATGGGGCATTTACTATGGTTCAAGTACTATGCTAAGATTTATATATATGATCTCATTTAATCTTTTCAATTCATAATTATTACACCCATTTTACAGAGAGGATAAACAGTAACTTGCCCTAGGTTCCCTAGTTAACCCTGGTGTGTCCTGACATTGAGACACAACAAGGAAAGTAGAAAAAGCACATATGGACCACAAGGCAGTTTGGGGATATAAGGATCTACCCACTCAACAGGCCCTAAGGCTCAGTGTGATTAAGGTCACCCATAGTGACAACCACGAGTCAAGGCAAACTATGTCAGCACTCAGGCTTTACATATAAAGAGACAGTGAAGCCAAAGTCACTTATTTTATTTTATTTTGTTTTTATTCTTATGGCTGCACCTGAGGCATGTGGAAGTTCCTGGGCTAGGGGTTGAATCAGAGCTATAGCTGCAGGGCTACACCACAGCCAGAGCCACACCCAGATCTGAGCCTCATCTGTGACCTATGCTCCAGTTTGCAGCAATGCTGGATCCTTAACCCACTCAGCGAGGCCAGGGGTGGAACCCACATCCTCACAGGTATTGTGTTGGATTCTTAACCTGCAAAGCTAAAACAGGAACTCCAATGTCATATATTTTATTTTATTTATTTTGTCTTTTTACGGTCACACTCACAGGATATGGGAGTTCTCAGGCTAGGGGCAGAATCAGGAACTGCGCCATGACAGGAACTCCCAATGTCATAATATTTTAAAGGCTTCTGTTTAAAATGGGCCACAGGGAATTCCTGTCATGGCGCAGCGGAAATGAATCCAACTAGGAACCATGAGGTTGCAGGTTCAATCCCTGGCCTCACTCAGTGGGTTGAGGATCTGGCATTCTAGGTTGCAGACGTGGCTCGGATCTGGCACTGCTGTGGCCGTGGCATAGGCGGGCAGCTACAGCTCCGATTAGACCCCTAACCAGGGAACCTCCATATGCTGTGGGTGCGGCCCTAAAAAACAAACAAACAAAAAAAGACAAAAAGACAATAAATAAAATAAAATGGGCCATAAACATTTTTGGGGGCCACACCCTTGGCATGTAGAAGTTCCTAGGCCAGGAACTGAACCCAAGCCACAGCTGCAGCCTGCATCATAGCTGCAGCAATGCTGGATCCTAACCCACTGCCACAGGGGACCTTCCAGCCACAAACATTTTTAAATGTTAGAATAAGCATCATATATTTAGATGCCCTTATTCCCTGCAAATTCCAGACTTCTAAGCATGTTCAAAGTGAAGTGAGAGTCACAGGCATAAAAAGACATATGACAGTACCGTCATAACTAAAGATACTTCTTTACTACCTCTTAATCTCATGGTTGTTTGCATTATTTTAGCAACAGGAGCTCAACCCCTTGAAACAGCAGAAAGTTTTCATTCTGGACCTGTTCAAGACTTGGAATATTGCCACAATAACCATTATGTTTTTGCTGCTATGGTAAGTAATAAGAGATCTGGAAATGCAATGTACAGCATGTAAATATACAGCTGATTTTCTTAATTCAAGGGAAAATCAGGTCAAGGCCTGGGTCTTCCTGAGACAAAATGAAAATTTTATAATTCTACGTTATTTGAAAAGGTCTCAATTTAATCATGGAACTAGATACTGAAAAATATGTCACAGGGAACAATATTTAAGTCTTCTAAACTGTGACCATCAGAGAAAGAGTTCTGCCCCTCCTAAACTTACTGGGATTAAGATGTCTCTGGTGCCTGTAGCCAAGATACTGATTCAGCTCCTGCTTTCTGAAGCTGCAGTGGCAGTTGATCAGTGAGGTTAGAATAACCTGAATCCCCATTGCCTGGACTAGAGTTTTAAGAAGATTTTTATAACTTGCTAATAGCAATCTACTGAGGGTTTTTAAGGCAGATGAATAATTAACTGACTTTATAGGCAATATTTAATAATGTACCTGCCAATAAATGAGGAAGAAGACAAAAAGAACATGTCTACCTTATGGTGGCAGCACAGAAAACAATAACAGAACTAGTACGTCCACACTGCAGCTAGTCTAATTTTAGAGCCATCCTGTATTGCAATTAGAAGAAGTCAGTGACAGAGTTTATGGCTCTGGATTAAGTATGTCCTGGGCACATGGTTTTCCTCACAGTAGACCTCTTTAGCTCTTACCTGTCAGCAGGTATCACTGAACAGTGGCACTACTGAGCCAATAATAAACTAGTCACTAGTTTTATCTAAGCCACTCTTATTATCAAATGTGAAAATCACTAAGATCCCTAGAGCAATAATATACCACTTTTTGTTTTGTTTTGGATAGCCCTTGTGCCACCCAACCTAGAGTATGTATAAAAAGATCCAACAGTGTTCCTGAAAACATTTTTTCAGATGTCCTTTGCATTTCAGTCATGATGATAATACATGGATTTCTGCACAGAAGGGTTTGCATGGGGCAGCTTTTTTCCACAGGAAAACTTTTCCATGGAAATTAACTATAATGGCAGGATATATAGTGTGCGCTCTGTGATACCTTGAAGCATTATGGGACTTGAGCTTTTTTCTCTCAAGTGAGTTTTATTAAATCAATTGAAATTTACTATAAGTGGATCCCACAGTATTACCTATGTATCTCCTTCTTCTTTTTTTTTTTTAATAAGAATGCAATATGGAGTTTATTTTCACTAATGTGCCTAACATTCTTTCTTCAAATAATAGCTCAAGGGAATGAGAATGTACAAACTCTTCTAGTGACATCTGAAATTAATTAGCCTAGAATATGTATTGTTGAATATTGGTATCTCTAGACTAGTGCTGTCCTAGTAGAATTTTCTGCAATAATGAGAATGTTTTACATCTTTATTGCCCATTATAGTAGCCACTAGCTACATGTAACCTAACAAGTGAAGTGTGGCTAGTGCTAAAGTGAGGATTGAAATTTCAAATTTTATTTAATTTTAATTTATTTACTTTTAAATAGTATGTAATGTGGCTAGTGGCTACTTGTAAGACAGCAAAACCTATAAAATTTCTTGACCATCATGAAACTGTAATGTGACTCAAGCTATCCTTTTTTTTTTTTTGTCTTTTGTCTGTTGTTGTTGTTGTTGTTGCTATTTCTTGGGCCGCTCCCGAGGCATATGGGGGTTCCCAGGCTAGGGGTCGAATCGGAGCTGCAGCCGCCGGCCTACGCCAGAGCCACAGCAATGCGGGATCCGAGCCGCGTCTGCAACCTACACCACAGCTCAGGGCAATGCCGGATCCTTAACCCACTGAGCAAGCGCAGGGACCGAACCCGCAACCTCATGGTTCCTAGTCGGATTCATTAACCACTGCGCCACGACGGGAACTCCCAAGCTATCCTTTTGTCCTTTTTGTCTTCTTTCTTTTGTCTTTCAGGATGCTAACCTCAGTGGGTTACTTTGCTCTGTCTCTCAACACTCCTAATTTACATGGTGATGCCTACCTGAACTGTTTCTTCTCTGCCTTGGTTGAAGTTCCGGCTTATGTTACAGCCTGGCTGCTACTTCGAACCCTGCCCAGGCGTTATGTCATAGCTGGAGTACTACTCTTGGGAGGAGGTGTGCTTCTCTTAATTCAATTGGTACCTGCAGGTAAGAAGTTATCCAATATTAATAGCTTACCGGGAAAGATCCACACTTTGACTGGGCTAATTGTTAGTCACTCCTCCCTGTTCATGCAGCTTTTACATCATAAACCGTTCACAAGTCAGTTATACAAGTAATAGCTAAGTCTGCGATTTCCTATGTTCAAAATTACTCCCTTCAAACATGGAGAGGTAGCCATGGAGATTCAGAAATCACCACCTGACAAAGAAGAGTAATTCTCCCAGTCATCCCCTTCACAGAAACATTCACCTAAACCCTCAAACCTCTTTCTTTGAGTCATAATCCCAACTGCTAATTTCCTGGTACATTCAGACCTTCTTTCTGATGTGTACATTCAAGTGTTAAGAGTTGGTAGTACATGACAGTTCCATTATAAGTTCAGTGATTTTTATGATCTGTCATCTTTTAAGTAGTTAGAGAACACATGAAAAGATATATGCTTTTTCCTCTTATGCCTTTCTCATATTGTTAAAAGGTTAAGTCAACATTATTTCTGATATACAGTATTATGCATAAAAATATATTTCTTAAAATAATAAAAAGGATAAAAAGGTTTGTTTCTTCAATTCAAAGAGTAAACTTACCTATATTAACATGTTAACAACTTGCTATGAAACTGTTGTAATAAATAAAAGTGGACAAAATCGCTGAATGCACAGATGATTTAGAATGACAGAAGAGCAAAGCTCAAATCAACCCTTCACTCTCCATCTTTATCCGTGTGCAATGAGGAAGACTTTGAAGAGCAAGTGTAATTTGGGGAACATCTTTATATTATAAAACATTCCCATAAAAGCAAAAAAGACAATATAAGCAACCATTAAGAAAGTATCACTTCTAAAGGCACCTCTGTTGACACTAGGTCTCTTTTCCAGATTACAACTTCTTGTCCATTGGTCTGGCCATGATAGGAAAATTCGGGATCACCTCTGCCTTCTCCATGCTGTACGTCTTCACTGCAGAGCTCTACCCCACCCTGGTCAGGAACATGGCTGTGGGGCTCACATCTATGGCCTCCAGAATAGGCAGCATTGTTGCTCCCTACTTTGTTTACCTTGGTGAGATGCATCTTATCAGTCTACTCTTTTTAAAAATAAAAGTAACAGGTTTTCATTGTGAAAAATGCAAACAGCATAGAAAGTACTGGAAAAAGGACAAGTTCACCTCTACTCTCTCAGTTCCCCAAATCACAGTCCTCGAAGAAACTAATATTAATGGTTTGGTGAGTAGTGCTTCAGGCATTTTGTTTTTCACAACATATATGTGTGTGTGTGTGTATACACACACACACACACTTTTTTTTAAAACACATGAGGAGTTCCCTGGTGGCTCACAGAGTTAAGGATTCAGCCTTGTCAGTGGTGTGGCAAAGGTTCAATTCTTGGCCAGGCAACTTCCACATGCTGTAAGCACACCCAAAAAAAAACCACACAAACAAAATTATACAATAAATATTGCTTCACAACTTTTTTTAAACTAACATTGTATCAGAATATCTTTCCATATTGGTATATGTAGCTCTTTTACCTTCTTTTTAGTTAGTACACAGACTTCCAATGAATGTATATACATTATTTATTTAGGCTCATGGATGGACATTTTGGCCATTTCCAGGTTTCTGTTACTACAAATAACACTGCAATGAACATTCCTCTACACCCCATAGTCTTTGCATATTTAGATCCATGGACTGTTGGAGCAGTTTAAAGATTTCATAGATATTGCCAAATTGACCTCTAAATACCGTACCAATTTACAATCCAACTACACATATAGATATGCCTGTTTCTCCATATCTTCACCAACAATGGGGATTATCTAATTTTTAATCATTGATAATCTGTTATGTGAAAAATTGACATAATTGTTGCTTTCATTTCTTTAATTATAAATGAGGCTGATAATTTTTTCATACATTTATTTATTTTAAGAGATCTGACTGTTCATATCTTTTGCCCATCTTTCTAACAGTTTGTTCAACTTTGTATTTTTGATTTGGGGAGCTCTTTGTGACTGAAAAAATCAGCCCTTTGTATACATATTATAAATATCTTTCCTAATTTATCATTTCCATTCTGACTTTATGAATTTTTTCACCATGTAGGAAATTTTAGCTTTTATATAATTGAACTTATCAACCAGATGGGCTTTGGTGGGATGTTCAGTGGATGTTGGTTCTGGTATTTCAAGCCTAATCCTCCTCAACAGCTCTACTGGTGAGAGATGCAGACACAGGTCCTTATTCTTCCTGATCATTGATGGTTGCCTACTGGTTCAAACACACACACACACATCCCCAAAGACATATATGATTTCTCAGAAAAGGTACACTCTAAATCGTTACAGAGACAGAAAAACATTTTTCTGCCTTAAACATACTCCACATAGCTGCCCTGAAGAACACCTGAGAAAGTACATTATTATATCCCTTTTATTTATATATATATATATATAAATTTTATATATATATAAATTTTAATGAAGTAAATAAAATAATTGATTTACAATATTGTATTAATTTCTGCTGCACAGCAAAGTGATTCAGTTATATATATTTTTCACATTCTTTTCCATTATTGTTTATCCTAGGATATTGAACATGTGCTATACAGTAGGACTTTGTTAGTTATTTATCCTATGTGTAATAGTTCCTATCTTCCCTATACTTCTAAACCATGCTCATATGATCTAACGATGGACTACTGGTACATAGGAAATGGAGTACATATTCCATAATAGCAGCTCCTGTTGGTGACACAAAGGCCTCGGAGAAGCTTCAAGATTAATATTTTTTAATCAAAGAAGATTCTTTAGTGTGTTGTTCCTCTGCAATCTCTGTATGCAGAAGGGAAGCAAGATGAGGATCTGTCATTATTCTCCTATCTCCATCAGATAAAGAAGAGGTAGAGTGGTTCTTCCAAGACATATAAACCAAGATATAGAAATATTGTAAAACAAACAAACAAACCCACATTGCCTGACATTTATGGATTTAAATTGGATTAACTATATTACTTAGGTTTTTTAATGAGTCTAGGAGTTCCCACTGTGGAACAATGGGATTAGTGGCATCTTGGGAGCACTGGGATGCAGGTTTGATCCCCGGGCGGGCATGGTGGGTTAAGGATCCAGCGTTGCCGCAGCAGTGGCTGCAGCTTAGGTTGCAACTGCAGCTCAGATCTGATCCCTGCCCTGGGAACTCCATATGTCACAGGGCAGCCAAAAACGGAAAAAAAAATTTTAAACAGTCTCACAGCTCTGTGGACCTAGCTTTCCACAACAGCCTACTGGTCTGGGCAAAAGCAAAGGTCATAGCAATCACAGCAACATGTACCTGTCCCTGCACCATCCTGGTCAACCCCTCTCCCCTTGGTATCTTCCCGTCCCTCATCTCCAATGATTTTCACCTTAAGAGGAGAAATTTGGTAGGCAGAGATTTATCAGAGGAATACGTATCACACATGGTTAAGCAGTAGCTTAGAGAAAACAAGTTGACATGAAAGACCTTATGATAATGCGAATGATTATAGAAATTTAGATGCAATGACACCTGCCAAACAGAAACTGTGGTATTTTGCACACTTTTTTTCTTCTGTAAATATTCATGTTTAAAACTGCTTTCAAACAGTGTTTGGTACCTTTACAAAATGATTCTCAAGAGCATCTGGAGGTTCCCGTATCTAACTGATGTTCTCATGTCCCATGCCTCACAGGTGCTTACAACAGAGTTCTGCCCTACATTCTCATGGGCAGCCTGACTGTCCTGATTGGAATCATCACCCTTTTTTTCCCTGAAAGTTTTGGAATGACTCTACCAGAGACCTTAGGCCAGATGCAGAAAGTGAAAGGGTAAGTGGAACTTTAAAAAGTGATATCAAAATTCCTCAGAAGGAATAAACCTGCAAGAATAGATAGGAAGTTTCTGAAAAGGAAGAGTAATAAATGGAGAACAGCTCTATCAGATAATAAAGCACATTATTAAACAATGGTAATTAGAAATAGTGTGACAGCTGTATAGGAAAAGAAATCACTAGAATGGAATAGAGTTCAGAATTAAACTGAAAAAAATAGGAGAATTCAGTGTATGACAAAAAGTAGCTCAAAATCAGTGGGAAACAGATTATTCCATAAAAAGTGTTACAACATACAGCTAGCCATTTTGGCTAAATAAAAAACTTGAATCCTACTTCAAAATACATCAAGATAAATGCCAGGAAGATTTAAAAACTGATACCTAAAAATAGAAAGTCATAAATATACCAGAAGAAAACATAAATATCTAAATAACCTTAGCGCATGGGTTTATAACCTTTCTAAGTATGATATGAAAAGCAAAGAGCCATAAAGAAAAAGATTTATATATCTGATTATGTAATTTTAGATATTGTTGGCACAGCAAAAATGAAACCATAAATTAGAATAAAGGTCGACAAACCAGGGGAAAAATATTTCCAGCACACGATATAGACACAGAGTTAATAAACTTTATATATAAGATGCTCTTAAATTGGTACAACATGGTAAATCAGCTATACTTTAAAAAATAAAAAATAATTTTGAAAAATTCAGGAAAAAAAAAAGCTTTTAGCCATCAGTGGGAAAACGAGAAACAACTCAGAGGAAAACTGGCAATGATCATGAAAAGGAAATTTTATTGAAAATATACACATGAAAAAGAAATACTTGCCCAGAGTAATTAAAAAATTCAGTATCATTTTTTGGCCTATGAGATGGTGTGAGCATTTTCTTCTGAAATCAACCAATTCTGACACCTGTTCTATAATTTCATCTAATTAGGACAGTAATTACCCAGAGTTAGCATCAGACTCTGCAGATTAAAGGGTCACTCCCACAAGACTGCCCTCTCTCTAGATTTTAGTTGCAAGTAATGAGTCCCCAAGGTTACCCACACTTGTGGCTATTGGGGAAGGGGAAATTTACCCCTCTACCCCTTGGAATTCTTATGACTGAATAATAAAATTGACACAAGTCAAATTAACAGGCGAAAAATAAACAAATTTTAATTCATGCACACAGAGATCTCTCAGAAATAGGCCCCAAGAAATGGCCAAAGCAGGTGGTTTTTACACTTTTTAGACAAAGAAAAAATAAATTTGAGAGGACTTGACAAACTTCAGTTTAGGTGCTTAATTAGTAAGGAATTTAAGCAAAGTCTGGGCTTGGGTAGTAAATTAGTAAAGTGGCAGCAAGGTTTGTTTATACAGATTTCTTGGTCCAGCCCTGAATTCCCTACCTCTAATACTAAGGGGGTCCTTCTACCTCCAGAGGCAGAGGTATACCTTTCGCATGAAGGATTTAATTTCTGCTCTCGTAAGGTCAGTTTCCTTTTGCATCAGCTACTTCACAAGCAACTTCAATTCCAAATAATCAATATGCCATTGACACATGTCCAACATGTCCAACTTGGCTACAAAGTATGGTGTTTCCACAACTTTCCTCCTCACCTTCAGGAACTAGAAAGACTCACAGAACTCAGGAAAACCTATTTACTTACTAGCACTGGTTTGTTATAAGCAATGTAAATGACACAGTGTGAAGTCCAGAAGGGTCGAGAGCACAGAAGCCTTTGTCCCTGTGGAGTTGAGGTATGTTACCCATCTTGGCACATCAATTTGTCTGCCAATTCAGAAGCTCCAATCCCTAGTGTTTTTATGGAGTTTTCGTTGCATGATCAATTATTGTTTAACCTCAGGCCCTCTCCCTTCCCTGGAGGTTGGAGGGTAGGCCAAAGATCCAGGCTTCTACTCAAGGCTTGGTCCTTCTGCCAATCAGTCTCCATCTTTGAGGCTATGGAGGGACCTGTCAAGAGTTGCCTCATTAAATAAGAAGTAAGACTCCTATTACCCTTGCCACTTAGAAAATTTCAAGGGATTTAGGAGCTTCATATCAGGAATCAGGACAAAAATCAAATATCTTTCTATGACATCACAGATTGGTGAACATTTCAAAGATGAGTGGTATGATAGGAAAAGTTTAGATTCTAGAGTGAGCGCCTAACCTCAAATCCCACATCTGCTGCATAAATTTGGGCAATTTTCTTACTTTTCACTAAACTTCAGTATTCCCATCTTTTATATGGTAATAGTTCATATGGCTTTTGTGGGAGTTATATACTAGAAAGTGTTTTTTAGTGCCTGGCCGTGATAAAAATAAGTCTGTATATGAATGGATTCTGACCCCAGACTGAACATGCATAGCCAAAGGTACCCACTTTTTATGGTTGGTCAGCAGTTGGTTGTGATTTTGTTTTCGTGAGAGGAAGTGAGCTCAAGTCCTCCTGCTCTACCATCTTGTCCAAAGGTGCCCACTTTCAATGTTGTTTCTTCTAATGACATAAGCACTTCAGTATCAGCTTTAACTTGCCAGGAACTTCATGCTAAGCACTCTGTGTTCTCCTCAGAAAAACTGTAAATCACAGACTACTGGTTCTAGACTAATGAGATTCTTATTAGAGCTAAAATAATTACCTGTTCAAAGACTGGAGAAATGTTTTTCAGTGTCATTTTGGCATTCTGAGGAGCGGAGCCTTGAATGTTTAATTTTCTTCAGCATTTATCTTATTTTCAGGTTCAGATCTGGGAAAAGAACAAAAGATTCAATGGAAAAAGAAGAAAGTCCCAAAGTGCTAATAACTTCATTCTGATAAAATTTCCACCTTATCTGGTGAACTGAAAAACAGACCCATAAGACTACGAAGAAACTAAAGCCTTTCCCGCTGAAAGGGACTCACTGTAAGGATTAACGCTAAAATGGACCTTGCTATGGAGAAGTGCTTATCATACAGCAAACTTGGGGTGACTCTTCCAGATAAGCTCCTTAGTTGACAAAACAAACCATTTATAGAGTCTTTCATATGAATTAATTTGTAAGAATTTTTGAAAATGTGTTGGTCAAGGATTGGTAAATCCATACAAAGATTAACACTCATCTCAAAATACAAATACTATCCACATTTTAAAAATATCATTGTATTAACACAACTATCAGGTGGCAACATGTGCCATATGTGTGTGTGTGTATGTGTGTGTGTAAGTGAACCAGCACATTCAAAATTTACAATAGTTTTTGTTTTTTGGTTTTTTGGTTTTTTTTTTTTTGTCTTTTCTATGGCCTCACCTGCAGCATATGGAGATTCCCAGGCTAGGGGTCTAATCAGAGCTGTAGCTGCTGGCCTACGCCACAGCCACAACAACGTGGGATCAAAGCTGTGTCTGCAACCTACACCACAGCTCATGACAATGCCGGATGCTTAACCCACCGAGCAAGGCCAGGGATCAAACCCGCAACCTCATGGTTCTTAGTCGGATTCGTTAACCATTTGAGCCACGACAGGAACCCCTACAATAGATTTTGAAGTGAACTCATATTGCTATAACCAAACGATTATATGTACTATTCCTATCCAGAAAATTTTATTCATTCCTTTGAGAGGAACTGATGCAGATATTAATAGCATTTTACAAGTGAAATACAGCAAGAGATCAAGTGGCCTGGTCCATATGGTCTCTTGGCCTTTGAAAAGGGCACTAAGGCAGTTCTTAGCTACAATTTCAGCAGCTTTGGCTCACAGCCTATTGAAGGGGCCACACTTGTGCTCTTTGCTTAGACTGGCTTAAGAGAGATTTTACTGGTAAACAGAATCAGGAACCACAAGCCAGTAAGATTGGTAGAGGTGGTTTGTGTGCCTCACAGACAAGAGGGGTCAGCATTCAGGAAGAAGGTGTTTCAAGCCAACAGTCTGGAGAGGATTTTAAAATAGTTCTTCCTGGAGTTCCTGTCATGGCACAGAGGAAACGAATCTGACTAGGAACCATGAGGTTGCGGGTTCGATCCTTGGCCTTGCTCAGTGGGTTAAGGATCTGGTGTTGCCGTGAGCTGTGGTGTAGGCCGGCAGCTACAGCTCCCATAGACCCCTAGCCTGGGAACCTCCATATGCCACGGGTGCGGCCCTAAAAAGACAAAAGACAAAAGACAAAAAAAAAAAAAAAGGTTCTTCCCATTAATATATATCTTCCTAAACATGGTATGCAGTTCTGTCTTCTCTAACCAGGGGTACATCAGTCAGCAATAGCAGAATCTCAGCTCTATAAATGAGCATAAAAGGTAAATGCCAGGGAGTTCCCATCATGGCTCAGCGGAAATGAATCTGACTAGTATCCATGAGGTCACAGGTTTGATCCCTGGCCTCACTCAGTGGGTTAAGGATGTGGCATTGCCGTGAGCTGTGGTGTAGGTTGAAGACTCAGCATGGATCTGGAGTTGCTGTGGCTGTGGTGTAGACCAGCGGCTACAGTTCTGATTCAACCACTCGTCTGGGGACCTCCATGTGCCTAGGGTGCGACCCTAAAAAGACAAAAAAATTTTTTAAATAAAATAGAATTTAAAAAGGTAAATGCCACTAATAGGATAATGTATTTGCATAAGATCAGAAGATAAGTGTCAGCTCTATGCCTCCTCATGTTTTAGGCACGCTGGGATGATGACATAGCAAGAAGTTCCTCCCAGAGACCTGAGCAGCATGCTTCCGCCAACAGCAGCTTCTCTGGGAGCAGCATGGTGACAAGCTACCGACCCTTTAACACATCCAGCATGACAGTGCATATGTAGAATAGGTAGCCATTGGGCTACTGGTTTTTAATATGCTGCTTGGTGGCATCATCTAAAATTAATTATCCCCAAATGTAAATATTTACTATATAAATGTTTTTCTTTCTTTCTTTTTTTTTTGTCTTTTCTAGGGCCTCTTCCTGCGCATATGGAGATTCCCAGGCTAGGGGTCTAATCAGAGCTGTAGCCGCCGGCCTACATCACAGCCACAGCAACACGGGATCAAAGCCGTGTCTGCAACGTACACCACAGCTCACGGCAACACCAGATCCTTAACCCACTGAACAAGCAAGGCCAGGGATTGAACCCGCAACATCATGGTTCCTAGTCGGATTCGTTAACCACTGCTCCACGAACTCCCTAAATGTTTTTAAAGGAAAATGTGGTGTGATATCTTGGTAAGCAATCTTCATTACTTCAAGATCGTTATCTTGAATTTTTCTGATTAACTCAGAATTTTTTTTATATTGCCATATTTCTTTCTAGCACACATTTTATATCGGACTGACACCGATCCCATTTTTGGTTACTTTAAAACCCCTAGACTATCTTAGAATAGTTGATGCTTTGTCACTGGAGACTCATATGCACAGTTTTATCCACCCAGTGCTTTCATCTCCCCCACGGATGCAGCCTGTCTGGATGACCTTTCCACCTACCCTGCCAGACACTGGCTGCCTGGCCTGCACAAAGCAGGTCCTGCTGCCTCCCAAGAAGCATTCCTTGAACTTCCTTCGCAGCAGCAATGACAGTTCACTCCACTGTGCTCTTCTGGTATTTGTCATCTTCATTTAATCAGGCTCTTATCTGCTTGCCTCCCCACCCCACTACAAGTCCATAAGCCTCTGGGAGGCCAGGGACCTCACCTTGCTTATCTTTTTATCCTTTGTGGTGCTGCTTAGCAGAAGTGCTTTCTTGCACATAACAGGCATTTTAGAGATATTCTTTTTTTTTTTCTCTCTCTCTCTCTTTTTACAGCTGTACCTGTTGCATGTGGAAGTTCCAGGGCTGGATCAAATCAGGGCTGCAGCTGAGGCCTATACCATAGCCACAGCAGCATGGAATCTAAACTGCACCTGTGACCTGCACCTCGGCTTGTGGCAACACCGGATCCTTAACCCACTGAGCAAGGTCAGGGATACAACCCGCACCCTCAGGGAGAGCAGGTCCTTAACCCCTGAGCCACAACAGGAACTCCCAGATATTCATTTTAATTAAAATACTTTGTAACTCTTTCTTGGTGAAAATGTTATGTTTGAAACATAGACATTTGAATTTTTAAACACCTAAGTATAAAAGGCCCTTAAAGTGATTTCTAAATATAAAAAGGATGTGATTATTGCCTTTTATTGCTGTTTGTATGAGTGCTTCATATTTTATAATAATAAGAGGTGACTTTTTAAAAAAAAATCTCTTTATAACAAGGCAACAAGTACACAAATGATTATTTCCTTGGTAGTTCAAAGACTGAGTAGATCAATATATGCCAAAATAGTATTTGATTAAATTCAAGATATATTCCTGATTTTTAAAAACTACTTTTAAAATTAGGTCTATAAGGCAACTACCTGAACTTGCTTATGAGTATCATTCTCAGACTGTTGGGCAATATTACGCCATATGTTTGAGTAAAACACTGGGGAGGCATCCCATTAACAGTAATTTTATGCATACATGTTTTAGCACCTTTTTGACATTTTTGGATAGGTTTTGGTAATTATAGTCATGGTATAAAATATAAGAAGTAAAACTATTAGAAAATAGACAAAATTATCAACATTTCAAGGAGCATATAATGATATCCCATTTTCAAAATCCAAGAGAATTAACCAAAAATTCTTATACTTAGAAATTTCAGTTTAAGTGGAGGCATATATGTTTCTAAATCACCAACTTTTTATGTATTAGAAATAGTCAGCTAGAAAATACACAGGAAAAAAAAGTTCCGTTCCTAATAGTCATAAGAACATAAAATACCTAGAAATAATATCTTTTAAAATGTATAAAACCTAAGTGAATAAGTTATTCTATTTTACTAAGACTTGAATAGAGGTGTCATGCCCTTAAATGTGTAGAATGAATACTGTGAACCTGTGATTCTTACCAAATTAATTCATTATTTTAGTATTATTAAAATTAATACTTCAATGAGACATTTTAAGAAATTAAAAAATAATTATAAAGAGCATATGAAAGAACAAATACACAAGACTAAGAAATTTTTGGAAAAGAAGAATGGTAAGATAAAATATTCCCTCACAGACTGAAAAAAAAAGAAAGATAAATAGGTAGTCCAGAAGTTTATAAAATTTGGCATATGATAAAAGTACATTACAAATGATCAAAAAAAGGATAAACTACTCAAAACTAGTGCTGGGACAATTGACAAGCTAGGAAAAAAACAACATCTCAACATAAAACACACCAAATTAATTCTGAATGGATTAAAGATTCAAAAGTAATAAATAACTAAGCTTAGAGAAAATATAGGTGATTATTTAATCTCAGGATGGATAGGGAATTAAAGGTAAAATAAATAAGATTTTGCTAAATTTCTATACATCCAAAAATCTTAAATTAACACAACTTGGAAAAATAATAAAAATATATTGGACAAAGTTTCCTTTCATTTGTGCATCAATTTTAAAACACCAGCTAAGACTCTAGTTAAAGCAAATAGTAAGAAGGTTAAGTTCATCATTGGAGACCAGTGTTCCTGGGCCTAATCCTGGGTCTGTCATTTATCAGCTGTATAGCCTTGAACAAGTTATACAGGCATACCTTGTTTTATTGTGCTTTGCTTGATTGTGCTTCACTGATAACGTGGTTTGTTTGGGTTTTTTTACAAATTAAAGGTTTATAGCAACCTCACATTTTCAGAGGGTAGTTAGCCTTTTTTAGTAATAAAGTATTTTTAAATTAAGGTTTGTACATTGGTTTTCTGTTAAGATTCGATGCTATTGCACACTTAACAGACTGCAGTATAATGTAAACATAATTTTTATATGCACTAGGAAACAAAAAAAAATCATGTGACTCACTTTATTGTGATATTCACTTTACTGCAATGGTCTAGAACTGGATCCATAATATCTCAGAGATATGCCTGATTTTTCCCAAATCTCAGCCTCTTCCTCTGTAAAAGGAGGCTGAGCAGTTCTATGAGACGATTGTAGGGTGTACACAAGATAAGGCATGTATTTAGCACCGTGCCTAGAAGACATAAATGTTTTCTTCTATCTCACATCTCACTGAACTCAACAGTTAATCATTATAATCAACTTCCTTGCCCCTTTCTTCATCCACCTTACTCTTTGGGCAAACTGGTTAAATCCACCAGCACTTGCAGAGCTAGACATAGCTAGAAAAAATATGTGAACATGCTGACTTGTTTCATTTAAAATTAATGAACAGTCACCAAGAGGAACGTTATTGCTGACTGACAGTCATGTTCCACTGCCCTGGTCTGTTCTCCATCCTCAGTGACCTTTCTCCTCAGCTCTCTAATATCTCCTCCCCGACGCTCACCCTCAGCTGTGCCTTTGTTTCCTATTTCATTTAGAAAATTGAAGAAATAGGAGAAACTTCCCCTCGCTCTCTTTCTCTCATGTGTGTGTTCTTGCATCTCTGAACTTGGTGCTCCTGCCCCCTTACCTACTCAAGGACATTTCCAGCAATTAATTCCCCTGACTGTTTACCCCATGATCAGTCTTCTCTCTCTACTAGATCTTTCTCAGTGAGCGTGCAAACATGCTGTTATTTCCACAATGATGAAAAAGCTCTCCTTTGACCCCACTTCTGCCTTCAGCTACTGCCCCACCTCTCCTTATCCCTTGACAGCAAAATTCCCCTAATGATGACTCTATATTTGCTACTTCCAATTGTTTTTCCTTCTGCTTTTCTCTTGAGCCCACTATAGTTGAGTTTTAGCCTCCACCTCTTCACCAGAGCAGCTTTTATCAAGGTCCCCAGTGACCTGCATGTTTCTGAACTCAATGGTCAACTCATAGTCCTCATCTCACCTGCCCTCTCAAGGCACGAGACAAACTGATTTCTCTTTCCTTGAAATGCTTCCTGGGACACCACACTTGCTCGGTTTTCCTCTTACTTTGTTGACTGATCCTTCATAATTTCCTTTGCTGGTCCTTTCTTATCTCCTCCAGAGCTAACCATGAGAGGGCTCAGAGCTGAGTCTTGGTCCTCTTCCTTTTCTTTAAACCCAGTCTTATGATTTTACATGTTTTTTCTATATTAACAACAACCAGATACAGAAAGAGCTTAAACCCAGGTGCACATACCAACTCAATACCCTCACTTAGCTAGCTACTGGGTATCTCAAACGTAACACATCCAAATTTAGTCTGTGCTCTTAGTTCCCCTTCCACCTGGCCCCAAGTCTGCTTTTTCTGAAGTCTTCCATATCTCAGTAAGAGGCAAATTCATTTTTCCAACTGCTCTTTTTCTGATACCCCATATCCAAACGGTCAATATCTTTGGTCATAATTTCAACATACCTAGGATCTAGAGTCTGGTAGCTTCCTAACCAGTCCTTCCTCCTTAATGCTGCTCCTTCCCTCCCTCGATCTATTCTCAGCCTGGCGGTATGAGTTACCTAAATGAGATCATTTCACTTTTCTGCTCCAAATCTTTCGATAGATTCCCATCTCGGTCAGAGTTTTAAAAAGCCAAAGTATTGGAGTTCCCATTGTGGCTTAGCAGGTGAAGAACCCAACATGGTGTCTGTGAGGATGCGGGTTCCATCCCTGGCCTTGCTCAATGGGTTAAGGATCTGGCATTGCTGCAAGCTGTAGTTTGGGTCACAGATGCTGCTCGGACCTGGTGTTGCTGTGGCTGTGGTGTAGGCCAGCAGCTGCAGTTCTGATTTGACCTCTAGCGTGGGAACCTCCATATGCCTCAGGTGCAGCCATAAAAAGAGAAAAAAGAAACCCCAAGTATTTACAATGGCCTCTAAGTAGAATGACCCCATATCTGAGTTTTACCAGGACAGTTGTAGCTTCTATCTACAGGCCTAGTGTAATTATCAGTAACACCTCCTTTTCACTCTAAAAATGCCCCAATTTGGATGGTAAATTGTACATGGTCCCCCAGGGCCCTACTCTATGTGCCCCACCCTTTAGCTCTCTGACTTCATCTCCTATTACTCCCGCCATGATTGTCCTATTCGGGCTACCAAGGCCTTGTTCTCCTTTGAACATGCTAGAGAGAACCAGCATGTTCCCTCTTCCTGGGAGTGCTTTTCCCATTTATCTGCGTGGCTGGCTCCCTTACTTTTATGTCTTTGCTCAAATGGCAGCTGATTAGTAAATCCTTCCTTGAGGACCCTACTTAAAGTTGTATCCTGTTCTCTCTTTGCCTAATCTTACGCATCCCTGCTTCACTTTTCTCCAGAGTTACCACTCTCTGACATCCTAACTAATTTACTTCTTCATTTTGTGTTCTTCTCTATCCTCATGGGGCTTATATTCCATGAGGATCACTTCTGTCTTCTCAGCACTTAAAACAGTGCTTGGCGAATAGCAGGCTCTCAATAAATATTCGTTGAAAACGTGAAGGAATTATTATCATTATTATGGTTAAATGGGCAAAAGAAATTGTTAGTTTTCAAATAAGAAGATATTGGTCAGCCAATAAACATAGCAAAAAAAGTGTTCTTGCTTCATAAACAATTAAAAGAATATTAACTGTAGTGAGAATGTGATGTTATTTTCCATGTAACATATTAATAAAAATTACAAAATGACATGATATTCATTATCATGTATGACAAGGGAGGCTCTCATATTTTTCTGGTGGAAATGTAAACTGGTTTCTTTTTTCTTTTTCTTTCTTTTTTTTAGGGCCCCACCTATGGCATATGAAGTTCCCAGGCCATGGGTTGAACCAGAACTGCAGCAACCGGCCTACACCACAGCCACAGCAACGCAGGAACTGAGCTTCATCTGCAACCTACGCCAAAGCTGGTGACATGCCGGGTCCTTAACCCACTGAGCAAAGCAAAGGATGGAACCCGCATCCTCACAGACACTATGCTAGGTTCTTAACCAACCCACTGAGCCACAATAGGAACTTCATATTTTTTTAGAAAAAAAATGGCAAAGTGTTTCTAGGGCCTTAACATGATTGGATTTGTGTGTGTGTGTGTGTGTGTGTATGTGTGTGTCTTTTTAGGTTCACACCCTTGGCATATGGAACTTCCCAGGCTAGGGGTCAAATCCGAGCTGCAGCTGCCAGCCTACGCCACAGCCCCAGCAACGCAGGGTCTGAGCCGTGTCTGCAACTTACATCACACCTCACAGCAATGCTGGATCCTTAACCCACTGAGCGAGGCCAGGGATCAAACCCATGTCCTCAAGGATAATAGTCGGGTTCATTACCACTGAGCCATGACAGGAACTCCTTGGATTATTCTTTGATGTAATAACTCTACAACTAGGAAATAACCAGAGATATATGAAATATTTATGCATATAGATGTTTCTCACAATATCATCTGCAGTCTTAAAAATTATGTGTGGCCTAACAAAGGAGGTGAAAAACTTATGCACCGAAAATACTAAACATTGCTAAAAGAAATAAAAAATAATACAAATAAATGAAAAGACATCCCATGCTTATACATTTAATGCTATCAAATATCATTAAAATGTCCATACTAAAGCAAACTGATCTACATATTCAATGCAATTTCTATCAAAATCCCAATGGCATTTTTGCAGAACTAGGAAAAACCAACCTAAAATTCAAATGGAATATCAAGGAACCCTGAGTAGCCAAAACAAACTTGAAAAAGAAGAACACAGTTGAAGGCCTCTCACTTCCTGGGTTCAAAATATACTATAAAGCAACAGTAATCAAGACAGTGTGGTACTGGTGGAAAGTAAGATATATGGACCAATGGAACAGAATAGAGAGCCCAGAAATAAACCCTTGCATATATGGCCAAATGATTTTTGACAAGCATGTCAAGACTACAAAATCAGGAAAAGACAATCTCTTCGACAAATGATTTTGTTAAAACTGGATATCAAACACATGCAAAAGAATGAAGTTGGACCCAAACCTTATACAATATACAAAAAAATATCTCAAACAGGTTAAAGACCTAAGTGTAAGACCTAAAACTATAAAATTTGTAGAAAAAAAAGCTTCAGGATGTTGAATTTGGGAATGGTTTCTTGACCATGACACCAAAATACTGACAACAAAAGGAAAAATTGACAAATGGGACTACATCAAACTAAAAAACCCATGAGTGTCAAAGGAAACACCCAAACAAAAAGGTAACCTATAGAATGAGAGAAAATATTTGTAAATTATATATCTGACAAAGGGTTAACATCTAGAATATAAAAGGAACTTCTACAACTCAGCAACAAAAAACAAATCCTGATTTAAAAAATGGGCAAAGGGTTTGAATAGGCAATTCTCCAAAGCAGATACACAAATTACCAGCAAACATAGGAAATGATGCTCAACATCACTAATCATTAAAAAAATGCAAATCAAAACCACAATGAGATGCCACCTCACACTCAATAGGATGGCTGCTATCAAAAGAACAAAAAACATGTGTCGGCAAGGATGTGGAGAAATTGGAATCCTTGTGTACTATTTATTGATGAGAATATAAAATGGTGCAGCCAGTAAGAAAAACAGAGGTTCCTTAAAAAATTAAAAAAATAGAATCACCATGTGATCTAGTGGTACCATATGATATCACATCTGAATATATATCCAAAATAGTTCAAAACAGGATCTCAAAGAGTTATTTGCACACTCATACTTGCACATTCAAGTTCATTTTTTGGTTTCTTTTCTGTATTTTTCCATGCTTTGTTTTGCAAATAACATACATTATTTTTATAATCATATAGAAGTTAACAGATTGCACTAACTTTTATTGATACTCATTATTTAAAAATATGAGTTA
Organism: Phacochoerus africanus; assembly: GCF_016906955.1. Classification (NCBI taxonomy): domain Eukaryota; kingdom Metazoa; phylum Chordata; class Mammalia; order Artiodactyla; family Suidae; genus Phacochoerus; species Phacochoerus africanus. Next base: position 134,625,489 of record NC_062547.1, read on the forward strand.
AAAACGTATTATTTTACTGAGTATCAACTCAACGCAAGTTTTATTTGTTAACTTCCATATGATTATAAAGTGCAAGGTCCCAGGAAGTAAAGATGAACAAGAAGAATGTAAAATCCGAGCTCTCCATGGATTCAGTCTAGCCAGGTTATAAACTCCTATCTTTGTGGCCTCAGCAACCAGCCCAGTGCCCCGACTCGGAGCTGAGCTTTGGAGCTGGAACCCAGGTCAAAGTCATTTTTTCCCATTCAAGACCTGAGTATCTGAATCTTTCCTCACTCTGTTTGAGCAGCAGTCACCTCTACCCTGATCTAGACCAAGTCCAACCTGCTCTGCTGTGGCGAATTACCTTAACCCAGAGGGTTATATTTAACAGACGACTGAATGGGTTGTAAAAATTATGAGGATGTGAACTATCACCCAGTGCCTCTGCGTTGGCAGGGAAACATGTGAAGCCTGATTTTGAAAACCCTGAAACCATCTCTCTCCAACACTGCAAACTTAATCCTTATCTAGTCCCTTCCTAGCCCCCCACTGTTTCCTTCCCTGCTACTGCGTCCTCCGAAACCCCCATTCCATTGTGGATAAACAACTCTCCTCCCTCAAGAATATCCCTGGTTGCTCACTCCAGTGCCCTGTCTAGACAGAGATCAGGCTCCCACTCCCCACCCTCTGAGAGCCCCACTTTCCCTGCGGTCCTGTCTCTCAAATGGAGGCTCTTCCTTTTCCACTTTCTATGAACTTCAGAGCCAGGTAAGGTCTCAGGGTTTTCCTCATTCCCCACCATAACTCCTTCACCTTCACTTATATAAAATGTCTCCTTCAAGCCTTGCACTGTGCCTTTCCTGCTTCTGTTACCAACAATCTGCCAGCTGCTTATCTACCTTCCATGAGCTCTCTAGAACCTGGCCTGAGGTATTGACTTCTGGGCTCAGAAGGTGAGTAATCCTACACTTCACCCTCATAGTATTTGACCTTTACCAGCACTTTAATCCCTCCCTGCCAAGGACACATCCTGGGCCCCAACATCAGTCACAACAACTCCACCTCATTCCAGGACCTTTTATTTTCCTCGAAACATTTTTTTTTTTTTTCCAGTTTTGGTCACCCCGTGGCATAATGAAGTTCCTGGGCCAGGGATCAGATCCGAGCCACAGTTGTGACCTACCTTCCAACTGTGGCAACGCCACTGTGCCAGGCCAGGGATTGAACCTGTGTCCTGGTGGTCCAGAGACGGGGCTGATCCCAGTACACCACAGCAGGAACTCCTAGTTTCCTCACACTCCTCTTATTTTAGTTCTGACTTTTTTATGTATTTATTTATCTTTTTAGGGCTGCATCTGTGGCACTTGGAGGTTCCCAGGCTAGGAGGCGAGTCGGAGCTGTAGCTGCCGGCCTACACCACAGCCATAGCAACTCAGGATCCAAGCTGTATCTGTGACCTACACCACAGCTCGAGGCAACGCTGGCTCCTTAACCCACTGAGCAAGACCAGGGATCCAACCTGCATCCTCCTGGCTGCCAGTCAGATTCGTTTCTGCTGAGTCGTGAAGGGAACTAACTCCTAGTTCTGACTTTAACACCCTTTCCCATCCCTTCCAGGTTATACCTCATGATCCCCCTCAATTCGCTCACACTACTTACTGCCTTGGTCCTTTTGTTTACTAATCCTGCAAAATCTAAATCCAAGATAAATCAAGCCATTTTACTCTTTGCTCTCAACCTGCTGCTGAACTGAGATACGGACAAGAAAGGGAATCACTGATGAGTTGAAAGAACATGCTGTTTCAGAGAGTGGCAAGTAGGGTGAAAGTCCAGCCACTACTGAAAAGGTAAGTCTGGGAGTTCCCGTCGTGGCGCAGTGGTTAACAAATCCGACTAGGAACCATGAGGTTGTGGGTTCGGTCCCTGCCCTTGCTCAGTGGGTTAACGATCCAGCGTTGCCGTGAGCTGCGGTGTAGGTTGCAGACGCGGCTCAGATCCCGCGTTGCTGTGGCTCTGGCGTAGGCCGGTGGCTACAGTTCCGATTCGACCCCTAGCCTGGGAACCTCCATACGCCTCGGGAGCGGCCCAAGAAATAGCAAAAAGACAAAAAAAAAAAAAAAAGAAAAGGTAAGTCTGCAGAGATATCAACTCACATGATTCTACAATCTTCTCCAGTGTCCCAGAGTAGGAGTGAAATGCACAAATGGTTGGATCTGGGGCTTTGCAGTACAGGTGAGGAGAATGACAAGACCATGGAGGAACTGAGATTGAAGCAAAGGACTAAATATCAAGATGAAACAGAAGGGAGTTCCTGTTGCAGCTCAGTGGGTTAAGAACCCGAAATAGTATCTCTGAGTATGTGGACATAGTGTCCCTGAGGATGTGGGTTCGGTCCCTGGCCTTGCTCAGTGGGTTAAGGATCTGGCATTGCTGCAAGCTGCAGCGTAAGTCACAGATGCAGCCCGAATCTGGCATTGCTGTGGCTGTGGTATAGGCTGGCAGCTGCAGCTTCAATTCAACCCTTAGCTTGGGAACTGCCATATACTGCAGGTGCAGCTGAAAAAAAAGATGAAAGAGAATAAAAACATGACAATTTCTGTTGATCCTTGTATGCTGTGTTCATCTACCTTTTTCCTCTTCATCTGGTGTATGAGAACCTGGCACAGTGTTAAGATCCAGAGCATTCAAAAGAAGAAACTGCTGATCAGTTTAACTAAGGTGGCAGGATCAGCACCATCTTTCTTGGATTGTTCACCACCACAAACATGTGACTATGGTGATATGAAACCTATGGAGATAGAATGCAGTCAGTTGGTAAGGGCTGAGGGCTAGATTTCATTTTTCAGAATAATGAGATTAATAATTAATAGTGTAAGCTTGAGGAGATAGAATGCAGTCAGTTGGTAAGGGCTGAGGGCTAGATTTCATTTTTCAGAATAATGAGATTAATAATTAATAGTGTAAGCTTGAGGCCAGAATTTTAATTTGGCCCTGTCACATACTAATTCAAGCAACAGGTTAGATGACCTAACTTCTTCCGTTTCTTTATCTGTAAAGTGAGGACAGTAAGAGCAGATTTGACGACTTAATGAGGCCTTGGGCTTTTGTTAGCTTATTATTATTATAATACAATAGCAGAAAGGATTGACACTTTCCCAGGAATTTCTAATTTCCACCCTAACCTGGCATCTAGTTCAGAAGATTAAGATCTTCAGTAACTTACATTATCCTAATTTAACTCAGTCATAGCCTTCTGATCTTTCCCTATGGAATTTTACTCCAATATGACTGTATCCTGTAGAAGACCTATGTGTTCTTAACGTATCTTCTCTCGTAGGTGATCTCATTCAGACCTGTGGTTATATTATCATCCATATGTGGGTAATATTCTACTTTATTTCTCATTCTGATCTCTCCTATCACCTACAGGCTCATATATCCAACCATCTCCAAACGTTTATTGAAATACAAGTTTTAAAAATTAATATATTTAAGTATCATTTTAGTTTTATATTTAAAACAAAACATTTTTGTTCAGAAAGCAAAAGAAAAAATTGATAAAAACTGAACTATACCAAAACTTAAAACTTCTGTGCCTGAAAGGATATGATCAAAAGAGTAAAAAGGCAACCCCTGGAATGGTAGAAGGTATTTGGAAACCAAATATCTGATAAGGGGTTAATATCCAGAACATAAAAACAATTCCTACAATTCAACAACAAAAATCCAAACAACCCAATTAAAATGAGCCAAGGACTTGAATAAAATATTCAAAGAAATATATGAATGACCAATAAGCACATGAAATAACGTTCAACCTCACTAATCATCAGGGAAATACGTACAAATCAAAACCACAATGAGGTACCACTTCACACCCATTACGATGGCTGCTGTTAAAAAAAGAGAGGAGTTCCCCCGTTGTGGCACAGCGAAAACGAATTGGACTAGGAACCATGAGGTTGCGGGTTCGATCCCTGGCCTTGCTCAGTGGGTTAAGGATTCGGTGTTGCTGTGAGCTGTGGTGTAGGTCATAGACACGGCTCAGATCTGGCACTGCTGTGGCTGTGGTGTAGGCTGGCACCTATAGCTCCGATTGGACCCCTAGCCTGGGAACCTCCATATGGCCCTAAAAAGCAAAAAAAAAAAAAGGCAAAAAAAAGAGAGAGAAAGTAACAAGTATTGGTGAGGATATGGAGAAAACTGGAAACTTTGTGCACTGTTGGTAGAAATGTAAAATGGTGCAGTCCTATGGAAAAGTATGGTGGTTCTTCGCAAAATTTCAAATATGGAGTTCCCTGGTGGCCTGGTGGGTTAAGGATCCATCACTGTCACTTCTATAGTTCAGGTCACTTCAGTGGCTCAGGTTCAATCCCTGGTCTTGAGAACTTTTGCATACAAAAGGCATGGCCAAAAAAAAAATTCAAAAATACAGTTACCATTTAATCCAGCAATTCCATTTCTAGGTATATACCCAAAAGAACTGAAAACGGGGACTTGAAGAGATATTTATACACTTATGTTCATATTATTCACAATAGCCAAAAGATGAAAGCAGCCCAAGTGACCACTGACAGATGAATGGAAAAAACAAATAGTGGAATATTATTTATACACGCAGTAGAGTATTATTCAGCCTTAAAAAGGAAGAAAATTCTGACACATGCTGCAGCACAGCTCAACCTTGAGGACATTACACTTACTGAAATAAGAAGCCACAAAAGGACAAATCCTGTATGATTCCATTTATATGAGGTATATATAACAGTCAAATTCAGAAAGACCGAAAGTAGAAGGGTGATTGCTAGGGGCTAGGAGAAGTGGGGAGTTAGTGTTTAAAAGACACAGAGTTTCAGGTTTGCAAGATGAAAAGAGTTCCAAAGATGGATGATGGTGATGGCTGTTTAACAACGGGATCTTACTTAATAGCACTGAACTATACTCTTAGAAATAGTTAACATGAGTTCCTATTGTGGCTCAGTGGTAATGAATATGACGAGTATCCATGAGGATGTGGGTTCAATCCCTGACCCCCGCTCAGTGGGTTAAGGATCCAGCATTGCCGTGAGCAGTGGTGGTGGCTAGTAGCTGCAGCTCTGATTCCACCCTTTCCCTGGGAACTTCCATATTCCATGAGTGTGGCTCTAAAAAAACAAACAAAAAATAGTTAAGATGAGGAAGATGATACACTTTATGTTACGTGTATTCTATCTACCACAATAAAAAAAATCTGTATTAAAATACAGTAAAACTCTTAATTTCCCAAACCCTCCACCCCACCCAATTTCCTCATTCCAAAAACTTGCACCATGTTGCTTAAGCCAAAAATCCAGGAGTCATTATTAATTTCTTCTCTCATGCCCATATCCAATACTAAGTCATGTTACCTTTTGCTTCCAAAATACATCCTGAATTCACCCATTTATGTCTTTCACAGATACCACTCTACTCCAGGCCCTCCTAGGCTCTTGTCTTCTATAGTCTATTCACCACCCGGCAGCCAGAGTAGTCTTTTTATGATAGAAATCACACCTTATCCTTCCTCTGCTTAAAAAGACTGATGGTTTCTCAATGTACCAAGGATAAAATTCAAACTCCCTGTCACTGGCTACAAGGCACTAGATGATCTGGTCTCCATTTAACGTGACCTCTTGCCAAGGTCTCTGACCTTATGTCTCACCACTATTCACTTTGACTACTATGTTCCAGGCATGCGGGTCTTCCTTCTGTTGCTTGAACACCCCGAGGGCACGTCCTCACCTCACAGCCTTTGCACTTGCTGCTCCTCTGCTTGGAACACTGTCTTCCCAGCTCCTCACAGGATAGGTTCTTTCTCACCTCCATTTCAGCTCAGCTATCATCTTCTTAGAAAACTATTCATTCACCACTCAATCTAAAGTAGCCACCCACTGACCGTCATTCTTGACACCACTATGCTCTTTTATCTCTACTTGACACTTACCACTATTGGAAATCCATATTTATTTTCACAAGTTCATTGAAGCTCCACCATCCCCCAACTAAAATGCGAGCTCCCTGAGAACTGATACCTTGTTTCTTTCTCAATTCCCAGAACCCAGGATGGGGCTGGGCACATAACAACGTATTCAAATATTTGCTGAATGAACAAAGAAGCAAATAATATTAATGACCCAATTTTCCTTTTATATATACATAAAAGCCTTTGGGGAAAACTTGTATTTCTAACTTTAGCTGTCACCAATGTCTTTTCCATCTATTCTAGAATGATCATCACATGCTCGTGTGATAACTAGATAACACTATCACACTCGTTTGTGGCTATGAGTAATTATTTATGTGGAATTTTAAAACTCGCATATGCCTCCTGAAGCCAAATTGTACATTTTCACATTGGAAATGACACACGTTCAAAGGAAAAGTCTGAACAGCTATGTCTTTAAAAAATTTTTCAGGAGTTCCCATCGTGGCGCAGTGGTTAACGAATCCGACTAGGAGGTTGCGGGTTTGGTCCCCGCCCTTGCTCAGTGGGTTAATGATCCAGCGTTGCTGTGAGCTGTGGTGTAGGTTGCAGGCGCGGCTTGGATCCCACGTTGCTGTGGCTCTGGCGTAGGCCGGTGGCTACAGCTCCGATTCGACCCCTAGCCTGGGAACCTCCATATGCCGCAGGAGCAGCCCAATAAATAGCAAAAAGACAAAAAAAAAAGTTAAAAAAATTTTTTTTTCAAAATATTTGATTACTTAATTCTCTAGTCTGCAAAATGTTTCGAGGCCCATTGTCTTCAAGATTAGTTAACCTATCTGTCCAGGCCAAAATAGACTAGCATTAGAATGCAGGATCGGGAGTTTCTGTCGTGGCGCAATGGAAGCAAATACAACTAGGAACCATGAGGTTGCGGGTTCGATCCCTGGCCTTGCTCAGTGGGTTAAGGATCAGGTGTTGCTATGAGCTGTGGCATAGGTCGCAGACTCAGCTTGGATCTGGTGTTGCTGTGGCTGTGGTGTACGCCGGCAGCTACAGCTCCAATTAGATCCCTAGCCTGGGAACCTCCATATGCTGCGGGTGCGGCCCTTAAAGACCAAAAAGAAAAAAAAAATCAGGATTGTATGACAGTACATGATTTCTCTGACCCTTCTATTTGTGCAATCCCAAACTCCTCCAAAGCCAAACCTCTGACCACAGTTGGGCTCATTAATAAGACTTTTATGTCTTTTTCTTTTCTTTTTTTTTTTTTTAGATGTATCTGCACTGGACACCTGGAAGACAGTACGGAAATGCTATAAATCAACTGACAAGTGAAGTCCTGCTATGCCAAGCTTAGCTGCAGCTGCTCTATACTGTGCCCCAAATGCTGATACACATGGATGGTGATGTACCACTTGTGACGCTATCTGATGAGGTGGCTGTTTTTTCTTTTGGACTATACTCTGTTTTTTCTTTTGGACTATACTCTGATGTTCTAAGGACAAGGCAAACAATGTCTCTAAAATATCTTGGCAAAAAGAGCTATTTCAGATTTTACTCAAGATGCCCTTTCTATAAAATCTGTATACAATCTATGGGATCACCAGCAGAGGCTGGACCCACCCTCGGAATCATCCTCCATTCTGAATAGAAAGGTCTAATATTGGACAAAGCCTGGACACTCTATCCCTTCTTTCCTCAAAGTTCTTTCTTTGGAGGCTTCCTCCTCCTTTGGCAAGTAAGAGCTGACTGCTTCATTCCACAGAACCTACATCCATGTCCAAAGGTGCTTCTTTAGAGTCAGTAATCAAAATAAAACGGTTAATTATGGCTAATATTTATTTTGCATTTGATGTGTGCTAGGCACAGAGCTAAGCACCATCATCCAGGATATAGAAGCTTGGAAAGCTTTAAAAACTTGCCAAGATAGAACTTGAAGGAGTCTGCCATTGATGACCAATCTTTATAAAGAAACAATGCTTTTAACCAATACCCTAAGCTGTGTCTTGACAAGGAAGTAATTATAAGGTTTACCTGTAAAACTTTTTTCTGTTGAATAGCAGGTAAAACAAATCAAGGAGGCACAGACATTTATTCTCCTGTACCTCAATTCAACATATTGTTTAATAATCTGTGAATTAGTTATACATTGCTGTATAACAAATCACTCCCAAATTAGCAGCTTATAAATGAACATTTATCTCTCACTACTGATGAGGGTTAGGAATCTGGGAGCCACTTAATTGGTGGTTTTGACTCAAAGTGTCTCATGAGGTTGCACTCAAGCTAGGGCTACAGTCATCTCAAGATTCAACTGATGCTGAAGTTGCTACTTACAAGCTCACTCACATCATGGTCAGAATGCCTCAGTTGTTCACTGGCTACTGGCAGCAATCTTGCCATTACCTGGGACTCTCAAAGGGCTGGTTACAACATGGCAGGTGGCTTGCTTCTCCTACAGAAAGAGACAGAGAAAAAGGACATCCAAGTCCTTTAAAATCACGGAAGTGATGAAACATCACTTGTGCTATATGATGTTGGTCACATAAAACAATCCTGGTACAAAGTGGGAGGAGCCTTCACAAGGAAAGGAAAAAGAAAAAAATCCAGGAGGATACAAGTTAGAAGAGCTTACCTGGAGTCTTAAGAAGTGCAACTTGGGAGACACAGACTTGTGTAACCCCAAAAAGCATTCCATGGAAGAGAAAGACTCAAGAGCTTATAAAGACAAAAGGCCATGGAGATTGTTAAAAGTTACCTGGCAAGAACTGTGATTGATTCTGATGCAAGTCAGAAAATAATTGCCCTTAAGACATCATGAGTTGATTTAGGGTAGGAGTCTGACAAGTAGATAGACTATCACAAGTTAATTTAGGGCAAGGGTCCCAATAAGTAGCTTGAGTTTGTGGTAGGTGTTCTGGATGACTTCATCAGGTCAAAAGGTCAGATTCCATCAGACTGAGACTTCCATAAGTCATAGTTCTTTAATGGCCTCTGGCTCCATTTTTTAAAGCTCTCTCAGCAATACCGACTCCATTTCCTTACACAGTACCAGAAGGCAGGGATCACTGGGTGTTATCTTGCAGACAAGCTACTACGTGTTAATATTTTAATCCATTTGATCTATAGTTCTAACCTTGAATCTGCTATCTGCCATATAAATCAGTCTTATTTTCTCTTATTTATAAAATAGGAACATCCTAATTTGGAATCTCGAGGGTTTTAAAGGGCCTCATGTAACTGATTCTCTCAGATTCTGAGTTCAATCTCTCCTTTACAAGATGCAATTTAAATAATAACAACATTTAGATAGAAATATCTGCCCCGCCAAGAAGCAGAAGGCGAGGCCCTGGGTTGCTTTTGGCTTTGTGTGTGAGGGCAAGTGGTTTGCTTTCAAGATCTGCAACTTCTTTGGTAGCCTACTGAATTGTTTCCAAGGAGTGTTTTTGGATGCCCAACTGGTATTTCTTAAAGTAAGACTTTTTCACCGTGTTTGGTCTGGACACAGGCCAGCATTCTTCTCAAAGTTTTCATTTATTTTGAAATATTAAAACAATTTTGAGAGTCGATACAAGAAAAATGTTTACTTTCAAGAAGCTTGGTTTTCCTTTCCAGTTAGTTCCAGTAAAGGACAATTACTTGAGATAAAATGTTAGAAAGGATTAAGTATATTACTGAAGGCCTAGCCAGGAATCTTCAGGAGGCAGGAATATTGGACAGTAAGTATAAATGAAAGGACTAAGACTTGTGTTAGGAATTTTAGCATAATTTTTTAAAAATCTATCATACTTTATGGAAATGTTTATATTTCCTTGTGTAAAACATGCTGGTAAGCTTAGCTTCCCATTCTCTATTTTCAAAGTAGAAAATATTAGTTTACCTAACAGATTACACTTAAAAGTGTACATTTAGAAGACTATTATTATAAAAAGGAGCCACTCTTACTATAAAAAGGAAAATCCTCCAATGCTAAATTTAGCAACCCTAATTCTTAAAGGCCTTAGAACAGTGTTGTCCAATAAGAGAGCTCACAAGCTACATGTGGCCACTAAGCTCTTAAAGTATGGCTAATCTGAATTGAAATGTGCTATAAAATACACAGTGGATTCTTAAGATTTAGTATGAAAATTCTTTAAATATAAGATCGATGGTTTATTAACATAAGAATATAAAACATTTCAGTAATTTCTATATTACATGATGAAATGATAATTTATGAACATATAAATTAACATATTAAAATTAATTTCACTCATTTCTTTTGACTTTATTATGTAGGGCTGCCCTACACAATACATTTGAACTGCATATGTTCCCTGCATATATTTTATCACTATAAAATAATCCGTTGTTTATCAGAAATTCAAATTTTCACTAGTTGTCTTATACTTTTGTTTACTAAATGCGGCACCTTTACTAATATGACCACTAAAACACTTTATATTCTATGGGACAGTGAAGCTTGAGAATCACCTAGTTACTTTTTTTTTCCCCCTATAACCCTTCAACTCTTAACTCTGTGGAGAAATAACTAATCTAAGGGAAATACTTAATCCTAGGCTGGGATCGTCAATAATCCTGAAGTTAAAATTTTACATTGGTTTGAACAAGTTAAAGGACAACAAAAGGGCTTGTTCGCGACCAAAATGGAAAGGGCATTTGGGTTAGAAGTCATTGCTTCCAGTCTCTCCATGCGAGTAATCAACGGTTCCGGTTTCAACATAACCCTTCTCACTCTTACCAAGATGAGCGGTGTCAAAGGCAGTAAACTAGCAGTGCGACCGTGGGCTAGTCCCAGTCCGCCTTCAGACCTCCGTAAAGAGGGGTAGGGGGCGGGCGGAATTTGTGCTACTCCAGCCTTCCGCCGCCTGGCCCACTCTGGCTCTTGCCCGGCTCCGGGCTGGGCCAACGAGCTGGGTCTCAGACGCCTCCCAGGCCCCAGGTCTTGCTGCCTCCCTCAGCGGAGCCAAAGCTCCTTTGGCTGTAACTCCGGGCCTACTAGGGTCCGCCCTGACCCGTCCACGCCGGGACCGCGGCTCGGCCCGAGACTGTGCGCGCGTCGGGCGGCCCGGGCCCTGCCACAGTCATCACGTGTGGCCCCGCCCCCGTTCGCCCCGCCCCGCCGTTGGGCTCGGCGGGATTGGCAGTTTAGGCCCAGAGCCCGCCCCAGCCTCGCGCTCTATGTAAGGCCGGTCTCTCCGGCGAGGCCGCGGTGGCGGCGGGAGCTCAAGAGCCTGCTCTGTCTGCGAGCGGTCCCTCAGGAAGGCTTCCCTGTGGGGGCCCGACGCGCACGCGCACGCCTAGCCCCGCCCCCGCGCGCCGCCGCGTCCTCTGACCCAGGGCCGCGCGCCACGGGCAGCGGAGGGCGGCATGCGGGACTACGACGAGATGACCGCCTTCCTGGGCGAGTGGGGGCCCTTCCAGCGCCTCATCTTCTTCCTGCTCAGCGCCAGCATCATCCCCAACGGCTTCAACGGCCTGTCTGCCGTGTTCCTCACTGCGACCCCGGAGCACCGCTGCCGGGTGCCGGACACCGCGAACCTGAGCAGCGCTTGGCGCAACCACAGTCTCCCGCTGCGGCTGCAGGACGGCCGCGAGGTGCCTCACAGCTGCCGTCGCTACCGGCTCGAGACGATTGTCAACTTCTCGGCTCTAGGGCTGGAGCCTGGGCGCGACGTGGACCTAGAGCAGGTGGAACAAGAGGGCTGCCTGAATGGGTGGGAGTTCAGCCAGGACATCTACTTGTCCACCATCGTGACTGAGGTGGGTACCAGCCCCGTGCGGGAGCCTGGGACCGGGGAGTAGAGAGGACCTTCGCAATCTTTAAGGTCGCACACTCCACCCGCCAAGGTGTGCGCTGTCACTCCCTCTCCGCAGACTTACTACACACTGGTGATGGGCATCCTCCAGCCAAGTGACTCGGGAGCACTTTGCACGGTCACTTCCAGCCAGATCTTGGCCATCGCAGCACGGGTGTCCGTGCTGGCCACCCATCGTGTTGGCTACCTTGACGAGGAAGCCAAGAAGGCCCTGGCGACTCCTGGTAGATACTCCAAGGTTTTAAGTAGTTAAAGACTTAATCTAGATGGGTGTGGGAATGCTGAGGACCAGAGCTAGAGCTTGGGCCAAGGAGCTGACACCGTTTTTTTCCTCCAGCCTCTTAGCATCTGCTCAGAAAGAGAGGAAATACCCACCACTTTACTTTCTTGAACTTGTAAAGTTAAAGGAAGCATGTCTATAAAACTGTCTCTTGCTCCTTTCTCCAGTTACTCCTTCCCCACCCACCTTCACCCCAAAATGACTGGTCCTTACCCAGGGAACTGTTTACCTTTTGTTCATAGTTAGTCATTAGTCTTTTAGAATTCCTGCATCTAAAGATCCATTCAGGGGGACACCTTGACCTGGAATGTTTTGCATATTTTAAGGAAAAGTCATTGGGCTGATTAAGTTAAAGCATAACAACTTTAGTTCATAGAAGCAGAGGGAAAACCTTTCTCATTCCCCAGCTCCTTGGATTTTCCTTTTGGGTGGCCTTGTTTATCCCCTGGTGACCTTGCAGTTATTAGAGCTGGATGTATGACCTGAGGTTTATGGATGCATGTAGATAAGCTTTGCATCTTACTCAGACACTGGCCCTCTAACTCCCTGCAGTTTCAGCAGAATTGAGCAAGCAGGTCACTGAAAAGGGTCCTCCTAGATAGGCTCTGGGGTGCCCGAGTTCACTGAGTGCCAGGATCAGGGGGTTGAGGCTTAGGGAAGGCTTCTTGGAGGAGGAGACGTCTCAGTGAGTCTTTGATGTTTAGGTCATCAGACGCAAAGTCTGGAACAGCAAGAAACAACCTGGCAGGAGGGCAGAGTTCACAGGGAGGGGGCTGAAGGGAAGGATGTACATGTCCCTGCTTGAGCCTCAGAGTGGCTTACATGAGTTCTGGAAACCCTGTGTGTGTGTTGCTTCTGGGGGTTGTCACCCTTCAAAGGAGTCTGAACACTGCCCCCAAGAGACTCGCGCTCGCGCCTGTGGGGTGATTTTGTATATTTGACTTTTGCTGTCCCCAGCATCTGTGCCCCCTTACTCCACATATATGTAGTACAAGCATGACAGGAGCGTCACTGGGATCTCTCAGCGAAGGACATCACTCAAGTGTCTTGAGGCATTGCTACTTGAGAAGAGAGGCACTCATTAGAGCTAGCTGACTGTGATTTGTGGCCAAAGAGGGCATGGAGTACTCAAACTTCCCATCGTCAGAGTTACCTGGTGGCCTAGTAGTTAAAGATCCAGCCTTGTCACTGCTGTGATGCCAGTTCAATACCTAGCCTGGGAACTTCTGCATATCCCGGGCATGACCCTTCTGCAAAAAAAAAAAAAAAAATTCCAGTCATCACAAATCCTCCGACCTAGCCTCACAAGCACATCTGTCACTCTGTTGGAAGTCAGAGCTGTGAAAGCACAGGCTGTCCCTCAGATTGCAGGTAGAAACCACAGAGGGGAAGCCATATTCCATGACTCAGGGATTCCTGAAAATTCTGCTTCTGGCTGCCGATGGAAGGAGGAGGCAGGGAAATCAGAAGCAGCTTATGGCTTCTCTTAAGATGTTCCCCTGACTCCTAGGGTCCCTGACTTAGGGACTGAACATTTGCTTTTTTTCTTTTTTGTCTTTTTAGCACCGCACCCATGGCATATGGAGGTTCCCAGGCTGGGGATCAAATTGGAGCTGTAGCCGCTGACTTACAACGCCACAGCCATTGCAGCACCAGATCTGAGCCGTGTCTGCCACCTATACCACAGCTCACAGCAACGACGGATCCTTTCACCCACTGAACGAGGCCAAGAATTGAACCCATGTCCTCGTGGATACCAGTCAGGCTTGTTACCATTCAGCCACAGCAGGAACTCCTAGCCACTTGCTCTTGCTTTGCTGCCCCAATCCTGTCTTCAGCTGAGAGTGGTGGCATTGATGATGAGCTCCCAAACACCCACTGTTCCAGAAGGGTCCTTGAGCTATGTTGCTGCCAGTGTCAGCCTTTCCCCTTGTACATTTAGCCTATTTCTTTAGCTGGCTTAGCAGTTTTCTACGAGTTGTGTGCCCTTTCACCTACTTACAGGTTGTCAATCTTTGCAGGGAGCCAAGATTAATACCTTACTGGGCCCTTTGTTTGGAGATGGTGGAATGCCAGACCTTAAGCTCAAGCCTGCTTTTTCCTCTCTGGCGAAACAGAGAGGCTGTTGCATTAACATTCTGGTGGCTCCATTTTTCTAAGGCCCATTTTCTTTCAACCCAGACCTGGCCTGCTGACCCCTGCAGCTAGTCTCGAGCCTGCTAAACGATCTCCAAGCCTGCCCTCTGCCCCAAATCATACATAAAGGTGCACTAGTATTCAATTCCTATTCATGTTTTTCAACAGAAGATGAAAACCTCACATCTCCTGTTTAGTTTTTTTCTGTGTTGAAGTTAACATGTGCACCTATAGTACCAAGCTTTGTAGTCGATTTCCATCTTCATATCTCCCGCAAGCCCCGATTTTGATGCTGGGTGCAGATCAGGTACTCATGAAAATTTTTGCTGAATGGATTCATGAATGATTTCAGAATCTTCTCTAAAGTGTGAGAACTGAAGAAGAAAAGGGCAGGTTTAATGCAAAGAAGGTACACTTGGGGGTGGTAGCCAAGCAGAATAATATTTTAAAGGAAATGTCATCCTCCCACCCCATGAACTGGGGCTTGCGCCTATGTGGATCTGCAGCAAGGTGTTAAGTCTGGCAGGAAGAAGGGGACACTCTGAGGTGAAAGAGGTGATTCTCCCATGTTTCAGGAATAGTGTGGCGGTCCACATGCTCCTAGGCTGGCCCCTTCTCTTGCCCTTCAGTCACCCCTGGGGTGCAGTGGAGTCAGCCACCTCCCCATGCAGTGCTGCTCAATCCCTGAGTGCTTCTTGGCCCAGGTTTCCCCCTTTGGCAACCTGGATGATTTCTCAAGCTGCCTGGGTCACCTGCTTTTTGGTGTCTCCATAGCACAGCCTGTGGCCATAAAGATTCCTTTAGAGATTTCTAGCTCTTCTGACACCCCCGAGTTAGGGTCTTTTCAGCCAAGATCTGTCAGTCCTCTTTGTCCCCTTGCTCCCTGCCAGTCTCTGCTTCCCAGAAGCCCCCTGCCCTGGCCCTTGGCAGCACTCTCGCTCACACCCTGCTCTCCTGGAAAGTCTCTTTTTCTGGACCAGGGTGGGGAGACCCAAGAGACCTGGACCCTGTGCCTCACTGCTCTACCTTTGATGACTTCCTTCACTCTAGGGAAGCACTGACCCTCACCCCTGCCTTGCACCGCCTGACAAGCTACCTGCCAGGTTCCCAAGGGCCCCTGTGCTCATGCAGTCCCAACAGACCCATCTGGCCATGAGTGGTCAGATTGATCCTCTCTCTGGTGGCTGAGAACTGACATAGAGAAGGGAATGAGGGAGAAAGGAAAATAATCTGTTCTAGAGATTGAAGGTCAGGGTTCACCTGGCTTTGGGCCGCCAATCCCAAGGACTCAGCCTCAGGGAGACTATGGTTTCGGAGATTAACAGCCTTTTTATTCATCTAGTCCCTCTCTCCTGTAGGTCCCAAATAGCTATCAAGCCTTTCCTCTGCCAGCTGCTGCCAGGCTTGACAGAGGATATGGTAGCAAATTCTTCATCTCCGACCAACACCGCCGCTTACAGCAATGCCAGATCCTTAACTCAGTGAGTGGGCAAACTGAACACTGAAGGGGTAAGGGGACAAGGATTCGCCATTAATTGTAGCAGGAGGCATGATGAAACATGTGTAGGCAAACATGGCATTCTGTAACAGGTAGTGCTTACCAGTGCGTTTAACCAGTGATGCAGTCAGGCTAGGTACATCTCAGAGAGGAGCTTCTGCCCTGTGGGCACAGACTCTGTCTCTTTTTTCTCCAGCCAACTCACAGGTAAGAACATTTAGTTCCAAGGAACTGTATTACCTCTCTACTTCCCATAACTGAGAAGGAGCACTGATTACATACTGCGTACAAGAGACACAATTCTCTTCCTTCTTAAAAAATGCAACAGCTTCATTGAGATATAAATGATGTAAAACACACTGCACATAACCAAAGTATGTAGTTTGAAAAGCTTAAGATACACACAAACACACAAACACACACACACCCACGTATATGAAGCCATCACCACTAGAAAGGTACATTTCTGACCAGGAAGGATGGCATGTCTAGCCCCCTGGCCAGGGTTACTCTCAGATTTCTTCAGTTTGCATCTGCTCTTATAGCTCACCCAGCTGAGGAGTAATGACCTAAATCTTAAACCTACACCTGTAGTTTTTTTTTTGTTTGTTTGTTTGTTTTGTCTTTTTGCCATTTCTTGGGCCACTCCTGCGGCATATGGAGGTTCCTGGGCTAGGGGTCGAATTGGAGCTGTAGCTGCCAGCCTACGCCAGAGCCACAGCAACGCAGGATCCGAGCCACGTCCATGACCTACACCACACCTCACGGCAACGCTGGAACCTTGACCCACTGAGCAAGGGCAGGGATCGAACCCGCAAGCTCATGGTTCCTAGTCGGATTCGTTAACCACTGCGCCACGACGGGAACTCCCTACACCTTTAGTTCTAATGTTGATATTTGTCATCATCAACCAGTGCAGCCCATCCTCCGTACCAGTTGGAGGCATTGGTGAGCGGGTTTATAGCTGCTTTAGTCACACCTGCAGAGCCAAGACCTCGGTATAGAAATATTAGATTGTTCTAAACACAGCAAGCCCAGGGTACCTAGCCTGGACTCTATGGGCTTCTCACCCCACCTCTCCTAAGGAGGATTCAGGCCAAGTCCTGGAGCCCACTGCAGTCCATCTCGTGGTTGACAGGTAAGTAGATGGCTAGGCTGGGTGGGACCTAGTCCGTGCTGGCCCTTCTGTTCATTTTTTGAGACCTGCTACCTTTGCTGACCCTACTCACAAGCTCCTTGTGGCCAGTAGGAAGAAAGTGTTAACCCATGCTTGCTTTTTGGAGGGTCCAAAGCCAGGCCGTGAGAATTATTAAGAAATGTTGGCGAGTTCCCGTTGTGGCTCAGCGGTTAACGAACCCGACTAGCATCCATGAGGACGTGGGTTCAATCCCTGGCCTCACTCACTGAGTTAAGGATCTGGCATTGCTGTGAGCGGTGGTGTTGGTCGCAGATGCAGTTCGGATCCCACATTGCTGGGACTGTGGTGTAGGCCAGTGGCTACAGCTCCAATTCAACCCCTAGCCTGGGAACCTCCATATGCTGTGGGTGCAGCCCTAAAAAGACAAAAAGACAAAAAAAGAAAAAAAGAAAAAAAAGAAAAGACATGTCAGTGGTGGATAGAGACCGTAGTGACTTCAGGTAGTTACTCACTTGCCTGAGTAAGGTCCAGGTGGTGGGAATGAGGCTGTGGGAGCCAGAGAGATGCTCTGGGGACCTTTCCCAAGAGGTGCTATAGGCACCTTGTTTCCTGCAGAGCATAGACTGACCTGGTTCCAGGTGGCACCTGGCCTTGCCAGTCCAGAAGTCCCTAGAAGCCTATATTGAGAGACTTGACGTGGTGTGAGGCTGGGGATAGTTCTACCCCAGGACTCATTGCAGAAACCCCTGTGGACGTCCCATCCAGTATTTCAGCTATATCAGTCCCTAACCCTCATGACAGACCTATTGGGAAGCAGCTGCTAATTCTCTTCATTTTGATTATCTTTTGATTATTAGTAATGCATGCTAGCTGGGAATAGTTCCCATCATATTCAAAAGTGGCAATAGCCTTAATCTGGCCCTGAAGCTCTGCCTGACAGCAGAGGCTGGCACCCTATCACCAAGTCCCTCAGCTCTGCCTCCCTTGCCACTCCCATCCTGACTTCAGCAGCTGTGTCCAGGCAGGGGCTGCCCTAGGAGCACTCTGAGGCTGCAGAGGTGGGAAGGCTCGCATAGCCTGACCATTCAGGCCTTGGTGCTCTTTGCCTGTCTCCTGCCAGACTGGGCTTCCTCTAGATTTAGGAGTTCGTGACCCCCGCCTTTTCCCTGCACAGGGAATCAGCACCCCATCCTCGGGCCATCCAAGGTACACGATTGTTCTAGAGCAGAGAGCCAGCTGTGTGGCTGAGTGATCCTTATCATCGGCTGCGACGGTTCTTCATGTCCACCCTGAGGGCTGCCCTCTGACCCCCTCTAAGATGCCTGGAGGCTGCGTGCACACACTGCCCAGCTGGGCCCAGAAACAGACTGGTTTTTCCTCTCTGGGTCTGGCCTGGAAGAGATGCAGGCTCTATGGAGGGCAGGCTCACTTTCTGGCACCAGACAAGCCAGGGTCTAATTTCCCGGGAAGGTGGCCTTCTTGATTCTGCTGAGCACCATCTCTCTCTTCTGGGAAACATCTTTCTGGGAACCACCAAGCTTCCTGTTTTGGTTTTTCTTTCTTCTTTTGGCCCTTGTTAGGCTGGAATAATCTAATGTCTGAGTGTTCAGGTGGTTCCCCACCTGCAGACCTCTCCATGCTGACTGTGGATGGAGCTCCACATTGGGTCCTGAGAAACTCAAGCACTGCGGCCCATTCCCTGTCTGAATCACTGTTTTGCAAATGGGGAAATTAAGGCACAACGAGGGGAAAGAGCTTGTCAAAGGTGGAATGACAGTAGGGTAGAAGTTAAAACTCAGTTTCTTAACTCCTTGTTCAGAGCTGTTGGCTGTCATTGGGCCTAGTGTTGGCGCAGCATCCAGGATCCCAGCTCTAAATGTCAGCAGAAGGACCCAAGGGTCATTGGCCCAGAGTTGGGGCCTGAGCAGAGCTGAAGGAACAGATTCAGATGGTATATACCATGCTCTCTGGCCTCAGACCTTCGCTGGATGCCTTGACTCTTAGAGCCACTGAGCCCTGCTCCAGAACCGCTCCTGTGCCATCCCTGCCAATGGCCTAACCCCCAATGAAATGAGCCCACAGTCCTGGGCTCAGCCCACATCCTTAAGAGCAACCGTGAGAGGCCTCACCTCCTTCTGAATTGGTACATAGGTGAAATATTTACTCCCTGCCTTTCTCCCCTCCTTGAATTGGTAGCAAAATAGTGGAGCTAAAAGCTCTTACAAACAGGAAGGCGAGCAAGGCCAGTCTCCCTGCGAGGAGACCCCTGCTTTCTGCCTCGTCGCCTGATGAACCTTCACTTGCCTCAGTGAGCTCACATACCCTTGCGGTGGTGTAAAGAGAGCGTGCGGGGAGGCAGGATATTCCAATTTCATTCAACAAGAAGCCTTACATTTAAAACATTTTTTAAAAGAAGTGAGTGATACATCCCTCTGCTCCTCTTTCAGTGGAACCTGGTGTGTGAGGACGACTGGAAGGCCCCGCTCACGATCTCCTTGTTTTTCGGGGGTGTGCTGGTGGGCTCCTTCATTTCGGGGCAGCTCTCAGACAGGTAAGGTGGCTGTCTATCTCCTGCAGCTGCAGGGGACCCCAGCCCTGAGCAAGGTAGTGTCTCAGCCCAGAGCCTTGTATTTTTAAAAAGGGAAGGCCCAGAGCCTTGTATTTTTAAAAAGGTATAGACTCCATACCAGGTAAAGAAAACCAGCAACCTCCTCTCCCTAACACTTGCTGAGCAGAACGACCTCAGCCAAGTGTATCCATGATCTAGTTGACCAGGAAATACGCCCCACTTCTCCTCTACACTGGCTGGCTGGCCTTCTCTTCGAGAGCGTAACTCTTTCGTGTCTTGGAGCCTAGGAGAGATGGACTCTACACACGTGCACGTGAGCGCTGTTGTAGATCTTGGGGTGCCCCATGGCTGACTGCCTCCATGTTCCCCAGGCCCTTGCTCTCCCATCCAGGTGAGAGGAGATCTCAGTAGCCAGTAGCAGCGTGATGGGCAGAACTCTTGTGTTCACAGGGCTGACACCCTTTAGCTAAGAGGCTTGTAGTTATGGCATTTCACGGCAATCAGGAAATGTGCTGTTTTGACCCATAAGCAGGTGTTCTATGTAATTCCGGGGCTCTTAACTTAAGGTCCATTCTTGGCTTTAGGAAGTTCATTTACTTTGGAGATTACATGTAAAATTTTAGAGCGTGTATGAGCGTTTTTCTAGAGAAAAGTCCATAGGTTCCATGATATCCACAGAGGGGTTTGTTTATCTTGCTGTGTCTTCCTACCCCTGGGCTTCAGGGTCTGTGGGAGAAGCCCATGGCAAGAAGAGCGGCCTTCGGCGAAGTCCTTGGCCACACTGGGAGGAGTCCCAGCATCCTCCCAGTCTTCGTTCATAAGGAATATGTGCATTTCTCACTTGATTTGTCTTTTCAAGAGTGTCATCTAGTGATTTTTTTTTAGGGGACCCATTCCTACAGTCACCAGTGAGCACGGACGTGTTAAGTAGGCCGTAACTACTGCCTGACAACTGTAGATGAGCCTGAGAAAGGGCAAAGGGCTTTGTTTCTTTAGGGGAAAGACCCGTAACCTAGCAGCAAGCATAGCCGATTACCTGTATTTCTTTAACAAACACAGGGCGTCTAATATGTGCCATTCACTCTTCAGCACACTGTACAAATAAATAAATTAATATTCATAACCCTATGAAGTAGGAAGTATTGTTATTCTCATTTTACAGATGGGGAAAATGAAACCCAGAGGAATTAAACGGCTTACCCAGAGTCACAGAGCAGGCAAGTGGCAGGGCTAGACTTCAGGCCCAGAGAATCCTAATCCCTTGTTTCATGTGGACTGCCATTTTAGAGCCCTGCTCTTCCAGATCTTGCCTTCTAGCAAGGCAGATTGTATTAAACGACACACGGAGGGAAGTATTGTTCTATTCTGTGGCGATAAGTGAGTGATACAGAGGGAAAGTGCAGGCTGCTCAGAGAGGCCCCGACGGAGGAGGCTGAGACCGTAAGCGAAGCTAGCGGGTTGAAAGGTGAGGAGAAGTTAGCCAGCTAATGGGGGGAGAGAGGAAAGAGCCCTCTGGGCAAGGGAGCCGCATGTACCTAAGACATAGGAAGGGCCTAGCACAGTGTGGGAGCCATAAGACAGTCCTCTGGGGCGGTGTGGAGATGATGTGGAGGGGTCCAAGCAGAAGAGCAGGCCAGGCTTAGCAGATGGCAGGTGGGCATTCGGGTTTTAATCACAGAGCAGTGGGGAGCTATTGAGGATGTGACATCCTCAGATTTGCCCTTTTATTTTTATTTTATTTATTTATTTATTTTTGTCTTTTTGCCTTTTCTAGGGCCACTCCTGCAGCATATGGAGGTTCCCAGGCTACGGGTCGAATTGGAGCTACAGCCGCCGGCCTACTCCAGAGCCACAGCAACGTGGGATCTGAGCTGCGTCTGCGACCTACACCACAGCTCACGGCAACGCCAGATCGTTAACGCACTGAGCAAGGGCAGGGACTGAACCCGCAACCTCATGGTTCCTAGTCGGATTCGTTAACCACTGAGCCATGACGGTAACTCCAGATTTGCCATTTTAAAAAGATTTTTTGAGGAGTTCCCATTGTGGCTCAGTGGAAATGAACCCGACTAGTATCATGAGGACACAGGTACAATCCCTGGCCTCTGTCAGTGGGTTAAAAGATCTGGCATTGCCATGAGCTGTGGTATATGTCATAGACTCGCCTCGGATCTGGCATTGCTGGGGCTGTGGTGTAGGCCAGCAGGTGCAGCTCTGATTCAACCCCTAGCCTGGAAACTCCCATATGCTGTGGGTGCAACCCTAAAAAAAGTTTAATTAATTAAAAGATTTTTTTGATAGCTTTGTGGAGAAAGGATTGAAAGGAAGCAAGAGGGATTGTGGAAAGGCCAGTTAAGAGGTTATTACAGTAATTTATACAAGAAACAGTGGTGGCTCGGACTAGGCTGAAGGCAGCAGAGACACAGAGGAGTGGTAGAAGGTGCACCAGCAGGACTGGGCTGTGGGCTGGACGAGGGAAGTGAGAGGAGAGAGACTTCCGGCTTGCCCAGCCAGACAGACGACGCACCCTTCTCTCGGACAGCACTCTGGAAGAGGACGGTATTTGCAGGAGAAGATGTGGAGTTCAATTGAACAGACTGGAGTTGGGGTGATAGGAGACTAGGGGTCTCGTAGGAGGAACTGAGAATGGGGTCGGATGTGTGGATGCAGTGCTGCGTACACCACAGGTCTGGGCTGGAGAAACACATTCAGGAATCGTGAGCTCATGGAACCCTCCTCAAAGCCCCAAACGTGGATGAGGGTGCCTGGGGCCAGTGTGGCGTGAGAGGATGGCCTGCCCGGGGCTGCTCTCAGAGGCCCTCCCAGAGGGCTAGTGGGCATTCCCCTCCCACAGGGTTGGGTGGCAGCGGAGACTCAGAGGGGTCACCTTGATGTGAAAAACAAGGAGGAGGGACCCGAGTTTCAGAGTCGAAGCTCAGTGCCTTTTTCTGGGTCAGCAGCTTCATGGGGTAGGTAGATCTCTGCGGGCCAGCGTCACAGCCTGATGACCGTGTAACAGCCTGATTCCCTGAGGAAGGTGGTTAAATTCCAAAGTCTGCACCCACAGAAACAAAATTAGTGAATACACTGAGGACCACCTTAATTTTCAGAAGCACTGGCACGGTATTTCTCAAACCTTTAAAAAATTTTTGGGGAGTTCCTGTCGTGGCTCAGTGGTTGACAAATCTGCCTAGGAACCATGAGGTTGTGGGTTTGATCCCTGGCCTCGCTCAGTGGGTTAGGGATCCAGTGTTGCCTTGAGCTGTGGTGTAGGTCGCAGATGCGGCTCAGATCCTGCGTTGCTGTGGCTCTGGCGTAAGCCAGTGACTGACTACAGCTCCGGTTAGACCCCCTAGCCTGGGAACCTCCATATGCCTCAGGAGCAGCCCTAGAAAAGGCAAAAGAACAACAACAAAAAAACTTTGCCAGCAGACCTAAGTATGATCTGTTTAAGTCCAGTAAGTGAAATTGCCAAAAATGTGCCTATTCTGGCCACAGCCCCTGCCTTCAGTTCTCAACACCAGCCCTCAAGCTTGTCTAAACTCCCTTGGAAAGCCCAAGGCTCTGTGGCATGGATAGTTTCCTCCTAAGTGAGCCATTTAAAAAACCTAAGCCAAGCAGATTACCTAAAAGCAATGGATTCATACCCTGCAGCGGGGTCTAGGATATCAATAGTAACTTTTCATAGAGGACTCCTTCGTGCAATATGAGTAAGCCTGAAAGTCAAGAGCAATTACAGTAATCTTGGGTTGTCAGAGCATCTGGCATCATAGAGTCACCTTTACGTGCAGAATTACAAGAGAGGCACACCCCTGCAGAGAGGTAGCTGAAATTTCCTATTTTCTAGGCATGTATGTGTGTCTGACTTTTGCTGACAGACTTTAAAAACAAGTGTCTCTAGCTCCACCCAGGATTGCCAAGGACTAGCTAGGGCTACGTAAGGGGTCCCTGGGTCTCCCTCTTCCCTCCTTTCCCAGGGGGCCCCTGGGAAGGGAAAGCAGGGTAGGAAGGCCCCATCTCTCGGTTGGCTGGCCCGGGGGACGCTCCTGTTACAGAGCAGTGCAGGGCGGAGTCGGAGTCTCCTTTTAGGCCAGGGCTGCTCAGCCTTGACACTGTTGACATTTTGAACCAGAGAATGCTTTGTTGTGTGGAGAGGTGCCATCCTGGGCATTTTATTTTATTTTATTTTTTATTACTCAAATGAATTTATCACATCTGTAGTTGTATAATGATCATAACAATCTGATTTCACAGGATTTCCATCCCACAGCCCAGGCACATCCCCCACCCCCCAAACTGTCTCCTCTGGAGACCATAAGTTTTTCAATGTCTGTGAGTCAGCATCTGTTCTACAAAGAATTTCAGTCTGTCCTTTTTTTTCAGATTCTACGTGTCAGTGAAAGCATTGGATGTTGGTGTCTCATTGTACAGCTGACTTCGCTTAGCATGATAGTTTCTAGGTCCATCCATGTTGCAAAAAATGCTGGTATTTCATTCTTTTTAATGGCTGAGTAATATTCCATTGTGTATATGTACCAGATCTTCTTGATCCACTCCTCTGTCGATGGACATTTAGGTTGTTTCCATGTCTTGGCTATTGTAAATAGTGCTGCAATGGACATCGGAGTACATGTGTCTTTGCGAGTCGTGGTTTTCTCTGGGTAGATGCCCTATCCTGGGCGTTTTAGCATTTAGAACATCTCTGGCCTCTGCTCTACGGGTTGCCAGTATCGTCAAAAACAAAACCCCCTGTTGCAGTGGGGAGAAGCTCCACACTCCTTACCATGGCCGAAGGCCTTGGGTGGTCTGGCTCCTGCCCACCTCCCCAGTCTCCTGGGAACAGCTGGCCCCATGTGTTCATCGGCCCCTCCGGCCACAGTTGTGTGTGCTCCTCTCACCGTCTTGGCAAAGTGTTCCCCGCCCCACCCCCACCACACAGGCTACCTCAGGGTCCAAGGTCTGCATTGCCCTGGTCCCTGTGCCCTGCCTTCACAGCACCTGTAAGAAACTGATAAATTAAAGCGTAATCATATGAATAATGTTGGTCTCCCCACTGTACTGTGAACATGCTTGAAAGCTGGTCCCTCTTCCCTACTTGTCAACAACTATTTTTCCTTTGGGCCTCCCATCAGGAGGGAGATGTTCCCTGAATGCCCACATCCCCAGCCCCTGCCTCCGGTCCAGGCTGGGCTCCTTTGCTGTGTCCCTTGTCACCAGCATGCTGATCCGTCAGTGCTCCTGTTTCAGTGTGTAATCCTACACTCAGTAGTGTGGTTGTTTGGTTAAAATGTGATTATTGTCTGTCTCACCAGCTATAGGCTCTAAGCTCCTTGAGGGCAGAGCAGTATCTTTTTTTATTCATATATATCCCTAGTGACTAGTACGTCATAGATGTTCAAATAAATAGTCATTGAATGAAAGTGGTGTCTGTCAGCCCTGGCCAGACTCAGGCTGAATCTGCTAAGTTGAAAGAACTAGGTTGACTTGTCTGTCCTTGTTGAAGCTCTGTCTTTAAAACCAAACAAACTCAAAAAAACCCAGTGTTTTTTTTTTTAATTTAAATGAACACAGATACAGAAAAGCACATAAAACAAATATGGCTTAATGAATTATACCAGGAAGAAAACCTTGTAAATACCACTGAGTCAAGAAATAGAACTTTGCCAGCCACCAAGAAGTCCCATCCATCTGTCCAGTCCCAAGGATAAGGGCCTCCCTCCCTTATAAGTAACCACTAGTCTGGCTTTTTATAGTAATAACCGAAGTTCCCGTTGCGGCTCAGTGGTTAACGAATCTGACTGGGAACCATGGGGTTGTGGGTTCGATCCCTGGCCTCACTCAGTGGGTTGAGGATCCGGCATTGCCGTGGGCTGTGGTGTGGGTGGCACACGAGGCTCAGATCCTACATTGCTGTGGCTCTGGCGTGGGCCAGCAGCTGCAACTCTGATTGGACCCCTAAGCCTGGGAATCTCCATGTGCTGCGGAAGCAGCCCTAGAAAAGGCAAAAAGACAATAAATAAATAAATAAATAAATAGTAATAACCCCCTTATGGATTTTTTGG
Organism: Phacochoerus africanus; assembly: GCF_016906955.1. NCBI lineage: Eukaryota > Metazoa > Chordata > Mammalia > Artiodactyla > Suidae > Phacochoerus > Phacochoerus africanus. Next base: position 134,650,917 of record NC_062547.1, read on the forward strand.
TAGTTTTATCATCCAGTATGCATACTTAAACACAAGTTTAGTAATGCCCACTTAAACATTTTTATGTCTTTTATTAATCTAGAGAGTCTCCATCGTTTTCTGTGCCTGTGCTCTTTCACTTGTGGAATTTCCCAGGCTGAATTTTGCTGATTATGTACTCATGGTATGGTACAGCATATTCCTCTTTTTTCTGCATTTCTTGCAAATTGCATCTGCATCTAGAGGCTTGAAGATTCAGGTTCAGCTCCTTTGGCAAGACTCTAGGAGTCATGCGATGTTCAAGTGTCTCTTTTTACGATTAGCAGTCGTTGAAACATAATGTCATATCTATTTATTCGTTGGGTGTTGTAAAATGATGATGTTCTAATTTTATCATTTTGTTTTCATTTAATAGTTAGAATACTTTTATAAAGTGATACATTCCCCTCATCTGTTAGTGGCTACTCTTCACAGAGTTTCCATAGGAAAGCCAGGACACACGTTTTCCCCTTTATTTCCCAGTTTTCATTTATAATGAGTTGTTTCTCCATCATCCTCCAAAAGTAAACTAATTCTTCTTAAAAATAAATTATGAACGTATGAATTCAAGCATAATGAATGTGTTTCATTCCCTGGTAATCATTATCTTAATTCTGCCACTGCCCTGGTGCCCAGAGTGTACTTTGGCCCGGGAGAGTGGGGAGGGCGGGTAACAGGACTGCCCTGCACCAAGTGCCCTGGCAGCCCTGCCCACAGCCCCTCCCTGCGTGACTCTGGGGAGATGCCCCTTTGGGTGGAGCCCATTCCCTCTGCCTTCTCCCAGCTGGGTCTCTATCACTCTCCTTTCCTTCCCAGGTTTGGCCGGAAGAATGTGCTGTTTGTAACGATGGGCATGCAGACAGGCTTCAGCTTCCTGCAGGTCTTCTCGAAGAACTATGAGATGTTTGCTGTGCTATTTTTCCTTGTAGGCATGGGCCAGATCTCCAACTATGTGGCAGCGTTTGTCCTGGGTATGGCGATCAAGTTGGAGTTGAGTACTTGATCCTGTGTTTCACCATCCTCCCACCTCCCACTTTATGGAGGCAGCTGTGATGTCCCCCCCCGGGGATGTGGTCTCTGGCAGCACCGACAGGGATTCTTGGTGAACCCAAAGAGTAGCCAGGGAGACTGACTCGACCAAGTGCCCATCCTTGGGTCCCCAGCAGCACTGACTGCTGGATTCTAGTTCTTTTCTGGCTTCCAAGGTGTGGCACCTTGGTCACATGAGTACCTCATGGCCATTTTATCGGAACTCACCCAAGGTCATCTATTAAAAGTAGGGTGCCCCCCCCCCAAAAAAGGGCATGCCACTGCCCAGGGCTGGGGTAGCTAAGGAAAGAGGGAGGCATGACGTGAGGAGCAAGGGCCATGATTGGCAGGCTCACCAAGGAAGAAAACTACCCCTTCTGTAAAACACAGTGGCCAGTGAAACCAACTGGCAAAAGCAATTGATGGGAGTGGGCTTTAGTCACAGGAGTGGGCTTCCTGGTTTTAGTTCAGAGTCCACCCTGCAAGGCTTTGGCCTGTTCTCACTGAAAAGTTGCCAGTCTCACTATTCAGAGGAATCTAACTCTAGCTTATTGGTCTGTGGGGTCCTTGGATTGCTTGTTGAAAGGATTATTCCTTTCTTTTCACATTTATTACAATATTTTTCCTTAAAGTGTAACAGTTACCATATGTGGCTTAATAATGACTTCCCCTTTAATGAATCATTCCTCACATGAGGTTTTAACTTCAAGACCTCACGTGGCATCTTTAGCCTACAGCTTCAGGAAGTGATGACAGTTTCACTAGAGAACTGTGGCTGAGCAGCCAGTGAGGCCACAGTGAGGCACCCCCAGCAGGTGGTCAGAATCCCAACCCTCCCTGGGGCTTGGAAACCTCGAGATAATTCTGCCTGCCTTCTTATCTCTGTGTTGAAAATTATGCAATAGAAGATTAATAAGGAAATAACTGGAATTAAAATACTAACATGACTCCTCCCTTGTTTTGAACAGGAACAGAAATTCTTGGCAAGTCAGTTCGTATTATATTCTCTACGTTAGGAGTGTGCGTATTTTATGCATTTGGCTACATGCTGCTGCCACTGTTTGCTTACTTCATCAGAGACTGGCGGATGCTGCTGCTGGCCCTGACGGTGCCTGGATTGCTGTGCGTGGTGCTCTGGTGGTGAGTGTGGCCCTGTGCCCAGTGGCGCCCACCAGCAGGATGCCTTCTGTCTGGCCTTCACTAGGGGGCAGCAGCAACCCGCCAATCCCTACTTGGGCGCCCAGAGACAGGAAGTCTAAATTATTTATAAGTTGTTTCAGATGTTTTTCCATACTCAGAAAAGCCAAAAACAGAACAGAACAACCCCAAGGCATCAACAGACTTGTTCTCAGCCCTGTGCTGGGTTGATCAGCGTGCAGGGAGAGGAAGAAGCGGTGGCTGTGAGACAGTGGGGTCTAGTGTGACCTCCAGGAAGCTGTCAGACTGCAGGACAAGACAGCTTAAGCCCTGGCTCTGGTTGTGCGTTGCCATGGCCTCATGTCGTAGGCACTGGGGGAAGAGGGAGCACACTGTGAGAGTCCTCAGGGTAGCTGAATGGAGGAAGCCAGGTAGCTGAATGAGCCTCCAAGATAGAGGACAGGCAGAGGGAAGGGCAGTACATATCAAGAGAGAGAATACAGCTGAGGGACTGGGGTAGGGATGGTGAGATCACTGGTCCACATGGACATGAGAGCATGACATGGCCAAGCGTAGTGGGAGAAGGTAGATACAGATGAGTCGCAATCATGGCCTAAGAGCAGGGGCTACCTGGTGAGGTAGAAAATACGGTCCGCAAAGTCTCAAAGCACCCACATGCCTTGCAGAGTCAGCTGACTGAGTCAGGGGTTGGGATGGGGGAGTGCTAAGGAAAAGCTAGAGGCTAAGAGGGCAGTGCAGAAACACTGCACTGCCAGGAACAAGCAGAGGAGAACAGCAAGGTAAAGATCTGGGCTGGGCTGCGCCCGTGGCTGAAGCCAGGCTTCAGGAGCCCGTTTCGTGCCTGTCTACCTAGTGTCCAGCAGGTGGCATCACCACTCCTCAGAAATGGAGGTGGCTAGCCAGGGGAGGATTTCCCATCCTGGTGTGCTGGCCCCTTGAAATTTTGTGATCTCCCATGTATCCAAAGCTCACACTTCAGGTCATTCCTGGGTGTAGTAGGGTACATCTCTTAGCTTCTGTCTTGGAAACATCGAACATTCCCCAAACCCAGTTCTGGTTCTGAAACCCCATTTCCCGCTTCCACTTGTGCTACACTGGTCCATTAGGCAGGAAGGCCTCAGTCAGATTGCTCCTTGCACTTCCAGGTTCATTCCTGAGTCCCCCCGATGGCTCATCTCTCAGGGACGATTTCAGGAAGCTGAGGTGATCATCCGCAAGGCTGCTGGAATCAATGGGATCGTTGCGCCCTCCACCATCTTTGACTCAAGCGAGGTGAGCACTGTGTGGGAGCTGGCGAGAGGGTCTTGGTGACCGTGATTTTAGGGTCGCACCCAGAGCCCCAAAGCCCCCCTTTCACGCAGGAGCCCAGCCCTCTCTGCCTGAGTGACAGCTGCCCCCAAGGCAGGCCCTGTTAAAATTCAGAAATTGATTGGGTTTAGGAGATTCTAACTGTTATATTTAAAATGGATAAGCAATGAGATATTACTATACAGCACAGGGAACTATATCCACTCTCTTGGGATGGACCGTGATGGAAGAAAATATGAGAAAAAGAATATAGATAAGTAGATAGATAGATATGGTACTGTGTCACTTTGCTGTACAGCAGAAATCAATACAACACTGTAAATCAACTGTATGCTAATAAAAATTTTTGAACAATGAATTTTAAAAACTCAGAGATTGAGAGGAAGGTGCTAACTGCCTAAATCCCTTCACCTTTTCCATGGATTTTAGGTTTTCATACTTTATATAATTCTTTTCAGTTGAACCATTACCTTTAAATACTTTATTTACTTATTTAGTCTTTTTAGGGCCTCACCTGTATCATATGGAGGTTCCCAGGCTAGGGGTCAAATTGGAGCTACAGCTGCTGGCCTACACCACAGGCATAGCAAGGCAAAGCCCAAGTTATGTCTGGGACCTACACCACAGCTCTCAGCAATGCCGGATCCTTAACCCACTGAGCAAAGCCAGGGATCGAACCATCGTCCTCATGGATACTAGTCGGGTTCGTTACCATAACAGAAACTCTCATTACATTTAATAAGAAAAACTCTTTATGAGTAATAGGCCTCTTGTGAAGTTGGTATTTGGGAAAATTGTTGTCTCTTACACCTTAGGTAGTTCCTCGTCTTAAGAAAAATCATGCAGTACCTGAACTGTGAAGCATAAGTAGATTTATTTATTTATTTATTTATTGGTCTTTTTTTTTTTGCTATTTCTTGGGCCACTCCAGTGGCATATGGAGGTTCCCAGGCTAGGGGTCCAATTGGAGCTGTAGCCACCGGCCTACACCAGAGCCACAGCAACGCGGGATCCCAGAGCCACAGCAACGCGGGATCCCAGAGCCACAGCAACGCGGGATCCGAACTGCGTCTGCAACCTACACCACCGCTCACGGCAACGCCAGATCGTTAACCCACTGAGCAAGGGCAGGGACCGAACCCGCAACCTCATGGTTCCTAGTCAGATTCGTTAACCACTGCGCCACAACGGGAACTCCAGCATAAGTAGATTTAGAGTTAGACATGTCCTGTCCCTTTCCTGCCACCAACAGGGAGTTGTTGAGTGTTGTCTTGGAGCCTGGTCCTTTTGGATACTCGCCCTCCCCCGCCCCACCCTACCTGCGAACCCTGTTCTCACAGGCCAGGAGTAATTTCCTGGCTCTGCCTGACTCCTGGGTCTTGCTTCTCCTTCCTATTCCCTTTCTTTCCACCCTCTCTGCAGCAAGAGGTTTTCCTCATCTCCTGAAGGGTAGAAGTTGTCATGGCTGGCCGATGGGGTTCTGGAGTGTATCTCTGCTCTGATGAGAAGACAAGGGGCTGGCTGTGAGAACAGCCACCAGCAGTCATGCTGCAGTGTGCAAAGGCGTGTTAGCGTGTCGGGCTCCAGATGCAGACCTGGGGCTTGGGAAAGGGAGACCAGTTATTATGGGCAGCAAAGAAGCTGCTGGCCACTTGGCAGTCCTGCCAGCCTCACAGTTAAGTGGTGACCCAGCACCAGTCCCACTTAGCATGTCCTAGAAAGGGCCCTGGTGCACAGAGGGGAGGGGTCTATGCAGGGAGGGCTTTTAAGGGAGCTAGCCTCCGTAGCTTTGCAGGGGTCAGTCTGTGTGAACCCGTAAGTCCCACTGGCATCTTTGTGGAAATGGGGCTATTTCAGGGGATCTGTTAAGTCAAAAGTTGACCTTTTGTTGAACCACGGACTTGGGAAAAAACAAACTCCAAAGCTGGGTTTGCTTAAGAAAGCAACCTCAGTGTGTTTAGACGTGTGGTTTATTAATGTCCTTGGCTGTGCCAAATTTCATAGGAAGTTACTCTGGGTGAAGCTGAGGTCAATTTTCCTGTTTTTCTATCTGAAAAAATTTTTTCCCTGGAAGTAGTCCATAACTACATGGTATGAGGACTGAAAACATTAATTCTTTTAAAATATCCTATCCATAAACTACACAGCCAGTTTCTTTCTATGACCCAGAAGGCTGGGAGCCAGCCTCGGGGAGGAATGCTCAGCGGCCTCCCTGGAATGTGGCCATTGACTGGGCTGGGGGTGGTGCCGGGAAGGCGCAGTCAGCTGGGGCCTCCTCCTCCGCTGCCTCATCGCCTCAGGGACTGGTCGCCTCCTCTTCCTCCTCACTCTTGTTCACTAATTCGTTTATCGACAAGGCCTGGGGAGCCTTCTGCAGCCCAAGATACAGTCACCACAGTCCTCTTCTTATCCAGCAAGACACACAAAACATTCCCCAACCCAGAGATGTGCAAGGCTAAGATGCGAGGGTTTCAAGTATGTTTTCGCGTCTCTGAGTCTCCAACCTTCTCTCCCTCCCATACCCTTGTCATGTTGTTCCTGCAGCTACAAGACCTGAGCTCCAAGAAGCAGCAGTCCCACAGTATTCTGGATCTGCTCCGAACCCGGAATATCCGGATGGTCACCATCATGTCCATAATTCTGTGGTGCGTGAGTGAGCCCTACCTGCGTCCAGACAAGGTGCTGGCCGTGGCCGTCAGGCCCTGCATTTACAGACGCGTCTTAGACCAGAATTCAAAGCCTGTATCATCGGGGATGTGTCTTGCGATGAAAAGAAATGGGCATGTCCAAGTTCTTAATCTTGGAAGAGGAGAATGAAACTGTTGTGGGGGCTTGGGGGGAGATATGGGATCTCTGGGGATCCCTTCGGGTCATAAGGCAAGTCATTGCTCACTTTGGGTCTTAGTTTAGTTGTTCCAGTCACCTGTGCATCAGACATTGACCGAGGAGGACAGCTGAGGCCTTTTAGAAGTTCTAAGTGAAGACACCATGTCCTTTCGATTACAGAGGATGCTAAATACATTCTGAAAATGTGGAGACAGGACATCCTCCCTCTGGGATGGTTGAAGACAGTCCTGGAGGCAGAGCCAGGGCCTAGATGTCCTCATCAGGGCCCTTCTAACACGGCATTTCTCCAAGTGTGTCGGGGAGGGGTTCGTGATTGACCAGGAAGAAGGAACATAGCCAAGTGCCTGCATGGAGTTTGCTCAGTGGCCAGACCCTTGGGATTGCAGGCAGCTACCTGAGCTGCTGGGGGAGGAAGGCAGACTTCCTCTCAGCATCCCTTCTGCTGGAGTCAACAAGCCCTGGCAGCCAGCTCTTTTGCTCACTGAGGGTACTATGAGTCACCCATTTCCAAGGAATGGCCTGGGATCCCTTAGGGTGGTGCACCACCCCTGAGTTGGCCTCAGGGGTGATTCAGCCTGCCCCACAGACCTGCCAGCCTGCGTGAGTCACCTAGGCCCTCCTCTTGCACGTGCCCTTTTCCCTGATTGTACCGGCTGTGCTTTCAACCTGCTGGCCAGTTAAAAACAGTCTGATTCACATAGGTCTGGTTTGCCCAAGAGTGCTGACCATCAGTAGCGAGAATGCCTAGTGGGGACAGGTCTAGGCCAGGGGCAGTGAGGGGCATGCAGATGGCCCACTGGGAGCTCCCTCGAGTCCAGTGGGGGTGAAGTCATCAGCTTCTGACCAGCCTCTTCCTGGCTGGTCGCCCCAGTGGGTCTGCCAGGGATCTTCCTCCAAAGGTTTGACTCCATGATTGTTCCTTATTTTCTCTTATCTCACCAGTCTGATCACACCTCACTTGCTACCTGCCTCCTTATTCCTTAGCTCCTTCTACAGTTGGATTTAAGCATTCAGAGGGTAAGGAAGCAGGCTTTTGTGAGTGCTTCAGCTTAGGATTTTTAAAGCCAAAAGGCAGGTTGAAATTTTTTGGTTTGGAGAATTTTTTCCAACAAAGTAAATCTATCTGAATTACATATCTTTTTTCTGGGACATTCTGGAATTGACTGAAAGTGCTCTGGCCCAGAAGCTACCCTGGGCTAGGGCAGGTTATCTTTCTTTCTGAGAAACAAGACTCAGGGTTAAATCTGCTGCCCTCTTGCTAAGGATAGTTTTCAGTTCCCTCCACCTATTGTATTTCAGTTGTCCAGGTTGGGAGGCGTGTGGATGCTGCCTCTCCAGCTTCCTTCTGCCCTCTGTTCCAGGATGACCATATCAGTGGGCTATTTCGGGCTTTCGCTGGACACTCCTAACTTGCATGGGGACGTCTTTTTGAACTGCTTCCTTTCGGCTCTGGTTGAAGTCCCAGCATACGTGTTGGCCTGGCTGCTGCTGCGGCACCTGCCCCGTCGCTATTCCATGGCCACTGCCCTCTTCCTGGGTGGCAGCGTTCTTCTCTTCGTGCAGCTGGTGCCCCCAGGTAGGGACCGTCCACATCTGCGGCCTGGGATACCCGTTGAGTCACGCAGTCTCTGCCAGACCATCCTCCTCATTTAATAAAGAGCCTAGCATCGTGCCTGCACATCTGCGTTCTGGGCTAACCGATCAAGACAAAGTGTCTCCTGGGACCAGATGGTCATCATGGCTCGGGCTTTATGGGAGAAGAGAGAGTAACCACATTGGGCTGGTGGTTAATTTTACTCTCTCCCCAAGTTCCTGTGTGTGTATTTGTTTTTCTCTGAAGACTGAGGGGAGGAACCGTCCCCTTGTCATTTTAACCTGGCCCCTTAGTCACTTATCCAGTAAGTAGCTACAGAGTATGTGCTGTGGGGGAGGCACTGTGCCTGGGGCTAATAATGCAGAAGTAAAGGAGTCAGCCGAGCTCCAGGCCCCCCTGGAGCTCACACTCCAGTTGAGAAGACAAGACAACAGACAAGTAAATGAAACACGTATTATAACACAGGCTGTGTTACCTTTAATAATAACAATAAAGGACAGTGGAGAGCTGGTTTATATAGAGTGGTCACAGATAGGCTCCCTGAAGAGGGAGCGGTTGAGCAGAAATGGATGAAATGATGAGAACCCTGAGAAAGTCTAGGAGCCCAACATTTCAGGCCGAAGAGACAGCAAAGGCAAAGACCCTGAGGAAGGAATGGGCCTGGCCTGGTTGAGGAGTAAGAGGGAGCTGGTAAGAGATGAGGAGAAGGGGAAGGGGCTGGAGGGGGCAGGCCACAAAGTGACTCTCACAGGCCAGGAGCAGAATTTTATTTGCAAAACTTGCCTGCTCTCGGTATCCCACAGAAGGGTCGGAGATTGCCTCTTTGCAAATCCAGAAAGCAGTTTATGAATCCTGAAGTCCATCATGGTACCCAGAGCTGTCATGGATTTGGGGACCTTTGGTGATCATTTGTGGGCCCCTGAGGCTGGCAACAGTGCCCAGGAATAGCCCCAGCCACAGCTTAGCCGGGAACCCAGGGGTGTGTGTGGAGGTTCATACCGGAGCTCAGGGAGGCGTTTCCTCATTGGCCCAGTGAGCAGGAGAGACCAGAGTATCGTTCCTGAGGGTCTGCTAGTCTGCGAAGTGTGAAAGCCTGAAATGAATTAGCCTTGACCTTCCCACTCATGCACGAGTCATTAGTTAATTCCGCAGTGCCCGCAGCATGAGGTCTGGGGTTCCTGCTGCCCCCCTGACAGACATGACTTTAATGACCTCTGGAAGGTGTCTTTGGGCCCCTGGGGGGGTACCCCCTGCTGGTCTTGGGGCTGAGGAGATGAGCACGTCCTCACACAGCTACAGGTCCCAGCCTCCTCTCTGCCATCAGCTTGGAGGGACATTAACCCCTTAGCCCACGGTAGGAGGTTATAGACACTGTCCCCCGAACCCCCACCAAGAAAAGGGAGATGGTATGTCTGTTTCAGGCTGGAAACTCCGTAACAGTGAACCTCAGGTTGGCGCCTTCCCCTGCTTTCTTCCCTTTGCCTCTCCAGACCTGTATTATTTGGCTACAGTCCTGGTGATGGTGGGCAAGTTTGGAATCACTGCTGCCTTTTCCATGGTCTACGTGTACACAGCCGAGCTGTACCCCACAGTGGTCAGAAACATGGGCGTGGGGGTCAGCTCCACAGCGTCCCGCCTGGGCAGCATCCTGTCTCCCTACTTCATCTACCTTGGTGAGTCCTGTGGGCCGAGTGCCAGCCTGAGGGTTGGGGTGGAAGCATGGACTGGCTCTAACGTGAGCTGGGAGGACTGGCACGTAGTAGATGGGAACCTGCCGACGCCAGATCTCTGTCCAGGGAAGGTTCCTGACCAGGCGCACCGTGGCCGAAGCACTGCCATGGAAAACAAACCTATAGATGTCAGCTAGAAGTTGATGGGAAATGTATCTGTTTTAGCCTTCCCTTCCCAGGTCTTCCCTCTGGGAATACAGTGCCCCTTTCCTAAGGGATTGCAGAGTGGTTCAGGGAGCCGGTGTATTGGGGAAATTTCTTGAAATCAGAGTTTAAAAGGACAGATAGGGAAATTTATTCTTCAGGAGAATAAATAAATAGAAAACTTCTATAACTTGAAGCACTTTACCTGCCTTGTACCATCTTATGTAACAGGGTCCCAGCTTCCTCTTCAGCATCTAAACTATTTCCTCATGGCAGCTGGTCCCTTGCACATGCCCAGCCAGCACGGTCTCTGGGGAGGGGTGGCGCCCATGCTGGGAGTGCAAGAGTGCTTTGTAAACATGCAACCTGGCTCCGACAAGCAGAAACACCTTCTGACTTGGCTTGAAAACAAATCTACCCGTCTAGGGAGCGGGAGGAGTTATTCCTGTCCCTGGAGCAGTACTTAGAGTTCCTTGGAAACCCAGCATTAGGAAACATGAATAGAAATGGCCCAGCTCCATCCTCCCGGTCTGCACTCCTCCCCTGCACTGCAAGGCATCACTGGTCTGTGCCAGCTCTGGGTTCTGCAACCTGTCTTGGTGCCGATTCCAATATGGTAGCTCATACTGGGAGATGCTGAGGCCACGAAGCAGGTGATCCCCATGAGAGTCCTGGGAACAGAAAGGGAGGGACCTCATCTAACTGCATGCCCAGACCCGGGCTCTGTCTGCTTTGCCACAGGTGCCTACGACCGCTTCCTGCCCTACATTCTCATGGGGAGTCTGACCATCCTGACAGCCATCCTCACCTTGTTCCTTCCAGAGAGCTTTGGCACCCCACTCCCAGACACCATTGATCAGATGCTCAGGGTCAAAGGGTAAGGAGTCCTCTTTCGAAAAGTAGGTGCACTGGGTCCAGGCCTGGCAGAGAGTTCCCCAAGAACTCACACACACCATAGACTAATTTAGTCTTCCGAAGGTCAGACATGGCCAGATGGGTACAGCCTCTCCTCTCAGCTCGGACCCAGACCACCAGGTCACCATGCACATCTCCACAGCACCCACAGCTCTGGGATGGTGCTGAGATGAGGAGAAGCCTTTCAGAATCTGCCATATGATTCTTTTCCCTATGGTGAGATAGCCTCAGTGTTGGGTTTTATTTGCTTGACACTGGTAGGCATCTTCTTAAGATTTGTTACTGATACCTGTTTGGCTTGTTTTTATAGAATAAAATATAGGCAGACTCCAAGTCACTCAAGGATGTTAAAAGATGGTGAAGAAAGCCCCAGAGTGCTTAAAAGCACAGCCTTCTAACACCACCTCCAGTGAGAAAGTGGAGAGGGAAGACTGTGCTATCAGAAATGGCTTGTGCAGACCCTGAGTCCTTCAGTGGCCAAGGTCTTTGTTGATTATTCTATGGACGCTGTGTCTGACCTGCCGTGGATGGACGCCCAGACTCAGAGCTGTAGTGGTCCTCAAGCACCACCTTCCCCTCAGGGACACTGTGGCTACTGGCAGACAACTTCGGATGAATCCTAACCACTACAGTGATGGACTTGGCACTTCCTAAGACGTTAACTTTGGAAAGATATGAGAGGTATTTACTAAATTTACATTTTCATTTCAGACGGCCTGAAAAGACCCCTGATAAAACTGGAGATCTAACCCTCCAGACCCACACCTCCCCGAAATGTGTCCTTTCCCCACTTCCCTCTAATGGTGCACTTTAGAGGAAATGACCTCACAGGGAGTTGGATTTCTCATAGTCTCTCAGCGACAGAGGATATTCACTGGGGTTGTTGCTTCCCCAGCGTAGGAAAGCACATGTCTGGGAAAACCTGAAGGTAATTAATATGGAGGGGACTGAGCGGATAGAGGGTACAGGAAAGTGCATTGGTTTATGGGCTCTTGGACCACTCAGTGTGACTGCTGGGTAGACTTGTTTACATCTGATCAAAGCACTGGGCTTGTCTAGGCCTATACGAGATGCATCATTGAATCTCCTACTTGTTTTCCTCCGCTGTGTGAATCACATCTCCTCACTACTGTGGTTTCTGATGTGTGGTTTAAAGGAAGCATATCAGTGAGTGAGACAAGCAAACTTGTCTCTGCTCCCAAAACTATAATGTGGATTTTGATTATATGTGTTTTGTTTGTTATTTTTGTTGTTGTTGTTATGTCTTTTTCTCCTTAAGTTATTTGCCCTTCAGAATAGACTTAGGAAAGGCTGGTTCCTTAGTCTCCTGGTTTGGTGTCTTTATGTTTGTTTCAACCGAGAATCACTCCAGCAGAGGTCTGCAGTGGCCACTCGTGCAAGGCCTCACCAGCCTTAGCCACTAGCACTTCTCTGAGTGCCAAAAATGACGTCATTGTATGTGTTCCTTTTGTGATACTTAATCATGGAAAAAAAATTACAAAAGAAAAGCTTAAGTCATGTTCACTGTCTTTCAGAGTTGCTCACTTCAGTGGTGTAACACTGGGAGGTATTTTGTGTTCGGTGTAAAATTGTATTCTCTTTTCTGATTATGTTACCATGGTACTCCTAGAGTATATGCTTCATCTGGTTGAAAAAAACACATATTTTTGTGAAAGATACTGAAGTGCCTTGGGAAATGAAGATGTTTTAGTAAATAAAATGATTTTTTTAAGATAATAACAACAGCCCACAACTTGTATTTCCATAATTTGTTGAGCCATGCTACACCATCATGTGACTTTTCCCTTTGTCCCCTTGGGCTAATTCTAGCAGTGGTTTGTGACTAGTCTCTAAGGTTAAGATTTAATCCCCATGTCCTGGAGACCTTCACTCAATTAATTGATTGTGGACTGAGCCAGCATTCTTGCAAAAGTGTCTTTGCCTGGATACCGCTGAAAGCAAAGCCTGAGACCAGTGCTTCTGTGCAGTTAGGTAGTTTATTTAGAAACAAGATTCCAAGAAGCATGGAGTTCCCGTCATGGCTCAGAGGTTAACAAATCCGACTAGGAACCATGAGGTTGCGTGTTCTATCCCTGGCCTTGCTCAGTGGGTTAAGGATCCGGCGTTGTCATGAGCTGTTGTGTAGGTTGCAGACGTGGTTCGGATCCCGCATTGCTGTGGCTGTGGTGTAGGCCAGCGGCTACAGCTCCGACTCGACCCCTAGCCTGGGAACCTCCATATGCTGCAGGAGCGGCCTAAGAAATGGCAAAAAGACAAACAAACAAACAAACAAAAAGATTCCAAGAAGCAGAAGTAAAAGATAGAGGGAAGAAATAGGGAAGGAAGGACACCCATTATTAGGGAGACAAGGATGCCTTATCGAGATGGCCAGCACCAAGCTACTGCTCCAGCCAGCCGGAGGCTCTCAAGAGCCTCATGAAATGTATCTTAGAACCATCTGCACTGTGGATGAAAGGGAGGCGCACTTACATGTTGGCCCCCGTTCCCCATTCAGCAAAGGTGGCCCCTCAGGTGTCAGCTCCCATATTTCTGGGTTCCACATGCATGAGTCTTAAAAAGCTTCTGTCCCCTGGCTAGAAAGCAAGAGGCAATTCATTGCAGGCCTGAGGTGGAGCACTGTCAGGCTACACTTCAGTGAAGCTGGTTAGAGTGTGTGAACTGATTAAGTGCAACGTGGCTTGGAGTGAGCAGTGCAGCTGAGAGGATTGGGGACTGGACATGGTGCACAAGACATTATATATTTTACACACACACACACACACACATATACATAGTGTGTCACAGGACAATCTGAGCTAGAAAGTATAGACAGATCTGGGTACAAACTCCAGGGTTGGGTAGATAACCTAAAAGCCATGTTGTGCAACAAAAGAAGCAGCATCAGACTCAGGTGGGAGAGAAGAAAGCTCGGCTTCTAGAACACTGTCAGTTTCTCTCCTCTCCTTACACCAAGTTCTGTGCAGGGTTCCTGATTATGTGACATCACAGTGGTTCCAGAATATGAATTATAGCCCTTTCTGCCCTTTCTCCTGTTGTACAAATGAGCAGTTCTGAGTTTTCTCTCTTATTCTCAATGCCACCACTGATTCCAGTTGTTTGTGGCCTCTGGGTGCAAAAATCTTAAGTACCTAAATGCTTCAAGCTCTTCCTATTGGCAGGGCAATAGCCCACATCACTGCTCCCAGGCTGAACCAAGTATCTGAAAATCCAAGGCCTCTGTGCAGGCCTGCTGGACTCCAGTGTGGCTTGTTTCCATCGGAGCCGTGACTTTGGGAAAGTGACTAGGTTATCCGGACCAGGGATCTCCGCGCAAGGAAAGACGCATGTAGAGCCCATAGTCACAGGGATGTTTGGTGCATGATGGGATGCTCAGTTAATGCCCATAAGAATTAGAAAGTAGGATAACCACAGAATGCAAAGGATAAAAAAGGGAAGTAGAGGAGCAATTGAGATTTTTAAAATAATAATAAAAAAATTTCTGCCATAGATCAAAGTGAAGAGTGTACCCCTTAATTTTTGCCTATTCTTGGCAACTAGTTCCCATCTCCATGGCTCCCTCAACACTCTCCTAAATTCCAAAGAGGCTGGTGTTTGCCAAAGGGAATTAGTCTGCTTAATACCTAGAATGAGTGACAGTGAATGAGTTGGGCAGAGGGCCATGTTCTCCGTGGGGTAGTAAGTAGCACAACAAATACTGTCCTTAGGTGTTTGTCATCTAACTGATTTTCCTAAAGGGCTTTTTTTTTTTTAATCTTTTTGCCTTTTCTTGAGCCGCTCCCAGTGGCATATGGAGGTTCCCGGGCTAGGGTTCTAATCAGAGCCGTAGCCACTGGCCTACGCCAGAGCCACAGCAACGCAGGATCCGAGCCACATCTGTGACCTACACCACAGCTCACGGCAACACCGGATACTTAACCCACTGAGCAAGGCCAGGGGTCAAACCTGCAACCTCATGGTTCCTAGTCAGATTTTGTTAACAACTGCGCCAAGACGGGAACTCCCCTAAAGGCCTTTTTAGGCTGATAGAGAGGGGCTTGATGCACTTCAGCATTATCAATACCTTATGTTACATGCCACTGCTATAAAATCACGTAAGAAAGATATATCTTTTTTCTCATTTGATCCTCATAAAAGTCTTTTGAGAATGATAATGGGTGCCCAGGATAGCAGATCAGAGGCTTCTCGGCAGAAATCACGTCTTCCTGGAGTCTCAGGCAGACCCACCCCCAGAAGGCCTCACCTTGGAAAGACAGGGCCTCACCTCAAGGACAAGTGTGCCAGAGGCTGCCGGAGACACTGACTGAGACATCATCCGCGTTGGGCCAGCCAGAAGGCAGCAGCCAAGCTCCAGACTGACTTTTCACCCAAAAGTCTTGCATGAGAAACTCTTCTCGAGGATATGCAGGGTACATGTAGAAATACGCTCTACATATCAAGGAGAGTCTGCTAAATGCACGCTGCAGTAGCAGTGTGTCACAGGGATAGTTTGCCGAATCTTCAGAACTATTTTATTCACAATCATGTAACCTTTGATCATAAACAAAATAGTTCTGAAAATAACAAATGTCATCATAGAACTGCCCTCCCCAGACCAAACAAAATGAGCATAAAAAAATAAAAACCTATAAATCTTTTTCACCAAAATTAACCAAACAAGAAAGCAGCATAACTTAATACACCTTAAAAACTGGTGAAAGGAAGATTTGTTGTAGCCCAGTGGGTTGAGAACTCAACATAGTGTCCATGAAGATGAGGGTTTGATCCCTGGCCTTGCTCAGTGGGTTAAGGATCCGCCATTGCTGCAAGCTGCTGTGCAGGTTGCAGATGGAGCTTGGATCCACTGTTTCTGTGGCTGTGGCACAGGCTGGCAGCTGCGGCTCTGATACAACCCCTGGAAACTTCCATATGCCACTGGTGTGGCTGTAAAAAAAAAAAAAATTGTAAAAGGAAAGAAATAGAAGATTCTAATATTGCCTGCAACTCTACTCATACTCAAAAGCCATCAACGTCTAGAATAGTCTCTCTACCTACCTACCCCCACATCTGGTGAACAGCAGACTCGGTGAAGCCCTCTATTTATTTCCCTGTTCAAAGACTTTTGGCAACTACTATAGAAAACAAATGGATGAGATGGAGAAAATGGACACTGGAGCTGAGCATTCTGAAAGGAGTGAGACCTGCTCTATGAGAAATGCTAAAGGGAGTCCTTCAGGCTGAAATGAAAACAGCAAAGCAAATCCACATGAAGGAATAAAGAACACGGATAAAGGGAACTACCTAATAAATATAAAAGTATTAATGAGAGTGAGGAAGTTACTACCAACCTTACAGAAAAAAAGGATTATAAGAGAATCCTATAAATTAGAATAACCTAGATGAACTGGACAAATTCCTAGAAACATACACATTAACAAAATCAACTCAGGAAGAAACAAAATCTGAACAGACTTAAGTAAAAAGATTGAATTAATAAACAAAAACCTCCCAACAAAGAAAAGCCCAGAATCAGATGGCTTGTCTGGTGAATTCTTCCAAACATTTTAAGAAGGATCAACACATCCTTCTCAACTTCTTCCCAAAAATAGAAAAGGAGAAAATACTTCCTAACTCATTCTCTGAGGCCAGCCCTGAGACCAAATCCAGACAAAGATATCAAAAGAAAATAAATATTTCTTATGAGCGCAGATGTAAAATATTCAACAAAATATTGGTAAATCAAATCCAGCAACATAACAGGTTTATATATTGTGACCAAGTGGTATTTATCCCAGGGATACAAGGGTAGGTTCAAACATGAATCAATATAATATGACACATTAATAGAATGGTTTAAAAATGATCCTATAAATTGATGCAGAAAATCATTTGACAATATCCAACACCTTTTCTTGATTAGGAAAAAAAAAAACAAAAAACAATACTCAGAGTTCCCATCGTGGCTCAGGGGTTAACGAATCTGACTAGGAACCGTGAGGTTTCAGGTTTGATCCCTGGCCTTGCTCAGTGGGTTAAGGATCCAGCATTGTCGTGAGCTGTGGTGTAGGTTGCAGATGCGGCTCAGATCCTTTGTTGATGTGGCTGTGGCATAGGCTGGTGGCTGTGGCATAGGCTGGTGGCTATGGCTCTGATTAGACCCCTAGCCGGGGAACCTCCATATGCTGCAGGTGCAGCCCTAGAAAAGGCAAAAAGACAAACAACAACAACAGCAACAACAAAAAACCCTCAACAAACTAGAAATAGAAGGGGAACTCCCTCAACATGATAAATGGCATCTATGAAAATCCCTGCATCTAATATTACTCTCACTGGTGAAACTGAAAGCTCATCCCCTAAGATCAGCTTGGGTGTTCATCTGGCCACTTCCATTCAACACTGTACTGGAAGTTCTAACCATAGTAATTAATCAAGAAGAAGATATAAAATGTATCCAAATTGGGAAGAATATGGAAAACTATGTAATCAAAACAGTATTGGCAGAAAGACAGGCATATAGACCAATGAAACAATAGAGAGCCCAGAAATAAACCATCACAAGTATAGTCAAATGATTTTCTTAAAATTTGCCAAAGGAGTTCCCTTGTAACTCAGCAGGTTTAGGATCCGGTATTGTCACTGCTGTGGCTTGGGTCGCTACTATGGTGTGGGTTTGATCCCTAGCCTGAACTTCTGCAAGTCATGGGTACGGCCAAAAAAAAAAAAAAAAAAAAGATGCCAAGACCATTCGAGGGGGAAAGGACAGTCTTTTCAACAATGGTGCTTGCAAAACTGGAGGTCCACTTGCAAAAGAATGAAGTTGGACCCTTACCTTTCACACCATATCCAAAAATTAACTCAAGAATGGATTATACAACTATAAATGTAATAAAATTCATTCAGTTAAAAAAATAAAATATAGGGACTTCCCATCGTGGCGCAGCGGAAACAAATCCAACTAGGAACCATGAGGTTGCAGGTTCGATCCCTGGCCTCGCTCCGTGGGTTAAGGATCTGGCATTACCGTGAGCTGTGGTGTAGGTTGCAGATGCAGCTCGGATCTGGCGTTGCTGTGGCTGTGGTATAGGCCGGCGGCTACAGCTCCGATTGGACCCCTAGCCTGTGAACCTCCATATGCTGCAGGTGCAGCCCTAAAAGACAAAAAATAAAATAAAACAAAATATAAAAAATAAAAAGAATGGGTTAAAAAAACTAAACATAAACTAATACTTCAATAAAAAATTTTTTAAGTATATTTATGTATTTTGGGAGACAGCAATAAAAGAAAGGGGCAAATTTGTTAGCATTGGCAAAATGCTAATAATTGGTGAAAAAAATTTTGATGGGTAAAGAACTTGAGACATTTCTCCAAATAAGATATACTAATGGCCAATAAGCACATGAAAAGATGTGCTAATCTTTCGGGAAATGCAAATCAAAACCACAATAAGATACCACTTCACACCCATTAGGATGGCTGTTATTAAAAACAAAATAAAACAGGAGTTCCCTTTGTGTGGGTTAAGTATTTGGCACTGACTTTGCAGTGATGCAGGTTCATCACTTCCAGTTGCAGTGGGTTAAAAGGATGGGGTGTTGCCACAGCTGCAGCTGGGATTTGATTCTTGGCCCAGGAACTTCCATATGCCATGGGTGTGGCAAACAAAACAAAACAAACAAACAAAAGAGAAAATAATAAGTTTGGTGAGGATGAAGGGAAATTTGGAACCCTTATGCACTGCTAGTGGAAATGTAAAATGAGAGAGTTCCCATTGTGGTGCAGTGGTAACGAATCCAACTAGGAACCATGAGGCTGCAGGTTCGATCCCTGGCCTTGCTCAGTGGGTTAAGGATCCGGTGTTGCCCTGAGCTGTGGTGTAGGCTGCAGACGCGGCTCAGATCCCACATGGCTGTGGCTGTGGCATAGGCCAGCAGCTACAGCTCAGATTCGACCCCTAGCCTGGGAACCTAACATATGCCGTGGGTGCGGCCCTAAAAAAAAATAAATAAAATAAATAAAATGACACAGCTGCTATGGAAAACTGCATGGCCTTTTTTAAAAAAAAAAATCAAACAGAATTATGATAGGATGCAGCAATTCCACTTCTAGGTATATACCCGGATGAATTGTAACCATGGACTTAAACATATTTGTACATCTATGTTTACAATAGCATTACTTAACAACAGAAAAAAGGGTGGAAACAATCCAAGTGTATATCAACAGACAGGTGGATGAACAAACTGTGGTACACACACACACACACACACACACACACACACGCATACACATAGGACTACTATTCAGCCTTAAAAAGGAATGGAATCCTGAGACATGCTACAGCATAGATGAACATTGAAAACACTGTTAATGAACTCAACCAGACACAAAAGGGCAAATACTGTGTGATTCCATGTATAGGCGGTTCTGGAAGAGTCAAATTAATAGAGACAGAAAATAGAATAATAATTACCAGGAGCTAAGGGAGAATAGGTAATGGGAGATCTTGTTTAATGGGGAAACAGTTTCAGTTTGAGATGATAAAAACTTCTGGAGCTGGATGGTGGTGCTGACTGCACAACTTGAATATACTTAATTCCACTGAAGTGTACACTAAAAATGGTAAATGTTATATATACTTTAATCACAAAAATTAATTTTTTAAAGAAATTTTCAGACATAATGGAAATAAATATTCTTAAATATTAAAGTCAAGCAATAAGGTACCCATAAATCCTTTTTGAAAGAAACAATTTAAAAATTAAATCTGGCCAATTATTAAATGAGTTCATTTCCAACCCATATAATAAAGAGCTAATTTACTTAGTATAAAAAGACCTCCTACAAATAAATGAGATAAGCAACCTCAATAGAAAATTGGGCAAGAAATATAAATAATATAGATATTGAAGTACAGATGACTTTTAAACATATGAGAAGATTCTGTACCTCCCTAATGAAAATACAAACGAAAATTATACTGAGACATCATTTTCCATCTGTCCATCTATCCTCCTCCCTGTATAAATTCAAAGAAAATGTATCTAATAATATTTTCCCTAATATTAGTAGTAACAATTTTTAGATAGGATTTGGGGAGCTTTTAAAAGCTTTTATTGTTGTACCTGCTATAGTGTTTATATTCCTTATAATGAGCCTGTATAAGTTTTTAAGTAGTTTTAATTTTAAAACAAAACAATGTAAATAGGCAAGATGAAAACAAGGATGAATTATTTTCTTCTATGTACTTTTCAGTATTTTTTAAAACTCCTTCAACCCTCTCCCAAATGTGCATATATTTTAATGTATTTCAACTCCTGGAGTTCCTGTTGTGGCGCAGCAGAAACGAATCCTACTAGGAACCATGAGGTTGCAGGTTCAATCCCTGGCTTCACTCAGTGGGTTGAGGATCTGTTGTTGGTGTGGTTGTGGCATAGGCCAGAGGCCACAGCTCCAATTAGACCCCTAGCCTGGGAACCTCCGTATGCCAAGGATGTAGCCCTAAAAAGACATTTTAAAAAATGTATTTCAACTCCTGATATGAACACTTCCAGTTTTATATTTCTTTTTGACACTCCTGCCTTCATACATACATTGTAACTTTTTTTTTTTTTCCTGCTTTTTAGGGCTGAACTCGTGGCATATGAAGGTTCCCAAGCTAGGCGTCGAATCAGAGCTGCAGCTTCCAACCTACCCCATAGCCAAAGCAACGTGGGATCCAAGCAGTGTCTGCGACCTACACCACAGCTCACGGCAATGCTGTATCCTTAACCCTCTGATCAAGGCCAGGGATTGAACCTGTGTCCTCATGGATACTAGTCAGATTCGTTTCCTCCAGCCAGGACAGGAACTCCACATTGTCCTTCCTTATCTCTGATTATCCCAATTCTACCCATGTTCAAGGGTCACCTCAAAGCACATCCTCTCCTGGGAGGCATTATAGCTTATTGGCTAAGCGTCCACACCTGGAATAGATGTGCGGTCCATGAGATCCAAAAGTCGGCTTCTCCACTTAGTAGTACTGTAAGTTCGGGCAACTCACTTAACCTTTCTGAGACTCAGTATCCTCACCTGTAAAGATAGATGGATGAGTTACCTCATTTGGGTTTTTATAAGGATTCAACTGGATCATGCATGTAAAATGTGTAGCAATAATAAATTTGTACTGACAATAATAATACCGCTGTTCCTCCTGACCCCCAGTGTAATTACGGACTCTGCAAATAATTAATCCTAGTCATTTTCTGTTTGGCTTAACGAGGGAAATAATAACTACCTTTGGGGAAAAAGACAAGGTTTCTACCCTCAAGGACTTAAGTAGTACATTCACTTTACATTTGGTAGTTTTTCTTTTCTTTTCTTTGGTCTTTTCTAGGGCTGCACCTGTGGCATATGGAGGTTCCCAAGCTAGGGGTCTAATCGGAGCTGTAGACACCGGCCTACGCCAGAGCCACAGCAACACGGGATCTGAGCTGTGTCTGCGACCTACACCACAGCTCACGGCAACGCCAGATCCTTAACGCACCGAGCAAGGCCAGGGATCAAACCCGAAACCTCATGGTTCCTAGTCGGATTTGTTAACCACTGCGCCACAACAGGGACTCCTCTTTTTGTTTTTAACAGATATTTTTACTCATTCATCCCTTAATGAGAGACAGACCCCTCAGGAAAATATCCTTCATAATGCCCACACTTACTTCTTTCTCTTTTTAGTCCAAGCAGACTAATGGTATCAGGGCTTCCCAAAAGCTTAGTAATAAAACATGTAAACTCACCTACCATCAACTTCCATCCTTCACAGATGGGTATGGGCGGTCTGAGGTCTGTGATTAGTTGAAGGAAACACTGACCTGTGAGAAAGCTCAGTGTTCAAATACTCATGAGTAGGCATGATTTGTGTTCAAGCCTGCTTCAAGTAGGATAAGCCAATGTCAGGCCTGAAGAGCGCCGCCCTCCGACAGGTGATTCAGCCAAACAGGCAATCACCAGAAGGTCATCCTATGCCACCCAGCTTTCTGAGGACACCTTGCTCTGGGAAACAAAGGTCAGAGCTAGCGTGCTTTTTGGTGTGTTAACTTCTTTTTCCCACGGAATGACAGATTTCCATCTGTGTCTTCATATGTATAAGTCTTTACCTTTGGGAACACTTATAAAAGACTACTCCTTTTCCCAAAAAGTCAGGGCTACCCAGAGCAAAATTATTTACCTTTGATTGTTCAAGACCA
The DNA here is from genome assembly GCF_016906955.1 of Phacochoerus africanus. Lineage (NCBI taxonomy): Eukaryota > Metazoa > Chordata > Mammalia > Artiodactyla > Suidae > Phacochoerus > Phacochoerus africanus. The sequence continues at coordinate 134,672,880 of NC_062547.1, forward strand.
ATTACTCACCCCCTTTCTGTGTTTTGCCTTTTGCCTCCTCCTCAAGAAAGTGAAGGGATATTTTTGCTAGTGGTAAGTCATATTTTTCTAGAGGGAAACAGTTATAGTATTGAGTCTTAAACTGAGGTATGGAGATTATCCATGGAACAAGCATTTTATAAAGACGACCAGACACTAGCTCACAAAGAGGACATGGCTGATAGTTTAGTAGTAAGGCAGAACATATCCTATGAGTGGGAAAGTGGACAGAGAGGTCCCTGGCTCACCTGACACCTCACCCAGCATGTGCAGAATCAAAGCCCTCCAAAATCTGGTCCAAGATTCTCCAGTTCAATGTGGGCCATCACTGGGTCAGTCTGAGTCCTCCTAGAGCTGACACCAAGATGGAATTACACATTTGAGTTTAGTGGGGGAAAGGCTCATGAAATGTAAAGAGGAGAGGGAGCAGGAAAAGGCAGAGAGAGAGACTCAGACCATGATAGAGGTATGTCCTCTATGAAAGGGGAGAGGGAAGGAAGGAGGATTAGGTAAGAAAAGCCTCAGATGCAGAGCAGTTCTGAGAAAGTGATGGGCACAGTGAAAGGAAACCCCAGAATAGAAATATCCTGCTGAAGGAGCCCCACCTTGGAGCTGAAAGGGCCTGGCTCTGGTACCTGCACTGTGCTTGTTCATTCACTGAGAGCGGCCAGAGTGTGAGGCCTTGTGTGAACATTGCAGTAGATGTGAAGGCGCAGCAGCTGGAGGCTGTCAGCTTTGTTCCTTGTAGAAGGGTCTCTTGAAGAGACCTCTGATCACCTATATGGCTTCCACAATCATTCATTCAATCATGCAACCTGGGAGTCATGCATCTTTTTCTCCCTTATCTCTAAGACCCAATCCATTGCCAAGTTCCTGACTATTTTACCTCCCGAACATCTCTTACATCTGTACATTTCTCTCCATCTCTCCCACCATTACTCCCCTCATTTTGATCCCAATTGGTGACCATCTTTCAATCCATTCACCACACAGCAGACAGAACAGTCTTTTTAAAACATAAGTGAGATGATATAACCCCCTACTTAAACAACATCAGTCCTCATGGGATAAAGACCTAAGTCCTTAGCCTGGCCTTCAAGATCTTAGCTGTTATGGCTTTTGCCTTATTTTCCAGCCTCCTACGGACTTGGGTTCTCCTTACTCTCTCTCTCTCTCTGAGCTTCACTGACCCTTTGGGTATCAGATTGAAAATGGTTCATATCCAGCCTGCTTCAGTTCCCCAAATTCTCCAAGTTCTTCCTGCCTCAGGGCCTTTGCACATGCTGTCTCCTCCACTAATTATCTCTTCTCCAACCCCATCCCCTGTACCCAGTGAACTAATCCTCACTCCTCAGCTCCTAGTTCAAACAACTCTTCTTCAAGGAAGACTTCTTTGACCCCTCAGGAAATTTCAAATCCTTCTCTGAGAATCAAATGCCCTTTGTAACATTTAGGATAGTATTCTATATTTGACTGATTATTTGAATGTCTGACTACCTCATAAAAGTGTGTTTCCTGAAGGCAGAGACTGTGTCAGTTTTCATTATTGAATCCCCATGATTAGCAGAGTGGCTGCATTTTGTATTTGTTCAAAACATTTGTTGAATGAATGATGTATCTAAAACAGGTTTTAAATATTTTTCCTTTTTATTTGAATCACACACCAGGTGTTTTCTAACCATTTCTTTCCATTTACATTGTTCTCCAGATGTCTGGCATGATCTCCTCCGCTCTCACCCCACCCTCTGCCCATGATAAAATTTTTGAGGGCTGGCCTTGGACTTGGATTTTTGGGTCTTCATTGATGAGCACTGCGGGCCTCAGTGCTTGTTGCGAAAATGGCTATTGCACAAGATTTTATTCTAGAGTTAGAATTTCAGGGAAGGTAAGAAAGAAAAGAGAGTGAGTTATCCCCAAAGAAGTGGGATACAAAGTTAAATTATAAATCAAGCCAATCAGAGCCAAGATACACAAAATGCCTCCATAAAAAGCAATAAGGACTCCAGGACTTACAAGGTCTAACAGTACTATTACTTAGTGAGGCCTTATTCTATCTAAAAAAGAAATGGGTCCATCTGAGAAGGAGCAGCCCAGGCAATATAATAAAAAGGTACAAGTATTGACCAGGCACCATTCCAAGGAGTAGGGCTGGCCAGACCAGCAGGACTGAGTGCCTAATCCTCCCAGATTTTCGTAGTGGAAGAAGACAGACAAAGGCTACTCAAAGCTGATATCATTAAACATTTACGTCAGATAATTCATCCTTCTGATTCTATTTTTAAAAAGCTCACCAAACCACTTTCTGACAATGAGGGTCCACACTGCACAGTTACAAGAAGAGAGTCACTTAGTAGGCCCACTCTATAGAGTCCGATGTTCTGGACAGTATGGCTTCTCACAAGAAACAGCGAAGCTCCAGGTTTTGGATCAGATGGCCTTTATTTGAACTCTGACTCTACCACATACATACATACCAGCTGTGTTTCCCTAGTGATTTCCTTCATCTTCCCCCCTCCCCCAACTCCCCAACTGTAAAAAAGACCACAAGGTACCACATGGCTGTGGAGAGAATTAAATGAGGCAATGCATATAACACACTTAACATGTCTAGCAAATGGTCAATAAAATCAATAAGTTTGCATTCTGATTTCATATAATGCTGATTATTAATTCACACTGGAACATTGAAAAGATGAACATTTTGACCCCATAAGGCCAAGGACCAAATCTAGACCTTAGGAAATCACCAAAATGATAGATTCCAGGCTATCCATCACCTCCTGGCACCTCTGTGTTTCCATGGGTAACATTCATAAAAGGTAACCAGAATTTCTATCTTCTTGCCTTTTTTCTCTTTTCTTAACCCTCCTCTCCCAGACATTCTTTTTATTCAGAAGCATATTTAGCTCTACTTTGCCCTCAGAGTCAAGAATGATTGTCCTATAACAAGGAAGAGGCTCCTAGGCTTGTCTTAATTTTTTTTCCCCCATCATACTGCAGACAAAAAGCATCACTTTCTGGAGAAGGAAATGTGTTTTTCTAAGGTTATCATTTGGCCTGCCTCACTTCCCCACCTGCTCTTGTGGGACTACTGGGAGGATTTTATGCTTTTGTGCATAAAAAGTCACAACCTCAGTCACAAATCAAGGCCTCCCTCAAGCAGGGAACATGCCCAAATTTACAAATGGCAAATTTACCAAAGTGACCCTGGCAGATTAAGCAGTATGTTATGTTTCTCTGTTCCAGTTATCAGATTGCTCTATGCAAAACCAACAAAGAAACACAAGGCACTGTTTGGAGCACAGAGTCTTGACAATGTTTTTCACATTTCTACAGAAATGCTTACAAAAGTATTTTTCAGATTCTGTGACTAATGCTTGACTGAGCTGGGGGGACTTCAGTCAAACTTTGAGGCAGTGCTCTATTCTAATAAAAACTTGTTCCAGTGGCATGATTATAGGGGCTAATTGTCAGGCTAAGTGTGAGGTGCCTTCCAAAAAAATTGCAGTGCCCCCTCAGTTCTTCTAAGTCAAAATAACACAGTTCAAAAAAAAACCTTTAAAACTATCCTTTTATCAAATGACCATTCGACTATTAAGCATCCCGAAAAACAATGACTTGGTCGCTGCCCTCAGAGAGGCCACCTAGAGCCTAATAGAAAATACTAAGTATTCTCTTCCTTACATCATTTCATTTAATTCCCACAACCCTGAAGTAGGTAAGGTTATTATCCTGATCCAACAGAAGAAACCATGGCTAAAGGAGTAAATATTTTGCCCCAAGTCACACAGCCAACTTGTACCTGGAATCTCTAAATCCGTGGATTATGAAGATGGGCACCACTTAGACCAGGGAGTCCAAACCTTAATCTTGCTCCAGTTTTTCTTATCAAATAAAGCATGTCTCCCCCGCTCCCCGCCCCCCGCCTTTCACTGGCATCACTGTCTTCCATGTCTCCCTGACCCTGGTACCCTCACCGTCAGGACCGAGCCGTCCGCGGTGCGGATGCCCCCAGCTGGGCAGAGGGACCAGTGCGCATGCCTGGGCTGAGGAGCGCCCGACCCCTGGGGTCTGCGAGCGAAACCTGCCTCAGTTCCCTTAGCGTCTCCCGCCCGGCTCCCTCAGAGCCTGGCCCCCGGCCGTCCAGGCCAGCGACCCACGAAGCGCCGCCGGCAGTCTGGTCGCGGTGCGGGGGCCAGCCTCCACCCGCGAGGCCCCAGCGGGCGCAGCACGAAGGGCTTAGAGGGGAAGCAGCCCCGAGAGACAGGCAGGGTAGCGGCCTCTCCGGCGGACGCGGCTCCCGCCGGAACGCTGCCCGCGCGCCGCGCGCTGACCCGAGGCCCGGGGCCCCCGCCTCTGGCTGCGGGCCCGCGCTCCGCATTCACCGCGCGCTCGGGCTCGGGCCCGCCTCTCGGCCGATTTCGCTTTCGCTTTCCTGCCGAGAGCGTTGAGGAAAATGAAAGTGTTGGTGTCCAGGGCCGGCGCAGCAGCCGTCGGGGCGAGGGGCGCAGTGTGCGGGGCGGACGGCCTGGAGCAGGCGAGCTGGGGCCGCAGCCCGCGCCCGGCAAGGTAAGCGCAGCCCCTTCGCGGTCGCCTCGCGGGCTCCTCCTTGCGGACCGCGCGGGCGGGACGCCAGGCGGCGGTTGGATGCGGGCCGGCCGGGCCGGGGGTTGCTGCCGCGGGGCTGGGAGGGCCCGAGAAGGGGCCCCGCTGGACTTTGGAGGCTTCATCCTCCGGGCGGGGCTGGAAGACCTGGGCGGGGGGCTCGGACTAACGATCTGGCAGCCTGGGGTCGAGGGGGGCCGGGGGTAAGCCAGGCCACCGCTCTCATCACACGTTTTCTTTTTGTGGAACGCCGACATCCCCCACCCCCACCCAAGAATTTTAAAAAAAGAAAAAAAAGAGGTATAAATGCCCAGCAGTGTGACTCACCTGAGCCCAGCAGGGAGGAACTCTCAATTGACCCTTCTTACCTATCAGACTCCTCTGCTGCTGCCCGCGGCCCCAAACCTAGGGCGGTTTGGCTAAGTTTTTCGAATCTGGTGCACTTGGTCGCACCTGGCGTGCCTCGCAAGCGTTCTCTGTCTGGCAGGGGTGCAGCTGGGAGGCCTGGAGAGTGCCGCCCTCTCCCCACAGCCCTGCCCAGGTGAAGACAAGGGCCGCCTCTGCAAGGGCCCTGACCCTGGGACTGGCAGAAATGGTCAGGGATGGCCCTCCGGGACTCCGTCCTTCCCAGACAGCACACTCTCTCTGTCCACTGTGTCCCCTGAAAGATGAGAGCCAGCTCTTTGCCCTTGGTCACGAATACGCAGCTCAGAATTGGGCTCCACCTCAAGGCTGTGGAGAGAGTCCCTGCCCTGGGGTGTTCCCCATTCCCTGGCAAGAGAAAATAGATATGCCAGGTGCCCGCAAGACCAGTTGTGTAGATAGGAGAACGCACTAGTGTTAGAAGTTAAGTGCCTGAATCTACGGGTACTTGACTTAGGTTGGAGTGATAACAGTTTTTGTAGGCAATACCAAGGACCCCCCCCCCCGCCCCGCCCTGCTTTACTTAACTTTTCTTTCTGCCTCATCACATGGATCTGATCCTAAGACCTATTACTGAAGGAAAATTTGAATAATCTTAACTGTGAAAACAGCCATTTGAATTTGACAAAAGATCGAGGTCCTAATTCTTAAAACATGGAGTACCCCATGTGTACTCCCCTCCCGGAGTTGAATATTCACTGCTTTTAGAAAATACCACCTTTATTATGAGCCAGAAAATCAATTAAAAGTATACAATTCAGTGCTGGTTAATATATTTGTGGAGTGTGTAACTATCACCATAATCCAATTTTAGAACATTTTACTCCATTAGCAGTCATTCTCCAGTAGCCCTTAATATTCTTCTCCATGGCTCTAGGCAAGCGCTAATCCACTTTCTGTCTCTATATATTTGCTTGTTTCTGGACATTTCATGTAAATGAGATTATACAATATGTGGTTTGTTGTGACTGGCTTCTTAGAGTTAGTATAATGTTTTAGAGCTTTAGGCACATTATAACATGTATCAGGAGTTTGTTCCTTCTTATTGCCCAGTATATTCCATCATGTGGATATACTGCATTTTGTTTGTCCATTCATCAGTTGATGGACATTTTGGTGGTTTCTACTTTTTGACTTGTAATGAATAATGCTTCTGTGAACATTAGTGTACACATTTTTGTGTAAACATATATTTTCATTTCTCTTGCATATATACCTAGAAGTAGAATTGCTGGATTATATGGTGTGTCTCTTTTTAAACTGTTTTTCAAAATAGCTGCAACATTTTATAATCCTACCACCTGTTTGGTAGTGCATGACTGTTTCAATTTCCTCACCAACACTTGTCTGTATTTTTGGTTACAGCCATCCTAGCAGGTATAAATCTCTAGCTCACTGTGGTTTTAATTTGCACTTCCTGGATGGTTAATGATGTTGAACATATTTTAGTGCACTTTTGAGCCGTTTGTATATCTTATTTGAAGTGATGTCTATTCACAATTATTTTTAAAATTTGGCTCTTTTGTTATTAAGTTGTATTATTTATATGTTCTTTTTGTGTGTGTGTCTTTTTAGGGCCACATCTGTGGCACATGGAGGTTTGCAGGGGTTGAATCGGAGCTGTAGCCTCTGACCTGTGCCACAGCCACAGCAACGCCAGATCTGAGCCTCATCTGTGACCAGATCCTTAATCTACTGAGCCAGACCGGGAATCGAACCTGTGTCCTCATGGATACTAGTCAGATTCATTTCTGCTGAGCCACAATGAGAACTCCATAATTTATATATTCTTGATACATATCCTTTATCAGATAAATGAGCTGCAAATAGTTCGCCACATTCTGTGAGTTATCTTTTGACTTAATTGATGGTGTTCTTTGAAACAAAAATTTTTTTCAGTTTTATTGATGTCCAGTTGATCAATATTCTCTTTTATTTCTTGTGCTGTTGGTGTCATATCTAAGAAATCCTTACCTAACCCAAGGTCATGAAGGGTCACTCCTGCGTTTTATTCCAAGAGTTTATAGTTTTAACTCTTACTTTTTAGTCTATAGTCTACTTTTTTTTGACATAAAACTTTAAACTTTATGTAGTCGTATGCATCATTTTCTTCCTTTTAGCTTGTGCCTTTTGTGTCTTACTTAAGAAATCGTTGTCTACCTAAAGATAATAATATTTTTTCTGTATTTCCTCCTACAAACTCTGTTGTTTCTTCTTTTACATTTGCATCTTTACTCCACTTGGATTTTGTTTTTTATTACTATGGCTTTGTGATTTGCATTAATAGCTACCATTTCATTTTTCTTTTTCAAACTCTTCTTAGCTTGTCATGGACTTGTTCTTCCATTAACATTGAAATATCTGTTTGGAAAATTTGCCAAAAGTCCTTCTGAAATTGTGATTGGAATTTAATTGAAATCATAGATTGATCTGGGAGGAATTGATATTTTTCATTGTCAAGTCGTCTCACCCATGAATATGTATCCATCTATTCATGCTTCCTTTTATGTGCTTTAATAGGGTTTAAAATTTTTCTCCACAGGGTTCTTACATGTTCTCTTTAAGATGATTGCTAGATTAAATAATTCAATAATATTACTATTACAATGGTATCTTATTTTGTTATACTGTTGCCTGTTACATGGTTTCATTTTCTCTCTCTCAGTGATTGGTTACAGTTGCTGTAGATAAATGAAATCAATTATTTTTAGGTTGGTCTCATCCCTATACAGCTATCTTTATGAACTATTCATTCTGATAGAGTTCTGTAAATAACTATACCAGTTGCAACCACTGACAACTTTTATCTCTTTTCTTTCAATTTTATACTTTGTTTCCATTTTTATTGTTTCTTCTTAAATTGTAGCGGCTACTGCCTGTATAATTCTATTACATGGTGGAGGTAGGAGCAAGCATGACTGACTGTCTTGTTCCCTTCCTTAAAAAGAATAGATATAGTTTCCCTGTTAAGTTTGATGTTAGTTATAGGCTTTTAGATGGTAATCTTTATCAAGTAAAGGAAGTCCCTTTCTTTAGGATTTGAGATACGAAGGAAAATATAATCCCATGCACTACTTTCTAATGAGAAATTTAGCAACAAACTGTGGCTAAACTGATGAATAACCAAGCTATGAAGAAAAGGTGGTAGGGATGACAGGGCCTTGTTCTCTTAATCCTACTCTAAAAGTTGTTTTTGTTATTGTTGTTTTGTTTTGTTTTTTAAATCACGATTTGTTATTGAACATTGACAAGTAGTCTTTCTCCATCTGGTGGAATGATCATGTGATTGTCCATGTATTATTAGGGTATATAATGCTAACTCTTGAAACAACTCCAACATTTCAAGGGCTTAAACCAACAAGGAACTCACGTATCACATTCAGGAACTCAGGCTCTTTCTAGCCAGTGTCTTCCCCGTATGCTAAGACCTGAGTCCTTCAACAGATCCTTTTGGTTGTCCAGAGATGACAAATACCGCTTCTACTCACATTCCACCGGCAAGGGCTAGTAATGTGGTCCCACCTAGTTGTAAGGTGGCTGGGAAGGATATTGGTATTTCCAGGAGGAAAAGGAGAACAGAGAAATGGTGGGCACTAGTAACTTGTTCTGTAAACCATAAATGTGGTGAGTTATATTGAAAGATTTTTCTGACTTTAAAAATTCATTTCTTTGTTAACTTATCATGTAATTTTCTGAATGTACTTTTGGATTTGATTAAATAATATTTTACTTAGGTGTTTAGCATCCATGTTTATCAGTGAGACTGACCTGTATTTTTCTTTTTTTTTAGAGCAGTCCATATTACAAATTTCAAAGTTTTAGTAACCTTAAGTTAGACAGTGTTTCCTCCTTTTTTTCTGTTTTTTGAAGCAATGCATTTAATATAGAAATTGTCTGTTTTTTAGAATTTATTAGAATGTGCTTGTAAGACCTTCCAGGCCTAAGATTTTTATGGGGAAGAGGTTTTAAAAGGTACTTCAGTGTCTTAAATAGCTGTTCACATTGTCAATAATTTTTGTGTGGATTTTGGCAATTTTTCTAGAAATGTATCCATTTTATCAGTTTTTGAAATGTGTTATCATAGTTATTTTTATTATTATTGTATGTTTTTTAATGTCTATTATATTTGTCATTTCCTTTTTTTCCCCTGTAGTTCCCCCTATACACCTTCTATCAGTTATTCTTCATCCGTTTCCCTAGATGTTTATTTTCACAGAAATAGTTTGGGTTTTGTTAACCACCTTTATTTTTTGTCCTCTGTATCCTCTGTTTCATCGATTCTGCCCTTATATTTGTTATCTCATTTCTTCTTCTTTCTCTGGTTACATGCTATTAGTGACATTCATAAAGTGAGATGGGGAAGTCCACTCCTGTCTCCTGTAATTCTACTCTGTATAGGCAACCAGTTACCAAATTGGTGTGTTTTTCTAGATTCTTTTCTGCGCTTATATATTTTTCTACCACTTTCTGAGCTATTTAAGTCAGACCTCGTTCTGTGCCATATACACACACAGATACGCATTTTCTTTAAAATGTAGTATCATGATTTATTTATCCATTTTCCATTATTGGGCATTTAGTTTGAAAGTCTAATGGTAAAATTTAATTCATTCATATTTATTTCGATCACTGGTAAATGTGGCCTTATTTCTGCCATCTTGTTTTGGCATCAATTTATCATGAGTTCTCTGAGCTTTTTTCTTACAAACTACTTCTGGATTCATCAAGGTGTTTTTGTCCTCATTCCTTCCTTCATTTTATTTAGTGACTTGAATAGGATCCCTCATTAAATTCTCAAGCATAGGTAAACATATTTTCCTATAAATGCTAAAAATTAATCAGACCCTCTAATTTCATTCCAAACGTAAGAAACTTTTTAGCATGTTTTTAATTCTCTTCTGTCCCACAGGCGCATATACGCATGTGTCTGCCAAGGAATTATTGAAATAATCTGCAAGCTTTCTGTTATTACTAACTCTTCATGCTTAAAATAAACTTTTAGTTTTCTATTTTAAAAGTCTTTTCTTAACAGTTGCGTTAATCTGTAATCTACTTGTGCAGCTACATATCATACCAAGATAGGAAGGCTTAAACATATGTTTCTTTTAGAGTTTTCCTTGACTTACTGAAAATTTGTAGTTATTTGTGTCTCAAAAATAATGCTCCTTTGGGTCTCTTATTTCTCCAAAGTATACTTTGGAATCCATGCTCTTCTGATCCTCATTTGACCTTTGCCAACACAAAAACATTCTAAAATATTTGCAAATGCTAAAGTCACTTACTCATGCTTTACTGAGTTTACTTTAGCTTGGTGAAACCAAGTGCAATATCAGTTTGTGTAAATTTACCACTATCTGAAGGTTCATATAATTGTCCTCCCCTAGGGTCAGAGACTTGCTGGAGGAATACGAAAGTAGCTTTGAAAATTCATCTGCTGAATATCTTTTACTGAAAAGCTTATCATTTTTGTTTATAACTCTTAGTGCTTGAGGGTAAAGTAAAATGGGCACTGTCATAGTAAACCTATGGTAAAACTAACTCGGATGGAGTTTATCAAAACTTTTGGAAAGTGTCCATACCTTTTATCCCAGTAATTCTACTTCCAGACATGTATCCTAAAACATGTTTCCCTTTGGGTTTATTTCAGGCGGTGCAGGGTAATTTTATGTGGGACACATTTGTGACCTCGTCTAACACTGACTCCCATAGAGAGGAAGTGACTCCTCTAGTCAGCTCCTTTCCAATCTCCTGATCAAGGGAAGGAGAAAAATCTCAGCTTAGTGCTAGTATGACTTTAAGACCTTTTTAAGCCTTCCTCCTCTCCCATTTCATAGAAAGGGATGAGAAAAGAGATAGAAGTATCAGTGCTAGTTTCATGACACTGTTAGGTTTTCCATTGTATTTGTTTGTATGACTGCCTTTATGACATATGATGCTGGTTTTCCATTTATAATAGTAAATAAGTTTTGCTTTTTAAAATCCTTTTTTTTTTTTTTTTTTTTGCTTTTTAGGGCCACACTTGTGGCATATGGAGGTTCCCAGGTTAGGGATCGAATTGGAGCTACAGCTAGCGGCCACAGCCACAGCAATGCCAGATCCCAGCTGCATCTGTGACCTACATCACAGCTTGTGGCAACTCCGGATCCTTAACCCACTGAGCAAAGCCAGGGATCAAACCTGCAATGTCATGGTTCCTAGTCAGATTTGTTTCCACTGTGCCACAAAAGGAACCAATAATCTGAGCTTTAGACACAGATTTTAAATGGAGAGATGTTGTAATATATGGAGCTGTTCCTCCCAGTACGACTTCTGTTATCATGAAATTAGAAACAGCTCAGTTGTCCAACAGTAGGGGTTAGTTACGTGATTTTGATACCATCCAATGATGGAATAGTGCCAACTATTAAAGTATATTTAATGACATGGGAAAATTATATACCATTATGTAAAACAAAACTGGTTATAAAAGAAAAATATGCGTAGTATCCTAATGTTTCAGAGAAAGCATGTGTGTGTGTGAATCTCAAAAAATATTGGATGAAATATTTCCAAATAAATTATCCCCGGACTCTTGTTACTACAGGAAATTTTTGTGTTTTCCATTAATAAACATGCTAATTTTGTCACTAGAAAAACAATATATACATATAGATATTTTTAAATTAACCTGTTCTAACCTTAACAGTACTGCTTGGTATTTGCCATCTTCAGGCACTCCTGGGTCCTTATATGCTCCAAGAATCCAGTTAGGTCCCTGTGGCCTGCTGCAAAGCCCTGGAGAGATAGTGCCCTCAAGACTTCCTTGTCACCCCTTAGTACACTCCAAGGTACTTGGTCTTGGTGGGTGTATATTTATATTTTTGGAGTAAAATAGAGTATATCTAAAATTCTTTGACATAATTTTTATTGCCTCATTTTCTCAATTAGGCTGGACCAAATTAAGATTCTAGTTTTTTCAGCAGGTCTGAATCATTAAATAAGAATGGAGGAGATGCTGAGAGAGGGTCTCCTGGTTTCTCCTTTATTCTCTTTCTTTAACTTCTGTGTTATTCTACTTACTATGAAATTTATCCATGTTGGATATAATCATGGCTCGGCTTTACCTGGGTTGAAGGTACGTGTATTTAAATTTAGTCACCTCCTTTCCAGGATTACAGAATCTTTCTTAGGAAAAAAGGTTCACTACAAGGCCTAAAGCTTAGCAGAGACAATTGCTACTTTTTGCCTAGTAGAAATTACAGGGATGTTACTTCTTAGAGCTTTTCCTGGAAATCCCTGGACTTCTTTGTGGAAGAGGGTTGGTGGGTCCCTGTGAAGTGACTAAATTGTGTCTCTATCTGGAGGTGGGCCTTACAGCTTTGGTGCAAGCTTCCTCCTTCTGCAAAGGGTGGTAAGCTCTGTCAGAGGTGAGCCAGCCAGATCCCAAGCCTAAAGAAGGCCTGCTGCAGCATTCAACTAATGTCTGCCAGGGTCCAGCAAGACCTTTGACTGGTCGGCTCCTCCCCTCCAGGGGTCTTTCAGCTCCTCTGTACCTCACTGCAACTGCTGTGGTTTAAGCTTGCACATCTCTAGTCTAGACAACCCTTTCCTGCCCTCCCTTTCCTCTTACTTCTGGTCTGTGTTTTATAGAAATCAGTATTTGCTGCAGTAACAAACACCACAAAATTAGTAGCTTAAAACAATCCAAATTTACTCTTTTACAGTTCCCAAGGTTTCAGAGGGGTCTTTTCCTTGTGGAGACACTGGAGGAGAATCATTTTGTTGACTCCCAGCTTCTGGAGGCTTCCTTCATTCCATGGCTCAGGGACCCTTCCTTCATCTTGAAAACTGAGACGCCTTTTTCCTACGGCGTCACTCTGACACTTCTCTTCTGTCGTCATGTCGCCCTTGGCTTCCCTCTTGTAAGGACACTTGCGGTTACATTGGGCCCACCTGGATGATCCAGGACGATCCGCCCCCCATCTCAAGATCCTGAACTTAATCGCGTCTGCAGTATCCTTTTTGTCATGTAAGGGGATATATTCACAGTTTCTGGGGAGTCGGACATTGACATCTTTGGCAGCACCCTTATTCAGCCTACCACCTAGTATCATCTTTTTAAAACACACATATCCAGCCATGTTCCTCCTCTGCCTAAGGCCCTTGTGTGGTGCTCCAGTTCTCAGAGGATAAGGATGTCTCGTGGCTGGGAGGGTTGTGCAAGGGCGCCCACCCCTTTTCCACATCCTCTTGCCTCCTCTCTTCCCACTCTACTTCTGCTTGCTGTCCATGATCCAGCCTTTGCACATGATCTGCTTTTTACCAAGAATCCTTCTCCTGGAGTTCCCATCGTGGCGCAGTGGTTGGCAAATCCGACTAGGAACCATGAGGTTGCGGGTTCGATCCCTGCCCTTGCTCAGTGGGTTGAGGATCTGGCATTGCTGTGAGCTGCGGTGTAGGTCGCAGACACGGCTCAGATCCTGCGTTGCTCTGGCTCTGGCGTAGGCTGGCAGCTACAGCTCCAATTCAGCCCCTAGCCTGGGAACCTCCATATGCCGCAGGAGTGGCCCAAGAAATGGCAAAAAGACAAAAAAAAAAAAAAAAAAAGAATTCTTCTCCTTTTCATGCTCCATCCCAGGCCTTCCTAAGGCTTTTGAGCTCCCTAGGATGCTTTCATAGAGACCTGTGCCATTCTGCTATCATACCTACCATAGGTTAACATATTTGCCCGTCTTTAGGTAGTCATGTGCCTCTCCTTTGTGAGTCAGTAGTCCTTACAGGCAGGGACCATGTCTGTTTTTTGCCTGTCATTGCATCCCAGCAGGGTACCTGCTTTTTGTGGATGGTTAATAAACACTTGGGAATGAATGAATAAATGAATGAATAGTAACAGCATAGCTATCCTTATCATTCTCTTTCCCTCTTACTCTGCTTTTTCTTCGGCACACCATTTATCACCTCTTCTCTCATAGCCTCTCTCCGCCAGAAGAGAAGCTCTCCATGAGAGCAGGGGCTTTGTCTTTTGTGTTGATGCCTCTTTTCCTAGATGTTAGAGCATTGTCTAGTCCATCACAGGCAGCTGATAAATATTTGGGGAATGAATGATCTGTAGGATGCTCAGAATCTCTTACAGGGTTTTCATATATGACCCTCTTTAAAATCAGGTATTATCAAGGCTTTCATTTTAATTATTCAGCCTAACTCAATAATCAGGCAGATTGGCAGAGACCTCCTAAAACAATTCACCTATTTTTATGAGGATTAAATGAGTTAATAAATGTAAGTCATTTAGAGCAATGTCTGGTACACGGTGAGCCCTGTGTAAGGGTTTGCTGCTGCTGTCAAAAAATGCTTGAGGAGTTCCCGTCGTGGCGCAGTGGTTACCGAATCCGACTAGGAACCATGAGGTTGCGGGTTCGGTCCCTGCCCTTGCTCAGTGGGTTAACGATCCAGCGTTGCCGTGAGCTGCGGTGTAGGTTGCAGACTCGGCTCAGATCCCGCGTTGCTGTGGCTCTGGCGTAGGCCGGTGGCTACAGCTCCGATTCGACCCCTAGCCTGGGAACCTCCATATGCCGCGGGAGAGGCCCAAGAAATAGCAAAAAGACAAAAAAAAAAAAAAATACTTGAGCCCTTGATCATTTAGAATCTTTACTCACTACATATGTCACAACTCTGTGGTGGGATCCCCAACACAGAACTGAAGAAGTTCTGTCTCTTGCACCTGGACAGGACCTAGCTCTTCCAGCTCCCTGGGGACAAGCCCAGGCTGGGAGTTTTAGGTGAGTGACTTAAACCATAACTTGTGTTGTTTTCTGTTTTGCCTGCAGGTGGCAGCAGGCCCTGGACTTCTGTACTGCACGCAGCCCTGAGGCTGGATGGCAGAGAAACAAGAAAATGGACTCCTTCCTCCTGGAGACAAGAATGCCAGCCACCAGCCATGGGTGAGTTTGGAGCTCAAGCAAAGCTTTTCTCTTATTTGTGTTCTGTTATTTGTTTTTAAGTTTTTTTTTATTTGTTTGTTTTAGTGTAATACAGGTATTTGATTTTGAGGTAGTTTGTTAATTTTCACAGTTTGTTTATAAAAAACAAAAAACAATAGCAGTGAATGAAGCATTAATGGAATGTCACAGGTGGATGAAGGGCAAGGAGGTCATCCACTACATCGTGAGTGTGGTGTCCCTTCTCTTCTACACCTTGGGTCTGTCCCATTTCTCACCCTAGGAGGTAGTACCCGTCCAGACAGTTCCTTTAATTCAATAAGTGTGTAGTAAGCTGGAAGTACGAGGTGTTTTTTTCCTAAGGATCTTGTGGTCCTTCTTCCAGTTGCCCACAGGGTGGACTGTTCGTGTGCTGCCAGAGAGCTGTCCCTGGCCCAGGAGTGCCCTGAGCGTCTCTCTGATTGCCCTGACCTTGAGGCCCCTTGGAGGGTTTTTCCCCCTAATCTTCCCCTCATCCCACAGCTGGGAATTTCACAGCTCTAGTTTACTGATCCGAAGACCCCCATTAGTCCTGCAATCTGAGAAGCGGAATGGGAATTTTTTATATTCTATTTCAACCCCATTTGTTAACTTTGTCCTCAGTAGACAATAATTCTCATTTTCATATTTGAAAATAAGTATACTTTCTGTCCTTAAAGCCAAGGGCAACCATACCACTTGTTGGCATTCTAATGAGGCATCTAGCAAAGGCCCTCCTTGATTTTCAGCATCTGGTAGGTTTGGCCATGTGCTTCCCTTAACTGCAGCCCCTTTGAGATCATGCCTGACAAGGATTCTGTGACATTTCCCATCAGTGTCAAAAGTCTTTCTTTGCGAGGAGCCGGATGGTCCCATGTCCATCACGCCAGCCTGTGCCTACTTTGCCCCAGGCCTCCATGTGTGTTGGCACTGTGCTCCAGGGTTTACATATTGCTCACTGTCCTCAAAAACTTGGTCAAACTGGTCCCCATGCTTTTGTTACAAGCATGGGGACCAGGATTCAGATATTTGATTACTTACAGAGCTAAAAGATAGCAAGTCAAAGTGGCTGCCCAAGGTCTCTGTAGCTCTTGCCTCTTATCAGAAAGTAAGGCTGGCCACTATTGGTAGAAGATGAATTGTATTTGTTCTTATAGACCTGAAAAAGGAAGAAAGTGAAATTAGTGGGAAACAACATTATAATTCCCAAACAACCCCTCTCTCTAAATTTACTGTTATCCTAATTTTACATAATACTATTTTTCTTTTTCATCTCATTTAAACTGAATTGCTGGCACACTGGTAAAATTTGCCTTTATTACTGTTTGCCTATGTGCATCATTATGTGTACCAGTTGATGCAAGGTAGTTGTATCACTAATTTGAAAGAACTGTAATTTCCATAAATTGGAAAAGTTTGATTTCAAAAATTTGAAAATTCTTCCTCTGCACCCAGGAGGTTTGGTGACCTTTCTGAGGATGCACCCACTGATGAGGCCTAAGCTCCCTGAGCATATCTCTCTCTCAGCCTGGTTCTAGTTACTGATGAAAGCCAAATCTCAATGGTCAAAATCAGGAGTTCCCATCGTGGTGCAGCGGAAGCAGATCCAACTAGGAACCATGAGGTTGCAGTTTCGATCCCAGACCTCGCTCAGTGGGTTAAGGATCTGGCGTTGCTGTGACCTGTGGTGTAGGTCACAGACGTGGCTTGGATCTGATGTGGCTGTGCCTGTGGCTGTGGCTGGCAGCTGTAGCTCCAGTTGGACCCCTACCCTGGGAACCTCCATATGCCGTGGGTGCAGCCCTAAAAAGCAAAAAAATAAAAATAAATTGTCGAAATCAACTGATTTAGCACATAGAACTGTATTCAATATCCTATGGTTAAACCATAATGGAAAAGAATATAAAAAGAATGTATGTGTGTATAACATACATATATTCTGCTGTACAGCAGAAACTGACACAACATTGTAAATCAACTATACTTTAATCTTTAAAAACTCAAAAGAATCAGCTGTTTTATAAGCCAGGTCAATTATAAGTGTCTACTGATATATGAATGTTTTTAACTATTAGAGTTAAAATTTTGGTCGGTGGAAGAAAAGCTGTCCTTTGTCCTGTGGGACCTTTCTGAACATGGCTTTGGGGCACTTATTCTTGGGCCACTCAGAACACATTAACTCTGGATGTTTCAAACTAACAGACTTACACAATAGTCATTCTTAGAAACAGCAGTCATTAACTTGTGATTGTGGGAATTTTTCTCTTTGTCCTCTTTTTTTAAAAAAACAGCTTTATTGAGATATATTTTTTATACCATGAGATTCATTCACACATTTAAAGTGTACACCTCCCTAATCTCCCCATTTCCATCATCCCCTTGCAACTACTAATCTACTTTCTGTCCCTATAGACTTGCCTATCCTTGGATCATATAAGTAGAACCATACAATATGTAGTCTTCTGTACCTGTCTTTTTTCACTTAACGTGATATTTTTGAGATTCATCCATGTTGCAACATTTGTCAGTACTCCATTCCTTTTCATTGCCAAATAATATTCCATTGCTTATTCATTCATCATTTGATGGACATTTGGGTTATTTCCATGTTTTGGCCATAATGAATAATGATTCAATGAACATTTTTCCTCTCTCTCTTTTTTTATTTTTTTATTTTGTCTTTTTAGAGCCGCACCTGTGCCATATGGAAAGTTCCCAGGCTAGGGTTGAATTGGATCTGTAGGCGCTGGCCTAAGCCACAGCCATAGCAACACCCAGATCTGAGCTGCGTCTGTGACCTACATCACAGCCCACAGCTATGCTGGATCCTTAACCCACTGAGCGAGGCCAGGGATTGAATCCTCGTCCTCATGGATAGTAGTAGGGTTTGTTACTACTGAGCCACAACAGGAACTCTCTGCAATGAACGTTTTTGTGTGCGGGTTTTGTGTGGCCCATGTTTTGTGACTCTGTAAGCTTTAATGACCAAGTACTGTTTTTAAAAATCTGAAAAAGGCAGAGAACTAAGTTCATGTTGTTTGAATTTTAAAGGGATAGTTTCTTTAGATAGATGTAGAATTGCATTCAAAAAGATTATCTAATATGAGGTAAATTCAAAAAGTTATTAGATCTAATTCTTCTCCATATCTCTTGAGTTTTGTAAGTTCTGTCTTTTAATATTCTTGCTTAAAAAAAAAAAAGTAAGAAAGAGGGAGTTCCCATTATGGCTCAGCAGATTAAAGACCCAATATTGTGTCTTTGAGAGTGCAGGTTCAATCTCTGGCCTTGCTCAGTGGGTCAAGGATTCTGGCGTTGTGCCAGGGGCATGGCATAGGTTGCAGATGTGGCTCAGATCTGGTTTTGCCATGGCTGTGGTGTAGGCCTCAGCTGCAGCTCCAATTCAGCCCCTAGCCCAGGAACTTCCCTGTGCCACAGGTGCAACCATTGAAAAAAAAAAAAGAACAATGGGTTGGCCCTTAGGTCTCACTTGAAATAATGTGGAATTGCTTTGGGTCAAGTCCTTTTGTCCATGTGTATGCCACGTGAGGTTGGGGGTGGTGGAAGTGGAGGCATGGACTAGAGAGAGGAACAAGGCAGGAGGGAGGTCTGGGGTGAGGTTGGTCCAACTTCCCCAGACCCCACGCTCGTGGCCACTGGGCCCTGGCAAGTCATACTTAGTGTGGCTCTTGAGTGCTGTCTGGTTGATTTGCTTCACAGCTGGGTGCCTCTGTGTCCAGTTTCACTCTGCTTCTGACTCACACAACGCTGGTGCTGGGTTTTTAGTAAAAGCAGGTGTTAGGAAGAATATGTTGAAGGGAGAATCAACCCCTAAGGGACTTTGACAGACAAGGTTCTAAAAACATTTCCGGGCTGTTTGTTGTGTTTTTTTTTTTTTTTTCCTCTTAACACCAGTTAACAGTTTTCAGTTTAACTGTGTTTTCCTTCCTGAAATCTTTAAGTGAGACTAGTCCTTGTGATTTATTCTATGCATTGTTTTTAGGGAGTTCCTCTACTTGACAAGTCTGGGTTGGAGATAGAGTTTTATTTTTTTTTCCTCCCTCAGATGAAGTACACAGAAAATAGGAGTGATTTGCGTTTGTCTCCAATTTAATTTATTTCTTTTTTTTTTTAATAGTTTTT
The DNA here is from genome assembly GCF_016906955.1 of Phacochoerus africanus. Lineage (NCBI taxonomy): Eukaryota > Metazoa > Chordata > Mammalia > Artiodactyla > Suidae > Phacochoerus > Phacochoerus africanus. The sequence continues at coordinate 134,692,001 of NC_062547.1, forward strand.
TTTTTTTTTTTTTTTGCCATTTCTTGGGCCACTCCTGTGGCATATGGAGGTTCCCAGGCTAGGGGTCGAATCGGAGCTGTAGCTGCCAGCCTACGCCAGAGCCACAGCAACTCGGGATCTGAGCCGAGTCTGCGACCTACACCACCGCTCACGGCAATGCCGAATCCTTAACCCACTGAGCAAGGGCAGGGATCAAACCCTCAACCTCATGGTTCCTAGTTGGATTCGTTAACCACTGCGCCACGATGGGAACTCCCAATTTAATTTATTTCTATATCTATTTTCCTTCTCTTGGGTAACAGAGGTAATATTTGGGATCATTTTAACTGAATCCTAACTGCAGGTGAGTCAGTCAAGAATTTTTGTGTATTATTTAATACTTGGTTGAGGGAGACATTATAAAAGAGATAGTTGCCCTCACGGATTCCACCTTCTGGTTGGAGAGTCAAAACTTTGTTGCTATCTGTTAACATTCAGTACTTACACCAGTGAGGGCCCAGAAAAGCCCAGGTCAGGGAAGACTTCATGAGGCCTACCCGTGGGGTTTGGTAGACTCAGGTAGGAGAGAAGGCGTTGGATGGTGGCTCCAGGCGCATGGATTGGAAAGGGAGCAGTAGCTTCAGGAGGAGTTGGAGGGACCATGCCCGGTATGCTGGGTTGACTGGATTTTGGTAGTAGTGCAATTTGACTGTTGGGCCAAAGAGTTTGACTTTAATATCATAAATAATAGGAAGTAAAGACTTTTGAACAGGAGGACAAGCTTACTGTATGAAGTAAGGACTTTTATTTCCATTTTACACCTGAGAAAAGCAGTGCTTTTCAAATATTGTCTTTTCGAATGAGTCTCCAAAGTCACATGGCTGGTGGAGGTTGGATCTGCCAGACCCCAGAGTCCACACACACGCTTATACCTGCACTGGTTCACGTTATCTGCAGCGGACAGGCTGTCTCCAGATTACCAAGGCTTCACCCCACTCTGACCCTGTGTGACCCTCTGAATCTATACATGACTGCATTTGTTTGTTAGTGTCACTCCCTGGGCTGAACCGCTCTAGGGGAGAAAGAGGACTTTGGGTAAGTCACTTCCCAGCCTGTCCAAGGCCTGGGAAGCAGGGGCAGGAACCCAGCCAGGCCTCCATGGTCTGCATAGCAACAGTCCAGACAAGTTCCAAGAGCTGCAGAGACTGTCAGGGGAGTTTTGGAGCTACAGGTCCCCAGGCAAGTCTTCCCTCCAAAGTGGGATCCGTAGAGCTGATCGAGATCTGGGCAGCATGACAGCACAGCTGCAGCCACAGTACAAGTTGACTCTTGCTGCTACCCTAAACTTCCAGCACAAGCTGGAGAACATGACACATTGGTTCATACTGAAGTTTTCCAAGAGAAGGATCAGGTTTGTGGGAGGAGTGAGACTCGGTGCTCACCTCCCACAAACACATCAAAAGCCCCATCTACTTGAAGTTTTCCAGTCATTCTTTTGTTTATTCCTTCATAAAGTATTCAGCAAATAGTTAAGGACCGGAAACATAGCAGTCTGAGGGCTTACAACAACCAACAAAAGAGCCTGCCCTCATGGAGCTTGCAGTTTGATCTGAGAGACAGGCAATGCTGAATTCAGTGTCTGGGCGCGGGAGGTGCTGTGAGAAGAGTGAGGCAGAGAGAGGGGATAGCGTGACAAGGCAGCCCAGGAAGACTTCTCTGAGGAGGGCGCGGGTATGTGAGCAGAAATCTGGGTGAAGCCAGGGGGCAAGCAGTGTGAATGTCTGTGTTCCAGGCAGAAGGAACAGCGAGTTCATAGCCCTGAGTTGGGATTGTTTGCAGAGCTGGAGGAGGCGGGGTGCACCAGGGAGCTGGGAGGAAAGTGGGAGGAGCAGAGCCAGCAGAGGGAGGAGGAGCTGGGATAGTGTTCTCAGCCCAGCTCTAAGGTGTGGCTGAGACATTGTTCCTGGCTGGTTGGCCTCTAAATCTGCAGGCCTCCCTCAGAGCCTTTTTATCTACTCGCTGTCCTTCTGTAGAGTCCCTTTCCTGGAAGTATTAACCACCTTTAATTCTGTCGTCCGCAACTATGAACCCTGATAAAGAGCTTTGCCGGGAGAGGACCAACTACATTTAGAACTCAATATTAACCAGTTTTTTTAGTGAAATAAAATTTGTGTTTGTTTTTGTTTTGCCTCTTTAGGGCCACACCCGTGGCATATGGAGGTTCCCAGGCTAGGGGTCCAATCGGAGCTGTAGTTGCTGGCCTACACCACAGCCACAGCAACTCGGGATCCGAGCCGTGTCTGCCACCTGCACCACAGCTCGTGGCAACGCCAGATCCTTAACCCACTGAGCGAGGTCAGGGATCAAACCCTAAACCTCATGGTTCCTAGTTGGCTTCGTTAACCACTGAGCCACGATGGGAATTCCACCTAAAATTTGTTTTTAAGATTAGAAAAGATATACTGGAATGTTGCATTAAAATGTTTAAATTTTGGTTGGAGCGCCTCCACCTTGACACAAATGAGCCTTTTACCATCACTCTCCTCTCCTCTAGGAAGGGGGGGGGGCCTGGTTCTGTCTCCCTCCTCACCTGACAGCTGAGGCCCTAACCTGGTCACCCTTGCTTGACCTTTCTGGTCTCAACCTATAGAATTTGTCTAGTCATGGCATTCTTGCCCAAAGAGAAAGAGAAAAGTGATTTCCTGGGGTCTTCCCCGTCCTGGAGGGCTCCGATTCCGTGGACAGACTCCACAGAATGTGCTTCAGGGGATTAGGATTCTATCTTCACTTATGTCCAGGGAGTTGTGATCTGTATTTGTATTTTTGGCCCCTCCCTCCCTTTTTTGCTTTCAGAACATTTTTGCAACTGTCCCTAATACTTTATAGAGTAACTCTATATGTCACAGTGGTGAAGAGCTTAGAAAAAGCTCTGAGAGCCACCAAGAGCCAGATCCACCTTTACTAATCGTGTGACTGTGGGCATGTCCCCTAACTTCCCTGTTCCTCCACACTTTTCTGAAAATTGGAATGAAAATAGTACCTCCCTTCCTCAAATGATACTCTGAGGATGAATGCAATGATGCATCTAGCGTAGGGCTGGCTCAGAGTAAAACCTCAGGGACTGTCAGCTATGATGATGATTATGTAATTATTCCCATTTAACAGGAAGGACAGTCTAGACCAGGGAGGTCAAGTGACTTACTTGAGGTCATGTGGAGAGTTATAGGCAAAGCCAGAAATAGGAACCATGGCTCATGGAATCCCAGGCCAGTGTTCTCTCCCCAGGATTCTTGTTGGTCTCCAGGAAAAAAAGTTAAATATACAGAAACAGTTCTGAGTCTAATCCTTTGGCAGCTGGTCCTGGCAATGGCAGAGGCTTGGAGATTAGGGCTTCCTCAGCACACAGGACCCTCAGTCCAGGGCCTTAAGAGTCCTCAGGGAGGGACACTTGTGGTAGCAGAAGCAGGGAACTTCCTTCCTTGTGTTCTGAGAGGCAGAGTAGGGCTGGGCGTGGTGTGCCCCCAGCGCTCCTCTTCTGCAGGCCCACCCCTTGACTGCTGCTGGCCAGATCCCTCTTCACACCCTGCCCCCTCCCGGGGCCCCAGAGACTGCCCCTGGAGTGGGGAGGGCAGTGGGGCAACCACCCAGGTGGCAAGTGGGTACTCTAGAACTCTCTGTCCCTGAGCAGAGTTGAGCCCTCACTCTGCCGCAGGAGTCTGTAGCTCAGGCCTGCAAACTGGATATGGGAGGGGTCTCCCTAAGACCCCTTGGAAAAAGGAAGCCCAGTTTTTGCCCTGTGGGGGAGGGGTTGCAGATGCCTTTTCCAGCTGCCCTATTCATCCTGTTGCCTAAGGACCGCTCCCCCTGGAAGATGCCCTTGCCCCTAGCGACATAGATTTAAAGATTACCCTAGCAGGTTTTTCCGGAACATGGACAGCTCCTACAGTTTTGCTTCGGTCTGCAGTCAGGCCAGGGTTTGAATCCCAGCTCTGCTTCTTTGTGTATGTACACAAGTGAGTGGGGGTGTTCTTGGGAAATTATTTAACTTCTTCACCTCTCAGTTTCTACCTCTGTAAAGTGGGAACAGGAATACCTGCCTCACAGATTTGCAGTTTGAATTAAATAAAAATAACCTACATGAACTGCTTAGCATGTGCCTGGCCCATGGCAGGTATTTTTATCATCCTTGTCATTAAGTGTATCAGTGGGCTCCACCAGTCTGTGGGTGGAAACAGCTTTCACGTGTGGCTCAGCCTCATGTAGGCTGTGCATCTGCCATGACTCAGGAGCCTAGAATGACTGAACCAGAGAGCTCAAACCTGTCTTTGCTGTACTGTTATTTGCAATCGTTTCTGTTCTCTAGGGTGGGGAATCAAATTTCTGTTGATGTATGTAATGCCATGCCATTTATTTCCCTGTTTCTTTTCTACTTAGTTGTTCTTGAAAGTATTGTTCTATAAATGTATTGGTTTTATACTAAAAGTTTTACCTGTATTATCTTCTTAAATTCATGTGAACAACCAAATAAAGAAAGAGGGTTTTTGTTGTTGTTGTTGTTGTTGTTTTTTGTCTTTTCTAGAGCCGCTCCTGCAGCATATGGAGGTTCCCAGGCTAGGGGTCTAATCGGAGCTGTAGCCACCAGCCTACACCACAGCCATAGCAACGCGGGATCCGAGCCGCATCTGCAACCTACACCACAGCTCACAGCAACGCCGGATCCTTAAGCCACTGAGCAAGGCCAGGGATCGGACCCGCAACCTCATGGTTCCTAGTCGGATTCATTAACCACTGAGCCACAAGAAGAACTCCAAGAAACAGAGGTTAAATGATGCCTAAGGCTACACTGCTCTCATGCAGCAGACCTGGGCTTCACAGGTTGGAGTCCAGCATCTAGACTCAGTCCTGCATTGCCTCCCTAAACAAGGCAGTAGTTGATTCTGGTGGCCTTGAGAGATGAGTTGGTCCGGCCCATCCTCCAGCACGCTTTCTGTGAGGCACACTTTAGAGACTCTGCCCCACTTTAGAGTCTTTCCTGAGAACACTGATCATCCTTCTTTGATAGCCATTGCAGGGTCTACAAGGACAGTGGCTTCTTTCTTAGTCCCTTTGTGATGTCCTTTTGAGACCAGCTGTCCATCCTCAAGTAAGAGGGTGTGCTCTGCCCTCAGATGGACACACAGACAGTGAAGGTGACATTCCACTGGCATGCAGGTGGTGGGGCCTTTGCCACGCTGTGGCGTGTGGCATCCAGTGTGAATGAGGCCCAACTTTGTCCCTGTCTGCCTTCCAGCTGAGTTGCCTGACCACAGCTGACTCCTTCCTCACAGGTCTGTGTTCACTTGGCTCTGGGAGCAGAGGAATGGCCTGTAAGCCCGTTGGATCACTTGAGGAGCTGAGTGGCCATGTTCAGCCTTGCCTGCAGTGCCTGGGGTGACCCCTGTGACTGGCAAGGGTGGACCTTCTCTAGCCACAGCAGACATTGAAGGGTTATCTAAGGAGCCTTGAAGCCTGAGAGCCAACATAAGCCCCAGGGGTTCCTTCATTCAACAAGCATTTATTGAGCACCTATTGTGTGCCTCAAGAGGTCATGTCAAAGAGACATCAGACATGAGTTTGTATAGGGCTGTGTCCAGCCCAGCGGGCAGGGCCACCAGTGGCCACCAGGGAGCTCCACTGCTCTCAGAAGGATCTGAGGCTAGCAGAGGAGCCAAGTTGGCTGTGTTGCTGTTTATCTGAGCAGCTTCCATGACAACCAGGAGATAAATACCTGAGGCCAAGCAAATCCAGAAGCAAGATTAGGGTGTCTGCATAGGGTGGGGCGGGTACTATGATTTGCAGACCCTTAAATGACCAGAATCATCTGAGTGGCCTATTCACTATGTTTAATTAGTTTGTTAATTATTTAATTAATATCCCAGTCTATTCCAGAAAGGATTCAGAGTGACTCCATTCAGCAGCTATCTTGGAGTAAAGAAGGCATCCTAAGCTTGCTCTGAGTTAAATGACCCCTATGTGGGTCATTTATCAGCTCAGCTTCATGCTCCTAGGGCTGGCTCCCTAAGAAGCACAGCCTTTGCTGCCAAAGCTGGCTTGCAGCATTTCTGTGATCAGCCCCTGGTTCCTTTGCAACAAATGGCCCTGACATCTTCCTGTCTTGAAGCAAATCATGTGACTTAAGAGAAGCAAATCTGACCTCAATCACCAGGTGCAAATATCAGTAACTGGGAGTAACCAGGAGGCCAGCGTCCCTAGCTGTTTCAGCTTCTGGCGTTAACATTAAGAGTGCACTGTTCAGGGTGTGATAAAGGCTGTCTCTCACAGTTTATGATTTCCAGTAATCCAAAGGACTTCAAGGAAGGGGGTAGGTGAGACACTCCAGGCCTGGCCCTGCACTGAGCTGGCAGAGCAATTTCTTCAGGAGCGAAAGGGCAGGAGGGAGGCTACAGCTTCTCAAGGCTAGCCCTGTTCTATAGCAGAGCCAGAGAGCCATGCTGCCCAGCCACGTAAGTCGGGGCCAGCTGCTGTACCCAGCCAGGCAGCTACGCGGCCTCTCAGGGTGTCCACATGGGAAAAGGAAGACTTATGTTCTCAGTGTGCTGGCCACTGCCTTTGCTCCCTGCTGGGTGTCAGGCCATCCAGGAGCTCTGGGCACATTGCTCTCTCAGTCTGGGTGATGGGCAGCTGGAGCTGCTCTCACAGAAAGCTGGATGGAGGAGCATTTCCAGCATCTGGGGCCTGCAAATACTTAGCAGCGTCTGGTCACAAGGAAGCTATAGGTAGGCAGCTTATCTTACCTTGGCCTAGGAAAGGAACTGAGTTCTCCCTTCCACCCTCCAGTGCGATGAGGGGAAACCCTTCCCAGTTTCTCTGGAGCACCTAATCCAACAGCAAAGAGAGAAGACATGTATCAGATTAAATCAGACTGCAGTAACAACAGCACGCATTCGTTTAACAAATGTTGAATGAACCCTCTGCTGTGTGGCACACACTTTGGCAGATGCTGGGTATACACCTGTAAACAGATGAGGTCCCTCCTCACATGGAGCTTATGGTCTAGTGGTGGAGATAGAAAATAATTAAACATACACATAAGTAAAATGTCAACACTATCAGTAAATGCTTTGTGGCAAATTAAAATATACTGATGTGTTTTCAAGTGACTGACTACTTTAGATCAGGTGGTCAGAGACAGACTCTGAGAAAGTGGCATTTAAGAAAATACCTGAAAAAGAAGAAGCCTGAGGAAGGAGCAGGTGAATAGTCATAAAGCTACCTTTCCTGACTGCTATTGGGGCAGGAGAACCAGGGTGACCAGAGAGGAAGAATATTCTAGAACATATAGCTTGGGTAACTTGATGCTTTGGGATTTGTGACACTTCTTTGCTCTTTTCTGAATTATTCCCTATACATTCATCCAGTAAACCTTTATGGACTGTCCTCTGTGTGCCAGGCGCTCTGCTGAATGGTGGTAAAACCAGAATGAATATGTGAAGGCCTCTCAAGAGGTCTGTTGGGAGAGTTAGGCCAGGAAACCAAGACTGCGTGGTATGTGCTCTGGGTGTGAAAATCAAAGACGGTTCATGGGAGCATCCAGAAGGCTTCCCAATCCCTGTGGGCACTGAAAGGAGACAAGTCCAGTACGGCTCCCTGGAGGAGGTGACCCCTGAAGGGTCTTGGAGGATGAGGTGTGGTTAGCCAGGTGAAGGAGACAGAGGGTATGTTCCAGGCAGAGAGAGTGGCCTGTGCAAAGGCCTGGAGAGGGTGGGTCAGGGCACGTGAGAAGGCTGCTGAAGCAGAACAGGGAGCCAGGCTCCCTCTGCCCTGGAGCCTATACCAGACCCTCAAGAAGAGCTTGTAGAGTTCAGACAGATTGCTAAGGGGCCAAGTCAGCAGTGGGCAGAGGCTTGAGGAAAGAATGCTGAGGTTCATGAGCTCAGGACCCCTCGCTGGGCCTCCCTACCCATTGAGAGTCATCCCGTGGGAGGACCAGCTCACTCCAGGTATCCATTTCCCAAATCAGAATATAAGATCCACCTGAACCAGGCACACAGTGAGAGCATGTCAGTGTTTGAACATCCATGTGAACAAATTGGACTACTTGGTTTTTGGAGGAAAGGGGGGCACTGAGATAAAACCAGTTAATCTATAGGTAAGAACAAGATTTTGCAAGAAGACCTCTTTGTATCCTTGCAAGTATGTTGCAAAGACACTGTTATTACATCCTAGTAAGTGCATAATTTGATCGTAAACTAAGATAATTCTGTGTTCACGCTATCCTGAGAGGGAATATACAGCTTTCTCCATCCTTTCCTCCTTCCTTCTCCCCTTCTTTTTTTTCTCTCATTCCCAGCCCCCAGAGTCCTGGTTATCTTTTTAACACACTCATTGAACCCTCAGAACCTCCAGTATAGATAACAGCACGTTATTATTTGTAAGTCACCTCAATCATTCGTGACCTATTAAAAACCAGGAAGTAAGCAGCAAGGAAAAAAAGCAGCCAGAAAGAGCGGGCGAGAGAGAGAGAGAGAGAGAGAGAGAAAGATCAAAGTTCAAATGAATTAACATTTATTGAGGACTTGTGGACTTACAGTGTTAGAGGCACTGTGCTAAGCTCATCACATTCTCTATTTTATTTTATCTTCCCATCTTCCATTTGCCCGTCCAGATCTGCTTTCTCCATCTCCATCTGCTCTGTGCCCTGGAAGGCTGACTTGTATGTACTGCATCACCATCTTCTGGCCTCTGCCTTTTGCTAGGTGTGGCTAATGGGGAATACTGGTCGGAGATCAGTGGACGCAGGAAAACTAGGTCAAGAATCTATTCCCCTAGGTCACCAATGGATCATTGTAGGCCAGCTGCCTCCTCCACTAGATCCCACAACTCCTGTCAGACACCCGTACAGATAGCTGCCCTCTCTGGGTTCCCTTACCTCTTCCCTGTACACCTTCAGGCCAGAAGTGGTAACAGCTCCTCACTGCTGCCAGCCCTAAAGTGCTTCACTAACCCTTGTTGGTTTCTTTGTCGTCTGTTTCCTGTAGGACACTGATAGTGTGATAAACTTTATGAGATAAGAACAGTATTTTCCCCATTGTGAGACAAGACTCCTGAGGCTCAGAGAAGTTTAATAACTTGTTCAAGAACATACAACTGGTAAATGGTAGAACTAGAAGTCAAATCCAGGTGTTCCTGATACGTGGGACTGAGCACATGTATGTTTAGTCATTATATCACATTGCTTCACAGACCCTAAAGACCAGGTCCCCCAGACTCTACTAAATATGTTTGCTCTTGTATTTTGTTTCCAAATCACAACTGTTAAAAAAAGAACAGAAATGATAAGTGGGTGCTAAAGGCAGTCTTTCACTTAAATAGTGAGAAGTGACTGATGACAGTCTGAGATGGAGAAAAGGCATAGTAGCTATTAAAAATAGGCCTAAGAATGTAAGCAGCCTTCAGAGTCGATGCTTGGCTGTGTCTTCTCTGCATTCTGTGGGATGGCAGCTCTGACGTTACCATCCTCTGGAGCCTTATGTAAGTTCTCAGTTGGCCAAAGGAGTTAACTTGGGGTTGCCTAATTCTCCCTCACACTAGTCCTTATTTTAGTGGTCAGTTTTCATGCTTGGTTTGTGACACTTAAAGCACAGGGAAGAGGTTCTTCTTGGTTCTGAAACTGCTGATTCAGTATGCATGAGGATATTATTTTTTAAGGAACTTTCAAAAACACCTAAAATTTAATTGTGGCCATAATTTTAGTTAGAGAATCCCTGGGTGCAGAATTTTCTCCACTTCCCAGTATTTATAGAATCTGACATCACTTGGGGTTGGAGGGAGACTCTGAGGAGAAGCGTCAGAAGCTGTTTATCAGGTGGAAGGGCCTTTACCCGGGAACTCTCTCAATGGGCAGCTGTATGGAAGTTGTCATTAAGATAGTCAGCTCCTGAGTGTTCTCTTTTGGACAGCCCTTCAAGATCTTAGCAGGAATAAACTAAAAGAAGGCTGCTTTACATTCATTTATTAGTGCAGTTGATCCTTTAAAATCTTTTATGTATTTATTCTTTTGAGAATTCTGTTCAGCTGTGTGTTAGAAGTTGATAGTTTCTTTCCGATGTCCATTTCACCCTCTTAGTAACAAACCCAATTTTTAGCTGAGCCCTTTGCTACTTACCTAAAAGGCTATGTTTTCCAGGCTACCTTGCAGCTAGATATGGCTGTGTGGCTGAGTTCTGGCCAATGAGATCTAATCATCATGTGGGACTGCCAAGAAGTCTCCTTTAAAGGAGAAAGAGGTGCCCTTCTACCCACCCCCATTTTCTCCTTCCTACTTCCTTAAATGAGGACATGATGACCAGAGGTCTAGCAGCCAACATGGATCATGGGATCAGTGCTCTAGGGATGGGGTAGAATAGCTGAAAGAAGCCTAAGTCTTAATGACTCCTGGAGTTACTGTACCAACCCTAGACTGACAAGCTGTGAACTTTTTTTTTAAATGTGAGAGAGACCAATTTCCATCTAAGCCACAGTTGTTTTCTGTTATACGTCGCTGCACCAAATTCTGTCAATACAAAATGCTCTGTTTTCTTGTCAACCATTTTTTAATTACCATTCCGCTTTCTTGTATATGAAAGATATTTCCTTTCTTAATATTGTGAATTTTCTCCCTACTTTTGCTTGCCTTTTGATTTTGTTTGTGAGTTTTGTTTTTAAATGATAGCTGTTCATTTTTATTGTTAAAATCTACAGACTCCTTTTCTTTTCTGGCCACACTGGTGGCATGTAGAATTTCCTGGGCCAGGAGTCGAACCCTCACCACAGCTGCAGTGATGACACCAGATCTTAACCCACTGGGCCACAAGAGAATTCCAAAAGTTACAGAATTTTCAAATGCCTTTTGCATTTCCTTTTAAAGTCCTTCTCCACTCAGATCAGAAACATTCACCAGAAGTTTTTCAAGTTTTTTTTTTTTTTTAACAGTTTCAATGTTTAAATTTAGCATTTTAGTCCATTGGTAAGTTCTGTTGGTGAGTTTGAATCTTTCGTAGATCAGGGGTTTCTAGCCCCAGCTACTCTGGAGCTGTGGGGATGGAACCAGCATCACTTCTCATTTACACCATCTGGCGTGGCCTGAGCCCCCACGCTCAGGCCAGCTCAGTCAGCTTACATCCTCTCTCCTGCTCCTTCCCCCACCCACTCCTCCTCTCTGGATCATCTACCCACTACCCAGGGTAGCGCTCCGGGGCTCTTCTGGAACTTCTATCTTTGCCACCTGGTATTCAGCTCTATTTCAGATCATCTCTAATTCCCATTCACCTAGACCAGGCCATTGACAGACTTCCCAAATATCCCAGGAGCTTCTTGTTATTTTTCTCCCCTGGATATGAAGAATTTTTATATTTTTTTCCCAGATAAACATAGAGATTTTTAAATTAAAATTTTGTTTTCTTTTAAGAGAAATGAACCATATTTATCACCTTAAAAATTAGAAAATACAGAAAAGTACCAAACTAAATAAAAATAAAAGCCAGAATTTCTCTTCTACTAATACTTTGTAAAAAACCAATAAACTAAAAAGTGAAAGACCTCCACCCCAAGAAATAACCCCTCTCAACAGTTCTTGTCTCCTTCCAGACTTATTTATACAAGCACATGTAGAGGATATGTATACATTCAATTTTGTTTGTGAAAATTGGATCATGCTCTATATTTGTTCAACAACTGACTTTTTACAAATAGCAATGTATTGTGTACCTCTTTCTAAGACAGTACAAAGAGACCTACTACATTCTTTTTAAAGCCTGCATGGAATCATCCACTGTATGGTGTATCATTTTTTTATCTTCCCTCGTATAGATGAACATGGGGTTTTCTAATGTCATACTAATATATATGAGGCTATTATAAACGTCATCATCCTTTTACTTTCATACATTTGTGCTAGCATTCTATAAGATTTCTAAAATTGGGATTGTTGATTTAAAGAGCAGTATAGTAAGTTATACACGCTGCCAGTTTCTTCTTGTCAAAATCTTGTACCAATAAATGCACTGTCCTTTTAAATGAATGGTCCTTTCAACACCGTGTTCTCTCCCCACGGTTCATTCCTCACTGTATTGCTAAATAACGTTTATAAAATTCATACCTGAGCCTGGCTTCCCCTGTTTAAAAGACCTCAAAGGCTCCTCCTTGCCAACAAGACAGAGTCCAGACACTGGATCCTTTTCAGTCAGTTTGGGTCCTCTGGGAAGCAGACACCAAGATGGAATTTGAAGAGCAGGAGGTTTACTTGGGGAGTGGAGGTTATGCCTGTGAAAGATAAAGGGAAGGGAGTAGGAGTAGCCAGAGAGAAGGCAGCCTTCAGAGGATAATCTAGCAATTGAGGTCTGCCTTCTGGGAAAGAAGGGGAAGGAAGGAGAATTGGGTAGGAAGATGCTTTAATTGTGATGCAGCTTTGAGAACATCTTAGTCAGTAGGAAGCTCCAGCTCCAAGATTGCCCATTAGAGGAATCCCGATTTGAGCAGAAATGGACAGGCCCTAGCACCCATGCCATAAGCCGCCATTGGCTGGGAGCTTTCTAGGAGGCAGTGGGGCCGTGGCTTGAATGGTAGGTATGGCAGATGGCGAAGCTGCTGGCTATTACTCCGTATAACAGGTCCTCTGAATTGCACTTACCCATGGCTATCATAAACTTCAGCCTGCCTCTTATTTCCTCTTTTCCTGCTCCCAGACCACATGCTCTAGTGCCCCTGGCCTGACAGCATCTCATACCCTACACAATCAACTATTCATATCACCCCCTCCCCCAACACTAACCTTTGCTCGCTCAATTCTTTCTGCTTAGAATGCCACTCCTTCCCAGCTAAACCCATCAAAGTCTTAATATGTTTTCAAATCCCAACTTAAATGTCACCTCTCTAGGTCACCTTCGCTAACCCCACTATGCAGAATTAATTGCTCCTTGCACCTATGGTGCTTGCTATTTGTAGATTCGTACTCCCCAGGTCAGATTATTCTTAGCTGTTCTTTTCTCAGATTCTTGTCTCTTCAAAATTCAAAACCTAACATAGTGTAGTTACACGGTAAATGTTGACTGAACGGTTTTCCTGCTCCTCTCAAAATGCCCAGAGGTTGCAGAACTCCAGCTCTTGGAATGATAGGAAGCACACAGTCAGTGGTCAGTAGATGTTTGCTGAATCGTCTGGGTGAGGCAATGTGGGCGAGGCAAGGTGAGTCGAAGAGTGCTGCGGAGAGGTTGTTTACTGTTGTTAGAGATCACTTTGCTTGATACCAAGTCAGAGTTTTAAGACTAGAACATGTCTTTCTTTGTTTATATTTTCCTCAAAGAAAGACCCCAAAGGTTTTTTTTAAAAGTCATTTTATTGCCTCTGGTCAACAGATGGGAACTTTTTTGGGGGGCTTTCCTTTTTCAAATACATTTTTATATACTAGGATTTTGCCTTTCTTCATCACTCATTGTCCTTATGGGTGTCAGAAGAGCCATTAAGATACCTGGGATGGGTTCTCCCGGTTGGGTGAGTAATCACTTTCTAACGTTCATAAAATGGAGGGAGTTGGGAGGGACAGAAATAGTTTTCTTTTCCTCTTTCCCACACCTGCCAGTTAAAGAGCTTCCCTGGGAGAGAACATGTGGAAGATGGCTGAGGGGTTCCAGGTGGGCATAGTAGAGCCCACATCAGAGCATAAAGGGGGGTGGAGAGTGCAGAGAGGAAGAACTGCTGGCCCAGACTCTTTGCCCTCCTTTGGTTTTTAAATAATACATTTATTTATTTTTGGGGGGCTGTGCACCTGTGGCATGTGGAAGTTCTGAGGCTAGGGATCGTATTGGAGCTGCAGCCATAGCAACTTGGGCTCCAAGCCACATCTGTGACCTACACCACAGCTCACGGCAACACTGGATCCTTAACCCACTGAGTGAGGCCAGGGATTGAATCCGAAACCTCATGGTTGCTAGTCGGATTCGTTAACCACTGAGCCGCGACCGGAACTCCTTCAGCTCATTTTTTAATTGGATTGTTTGTTTGTTTGTTTGGTATTTTTAGGGCCACACCCATGGCATATGGAGGTTCTCAGGCTAGAGGTCCAACTGGAACTGTAGCCAATGGCCTACGCCACAGCCACAGCAACGCAGGATCCAAGCAGCATCTTCGACCTACACCACAGCTCATGGCAACGCCGGATCCTTAACCCACTGATCAGGGCTGGGGATTGAACCTGCATCCTCACAGGTGCTAGTTGGATTCTTAACCTGTTGAGCCACAACAGAAACTCCTCTTCACCCTCCTTTAGATGTCCCTTGGCGACTGTTGTTAGAGATCACTTTGCCATATGCCTCTGCCTTCTCTCCCAGGGTGTTCAGTTCAAGTGAGGGAGGGTCTAGGCTGAAGCCTCAGCTGCTGGTGCTTGTTTGGCAGTGGTTAAGAATACTTAGAGGCATGGTATTATCAGAAAGCCCATCCTAGGCCCGAGGTTCTTATCTCTGGGTCCACAGGCTCATTTTCATGGGCTGTGAACCCACCCTTTCCCCCTCAATTAGTTTTAAATTGTACATTTATTAGAGACATAGCTCTCATCAGATTCTTTTTTTACCAGAAAAGTCTGATCCAAATCACTGCTTTAAGTCCAAGAAGAGTAGCCTTCCTAATAGAAAAGAGGATATCTTCCTGCACTCTAGTTGGATTGCCACCACTGAGTAATGGAGACACCAGGGATTCTAGAAAGAAGCCCATATCATCACCCTCACACTGTGATTGTCCTCCTGGAACTTTGCATCTCCCCTGTAATTAGAGTTTGTGATTTAAAAAAAAAAAAAAGTTTGTGATTTAGTGACCATATGGGTTCAGTTGGTACAGATCTACAGAGCTGAACCCCTGAGACTTGCACCAAGAGATCTGATGTCCACCTCCAAGGAGGATAATCCAGAGACAGAGCAGACCCTGTAGGTGTGTGGAGGGGGAGAAGGAGCTATGTTGACTCTGGTAGGCATGGAATGTCTATGAGAATAGAATATCCCCGGGCTTTTAAATGAAATCTAGCATCACCATGCCAAAAACCCCTAAAAACCTGAGTTCTTAGCAAATTCTGTTCTCCATTTCAGGAAGGCAGTTCTGATATCACAAAAGCACAGAACTTTAACGTGAGAGCCTCTCCAGTTTAACAGCCCCTCTACATTTATTTTTTAAGTCCTTGCTCCAGTTATAAATAGGTAACCATATCTGTTGAGACTTCCCAAGAATTACATAAACAATTCAGACGGTTATTTTTTTTAAAACAACAGTTTCTGAAAACACTGGGGAAAAAAATCCCACTATTTAACAATGTGATGCCTGAGCCAGCCCTGGGAGTCCCTGGGAGGCCTTGCAGAATCACTTCCTCCTGCCTGCAGCGGGGGCAGGGCCCTGGCTTGGTAATGAAGCTCCCTTGTGAGAGGGGGGAGACGGAGCAGAGGAGCAAGAGCCTTCTGGGTGCAGTGGGAGGGAGGGAGCGGCCTCAGGTAGCTCCTCGAGGGCAGCTGTTGTGTCTTATCACAGCAGAGAGTGGGGACCCAGGATGCCACAAACAGAGCTTTTCTGGGGGCTTGGCCCTTTGGGGAGGCACAGTCTTCCCATTCAAGGACTGATATGATGATGGAAACAGAGTTCCTAGGCCCCTAAGTCACAGTGAGAATATTTCCTTCTTTCTAAGGTCTTAGCAGCCTCAGTGGCCTTGAAAGTTCCTCTAACCTGAGGGGCTGGGCTTCATTGGAGATATGCCTTTGTCTCCTGTGACACATCCTGGTCACCAACTCCTGTCTCCACTCTAGTAGCCTTCAAAACACCATCTAGGAGTTGCCATCCGACTAGGAGCCATGAGGTTGCTGGTTCGATCCCTGGCCTCACTCAGTGGGTTAAGGATCCAGCGTTGCCGTGAGCTGTGGTGTATGTCCCAGACGCGCCTCAAATCCTGCATCGTGGCTCTGGCGTAGGCTGGCAGCTACAGCTCCGATTCGCCCCCTAGCCTGGGAACCTCCATATGCCGCAGGAGCAGCCCTAGAAAAGGCAAAAAAGACAAACAAAAACAAACAAACAAAAACAAGCCATCTAGATAGAAAAACTGGTCTTCTGCACTAGTGGGAGTGGCCAAAAGTGTAGCAGAAAGTCCTCCCACTTCAGCATCATGCCCCCGCCTCAGGTTTCAACTTTCCCTCAGTTTTGTTATCAGAAATATGTTTTCATTTCAGCAACATGTATTCCTTTAAGAAATGTGTTTTCGTATTTCATTTCATTTAAATGTTTTTAATGATTTTTATTTTTTTCCCATTATAGTTGGTTTACATCGTCCCGTCAATTTCTACTATACAGCAGAGCGACCCAGTCACACACATATATATGCATTCTTTTTCTCACATTACCCTCCATCATGTTCCATCATAGGTGACTAGATGTAGTTCCCTGTGCTCTACAGCAGGATCTCATTGCTAATTCATTTGAATTTGTTTTCATTCTCCTTTCCCAGGTGTTATTTTGGAAGTGCAGTTAGCTAAAGCTGCCTAAGTCATTAGTATAAACTAACTTTATCAAACCAGTGGGTTGTTTTAAAGAAGGCTTGGGTCTGTGGGTTCTTAGCCTTTTGAGGTAACGCTCCCCTTTCAGATTCTAAGGAAACAGATGGATCCTTTCCAGGAAAAATGCACAAACATGGAGAATTTTGCATACCATTTGTGGATTTCAAGGACTGCTTTTACCCTGGAGTTCTGAGTTCTTATGAGAGGATGGTAGATGGGAAAGGGTAGTGGGGAGGGGTAGGGAATCAGGACAAACATGGAACCTGGGTGCAAGTAGAGATCACTTTGTGGTTTTCCCAAAGACCAGTGGTGTGACTGTATCAGAAATGCCTTTGTTACCTGGTTGTGGTCACTGCCATGCCCTAGGAAGAAGGTATGCTTCTGTGGGCAGTGAGGCTGGGGACCTGTGCACCACACCTCTGAGCTCCCAAGACCATGGGCAGTATATCTCCATGAAGCTGGATGAGGAGAAAACTGCCCTGGGGACACTGGAGCTGGCTTTCTGCTGGAGGAGGCAGAAGATGACTTGTGTCCATCTGGTGAACTGGGGTCCTCTTGGCAAGGTGACGGGGGCCGCCAGCCTGCTACCACCACCACCAACCCAAGCAGAGAGATGGGGGCTTAGTTACTCTAGACTACATAGACATAACCTTGAGTCTGATATCTCTTTTATTTTCTTTGAGGAAGTCAGTTTTCTGAGGCAGCGTGTGATTCCCTGGGTATTGTTCTGTTCAAACCGGGGGAAACATGGGGAAAGTTTTTGGATCTAGATTTCATTCGAAAGCATCACAGGGGATTTTGGAACTGAGGCAGCATAGTGAAACAAGCATAGCGATCATTTGTAGTCCCATGCTTGTTATATGAAGCTCCTCCTGTTTGTGATGACTCAAGGAGGGGAGAATTTCCCCATCTTGAGCCAGCTGGACAAGTGTCAGCACTGCTCTCTTTGCAGGCTCTGGTGCAGAGGAGGAGGAACAGGGCCTGGATGAGGGGAAGTCCCCAGGATTAGGGGGGTTGGACCCAGCTTAACATATATGAAATGGGGTGGTCCTTCTCCTGAGCCAGTCAGCCAGGGTCCCCCTGTCCCCACAGAGCCATCCTCAGACCTGGCTCAACACCCCGTCCAAACTGTACTAACACCTGCTCATTGAACTGATTAGAGGCTCACCTCTCACCCATATCACACCACAAGACAAAGCCCAGGCTTTGCACGTCACACTCAAATGGGCACACCCTCTTGGTCAGATGCAGTCTTTCTCCCACTTACTGTCAAATTTTGTCCTTCCTTCAATTTTTTATATTTTTAAATATTAGTTACTTTTGTTATTATTTCTGTATTCACTAGATTTCTCGGCATTAAAATAAAGATTTCTTAAATAAGATACAAAAGTACTAGTCATATATGAAAAGATAAATAAATTGAACGTTCATGGACTTTTGTTCATCAAAAGATACCATGAAAAGAATAAAAAGGCAATCCACAGACTGATATTTTCAGTAACATATTTGACAGAGGACTTGTATCCAGCCTATATAAAGAACTCCTTTAGGTCAATAAGAAAAAGACAAAATCAACAAAAGTCTTGAACAAGAAAATCTTTTTTTAAATTTAATTTTATTGAAATATGGTTGACTTACAATGTTGTATTAGTTTCAAGTGTACAGCAAAGTCTTATAAGTAGATATCTAAATAGCCAGTAAGCAAATTAAAATGTATAACACTATACATCCACCCCAAAGGACTAAAATGTAAAAAATTGATAATACCAAATATTGGCAAACCCTCATACATTGCTGGTAGGAGTATAAATTTGAGCATTTGGAAATTTGGAAAACTGTTTAGCAGTATCTGCTAAAGCCAAGATTATACCCATTCCATAAACCATCGAATCCACTTCCAGGTATATACTCAAGAGAAATGAGTGTGCATATCCAACAATATTTGTAGTGTTCTTATTTATCAAAGCCCCAACTGGAGACATCTCAAATGCCCCTCCCGTCAACAACAAAATGGATAAATAAATTGTGTCATATCCTTACAATGGCGTACACCACGGCAGTTTAAGAAAGAACAAACTATGTCGACACATAGCAATGCAGATGAATCTCAGACATGTTGAGCAAAAGAAGTTAGACCTGGAGCTCCCATTGTGGCTCAGTGGTAATGAACCTGACTAGTATCCATGAAGATGCAGGTTTGATCCCTGGCCTCACTCAGTGGGTTAAGAATCTGGGGTTGCCATGAGCTGTGGTGTGAGTTGCAGACACGGCTAGGATCCTGTGTTGCTAGAGCTATGATGTAGGCTGGCGCCTGTGGATGCAATTTGACCCCTAGCCTGGGAACCTCCATATGCCTCAGGTGCAGCCCTAAAAAGACAAAAACAAACAAACAAAAAAGAAGCTAGACACCAAAAAATATCTATTATATGATTCAATGCTCCTGGAGGATAGGACCACACTTTTATCTCTGAAACCCCAGAGCTTTGCACAGTTCCTGTGATACATAGCAGGCCCTGAGGAGAAGTTTGTTGACAGAGCGAGTGAAGTAAGATGTGGACTTTATTCTTGAAGGTGTTTTCAAAGTAACATTTGTGTGTGTGTATTAGGGTTGAATTAGTCTGGAAGGCAGTTAACAAATGCTCACAATTTGCTATATAATGAAGCAGAAAATACATGCTGTAAAGAGAAACAGAAATGAAGCTCTTTTACCATAATGGGGTAGGGGGTGGCAAAGGGGCTATGAATTCCAGGGAGAAGCATTCACAGGTGCTCAGGGGACTTGGGGGGCTTTCTGAAAGGGATAGTATTGAGTTTTCTTTGACAAGTGGTTGAGATAATAAGCAGAAAAGTTTCGAGAAGGGCAACTCGGGCTTAGGGAATGGCATCAACTATGTGGTTCTCAAGCCTTAGTGCATGCCACAATCACCTGGAGGACTTACGAAAACACAGGCAGCTGGGTCCCACCCCAGAGATTGTGGTTCAGTAGCTCTAGGGTGGAACCTGAGAATTTGCATTTCTCACAAGTGCCAGGTGAAGCTGATGCTAATGCTGGTGGTCTGGGAGCCACGCTTTGGGAACCATTGGCTAAATCAGAGCTGGCTGATCCAGGTAGTTGCATCTCACTTGAGCCACACTGTTAGGAAAGTGAAGTGTAGGATGGGAGGAGGGTGTGGACAGGTGGAGTGGGCCGTGGCCTGGAGATCTTTGGCTGCTATCGGAAAAGTTTAGACCTAATCATATAGACTTAGTTTATTTTTTAAATTATTTTTTATATTTTTATTTTTTCCATTATAGTTGATTTACAGTGTTCTGTCAGCTTCTACTGTGATCGACTTAATTTAGGACTACATGGATAGGCATGTGTGCTGACTGGTCTCCAGGATATCCCACTCTAGGGTCTGGGTCCCTTCAGCCTGAGGCTTAAGTCTATACAGATGTTCAGGTGATAAATGCACACTGAGTTTGGCCTCATAGAGAAAGCCATGCACACAGCACATGTGCAGAGTGCAACACAGTTTATACGTATAGACACACAACAATTGAAGAAAGGCATTATTTTAAATATGCAGCATCAGTATTATATATAGCCATGCAACACATATATGCTCTGGAGAAGGCTTATGGAAAAAAACCCTGCTGATCTGACCATTCAGGCAAAAGCAGCAGTTTTACTTTTAATAAAAAGATAATTGCTCGGAATTTTTCTTTCTTACGATCCACAGTCCTCCCAGATTCCCAAGGACGAGGATACTACACCACATGCCCAGTCTATTTCTCTTTCCAGGGAGACATGTAGAGCCAGGAGATTTCCCCAAAATCTTTCTTTGGAAGGAGGCACATGCTGTGAACCCCCTGATGAAGAGTCCCTACCCCTCCCTGGGGCTTCCTGACCAGGACACTGGTCTAGCAGGACTACCCTTTCTTGGATGACCCATGCCCGAAAAGCAGATGCCATCTGTCATTCTGTGTACTGGCTTCCAGTTTTATCTCTAATAAGCTCCACTTACTGAATACCACCTCTCTGCAAAGTCATCTACTGGGTGTGGTAGAGACACGGATGAATCAGCCACAGATCTGCCCTCTAGAAACATACAGTTTAATAAAGGGGAGGGGAGAGGGGATAGAGGTCATTCTTGGTCATTAAACACCCTCCTCTCTGGCCCCTTATTTCTTCCCTTCACATCCCCAATTTAGATCTAGCTGCTTCCTCTCCCACTTCCAAGTGTTGGAGGCTGGGGCTCTCACTCATTCAATAGGATCCTGGAGTCACAGAGATGAGTAAATCAAGATGCTTGTGGTCTGGTAGGGAGCCCTTCATGCCTCATAACTGAAGATAGGCCAGTCCTGGGCAGGTGCCTTGCAGCTGCCACCTCTGCTCCTCAGGCCATGACTATCAGCTCTGTGCTGAGGAAACCCAAGTTCCCTTGCTGGCTGGGTTCTGCATTGATAGAGGGTGCCTAGGGGGCCCACCCTTGCATCAGTCTGGCCCAGAGAGACCAGACCACAGGCCTCTGGGGGTTGCAGCTGTTGCATGCACGATGATCCACAGGAAGATGAGAGGGAGCTTGGGTGGCTGCCAGTGCCCTGACAACTCTTCAACTCCCAGAAGACCTCCTTGTTCTTGAGTTCTGCCTGACTTTTTCCCTGGGGACGTGGGAACTAGCTTGCTTCCTCCTCACCCTCCACTCCCGTTTGTAAGAGAGTCACCAAAAAGAGAGCAGGGGCCCAGAAATCAGAACCAGGTTTGGATTTTGTTCTGCTACTCCCTGGTTCTGTAACTAGGGCAAGGCACCTAACCTTTCTGAGCCTCAGTTTCCTCATCTGTAGAATGGGAATAAGGACCTTGCTTATTCATAGTGTTATTCAGAGGCATGGGGGATACAGAGGCAAAATTCTTATCTTTAAACTGCCCTGAAGCCTAATGGGAGAGTTGGACAAGCACACGCACCATACCAGAGGCACGGTTGTGGGGCAGCAGTGAGCAGTGTAGAGGCAAACTAATTCTAACAAGGAGAAGCTGCAGAGCTTCGTGTCAGTGCTGTAGGGCTCAGAGCGTGGTGGAAGCAACTCTCCAGGGCTTTGGACTCTAGTGTTTCTTGAGCATATGACACTGTGTTAAGCATTTTACCTGTGTTTTATTTTGTAATTCATAACAAGCCTTTGAGATAGGTGTTATCCCCATTTTACAGATAATCAACTGAGGCTCAGAAAAGATCATGCATTGACCTGGCATAATATTTATTGAGTGCCTCCTACTTGTTAAGTGTCGCAGATATAACAGTAAATTACAGAGACCCGAGTACCCCCCTCAGAGAGCTTGCATTCCAGATGGTCACTTGCCCAAGATGAGTCTGGACCGCGCCAGAGTTGGGATTCAAACCCAGGTCTGGTGGCCTCCTGGGCTTGTGCTTTTCCCACTTACCCCAAAACTCACCATCCCTGAGGACAGTCCTCTCGTGGGGGGCATAAACTGTCTCCACCAACCCCTCTCGGGCTGGGAGAGGAATTCAGAGATTCAGGAGCAAGGCTAGATTAGAAATGGGAGAGGAGCTGCTATTTCTGTAGAACCCTCTATTTTGAGAGCATTCCCCAGCAGCCCGCCCTCCCTCCAAGGAGGCCGACTGCCTGACCAGGAGGGAAGGAGGGAGGAGCATCCCTAAGGGGGTTTCAAGGGAGGATGAGGGTACTATCTGTGCTCAGTTCAGAGAGTGACACCTTCCTGGCTCAGGTGGGGAATCCCTTTGGATTTCACTGGGTTTATGGGAGGGACTATTTTCCTACTGCTGAGCACCAGAGTAGGTCAAAGGATTAAATCAGCCTCTGGCATCTGAGTGAACCCTGGGCTCCTTGGGTTCTCGGCTCAGCTCTGCCCTCCCAACTGCCCTCATACTCAGGCTGTCTCTCAATGCCGTGAGATCTGGAGCACTCCCACTAGGGCAGTGATATTTTCTTTTAACCCAAAGAAACAATCAGAGATTTGCAGGTCTTCGCCACTAAAGAAAAAAGCCATATACAGGTTTATTCACTGTAATATTTACTCATGGTAGCAGTCACTTGGAAGCAATATACGTGGCCAGTGTTTGAGAATTGAATAAAATATGGTAAAAGTAAGCATTCAGTGGGATACTATGCAGTCATTAAAATCAGGTAGAAGAAAATGATGAGTACTTAAGAGTAGATTTAGTCAAAATTCATGACATAAAAAATGAACACAAAGCAGAATTTACAACATGATCCCAATTTTTTTTTTCTTTTTTGGCCACTCCATGGCATATGGAGTTCCCCGGGCCAGGAATCAGATCTGAGCCGCAGACCTGTGCCACAGCTGTGGCAATGCCAGATCCTTTAACTTCCTGTGCCAGGCTGGGAATCAAACCTGCGTCTTGGTGCTGCAGAGACACTGCCGATCAGCACTGCACCACAGTGAGAACACTAACATGATCCCATTTTTAAAAAAGTCATCTATATATGCATAGAAAAATGTCTAGAAAGACGCATTCCAAATGTGAACAATAGTTATCTCTGGATAGTGAAATGGTAACTTCTGTTTTCAATAGTTTCCAATTCTTTCAGTGAAAATGCATATCTTTTTTATGTTTATTTTTCTGGCCACACCTACAGCATGTGGAAGTTCCTGGGCCAGGGATCTAATCCATGCCACAAAAGTGACCTGAGTTGCTACAGTGGCAATGCCGGATCCTTTACCCTCTGTGCCACAAGGGAACTCGCTTTGGAAGCCTCTAGTTGGCCCCAGGACCTACCTAGCCTTGGGAGATTTGAAAGCTCAAGAGTATTATGGGAGAGGGGCCAGCTTGAGGGTCTCATCTCAAATATCATTTCCCAGGGCATGCCTGTTGTGGTTTAGCAGGTTAAGAACCTTACTAGTATCCATGAGGATGCGGGTTCAATCCCTGGTCTTGCTCAGTGGGCTAAGGATCCGGTGTTGCTGTGAGCTGTGGTGTAGGTTACAGATGTGGCTTGATCCTGTGTTGCTGTGATTGTTATGTAGGCCAGCAGCTGCAGCTCCAATTCAACCCTGGCCTGGGAACTTCCATATGCTGCAGGTGTGGCTCTAAAAAGACAAATAAAATAAAATAGTAAAGGAAAAAAAAAAGAAAGTGTCATTTCCCAGAGAGGCTACTCCCACATTCTCTCGACCTCTGTTACCCCATTTTATTGTCTTCATTGCGCTTGTCCACATCTGCAGTGATCTGCCTTCTCTTCTGTTCCTTGATGGTTGTTCATCTCCTCCACCAGAAGGTAGGCTCGGTGAGAGCAGGGAACCCTGCCTGTCTTGCTTACTCTGACTTCCCATCCAAAGAAGGGGACCAACTGAAATCTTGGTCTGTAAGATACAGAGGACCTTCTGAGCAGCCCGGGTTATAAGCACTGATCCTAAGGTTATGGGTGACCTTGGGAAAATGGGAATAACTTTTTGGGAGTCTAGAGACAAGCTGATTGCTGTTTCCTGGGGCCAGAACTGGTTGAAGCTCAGCAACCTGTAGAAGATGGTCCAGCTTGGTAATAACCGATGCCAAATGGTCACATGTGTTGTGAAAACGACAGCTTTATGCTTTATAGTTTATGAATGAGTAAAGTGAAGCTTGAAGCAGTTTATCTGATCATCGCTTACCCCTTTGCTTCCAGAGTTCCTGTGGCTGCCAGCCCACTCTGTCCTCCAGTTCATGACTTCAGCTCCTTTCTTTTGAACCTTTTCCAGTCAAGTTCTCATCCCAAGCATTCCACTGGATCTGCCCTTGACCAAGATCACCTGTGACTCCGATACTAAATCCAGTTATTAATTCTCTGTCGTCATTGACTTGACCTATTACAGTGGATTGCCCATCTCCTTGAAACCTTTTCTCCTTGTTTCCTTCCTATTGTGCTTCCCACTTCTTCTCAGGCTCCTTTGCCCAGCAATTGAATGGTGGGGCTGAGTCCTCATGGACTGTGGGCAGCTTCTCTGTTGACAATCACCCCCTTGGTTATCTCATCCTTTGTAGTGGCTTTGTAGGAGCTACATGCTGAGGACTCACAGATCTTCATTTCCAGCCAAGACCTCTCCCCTGAACTCCAGATCATATATCCACCTGCCTACAGGCTTATCCACTTGGGTGTCTAAAGCCATCTCTTACTTGACACATCTAAAACTAAGTTCCTTATCTCCACACCAAACATGCGCCATTGTCAAGCTTTCACATTCAAATAAGGCCTATTCTATCCATTCATTTGCTCAGGCCAAAAAACTTGGAGTCCTCTTTGACTCCTGTATTTCATATTTCACTTCCAATCCATCAACAAAGCCTGCTGGCTGTACTTTCTAGATTTTGACCTTATCTCAGCACCTCTATGCCAGCACCATAGTCCAAGCCACCATTGTCTCTTGCCAGGATTTCTGCAGTAGCCTCCCAGCTGGTTCCACCTATGCTCCCCAATTTATTCTCAACACAACATCCAGAGTGTTCCTGTTAAAGTGTGAGTTGCATCATGTCACTTCTTTGTGTAAAACTCTCCAGTGGCTCCCATCTTGAGTCAAAGCTCAAGTTCGATATTTGATGAACTTTAATGCCCTGCCTACTCTGGAGCCTTTCACGACATCTCTGATGCCCTCTCTTGCTTTCCCTTCACTCATTCTGCTTTGACTGCACTGCCCTCCTCTCTGGTTTTTACTGTGTCAGGCAGGCTTTCATCTTCAAACCTTTGCACAAGCTGTTGACTCCACCTGGAAAGCTTCTTCCCCCCCCCCCCCCCCAATTCTCAGGGCACATGTCCTCATTTCTTTCGGGTCTTTGTTCATAAGTCATCTTCTTGGATGTCTAGGCTTCCCTGGCCACACCATTTACAATTTCAGCACTTCTTCCCACCTTCCTTTTCAACATTTCCTTCCCCCTCTTTTGCTTTGTTTTTCCTTAACTCTTTTGACTACTATTTTGTGTATTTATTTATTTATTTGACTGACTGGTTGGTTAGTTGTTAGTCTCCCCAGTAGACTTCAGATTCCATGGGTACAGAGCTGTTGTCCTTTTGTCTACTCTTGTATCCCCAGAACCCATGGACAGTGCCTGGCATGTAGTAGGTACTCAGTAAATATCTGATGGATGGGTATATGAACTAAAATGTAGGGCAGGACCACTTACTGTTTATAGAAGGCCTTTAGACAAGGGGAAAGAGCATGAGGGGTTTCTGCCAGCATAGGAGCACGAACAGGCCAGGTGAGAAAGAACTGTCCTGAGCGGAGAATGCCTATGCTGCCCTGGGCCAGCATAGCCAACTCACACCTCAGTGGCTTCTGAAGATGAACACTCATCACTCAATTTCCATCCATGCTTGCTTTGTCTCAAGGCTTCCCTCACTGCTCTGTCTTAATGGCTCACTCTCCTTTCTTCCTCTAGGTGCCAGAGTTTGCAGCCTGTTGAAGGAAATCAACACCAAGGTAAAAGAACAATAAGATCTTGTCTAGTTTGGGACTTTCCAGTTTAAAAGGCCTTGAAAGATAGTCAGGGAAGATCCGAGTGCTGGAAGTATTGGCAACTGAATATGGTGGAGGTCCAGGAACTCACTCTGACTTCTTGCCTAGAGTGTGAGGGCTGGGGACAGTGAGGGACCATTCAGTATTGAGGAGTAGATCAACAGAGGTGGCTTCAGGTCTTCAGACCCAGGAAGACATTGCTGTCCTTGGGAAAACCTGTCACCCTTCCCAAAACCGATCAGTTGTGGGCCCACAGCTGGGCCCTCCTGCCCTACTGTACTCCCTCTAGGCCTCTGCCCTTCCTCGTTCTTGCTGGAGGTTCTGCCCTGCCTGCTGGAGTCTCAGTTGGCCTTGGCAGAGTGTTTCGGCTTTTATCAAAAGCAAGGATGGTTTGGTTCTAAATCTAGAGGAATACACCAGCATGCTTCTGGCACAGGGGTTTTCTGATTCTGTGTTAAATCCCAGTTCAAATTTTAAAAAGTGAAAATACTCAGTAATGGATGTGGGGGAACATGTACTGATGTGTACTGCTGATGTGATTGGAAAAGAGGGCAGCTTTTTAAAATGTATCTAGACTTTGTCCGAGCAGTTCCACCTTCTGGAATTTATCCTAGGAAAATAACCACATTTGTGCAAAGGTGTATGAACAGAGATATTTATAACTGCATTGTTTGTAATAGAAAAAAAGGAAATGTCAGAAAGCTCAACAAAAAGGAATGGGTTATTTAGAATCTGGCATATCCGCACAAGGGCATGTTTTGCAGCCGAATGACCTAGGTGTATATTGACAAGCAAGACGTTTGCATACATTGCTAAATTTAAAAAAAAAAGGGAAAAGAAAAAATGGAAAATATCCTACAAAACATGCAAGGAAAGTAGCTTTGGACTCAGCCTGCTGGGTTGAAATCCAGATCAGTCTTTTAACATGAAGACTTAAGCAAGTGACATGCTCTCCCTAAGCCTCTGCTTCCTGCCGGTAAAATGGGTGTCTGCCTCACGGAATTGTGAGGCTTTGGTGAGATTAACACCTCTTAAAGCTCAGCTCATGGCCCAGTATATGGTGGGTGCTCATCGGTTGGGTACTCAGATGAGATGTGGTTTTAGTTGTCTGGTTAGAATTATGGGTGATTTTCAATATTCTAAAATTTTCCTACAAGGAATACATATTTATGTCGACAGAAAAAAAAATACACAACCTAAAAGTTGAGAATTATGTTTTATTTGGTGGACTTTCTGAGGACTTCAAGCTAGGGAGACAGCCTCTCCGATGGCTCTGAGGGTCTGCTCAGAATAGGTAAGAGAGGAGCCAGGATATACGGGAGTTTTGCAACAAAGACTGGATAGTAGTCGGAACA
This sequence comes from Phacochoerus africanus, assembly GCF_016906955.1. NCBI lineage: Eukaryota > Metazoa > Chordata > Mammalia > Artiodactyla > Suidae > Phacochoerus > Phacochoerus africanus. The sequence continues at coordinate 134,719,360 of NC_062547.1, forward strand.
TCAAAAGATTATGTTAATTAAAGAAAACCAAACATCTCAAATTAATGAATTAGTGCTTTTCTATGTATGGGAAGACACAAGAGTCTGGGCATATTGAAATCATTCCTTTGATATGCACCTTAGTTAGCAGTAGTAGCTGATAGCTTAAAGGACTCAACATTCTTTGCTGATACGGCATGCAACATTTTTCATCCACACTTACATAGCAATGATGTAATATTTAAAAAGGACTTAACAATTGAAAAGGATTTTTTTTTTTTTTTTGGAGTTCCCGTCGTGGCGCAGTGGTTAACGAATCCGACTAGGAACCATGAGGTTGCGGGTTTGGTCCCTGCCCTTGCTCAGTGGGTTAACGATCCGGTGTTGCCGTGAGCTGTGGTGTAGGTTGCAGACGCGGCTCGGATCCTGCCTTGCTGTGGCTCTGGCGTAGGCCGGTGGCTACAGCTCTGATTCAACCCCTAGCCTGGGAACCTCCATATGCCGCGGGAGCGGCCCAAGAAATAGCAACAACAACAACAAAAAAAAAAAAAAAAAAAAAGAAAAGAAAAGGATTTTTTTAAAAAAAATGCAGTGCCTTGGCTGACGAGCCAACTGAGCAGCCCCCAGGGCAAAGCTCCTGAGGACTGAGGTAGAGGCTGGGAGAGGGGGAAGAGGTGGTGGGTGAAGGAAAAGAAAGAAAAGGATGGTTAGGCCTGAGGGCTGGTGTCCAAGGAGATGCATCTCAGAGGTAGGGCTAAAGCCCCTGCAAGCACGTTCCCCACTTTGGCCCCTCTTTGGGAGCCTCCAATAGGAGATATGGTGACTGTCAGATGACTACGAGTGGGCGTAGCCACCTTCTGCTGCTGAGGCAACCTGACTCCTGCACCTCTGGGAAGAGCTCTGTGGCTCTAGCCCTAGGCCTTGGCTTTTTACCCTTCTTTGGAAACTCAGCATCTTGTCAGTGTTAAGAGTAGGAAAGCCAGGGTATCCTAATCAATTCCTAGAAGTCATCTGAGAAGAATGACTACCTTCTCTCTTTGGCAGCCTGGTAGGAGCCATACTCAAGGACAGGGTCTCTCAAGCAAATACAACTGCTGGGAAAGGGAGCGGGTGACTAACCAAGGGTTGCTGTGGTGCCTCCCATCCCAACCCACACCCACCAACTGTCTACTGGCCAGTGACACCAGGAGAAATTCTTCCACATTAATGAGGTGTATGCTGCCCATGCCAGTTTATCGAGCATTCTTGCTGCATGGCTTGTCCACATAAGTGAATTTTCCAAATAATTGAATTCAATTGCATCACATTGCAATATTTAATTGGACTCATTCTTGGTTTTATTTTATCAAATTTATCACAATAATGCATGTGTTATAATTTATATAAAATAGGCTTATGATAAAAATCCACTCTCAACCTTTCTTAGTCCCACTCTCTTAAGAGGGAGCCCCTTTCAACCCTTTTACTAGTTTCTATTTCTGTTCATGTTGTTATTTCTTGATTTACCAATTTTAGACCTCTGTGGACTTATGGTGGTAGATGAGAACTGAGCTCACCTACAAAACCACATATCATTCTCCCTCTATCCTCCCAATAGGACTAACACAATTTTTGGTTAACTCAATACATAACTCAATACATGATTGTGGACATTCTTTACTGGTTGTGCTAAGTAGTGTGTTATATGTTTTTGAATTCTGGGAAGAAAATTATATTCTTTGATAATTTTATTCCCTCTATTTTATCTTTTGAATCTACTGGATTGATCATCTAATTTTCTCATATTTTTTCTTTCATTTCCCCTCCCTTTGGGTCTACTTTCTTGCAAAACCTTCCTTGCCTTTATCCTTCAATCTTTTTTTTTTTTTTGTCTTTTTAGGGCCACACCCATGGCATGTGGAAGTTCCCAGGCTAGGGGTCCAATCGGATCTGTAGCTGCCAGCCTATGCCAGAGGCTCATTGCAATACCTGATCTTTAACCCACTGACCAAGACCAGGGATCGAACTCATGTCCTCATGGAAACTAGTAGGATTTGTTGCCACTGAGCCATGACAGGACCTCTTGTTATTTTTTTTTTTTTAATTTTAGCTTTTATGTGTTTAATATATAAGTACTCGTTCTTATTTTCTAATTGTTCCTCCTTCCTAGTATTACATTCTTGTTTTATGGATTCACTATCTCCGTCTTATCTCTCTGAAGGTATTCCTTATTCTTCATTTGTCTATTAGTTTTAATATTCTTCTGTTCTCTAAATGGTCTTTGTTTCTACTTCTTTTAGTTTGTTTTCTCTCTCTCTTTCCTATTGGAGGCTTTTCCTCAAATGTCAAAAATTATCTATCGATATTTATGAACGAAAGCAATAAGAAGCTGAATTAAACTGGATTGGGGAAAAACGTATCAACTGGGGCTTCACTATAGTAAGGAAGCCAGTCTTTTCATTAACAAACCTCTAAATGTCAGACTTTTTTCTCTAGAGCTGCATTTTTTAACCTTGGCATGTTAACGTTTTGGGCAAAATAATTCCTTGTGGTCAGAAGCTCTTGTCCTTTGTAGAATGTTTAGCAGCATCATCGAACTCTGCCCACCAGCTGCCAGTAGTAACCCCCCTCCCTGATTTGTGATAACCAAAAGTGTCTGTATGTGTTGCCAAGTGTCCCCTGGGGGCAAAATCACCCTATTGAGAACCACTATTCTAGAGTCATGCAGCTTCTCAAGAGAAGCATCCTAACTCCCTGTTCCAATTTTCGTTACTGCGTAACAAACCACCCCAATACTCATAGCATAAACAACAACCATTTATTGTGCTGCAAGTCAGCAGTTCAGGAAAGGATTAGCTCTTTTCTGCTGCACAGTATCCGGTGTCTAGGCTGAGATGGCTGGGAGTCGAAACCAGCTGGGGCTGAAGGATCCACTTCTAAGATGGCACTTTACTTGGCTGGGATAGCTGGAAGACTGGGTGCAGCTGGACCTGGAGACCAGATAGACTACACATGGCCTCAGAAGGACAACAGCCTGGTAGTTGTACTTCTTGTGTGGTTGCTCAGGGCTTCAGTGTCAGTGTTCCAGCCAGCAATATGGAAGCCGCAAGGCCTTGTATGGCTTTTGACTTTGGAAGCCACTTAGCATCAATTCCACTATAGTCATAAGCCACCCAGATTCAGGAAAGGAGACAAAGACCTAGTTCTCAGTGGAAGAAATGTAAAAAAAAAAAAAAAATTCCAACAATGTTTAAAACTTACTTAAAGCTCTGGTACACAGTGGTATGTGCCTGGGGCAGGGTGAGGTGTGCAGACTCATGTGGAGGAGGTGGGTGGCAGCATTGTTCAGTCTTTAGACTTTGCCCACATCCCTCTGTTTTCATCCTTGTGTTCACCTGTCCTCTTTTTTTCCAGGGTCTTTCCTGTTTAGTGTCTTAAGTCTCCTGCTGTGTGGGACAGAGTGTGGGGTGAGAGGATTCCAAATACTTGCCCTGGTTCTAAAGAACCCCCACCCACTTTGATCTGAGCCTCACCATCATAATACCTACTCTCTCCAAGGTCTGAGACCCCAGGGTTCTGAGGGTGAGGTGGCCTTCCACCTGTCAGTATCCCCCTCTGTGGGCCCTTAAGAGACTAGCTTCTTCCACATCAGCCAAGATTCCTCCCTCTGCTTACCAGCTTCCCAGGGTTTGCTGAAATCTGTTATACACTGATGTCTCTTTATCGTTCTGTTTTCTCTTGAAGATTTATACAATTTTACTTCTTTGTGTGTGTGTGTCTGTCTTTTTTAGGGCCACACCTACCACATATGGAAGTTCCTAGGCCAGGAGTTGAATTGGAGTTATAACCACTGGCCTACGCCACAGCCACAGCAGCGTGGGATCAGAGCCGTGTCTGCAACCTATACCGCAGCTCATGGCAACGCCAGATCCTTAACCCACTGAGCTAGGCCAGGGTTTGAACCCTCGTCCTCACGGATGCTATTTGGGTTCATTACCACTGAGCCACAGTGGGAACTCCCTACAGTTTCACTTCTTGACTGGCACTTGAGTGACACTCCAGGAGAGAAAGGAGATTGAGACATAGGAATAACTTGATGTGTTTAACTTAAGCCCATTATGTTTTGCTTGGGTGGATATATAGTGTCTCTAAATTGTGTTATACTCTTCCCTGCCTGATGAAGCTGTGCTAAGTAGTAGTACATCGACCACATTTAATGTTTTGTTGATGATTTAGAATCATCATTGTGAACACACATGTTTACCTTGGAATTATTAAGCTAAGTGGAGCTGTCTGTTTCTCCATGACAGGGACCCAGATCACTGTGCTAAAGTTCCTTAAACTTTTTTCATGGTCAGCTCTGTCTCTGACTGCCTCTTGTCCCGTTTTTTTGTGGTGAGGATGCCACACTACAGCACATTAACTTCTAATTTGCTCCTTTTAAATGGCCACTAAACTAGATAACCATGCAGGCTATCCCCCCCACTAGCCTGCCCTTACCCATTTTCTCTCTTTTCCTGCACCTCCCAGTGTTTGACCTTTGTGGATTGTGTCAACCAGGCTCCATGCTCTTGTGCTTCCAGTTGGGTTTGACCAATCAAAGACTGCTTTTAGAGATTAGAGAGTAATTTTGGGGTGCATTAGGGTGCTTTATTCCCACTTCCAGCTCCCTTCCTTGCCAGGCTTCAGGTCAGCATCTGTCTGCTTCTCCCTAAAGCCCTCCCTCCCAGCAGCCCTCTCCTGCAGCTCTCTCAGGGTCCCAGTAACACTCCCACCTCCTCCTCCCTCTGGCCATGGTAATAGCTCCTCACTGTTGCTGGCTCCAGGGTGTTTGTCCTTCCCTGCTCACCCCCTTGGAAACAGTCCTTCTTGGAGTTCTCCTTGTTACGTATGCAGTGTGCATCTATTTCCTACTGGGACTCTGCCCGAACAGAAACTCTTCTGATTTGCATCTAAAATAAGAATTGTCCCTGCTTGAGCCCTGAGAGATCCTCCTCAGAATGTTTGCTGTGTCTGAGCTCTGTGACACCTCTGGGCTCCTCACGGGCTTTCGAAAATTCTCTTCCTAGCTGTTAACTGTAGTACATAGTAGAGAGTAGTGGGTTAGTGACGTCTCCATATGAGGAAATCTTACTTATTGAAGATTTGAGAAGGAAAATAAGCATGTTAAATAGAAGGAAACCAGGAGAGGGAATTTATAATGACTTTCAGAAATTATATGACAGGCTGAAAATGTCAATGGTTTCAGAAAAGAGGTTATCGAGTACCTTCCTGGATAACAGATCCTTGCTGGGTCTTAAGGTAAAGTGGATGTTTGGGTGACTTCCAGGCCATGTCTGGGTGGGATTTCCCTAGATGTGACATTAGGGGTCCCTCAGGTCCAACCTGTCAGTAGTTTCTTGGCTACTTTTGCTCTGGGGAGAGATTTTCTCTCCTCTGGGCTGAGGATAAACTGGAGCCCTGTGCAGCCCATGGCCTTGCCCCCTCACGCCTCACACCCCACAGCACTGAGCTGTTCTACAGCCTCCTTTGAGATCAGCCTGCCTGACTCTCCTGCTGGAGACTCCTTGGATTCTCTCACCTTCTCACCCTACTGTCCAGGCAGCCTTCAGTTCTGTTAAGTTTGTGCACCCCTTTGTAGCCCACACACCTCTAGGGAGAAAGTAGAATCAACACCATTTCCTGGCCACCCACTTCCTGAAGCACAAAAAGGAAATGTTTCATAAATGCTTTTTAAAGAAGACAACAGGAAGGGGTAGTGCCACTCTGGCTGGCAGAGTTTGCCACTGTGGTTTTTCACAAACATGGACGTGAGGTGGCACATGAGGGCTGAGGTCCCAGCCAAGGGCAGCGCAGGCACAGCCCACAGGACCCATCCTTCTGTGCCCACTCCAGTGGCACCATGGACCCTCAGCCATCCTACGCAGGAGGAGAAGGCCTGGGAGTCATCAGCCCTGTTTCACAGAGAGGAGCCTGAAGCCAGGGAAACAGAAGCTGCAGCTTCTGTGGATAGACATTCCCACAGTCTCACACCCTGGCTTCCTTATTTATGATTCTTTTACCTCCAGGGTTTTTTCTTTTTAATCTGAGAGGTGTGGACTGGGCAGTTGGAGACAGATTTGTTTGTTTTTAACGGGCCACCATCAAGTGATGTAGCCCTTTTCAGCTTAGCTTGTCCTTTTCCAGTCCATACCACTCATCCTTCAGCCAAGTGAGCCCAGCCTAGGCCCCCTAGCATCCCACCCAGAGGAGGAACAAGAGGCGCCGGGCCCCATCCTGTTCACTCTTGCTCTGTGAACACCACACTGGGTGGCAGATATGCAGGGACATGGCCAGAAGAACCAGCCCATGCCTGGGTAGCAGAGAACCATGGAGGGCTGGGGAAGGTTTCTGAGACCTCTCTGCATAGCCACTCCCATAGTAGAAGGTTCATGGTCCATGCACTTCTGGGAGGGTGGAAGGGGTCCAAGTGGGCAGAATACCTGGGTATTAAGTCCGAGTACTGTCTTGTCCTTTCCAAGCTGCCTATAATTTGTTTAGAGGGTGCCAGAATTCAGCCATTGCTAGAGTGGTTGCTAGTAACCACATGGAGCGGAAGGAAAATTCTCAGCTAAAGCGTTTGAGCCAAGCCTGACGTGGTCCTCACCGAGATGTTGCAAGTTCCTAATCTGAACCCAGAAGCCAGGGAGTTTGGGCATTGCCACTGAGCCCAGAGTTGGCTGTTACCCATAAATACAGACACCCTGAGGGGGACCTACACCACCCCCCTTGCCTGGGGTGAAGCCAGGGACCACCTTGTTCCTATTACACACCATTTACAAACCAATGCAACCAGCTTTCAACAGACACTGATAGGGAAGAAACACATTACAACATCATACTGCAATACTTCCTCTGCCCATGCAGGAGGCTTCATCACATCAACAAAGTTGGGCATCTTCCCACCGTAATATTTCACTCCACCAAGCTGGAAGTGCCTTTTGTCAGGACCATTTGAGGTCTTTGAGTGGATCTGCTTTTCTCAAGAAATTAAACCACTGGCTTTCAGTCCTGACTGTGCAGTATAGTCATCTAGAATGTTAAAAAATATGGATGCCTGGGCCTCGCTCTCACCCCCAAAAATACTGACTGATCTTTGATCTGTGTCTTTAAAAATTTTTTTTAATTATATCTTTTTTTTTTTTTTTGCTTTTTTAGGACCGCACCTGTGGCATATGGAGGTTCGCAGACTAGGGGTTGAATTGGAGCTGTAGCCACTGGCCTATGCTGCAGCCACAGCAATGCCAGATCTGAGCCAAGCCGTGTCTGTGACCTACATCACAGGTCATGGCAATGCTGTATTCTTAACCCACTGAGGGAGGCCAAGAATTGAACCTGCAACCTCATGGTTCCTAATCGGATTTGTTTCCACTGTGCCATGACGGGAACTTCTAAAATTACATTTTTACTGAAGGATAATATACATGCAAAAAAGAAAAGGGAAAGCTTAGTGACTTTTCACGAAGTGCATTTACCCTGAGTAATCTACATCCAGATCAAGAAACAACATCACCAGCATCCTCTGATGCACCAAAGGATAATTGCCTTTCTTTTTTTGTGTGTGTCTTTTTGCCTTTCTTTCAGGGCTGCACTCGCAGTATATGGAGGTTCCCAGGCTAGGGGTCTAATCAGAGCTGTTGCTGCCGGCCTACGCCACAGCCACAGCAATGCCAGATCTGAGCTGTGTCTTCGGCCTACACCGCAGCTCATGGCAACACCGGATCCTTAACCCACTGAGTGAGGCCAGGGATCGAACCTGCAACCTCATGGTTCCTAGTCAGATTCGTTAACCACTGAGCCACAATGGGAACTCCAATAACCACCATTCTTGTTTCTAATGATATAAATTAGTTTTGCCTGTTTTCAAGCTTTTATTATTTAAATGGAATCATCAAGTGTATATTCTTTTGTGTCTGGCTTCTTCCAGTCAACATTGTGTTTTTGAGATTCGTGGAAGCTGTTGCCTGTAGGTGTTGTAGTCAGTTCATCCTCATGGCTATAGAATATTCCACCATGTAGATGTTCCTCCGTTTATCTGTGTTTGGGTATTTGGATTGTTGTTGGTAGTTTGGGGGTTTTTATGACTACTGCTGCTGTGAGCATTCATTGGTGTCTTAGAGCACATCTGCTTGCATTTCTTTTGGATCCACACTTGGACATGGAATTTCTGGGAAAGTACGGAAACCAGTATGTTCATCTTTGGTACTTTATGCAAAAGAATTTTCTAAAGTGAAAATCGTACCAATTTATACTCTCTCCAGAGATGTATCAGAGTTCGGGTTGCTTCACATCTTTGCCAACAATTGGTATTTTCTGTCTTTTTCACGTTAGCCATTCTGGTGGGTGTGTGATGATCTCACAGTGTGGTTTTAATTTGCATTTCCGTGATGACTAATATAGTTGAGTACTTTTTCACATGTTTGTTAGCCATTAGATCCTCTCTTTGCAAAGTGCCTGTTGAAGTGTTTGGACATGAGTACTTTTAAGAAGTTTCTTAGGTGACTCTAGTGTGCAGCCAAGGTTAAAAACCATTGAGTTAAACCACAGCTTACTATCTGCTCTTCTGAGTGTCGGTGTCCTGGCTTTGAGCTTAGAGGATTTTGATCTGAGAGAACATGAAGGTCTTGGAGAAAGATAATCATCACCTGCCATGACAAGATGAGCCTACCAGGAAGAAGCAGGAGATTGGAACTGGAGTTTAGGCAGCTGAGAATCTTTGGGAGTGTGGCCTCCACTTCAGAAGGGTTCACAGAGGGGCTGTGGTGTCCACAGCTGCCACAGGCATTTCCTGACCACAAATATGACCCCTTGCTGGTCCCCCTGGAGTCCCAGACAATCATGTGGGAGAAGTAGAGGGGCCCTATGCCAGGTTCTTCTCAGTTTCCAGGCCAGCATGAATGGGACACAGCTTATGTGGCATTGTGTTCAGGCTGAAGATGGTGGAACATGTGTTCCAGGGAGCTGGGTGGAGCTGAGGGAGGCCTGCTTTTTTTTTTTTTTTTTCTTTTTAGGGCCACACCTGCAGCATCTGGAAGTTCCCAGGCTAGAGGTCAAATCAGAGCTGCAGCTGCTGGCCTATACCACAGCCACACCAGATCTGAGCTGCATGCACGACCTCTACAGCATCTTGTGGCAATGCCGGATTCTTAACCCACAGAATGAGCCCAGGAATCAAACCCGCATTCTCGTGAATACTAGTTGGGTTCTTAACCTGCTGAGCCACAATGGGAACTCCAGGGGAGGCCTGCTTTCTGTGGCCTCTCTCTTGGGTGAAAGAGCAGCCCATGGGGCTGTCCCATATGAGGCCAGGCCTGACCAGTTCTTGAGTTCTGTGTCTTTGCATAGAGGTCCTAGTTGTTTCTCGCATCTGTAATGGTCTCCCCTCTTCTTTGCTCCCCATTTTGGTTTCTGCTTCAAGATCTTCCTTAACCAACTCACCCCTACTTGACCCCTTATTTTTCTGAGCTCCTGTAGCACTGAGAGCACACAGTGTGGTTCCTGATTCCACATTGCCTTCTATTAAGTCCCTGTTGCATCATCTGTGCTCATCTTGCCACTCCCCTCTGGACTGCAACCTCATCCCAGGGACTGCCTGCAAGTACTTCTTCATGCTCCCCTGCAGTGGGTTAAGTGGCATTTGGTAACTCAGTGACATCCTCCAAATTTAAAAGGAAGAGGCAGTAAAAATACAAACCACACAGAGTCCTTCCCTCAGACTAGAGCTGTGCAAGTATCAAGCAGTACTGCCCTGAGTGGGCTCCATGTTGGCACATTGGTAGGCAAGTTGGAGCACCGGCAGGGGGCGAGGGCTCTGGTGCCTGGCTGGCTGTGCAGAAAGGCCTCTCAGACAGAGGGGCTCCACACACCCTGGTGGAGTGCCCAGAGCTCACACCGTGTATGCTTTGAAAAGAGCAGAGTCCACCTTCTGCTGACTGAAGTCCTGCCAGCTGTGGGTGACATGAGATGAGGGTTAAGAAGGCACATGGGCAAAGTTGACATTGTGGAGCCTTGTGAACACAGAGCCAGTTCTGGGCTCTTGGTTGTACTGTGTCTCTTCGATTCAGGCCTATCTTTGAAATTGCTCTGGACCTAGAGCCTTTCATGTTTGATAATTCAAGTGCAGATGTTGAGGTTCCCTTGATTGGCTCAAATGGTAGTAGCCTAAACCAACCAGCAACCAGAATGCTGTCTAAAGCCTGAAAGAACAGGAAGAACACTCTCCCAGCATGTATGAGAGTTCCAGTTGTTTCATGTCCTTGTCAGTGCCTGGCATTTCCTGTCTTTTTCATACTGGCCATCTGAGTCTCATTAAAGGAGAGACCCCTCTCCTCCCACTGGCCCTGCACCCCAGCCTCTCCCCTTTCTCCCAGTCCCTACCCAGCAGTCAAGCCCTGAAGTGTTCTCTCAAACCTGGGCATCTCCACTGGCTCCTGTGGTGCGGTATTTGGCATGCTCCTTCTCCATCATCTGCATAATGCTTCCCTCTGCCCTCTTCCCCATGGAGTACAGCCATGCTGTCTGCCTCTTGTGGCCAAGGTTCTAGAAGGTGACATCTCCTCTCTCCATCTCCTTCTCCTCACCTGCTCATTTTTTCAATTAGTATTAATTTTATCCCTGTCTGTGGTGGGCATAGTAGGGTTCAAAAGTGAACAAGACCAGCTGGCCCTGCTCTCATGAAGCTTATAATTGAGTAGGGAAGACAGACATTAATCATTAGCAAGTACTTATGTAGGTGCTGCCACAACCCAACAGCACAAACTAATTCCAGAATTCTGCCCTTGTGTACCTGCAAACATCTGCTCCTCTTTCGGGGCTCAGCTCACATGCCACTCCATCTGTGTTGCCTTCCCAATGCTGCACCTGCAGACTGTGTGGCCCACTGGGCCTATAGCATTCTTGGGTATAACTGCTTCCCACAGAGGCTAAAATCCAAGAGCAGACACCAGACCATGCTCACCTTGGAGTCCCTTGCTTGTCACAGAGCCCAGCATATCAGAGGTGCTCAGTAGAGGAATGCAGGTCCCTGCCAAGACTGGCCCAAAGTGTGTGAACATCTTCAGAGCCTGAGAATCCACTACTTTATTCTTGTTTTTTAATAGCCTTTTGTTTCTTTTATCATTATAAAAGTAATTTGGGTCATGTTACAACTGTGAATGTATTTAATAATACTGAACTGTACATTTATAAATGATTACAAATGTAAATTTTATGCTGTGTGTATTTTACAATTTTAAAAACCCATTATGCAAATACTAGGTACAGAAAAGGAGGAAACGGTCCATATTATTGAGAAATAAAGGACAAAAGATTTGATTCAGATAAAATTAGATTAAAAGGAAAGTAGTTTGGATTAGGGAAATGCAAGTCAAAATCACAATGAGATACCACTTCACACCCTTTAGGATGGCTATTATTATTATTTTTTTTTGTCTTTTTTTTTGCTATTTCTTGGGCCGCTCCCGCGGCATATGGAGGTTCCCAGGCTAGGGGTCTAATCGGAGCTGTAGCTGCCGGCCTACGCCAGAGCCACAGCAAGGCAGGATCCGAGCCGCGTCTGCAACCTACACCACAGCTCACGGCAACGCCGGATCGTTAACCCACTGAGCAAGGGCAGGGACGGAACCCGCAACCTCATGGTTCCTAGTCGGATTCGTTAACCACTGCGCCACGATGGGAACTCCAGGATGGCTGTTATTAAAAAAAAGAAAAGAGGAGTTCCCATCATGGTGCAGCGGAAACAAATCCATCTAAGAACCATGAGGTTGTGGGTTTGGTCCCTGGCCTCAGTCAGTGGGTCAAGGATCTGGCATTGCCATGAGCTGTGGTGTAGGTCGCAGACACAGCTTGGATCTAGTGTTGCTGTGGCTGGTGTAGGCCGGCATCAACAGCTCTGATTGGACCCCTAGCCTGGGAACCTCCATGTGCCATGGGTGCAGCCCTAAAAAGACAAACAAAACAAAAAAAGACCCAAAATAAATAAATAAATAAAAACAAAAGAAAAGAAAGAAAATAACAAATGTTGGTGAGGGTGTGGAGAAATTAGAAGCCCTGTGCCCTGCTGAGAGAAATTCAAAATAGTACAGCCTGCAGTGGAAAAACAGTATGGCAGTTCCTCAAAAAATTAAAAAAAAACTTGCCATATAATCCAGCAGTTCCACTTCTGACTATATACCCGAAAGAACTGAAAGTAGTGTCCTCAAAGAGATGTTTGTACACCCAGTTATTGTTAGCATTATTCACAATACCCAAATGTGGAAACAGTCCAAGTGTGCTTTGATATGCGAATGGGTAAACAAAATGTAGTATATGAACACAATGGAATATTATTCAGCCTTAAAAAAGGAATGAAATCCTGCCATATGGAGGAAACTTGAAAAACGTTATGCTGGGAGTTTTCTTGTGGTGCATTGGCTTAAGGAGCTGGCATTGTTACTGCAGGAGCTCAGGTCACTCCTGGGATGCAGGTTTGATCCCTAGCTCAGGAATTTCAATATGCTTTAGGTGTGGTGAAAAAAAAATTTTTTTAATTTTAAAAAATTTAAAAATAAAAAAGGTGATGATTTGCTTTTAAAAAGAAAAGAAAAACATTATGCTAAGAAGTGAGATAAGCCAGACACCAAAGGGCAAATGTTGATACCGCTTACATGAGGTACCTAGAATGATCAGATTCACAGAGATAGAAAGGAAAATGGTGGTTGCCACCACTGGTAGTAGGAGAGAATGAGGAATTAGTTGAATGAGTTTGGAGTTTGTATTGAGGATGATAAAATTCTGGAGCTTATTGGTAGTGATGGCTGCACCACAATGTAAATGCACTTACTGACATTGAATTGCACACTAAAAATGCTTAAAATGGTAAGTTTTATGTTATGTCTATTTTACCATTATAAAAAAAGTAATTTGGGTATGTTATGGACATTTTAGAAACTATTGATAAGCACAAGGGGGGGAAATTCAAATCATTCATAATCTTACCAGCTAGAGAAAGTCCCTGTTAAAATTTCAGCATTTATCTTTCCATACCTTTCTTGTTTATCTTTCTCTCAAAAAAAAAAGCATGTGTGGAAATTCCTCCTGCCATTTTGCAGTGGGTTAAGAATCCGATTGCAGTGACTTGGGTCGCCCAGCCGAGGGCACTGGGTTAAAGGATCCAGCGTATGTTGAGGCTGCAGCTTGGATTCAGACACTGGCCTGAGAACTTCCATATGCTGTGGGTGTGGCCATTTAAAAAAAAAAAATCAGGACTTCCGGTTGTGGCTCAGTGGTAATGCCTCGTATCCATGAGGATGTAGGTTTGATCCCTGACTTCACTCATTGGGTTAAGGATCCGGCGTTGCCATGAGCTGTGATGTAGGTCGCAGACGCAGTTTGGATCTGGCGTTGCTGAGGCTGTGGTGTAGGCTGGCACCTGCAGCTCTGATTTGACCCCTAGCCTGGAAACTTCCATATGCTGTGGGTGTGACCCTAAAAAGAAAAAAAAAATCGTGTGTGTGCTTATGTGTGTGTGTGTGTGCTTGTGTGTGTATCTATCTGTCTTTGGAAGCCACAGTGGATCTAAGAAAGTCTCCTCCTCACATGTGTCTTGACTGTTCCACTGATGCTGCGTCCTCCCTTCCAGCCATCTGAAACAACCCTGTTCTGGACATCAGTCCTTCAAACAGTTTCTCATACCTGATTTCACTGCCCTGCACCTCTAGGGTTACATTTCTCTGAAAATGCCCATTTCTTCTGTGTCTGAAAATGTGGTACAGAGAGGGCCTAGTAGCGTGTCAGAAGGGGTTGGAGAGAACAGTGAGTGCCTTTTCTACCTTCTCAGAGAGTGCCCTTCTTTGCTCTGTCCACCTGAGCATGTCCGCTGTCTTGGATGATGCAGTTGTTGTAGTTCCTGCCAAACTCGCGACAACTGAACCCTAAGTCTTTTGGTCCAGGCTGCATCTGGTCCAGGTCCCCTGCCCTGCCTTGGTGTTCTTGCTTTTTTGGACTTGGTGCTGGGCCTCTCATTATCCCTGTTGATTCTAGCTCCTAGATCCAGCTTCTGCACCCAGTCAAGAGCCAGTGACCTCATGCCCCTGGGAGCACATCTGCCCTCTTCACTGTGAGGGAGCTTGGAGAGGAGTGAGGGCCCCATAGTCTAGCCCTCTTGGCCCTTGGGAGGACCAGCCACTTCCTCTCTTCCTCCCTTGAGAAGTGAGCCTCCTTCACCCCAGGCAGTACTAAGGGTGCCCTCCACCACATGGGCTCTGTGGGCTTCGGGGGCTGCCATCAGGCCTGGCCCCAGAGCCACACACAGCTGTCACACCTTGCGGAGGTACCTATAGGCCCCTGCCTTTGGGCCCAGCCACAGCCTCCTTCCCTAGCTTTGTCACCTGATCCAGGAGCCAGGACATGGCCAGCTTCATTGGCAGTGAGAGGTGAAGCAAGAGGCCACAGCCAGTCAGGTGACTAAAGTTCATGTCTGTGCCCAACCTTCATTTGTTTCCAAATCCAGCCACAGACATGAGACCCTCTCTCTTGGCTTTGAGGCCTCCATGGAAGGGTTTATTTATGGTTTTAACCAGGACCTTTATAGCCCAGTCCTGAGAAGATTATCTTTTTATTACAACTTTGATTAATGATTGATCAAAAAGTGATACTAGAAACACTGAAGAACAAATTTGCCCTAGAGATTAGCAAAGGTCTACATCTGCCAGGCTTGGGGACCTGACCACCTGCTCTCTCCAGGGTTAAACCAGGACAAGGGTACATTGGAAGACCCAACCCACTTCCTCTCTCTATCTCTCTCTCTCTGTCTCTTACACACGTGCGCGCGCACACACACACACACACACAGGAAAAACACAGATGTAAATATCCTTAAATACTTTTGAAATTAGATAGGCTCTAAATTACAAATGAGCAGGGACAGAGCAAAAGGACCCTAGGGGCTCTTAATAGAAATTTTCTTTTTTTTTTTTTGTTTCTATTAATACCTATTACAAATTTTAAGGGCCCAATTCTACTGCCTCAGAGGCTGGAGAGCCAGGAATCTGCATGTTAACAACCTCCTCCCAAGGTTCAGCCAGTCCCCACCCTCTGTGAGCCCCAGGAAGCAGGGTACTGGCTGGAATGCTTTTTTCTTGCCTCTCATCCTCGGTGGTGCCCTGCGGCATGGGGAGTGGAGAGCTGGCAGAGCAGTTTGTAAATGGAAACTGGAAAATGAAACTAGAAATCACAGCCTCACAACCCAAAGAGTCGGGCTTTCTTTTCCACACAGAGAGTCCCTGAGGAAGAAAGTGGAGGAAGAGGGAAAAGCATGTTTAGCAAAGGCAGCAAGGTGGAGCTGTTTTTTTTTTAAGCACCCTGGCAGTTGGCACACAAATACAGGGTTGCCACAGCCGTCTTCAGGGCGGGAGGTGCCAGCAAAGATGCACAGTGCTGCACCAGCTTCCCCCAGCCTGGCCATCTACTGTCAGCCCTGGAGGGCTTCCTCTCCAGCAAAAGCTAATTTCACACTTTATGTTGAAAAACTATTTTCAGAGGTACTTTAGAAAGGGCCCTGATTCTCCACTAATCTGAAAATATTTAATTATAAAAGTGTTTCTTAGAATAAGAACTATGTCTAGTCACTTATGATGGAGCATGATAATGGGAGAAAAAAGCATGTATACATGTATGTGTAACTGGGTCACCATACTGTACAGTAGGGAAAAAAAATTGTCTTGGGGAAATAACAAAAAAATTTTTGAAAAAGAAAAAAATTTTAAATGTTTCTTAGAATTGAACACTTCATGCCAGCATTTGGTACCAGCAGCTTCTTGCCCCACTGGGCCTCTCCCACGTGCACACGAAGAACTTTGATGAGCAATGGAGGTGCTTGAGTTTAGCCGAGGATCAGAGATCAAACGCCCGAGTCTGCCCTCCCTGCTGGTCTCCCACAGCACTCAAACCTGAGTTTGTGCTCACTCAGGCGCAAACACGGAAAAGCAGCTGGCCGCAAAGGCACTGCTTGAGGCAGTTTTGAGGCTACCACAGAGCAGCTTTCATGGAAGCAGATTTCCTGAAGGGCCTGGAATGCGGGGTGAGAAGGGCTGTGGGATAGGAGCCAAGACTGTCCCTACCTGCAACTCTGCACCTTCCTGGCTGCCCCACCCCCAATGCCACACAGGCCTTTGATTAAGACCTTGAAGGTGGGTGCATCCTCTCACAGGACACCGGGTTTTCCAGCTATTTGTGTAGTTATTTGCCTCCCATCTTTGTCCCTTCCTGGAACGAGACTCTTCAGGTCCGTATTATTCACTGCTATATCCTTGATTCTTTGAATAGTGCCTGACACTTGATAGGGGCATGAAAAAGTATATGTTCCATGAGTGAGGCAGCCTGAAAGTGAAGGAGACAGTGGACGGGTAGATGCCCCAGTGCTGCTATCCCCAGACTCCTGCCTGTGAAATGCTTTAACTGTCCCAGTGTGTATAGGTGAGGGCTTAGAGGGAGAGGAGGGGGTGTGGGGTGCTTCTGTGGTTCATCCTCCATGGCCCTAGTTCTGTCCCCCTTACCTGACAGATGGGCTCACATAGCCTTTCCCAACAGGCCGAGACACTTGGCTTCTTGGGCTACCCAGAAAAGAAAGGCCACCTTTAGCCCCTGGGTCAAAAGGAAACAAGCCAGGGTTGGGGGAGGTTGTCATAGTGATAAAAAGGTGCAGCAAGGTAAGGATCTGGCATTGTCACAGCTATGGCTCTGGTCACCACGGTGGTGTGGGTGTGGCCTCTGGTGCAGCAGAGCCAGAAAAAAAAAGGCGGGGGGAACATAAGAAGGATGCCAGTGGATGGTCTTCCAGGAGGAGATGGGAACATGGGGAGCAGCCTTAACATCAGGCCCCACACCTTTTATTCTTCTCAGCCTCACTTTCTCATCCATTAATGGGATTTGTTCTTGTGTATGTGCCTGGAAGAGAAGTATAACAGAAGATAAAAGGGCGGAATTTTAAATATTCCAGAGTAAAATTTCAGCTCTGCATTTATGGGCTATGTGACCTTGAGCCAATTACTGAGTCTCTCTTTGCCTCATTTTTCTTTTCTGTCAGGTGGGAACAGTGATAGTGGATTCTGTGAGTTAATTCCTGTTCCTGACACCTGCCGAGGGCTCAGTTGTCATTAGCTATTACCTTAGCAGGGCTTGTGAGGGTCCAACGAGATGGCAAATGTCAGCACAGTTCCCAGACCCGAAGGCACTGTACAAATATGAAGAAACAGTATTATTTTGGAAATATTGAAGGCACAGCTTCCCTCCCCCATTTGTCTGGGGTGGGGCAGCAGTTTTACTTATTTAATGTTAAGCTTGAAGGTGTACCAAAGGAAGGTGAAAAACTGAAACCGCCAACCGTTTGAGCTGTAGGCTGCATTGAAACAGTGTGGCCGGTGCAGATGGTGAGGGCCTGGGCAGGCCCACTTCCTCCCTGCGTGCTACGGGTCTTCCTCATACCAGCCGCTTCCCAAGGCTGCAGGAAGTGGGGCCAGGAACACTTCAGGGTGTGTGCAGGCAGGCTTGGGCTGAAGGTCGGCAGCTGCTAGGGTGAGAGCAGAAGCCTTCCAGGTCCTTGGTGTGTTCTGGGTGTAGCTTCTGCCCTGGCCTGCCCAGGATGGGTTCGTAGCAAACTCCTCACCGAGGCTCTTCTCTCTTGAGGTTGCAAGCCACTGCAGAGAGGGTGTCCAGCCCAAGTGGGGCAGGCTTGAGAGGAGAGTCGAATCTTTTCTCAAAGGAAATGCAGTTGTGGTTTTGAGACGTTCACTTCACATCTGTGGTTGGCGTTTCCCAGGGTTCTCAGAGGTGAATGCAGGGTCAGCCCAATATAGCCAAATAAGGTTCACCAGTGACCTTAGCAACAGCCTTCGCTGCCCATTGGCTGACACTGCTGCTGCCAGCCAATGCGGCCTCCTGCAGGCTAGCGCTGAAGCTGGGCTAAAGCTTCCACATGTGCAGGGATCCAGCTGCTCCCTGTCAGAAATCACTGCCCTTTGAAGCAGCACAGATAGGGAGAGAGCTTTGAGCAAAGGTGTCAAGGCGACAGGACTGCCTGGGTGCCCACGTTTCGGAGTCCACCTAGCCAGCCCTCCACTGACTGAGTCTTCACACAGCACCAGTCTGCTCCCTCAGCTGATGGCCTTGTCTCAGCTTGCCGAGATGAGATGTCCCCTCCCATGCCCATCCTGTCCTGGCGACCTTGGAACCCCATAGTTCCCATTCCTCATTCCTGCTCCTTCCTCCTTTGTGCCAAGCCCTCTGCTAAGCTCCCTCTACACATCCTCTCTTTTAACTCTCTTAGTAAACCTGTGAGTGAATTAGCCCCATTTTACAGATAAGGAAACTGAGTCTAAAGAAGTCAGGTAACTGGCCCTGTGTTGCACCAGTATGTAGGGAAGCTGCAATTGGAACCCAGTTTTACAGGTTCAGCCCCCACACTGTTAACTGTTGTACTACATTGGCAGGCGGCCAATGTCTCTGTGCCTCAGTACCTTCACCTGTGACCTGGATGATAATACCTACTTCAGAGACATGGGATGAGGAGGGTATGGAGTGACTGATGTGCAGGAATCCAGTGCAAAGTGGTGGCTTGTCCGGTGGCACAACTTGGCACCTGTAGGCTTTGGTGCCTCCTAGGCATGCATGCTCTGTGGGCAGCCTGCACATTCCTCTCCCACAGAGTGTACTGCTGAAATCTTGAGGTTTGTGGACGAGACTTCTCTGGGCCTTCCTAGGTGGTTTCCACTTCCTCATTCCTAGCCTCCTCCCACCCTCACTTAGCTGCATCACTGAAGTAGAGAGGCTGGAGAAGAGCGTGCTACTGGGAGGCCTCAGCCTCTGGGCACCAGAGGGGACGGGATGGCCAGGCTGGAGGGGACGAGTTCAGAGGACTAAAGGTGGGCCAGTTAAACTGCAAGTGCAGGCATCCCTCATTTCCTCTGTCCCTCTAGCGAGTATCTGTATCCCGGATAATGTTCAGTTGTTGGAGCACTGCTTCCCTGAGGAACATTTTCAGAATGGAAAAGTACATAGGAGTTCCTGTCGTGGCTCACTGTTTAACGAATCCGACTAAGAACCATGAGGTTGCAGGTTCGATCCCTGGCCTTGCTCAGTGGGTTAAGGATCCAGCATTACCGTGAGCTGTGGTGTAGGTCACAGACGTGGCTCGGATCCCATGTTGCTGTGGCTCTGGCGTAGGCTTGGCAGCTACAGCTCTAATTAGACCCCTGGCCTGGGAACCTCCATGTGCCGCAGGTGCGGCCCTAGAAAAGGCAAAAAGACCAAAAAAAAAAAAAAAAAAGGGAGTTCCTGTCGTGGCACAGTGGTTAACGAATGAATCCGACTAGGAACCATGAGGTTGCGGGCTCAATCCCTGCCCTTGCTCAGTGGGTTAAGGATCCGGTGTTGCTGTGAGCTGTGATGTAGGTTGCAGACGCAGCTCAGATCTCGCATTGCTGTGGCTGTGGTGTAGGCTGGTGGCTACAGCTCCGATTCGACCCCTAGCCTGGGAATCTCCATATGCTGCGGGAGCGGCCCAAGAAATGGCAAAAAGACAAAAAAAAAAAAAAAGAAAGAAAGAAAGAAAAAAAGAAAAGAAAAGTACGTAAATGATCTGGTAAAGATGAAAATACATGTACCCCGTACCCCAGCAGGTCTACTCCTCAGAATCTGCTTTAACTGAACTCTAGCCCACAATAGTCACACATATTCACACGGCACCAGGAGTCCAAATGCCCATCGGTGCTAGAGAATGAAAATAAACTGTGAAGTATTCCTGCAGTGAAAATGAATGAACTGTAGTGACCCATAATACTGTAATATTGGATCAGAATACTGTAATAATACTGTGACTCTCATCAACATAATGTTAAATGAAACCTCAAAAGAATACGTACAGTATAATTCCTCTCATAAAAAGTTTAACTGGCAAAACTGAACTGTATTGTTAAAGGATATATGTAGAGTAAGTAAAACCATAAAAAATAACAGAATTTAGAAGGGTTCTCTTGGAGTTCCTGTCGTGGCACAGTGGTTAACAAATCCGACTAGGAACCATGAGGTTGTGGGTTCGGTCCCTGCCCTTGCTCAGTGGGTTAATGATCCGGCGTTGCCGTGAGCTGTGGTGTAGGTTGCAGACGCGGCTCGGATCCCGCGTTGCTGTGGCTCTGGCGTAGGCCGGTGGCTACAGCTCCGATTCAACCCCTAGCCTGGGAACCTCCATATGCCGCGGGAGCGGCCCAAGAAATAGCAACAACAACAACAACAACAACAAAAAAAAAAAGACAAAAAGACAAAAAAAAAAAAGAAGTTCTCTTGTGGTGCAGTGGGTTAAGGATCTGGCATTATCAGTGCAGTGGCCTGGATTGATGCTGTGGCACACGTTTGATCCCTGGCCCAGGAACTTCCACATGCAGTGAACACAGCCAAAATAAATAAAGAATTTATTGTTACAAAAGTCAGTTTATTCATGACCACAGAGAAGGGTTAGAGTTGTGATTAGCAGGGACATAGGTGTCTTTGAAGGTCTTGGCATTGTTTTATCTTTTGATCTGGTGGTGATCATACAGGTATTTACATTTTATACTTGTTAAACTGAACATATGCTTTGTGCATTTTTCTGCATAACTATTGCTTTGCAATAAAAAAATAAACGTGTACGTATGTCATTTCCAGCACTGAACAGTGCAGTGACTGGACAGGACAGCAGAATGAGCTTTATCCCATGTGAGCCTTTTTTGGAACAGCACTCAGGAGTTCCACGCTGTTTGCCGAACCACAACTGTTGCTACAGATGAGCAGCCTTGAAAGGAATGGAAAATCAAGGCTAATAGGCAATTTAGGATCGGAGGACATCCTCTGACCTATCATTACAGCCCAGGAAGATGAACCAGTGGTTGTGGACGGAGGCTGGAAGACACCATCGTCAGGACCTGGCTGGACCTGAGAGGATCTGAAGGGGCAGAAGGACACATGCAAATACCTGGGACCCACCCTGCTTGGCTCTCACAGAGTGTTGATTCAGCTGGAGTTTGCATCCCAGCATCCCCTCCTCAGGGCTGTGTGTATTTGCTGATTACCTGCCATATGCCTGGCCCCTTCAGAATACAGGAAGAAAATGGCCTTCAGTGGTGGCTGAGACAGAGCCTTGTGGGGTGCACACCTGGGAGTCCAAGGCCGCAAGATGAGGCTTTCCTGACTCTGCCTCCTAGGGTGCTGATGTTTCTAAGCTGGCAAGCTTGTTTTATTCATCCCTGTTTCTCTAGCCTGGAATAGGCCATAGATGACAGTTAATAAATCTTTTGCGTGTGAGCAAATGTGCAGAGTGTATGCTGTAGAGAGTAAGGCCCCATTGGATCCCAGAGAAGCAGCCTGCCAGGTGCCCTGCCTCTCTGGTCCATCTCCAGACATCCCAGCCAGCAAGAGCAGACTTCCTCAGGAGGTACCTAGGGCTCTGGTCCAGCGGCAGCCAATCAGGTACTGAGGACCATCCTTTTTTCTTCTCCAAGTTAAATATCACTGGTTTCCATGACTGTTTGTCCTATAGCCCTCAGTATTCGGATTACCCAGTCTGGAGAGACAATAAAAGTATCCACACATGGTCTAAAGAGGCAGAGCCATGGATACAGATGGCAAATTTGGATTAGTATGCTTTGGCAGTCAGCATATTCAAGCTGTGGATGGTGATGTCTGCTGTCTTGGCCTCTGACATGGTACTGGGTTGCTGCTGAGCATCTTTCTTTCTTTGGTGTGCTCATGGCCTTTATATAGACACTTTTTGGATGTAAAACCCCAAGCTGTAGCCCTTGTTATCCAGTGTTATATTCCTCCTCAACTCTCCTGGAGACTCCCTGAGAGCTGGCTAAAGGTAGGCACTCCGTAGATATTAGCTGCTATTATTTACTTTATTGGTTTTTTAATTGAATGAACAATCATGAACTTATTGTCATTTATTGAGCATGTACTATGTTTCAAGCACTGCTTGGTGTGGGAATATAGCAGTGAATAGAATAGGTCTGTTCTTGCCCCCCAGAACTTCCCAGACACTCCAGGAAGATGTGAACTCATTGCGACCCGCACCACCTCCACCAGACAGTCGTTGAGTGCTCTCTGGTGTGTTCAACTCAGAATAGATCCTTCCTGCCCCCCATCGCTGGAATGTGGGGGTTGTTGTGTGAGAAAGACACCACTGTGGGAGTGAAAAAACACGGAACTTGGAATGAACTGTCGAGAGAGCAAATCCTAGCTCTGCTACAGACCCACTGTATGACCACAGGTGAATTGACTTGTCCTCTCTGAGCCTCAGTTACCTTATGCAAAATGGAGATTAACAATACAACCCTCTTGCCCAGAGGCAAGAGAGAATCACTACACTGGACAACTATGGGGCCGGGGTTGCTGTTCAAATATAAGTCTCTGCAGCAGCTGCTGGTGGCCTAGGATTAAATGAGACCACTTTTGCCATGTGACCTGAAGTTAATAGTCAATAAATGGTAGCTATTGTTATGTACAAGTTAGAGGGAAGCAGGGTTCACTGCCAGCCAGCTGGCTGCACAGGCTTTGTTCTTCAAGGAAGGGCAGGGCACTGAGAAGTAGATTGATGCAAGCAAATGCCAGGAGGCAGCAACTCCCAGGGCAGGTCTTGGAGAAATGAAGCTGGTGAGGGAAGTGGCAAGGAATTATCTAGGAAAAGAGAAGCCACTGGAAGCTGGGTATGGAGCAGGGATGAATGAGAGGAGAATATTTTAATTATCGAGGTGTGAGAATCCGAAAGAATATTGTGCCAGGCCAACAGAGGCCAGGGAGGGAAAGTAGTGAGTCTCCGAGGTCTCACAGCAAGGGCCAAGTTCAGGACTCCTGCCTGTGCAGAATCCAGCTCAAATGATTCCTCCAGCCCAGTTTGTAGTTCCACAAAAGGAAGTCCCTGGCACTTTTCATATATACCTATACATATATAATTTTTCTAACTGTAAAAGTAGTTACAGCATTATTAAGTTATAGAAATAAAAAGAAGAAAATATTATCACCTATGGGCCTACCAACCAAAGATATCACCATTAGTATTCTGATGCATTTCTTCCAGTAGGTGTCCCACATATAAAATTATATATTCATTAGATTGTAATTGTATTGTGTACAGTTTCATGTCCCACCTTTTCTCTGTAAATTGAGAGTATTTTATGAGGGGGGGGGGACTTTTTTATGCAAAAGAATCTAGAGAACCTTTTTCTTAGGAAAAAAAAGTGCGAAGCCCCAACCTGCAGTGGTTAGGAGGACATCCTGCGGGTTACAGGGTGGCTGTGTCTCACGTCCGGTATGAGCTCCAGCAGTGGCTCAGAGAAAGACAAGCCCTTCTCTACTGTCCTGGCCGGGCTGCAGCCTCCTGCCTGTCAACAAGGCAGAGTTGATGAATCTGCACTCACCCTTCCTTTCCTGACACAGGATGTGTGATCATCCACTCCAAACAGAAGGCTGTGGGGTTGTGATCATTATTTTACTGGTTAATAACAACAGCATCTCAGTCTGTGCAGCACAGCCTTTTCTCATGTGTTGTCTTACCCAAGATACACACCCCGCGAGGCAAGTAAGACAGAAGCTGTTATTACCCATTGTACAGATGAAGAAACAGTTGATAAGAGGTTTAGTGTCTTATTTGAGGCCATGCAACCAGTAAGTGACAGAGCAGGGATTTTATGAAGATCTTGCTGACATCCACTCTAATGATTTTTTTTTCCTCTAAACTTTTCTTTCTAGTTTTAGCTTTTCCTAAGCTAAACAGAATCCCTTTAGTGAGGCCAAAGATGAGAGCTGAGTATTATGGGCATGTGGAAAGGACACGGTACGCCACCCTGGAGTCTTAAGGCAAGTCCTGCTGGCTCTGGCTGGGTGTGCTGGGTGGCCTGACCTCAGGTCAGCTCTTCCAGGATAGCTCAGAGCTAGCATTATTGGAATTTTGGGTAGTGAGTTCAAGGAGGCAGCTGTTTCCAGCAGAGGCCCTCTTCTTCAGGCATCCTTCTTGACCCACCCAAGCTGTGAAGGTTCATTCCCCGCCCAGGGCTCCAGAGTCACAGTGCATCCCAGAACAGAACAGGGTCTTTACAGAGGGACTGTGGTTCTCTGTGAGACTGACTGTAACTAATGGATTTTTGTATCCCTCAGGTGGTTTCCCAGTATTGCTGCTGTAACAAATTATCATAAACTAAGTGGATTAAAACAACACAAAGTTATTATCTTCTAGTTTTGTAGGTCAGAAATCCCAAGTGGGTCTTAGTGAATTAGCAGGCCTGCATTCCTTTCTGGTGGCTGTAGTAGAGAATCTGTTTCCTTGCTCTTTCCAGGTTTAGAGGCCACCTGCATTCCTTGTTTTTGGCCTCTTCTTCCATATTCAAAACTAGCAACGGCTTCCAAGTAATGCCATCTCTCTGGTTCTGACTCTTCTACCTCCTTCTTTGTGTAAGGGCCCTTGTGATTACATTAGACCTATCCAGAAAATCCAGAATAATCTTTCGGAGCTGATGAGCAACCTTAATTCTCTATTGCCATGTAACATAACATAGTCACAGATTCCATGCTTTAGAATGTGGACATTTTTATTCTACCATGGACCACTATTCCGCCTACTCTTCTGGGTTCCCCAAGGGCCACATTCTCAGGCATAGACAGCAGGCCAGGCCAAACAACAGAGTATGGCCACCATTGTTAGAGTGGTCTTTTGTGCCTGGGTCCCCTCCCACCTGCCCAGAGACCCTAGGGCTTCCAAGGACTGGGGCCAGAGCCTAGCCTCTGAGAACTAAAGAGCCTAGACCCTGAGAGCTAAAGGTAGCTCCAGTGCTGTGGGGACAGGCAGCCAAGTATTGGAGCCCTTCTACCTCTGTATCCCTGTCTGCCCCTGGCAGCCAGTTTCCCTGGCTCCTCTCCTCAATATGACTGCCTTACTCATTCCCATCCCTGATCCTTTCCCTGGGCCTCAGGCTGGAACTTTGTAGGGGCCTGAGGGAGCAGGAGGCCCCCTGTGGAGCCTCTGTCCCTGGGATGCCTGCTGAGGTCCTGAGGAATCTAAGATCCAGCAGGAGGGCCTGTGCACAGTGCAAGGAAGAAGGGGCCATACAAGGCCTTTGCCCAGGACTTTCTCAGTTTGCATGCTCAAAGTCCCATATCCCAGGAAACACCTCAGTCCCGAGCAAACTGGGCAGTTGGTCATCTTGCCTCCAAGGCCCTTTGCCCCTCCTAATCGACTCTAGATTACCTTGACAGCCTGGAAGTCCACCCTTTTGGACTCTCGGATGCCAAACTCTGCACTGTATCTGGGAGCAGAGAGACCTGGGGCCTGAGGAAGGGCCCCAGGTGAGTACCAGGAAAGTAGATTCCTGCTTGCAGTGCTCCTAGAAGAGGCATCACTCCTGGGACCATGCCTGGGTCTGCATGGGACAGAGCTCCTCAATACATGCACAGGGGAGTGAAAAATTGTGTTTGCACCCAGTCTCTAAACATTTAACAGCCTGATTGCTTCTGGGTGGTATAGTGCGGGTGGCTTTAATTAGTGTTTCTATTTACTCATTTATATTTCTTACTCTATACAATTAAACATGTTCCTTTTTACTTGTGTACATTTTTAATAAAGTAATTAATGACTTAGCCAGAAGTCCTGCTGAGGGACATGGATGGGTTGTGCTGCATGTCATAGGACCCAGTGGCCCTTGTTCTGGGGCCTTTGGCTACTGGTTGATCGTGGCGCATTCCGCCCAAGGCTCTACTGCAGGGGCAGAGCTAGTTAGCACTCTGTGCCCTCTCTGCCATTTAGCCTGCTTCCTGCACCTCAGAGTCCATCCTGGCTTGTCCCCAAGGAAGGACTCAGAGAATCAGGTGGACATTGGACAGAGCAGGTGAGCAGAGATAAACTGCAGGGCTTTGCCAACACAGAATTTTGCAGGAGGTGCTCTCATGCACAGATCCTGCCTGTGCAGGACCTCCTCCTGTGAGAATATGCAGATAAGCTGCTGGTCCCTTGAGAGCTTGCCATCTGGCCAGAGGGGGTTGGGCACATGGGGAATAGCAGGCAGGAAGGGGACTGGTGAGGTTTTCACCTAAGTGAGCTGTCAGATATGGGAGGGTCCCAAGGCCACACTGCATGTGTCTCAGTCCAGCCAGAAACCCAAATGGGGGGTCTGCCCGAGTATCCCGAGGCAGGCCTCCCAAGTGCGGACAGATGTTCTTCTGGGAGGAAGACTCTGGCTGCTTCCAGGTCATGACAGAAGGGTGGTGAGGACTGGTCACCATGCTGTTCTGAGTCCTAGGTGGCTGGACACCCTTCAGGTCCTCCTCCTGCCACATCCCATTCCCATACACCTAGAAGCTCAGCCCTTACCCTGGCAAGCCCAGAAGGGACCCTGAGAAGGGAGCCCCGAGTTCCGCACAGAGGCAACCACCCTTCACCTCCACGCCTCAATTCACCCTCACCGTTGTGATGAAAGGGTGATGAAAGGACTTCTTGACTTGTTCTGTTTTAAGGAAAGTAATTGCTTTTCTGGCCTAACAACTCCCCCCATCTCTATTCACCCCAGATCCCCAAACACCAACTCCATGTTCACATAACCACACATATTCCTCTTTCCATGAAGTCAGCTTTCTCGGAGAAGCTTGTGCACAGTTCCCCCCACCCCCACCCCAGGACTCATGTGGCCTGAGCCACTTATTTTGCTCCTAAACTGTGATCCCAAGTATAACTCTTCACTTGTCTGAGCAAAGGTGTGGCTGAATATTTTTAACTGCTGTGGAAGACCTCACTGCACCTGCCTTAATTCTAGGCAGATTCAGGATTGACAGTGTGAGGCAGAAGTTGGTAGTAAACCAGATACCTCACATCCCCTGGCTGTTAAGGAAAAAGGGAGGGCAGAAACAGAAGGACCCAGGCCAATCTATGGCATAAGGATAGCAATGAAAGTGAGAGGCACCCAGGCTGGGGAGGCCTTCCCTGAAGGAAGCCTGCCAGTGTGGCTGAGAGCTCACCTGATGTAGGGTAGCAAACAGCCAGCTCCCAGAAATGCTGGGTTTTCTCAGAGACCAAGAAGCCAGGATTAGACTCAGTACAGCCAGAGGGTGGCTCCAACCTTACACCTGAGAGTTGGGAGGCACCTTTGGTCCTGACCTGTACAGTCACCCAGAGTCTAGATCTCTGAGGACCTCAAGACCCAACAAAGCGTCTAATTTAAAGCAGAACAAGAGAGATCCAGTTGCTTTGCTCAGGCAGAAACGCAGTTGAAAAGTCCTCTTTGATCCCTGAGATAAGACCTGGCAGGCCAGAGTCCCCTGGAGCTGGAAGCTGGTTCATAAACAGACTTGCGTGCTTCAGCTGCCCCCTGCACTGAGACCAAGTTACAGGCCTGTGTCCCACCCCCTGGGGGACACACCCTTCAAACTGCAAGTGGCCTCCAGGACATTTGTGGGGCATTGCTCCCCTTGAGGACCCTAGGACCTCTTTGGGACCCTAGGACCGTAGCCACAGAGCCACGTTGCCTGGAGTGGGGGCAGGGAACTGAGGGCACAGTGTCCAGAGCAGCTTTAGGGTTTGCTGCCTTCCCTCAGTGTCCCCAAATGCTTTCTTTCTTTCTTTGCTTTTTCCTTCTTCTTTTTTCTTTTATAAACCTTTGTGTTGAGAGCTGCTGACTCAATAGATTACAACAAAGTAGCTGCTCTGCTACCTGTGAAACCCTGACCCAGAAGCAGGTTGCCTACAAGTGGTTTAGCACCAGGTTCCCCAGGAGTATGCAGGGCCCAAATGCTTTTTTGGCTTGAGGTGCTAGCTGCCCCAGGCAAGTTCTTCCAAACTTCTTCCCGAGGCCTCAGTTTCCTCCTCTGTGGGCAGCCTGACATTGTGGAACCAGTTTGGGTTCTGGGCACAGACAGATGTGGGTTGGAATTCAGGCCTCCTACTGATTAGCTGAATCATCCTGGGCAAGCACCTTATGCCAGTCGAGCTTTGGTTTCCGGATCTGTGAACAGGGGCTGTGGTGTGGTGCCAGTGCCATGGTGCACACAGGGTAATTGGCACAGTGCCTGGTGCAGAGTGAGCACTTGAGGCTACGCTGTAATTACGCAGCTGGACAGTGAGGTCCTTTCCTGTTCTGCTCCTTTCTGAGTTCGTGGAGCTGGATCAGGGATGATACAATGGATAAATAGCTGTCTCTTCCCTTGTACTTAGTCCCCATGTCTTTGCTTCATTGCCTCCAATATTTTCCCAATTAAAATTAAACTCAGCATAGATTCCCTAGGCCTGCCTCACCCTTGAGCCTGCAGAAGTAGGGACTTCTTCTCAGCTCCCCAGCCCTAGGATTTCAGCAGAAATGGGTCTTGTGGGAACTCCCTATAGCTAGGAAAACCAGGCGGCCAACAAGCTATGTCCTTGTGCTGGCTTAGACTTGGCCTCACAAGGGAGCTCTGGCTGTCAAAGACAAGTCTCACCCTGCCCAGTACTCTGACTCCTGGAAAAGGGAGTATATGAGTTCTTTGATCTCCTTGCAAGCCCCTGTGACTGCTGGCACATGTGGGGAAAGGATAGTGCAGAGTTCAGATGAATTTCACACATCCTCAGGATGAGGGTTAGTTGTGCCCAGAGTAAGAAAGGGCATTACATCTGACAGACAAAAGCTTCCTGGGTGTTCCAACAGGGCTGCTGAGGAGTCCTGTACCCTAGTAATACAAGGATTTTTGGATATGTGCAAACTGTGTGAAAGAAGACCAAATGGTCCCAGAGGATGACAGCCTGGGCGTGACCCAGCCCCACCAGCCAGTGGGCATCACTCCCAGAGGAAAGGACTTCACCTCCAGCCAGGCCGGGACTCTTTCCAAGACTTTAGTTCTTTCTTTGGCAATCCCATCCAAGATTTTTAGAGATCTGAGAAAGCATTATCTTGCACACAGTGCACTGAGAGATGTTGAAAACCGATACAACCAAGAAGGGACGGTTTGCACCTGTCTTCCCTAAAGGTCTTCTGCCACAGTGAGCATGGCCATGAGCATGAGTATGGGCAACTGGCATATTAGCCTCTAGCTTTCTTGCTACTGGCAAGAGAGCTGACTGAAAAATAACCATCTAAAGTGACCCTTTTGGAGTGAGGCAAAGAAACTCCCTTTACTAACCGGAAATGCCCCTGAACCTCTATAGATTTAGCAGGAGCTCTGGCTAGTGGGGCTGAGCCCCACATTGCCAGTTTACCCCATTGAAAAGTGGTCCTTCCTGACAGTGGTATCATCACAATGCCAACAATGATCTTACAGTGAGCCGCTAGCTTCCTCAGCCAAGAGCTTCTACCATTAGTGCTTAAACTGAAATTCTTGGAAATGTGCCACGGAAGCATTGGCAGGTCCTTTGAATGAACTTAAATTAACTCATCCAAATTTGACACAGATTATGCTGATATTGCTCCATTTCCAACACTGGCTAATAAGTTTGTGTCAGCTGCCATCATCTATAGGTGAGCAGTTGGATTTTCTTCCTTCTCCTGTCAGGCGTGGGTTGAGGTCCACGGTGGGATGTACTAGGACAGCTCACCATCCTGGAAAGTCTGGCTCTATCCCACACTACTCTTCCAGGTCTCTTCCCTAGGACCCAACTCCCTTGTGATGGGAGGGGTAGAGTTTTGGGGTCCCCCCCTGGGCATTACAAGGAGTTGTTTAGGGTGCCTAGAGTAAGAGCTGGAGACCAGACCTCCATCTTGGTTCTGGAGATTGGAAGCTCACTGATGGAGTGCCTCTCCCATTTTGGTAACTTAGAAGTGATGAGCTTTGCATATTAGAACTTGAGAGATTTCTGTACCTGCCTGGGACTTCAACATATCTATTACCTACTCTGTCAGGATTAGGTTGAAGGACAAGAAGAAAGGTCAGAAGCAGTCCCTGCTGTTCGGTCTGGGTTGCATCCCTTCCCTCCCATCCCTACCTGGCCACACCACTCCCAGCCATCCTTAGCTAGAAAAGCCACCCACTAGAAGACCTTCTCAAGCCCCATTAGGAGCTATAAGAAGCTAGCCTCCCCAGTGTTGTTTTCCTCAATAAGGGCTGTACCCTTCTCTCTCCCCTTCTGCCCCTAGGTGATGCTAACTAACTCTTGAAAAGTCCAGGTGGATCTTCTGATGGGCAGGGCTTAAGATTGGAGGCTACCCAGGCATCCACAAGCAGAATGTCCACCCAGCAGGAGGCCATCTACCATTCACACGGCACTTCCAGACCAGGGAACACTATTTCCTGAACTTGGCAGAGAATGTCTGACTAAACTTTGCCCATTTTCCAGTTTTTTCATTATTTGCCTGCTCATCTTTCCTTCTCCCACACTCCTTACAGGTAGTTGGGCCTGAAGGCAGGTGGGTGTGGGTGTCAAAGTCAAAGCAGCTTCTGGGGCCAAGAAAATGGAAGAGGCGTCCACAGGGCTTGGTTTCCCTGAGCAACCCCTCACTGCCATTGCCTCATTCCCTAGACATTGCGAGTGATGCCAGCTGGCTTCCCTTGGCCAACCTGCCTACTGCTGGGTGCTGTTTAGACCTAGGGCTTGAGACTGTGGAGGGAGATGAGAAAAGCCCATTTCCAGACCACTCCCTCTCAGGTACTCCTATGACTTGGTCCTTATCTGAAACCCTTTATTGCTATGTATCAGTGATTCCCAACCTGTGGTTTTCAGAAACACGGTTCTGATCAAATATACCCTTCATAGAGATTCTTTGTGCATCAGCCCAACTAGAACCCAGAAAAGACATGGAAGAAAAAAGCCTACTTCATGTAAAGTCATCCAAGGCTTTCCTAACACATTTGTGCCTGGACCTGTTTCGCAGCACACTGCAGGCTGGTATTCAGTACCAGTTATTGTTGGCTGTCAAATACTAAAATGCTCTTGAACAGGCAGGTAAACAGCCCCAAGATCCTAGCCCTATTGTCCTCCAGCCACCCCATCCCCTCCCCCTCAAATCTGCTCCCAATCCAGTATCTAATCCAAGTATCTACCTGTACTGGCCACAAGTGGGTTTTGTGGTTTTTTGGTTTTTTTTTTTTTTTTTGGCTTTTTGGCTTTTTAGGGCCACACCCACAGCATATGGAGGTTCCCAGGCTAGGGGTCAAATCAGAACTATAACTGCTGGCCTACACCACAGCCACAGCAACATGGGATCCAAGCTGCATCTGCAACCCACACTACAGCTCATGACAACGCCAGATCCTTAAATCACTGAGCAAGGCCAGGGATCGAACCTGCATCCTCACGAATTCTAGTCAGATTTGTTAACCGCCGAGCCACGGTGGGCACTCCCTTTTTTCGTCTTTATTGGTCATATCCGCAGGATGTGGAAGTTCCCAGGCCAGGGATCAAACTGCCACAGCAGTGATAATGCTGCATTCTTAACTGCTAAGCCACCAGGGAACTCCCTATGCCGCTGCCTACTGTGGCAGACAGTGCAAGAGAACATTCCCATCAGTGCAGAAAATGGACAGCAAGTAATGCTTGGCACAGCAGGCCTCAGGGACCTTTTGGGAGCCGGTGTCTGATCTGTCTGTGACTGTACTGTACCAACTGTTAACTTTTTGGAGTAGCATCTACCTGAGTACCCTTGCATTGTGTTTGGCAGGACATCAGAGTCTATGGCACATTCCATAGGAAAACTCAAAACCTAACACTCTCCAGGCCCCAGAAGCCAAAATTCATCTCAGTGACTATATTTACATGAGCATGTCCATGTGCAATGACTATCCTTTCTCCTGGCATCTTCTCCATGAACATAATTGAAAGGACTTAGCAATAGGTGCATATGTCACTCACTGCTCACCCCAAAGTCAAGCTCAGGCAGGATGCCAACAATGAATCCATCAGAATGTATCTACAAAAAGTAAAATCATCTACAATTTATTTCTAAATAAAGGGCCACACCCCTTATAAACAGTTAACTTTTTATAAAAAGACAAATGTACATATTTACACACATATACATGTGTGGTCGCACACGACTTAGTGGTCAGATGACATTTCCAATTTTAAAAGTCACACCAAGGCGCTCACACTTGCCTCCCTGGGTCTGCTGAGGGGCTGCTGGGGCCTGTTTAAGGGGCAGGTGGGTATAGGGCAAGGCACTGTATAAATAAATGCAAAGGCTAGAGCTTGGGGAAAACATTAGTGTACACCTCTGATCAAAAATGTGGCAGCGTCCACAAGAAAAGTGCCATGTTTTTTCACAAGCCCCCCAGCCCAAGCAGGGAGCAGGGCAGAGCTCCTCTGAGGCAGAGGGGACATGTCCCACAGGACCCCATTCTTCCTTCACATTTCTCTGGCTTTGGAACAGTCCCCAAGGCTCAGCTAAGAAGGGAGGCGAATCTTTGGGAACAGGATTCACTTAGTGCAATCGTCTCTTAGTGCAGAGCCAACCCTGGGGTTGGTGCTGTGCTTTTCTGAGGTCAATGGTCCATTCCCTTGGGCCAGCTCAGTGACAGCAAGACCGTCTCCAGGCAGCTGGGCTCAGAGGGAAGAGCTGGAGGCTGACTCCTGTCTGAGACCTCTTCCTGACACACCACTCTCAGAAGCCCATCTTCCCAGGAGACAAGGCCAGCTTTACCCCACAACATGAGTCCAGATCTGGCTTGCCAGTCCCCAAGAGGCCATTGTTCCAAGGAAACTGGCCCCATCCCCGGTCAGCAGTGGGGTCACACTTTGTCATGTCAAGAGGCCACAGGAGTCCTGCTTCTCTGCACCACAGCCACCATGATGCCAGGTCCTGCTCACCTAGAGGACTAAAAGGGGGCCAAAGGCCCGCCTACGGTGCACAAGGAATGGCTTGGATGGAGGGCAGCCTGACTGGGGTCAGCAGGTTGTCCAGCCAGCTGGTGTCCATGTTCTTCAGATCTGAAGATATCAGCCCAGTATACCCTAAAGATGTGAAAAAGGTTGTGTGAGGACTGGGGATAGGGAGGCAGGTGTTCTCTCCCCGCCACCCTCCAGTCCTATCCCTGAAGGGCACAGACACAGCAGCCTCTGCTTCCACCCAAGGGCGGCCTCATCTTTAGGATCTGGGAGCAGGAGCCAATTTGCAAGCTGTCTGGACCCAGATGCATTTATTTATTTACTTATTTATGTATTTATTTTTAGGGCTGCACCTGCAGCATATAGAGGTTTTATTTATTTATTTATTTATTTATTTATTTATTTATTTATTTATTTTTAGGGCTGCACCTGCAGCATATAGAGGTTCCCAGGCTAGGGGTCGAATCGGAGCTGCAGCAGCAGGCCGACACCACAGCCACAGCAACACCAGATCTAAGCTGCATCTGTGACCTATACTGCAGCTCATGGCAACACTGGATCCTTAAACTACTGAGCGAGGCCAGGGATCCAACCCATATCCTCATGGATACCCGTCAGGTTTGTTGCCGCTGAGCCACAATGGGAACTCCTGGACCCAGATGAATGTCAAAAAGGATGCTTTACCTCTGCTGCTCTCTAGCCCTGCCCCCAAGCCTTCCCCACCTACTACATGGTTCTCCCTTCTCTGAGAAACCGTATGGATCCAGGGTCTTCTTACCCCCAGGGCTTTCAACTTCTGGCTCTTCCTTGCAGCTGAAGTCTCCATAGACAGTGGTGGGCTGGGCCCCAGGTTCATTAAGCAGGTACCCCTTCCCATCCACGTTTGTCTGCTGCCACCCTGACTGCTCCAGGAGCTGGGGACAAAGAAACAAGAAGGCATCAGCTCACTTCCTGTACAGACTCATCCTTTGGCCCTGCCTTCAATGAGCCAAAGCTTCCCAGCCAGGATCCCATCCTTGGCCATTTTCACATCCTCAGATGTAGATGTGGACTACAGTTAGCAAGGGGCCAGGGAGGTGAGG
Source organism: Phacochoerus africanus (assembly GCF_016906955.1). Taxonomy (NCBI): domain Eukaryota; kingdom Metazoa; phylum Chordata; class Mammalia; order Artiodactyla; family Suidae; genus Phacochoerus; species Phacochoerus africanus. The sequence continues at coordinate 134,753,206 of NC_062547.1, forward strand.
GTCTACCTTCTTAGAATCTCCAAGACTTCCCTCTCAACTGGGTAAGGACATACCAACTGGGAGTGTGGCTAAAACAATGGTTAACATAATAAGTCAAGAAAAGATACCTAGAAGATCTAGAGTTAAGGAACTAGGCCCATGTCTCCATTTTCTGTGCTAATGGAACAGAGGCTGGGTACAACTCTTACAAAAACTTTTTAGTAAAAAATTTAAAAACTGAAGAAAAAAAAACCAAAAACCTAATTTGCTTAAAAAAAAAAAAAAAAGCCACACATTACAGGCTGATTATTGAAACCCGATGTGCATTTCCCGCACTGACAGGGCTAGGGCATTTTGGGACGGAGGACACAGGGCCAGGGACCTGGAATTGATGGTGGCTGACTCAGAGCTGTATGAGGCCCTGAGGCTGTCCTAGGAGCTTTCCAGAAACCAGGCCTCTGTCCTGCCCTCCCTTCCACAGTGTCTTTCCCACCAGCCAAGGAGGTCAGTGGTCCCCAGCCACACGGATGTGACACACTTGTGAGCACCACGGAGGTAGGAAGGGCTTTACCTTCATGATGTCCTCAGTTAATTTCCCCTCCTCGTCCTCATCTGTTGCAGCTGTGGATGGAGAATAGCAGAGAGGTTGGCTGGCAGTCAGCCGGGATCACCCTGCAGTGCCAGCCCCGCAAGGTCCCCCTGCCCCTTCACACACACACACACACAGGCCTCCCAGTGGATATCTGCATAGAGACTCCAGAACAAAACACTGTCCTGATGTCTCAGTCTCTCGAACCCCAAAGCCACACCTCTTCCCTCTTCTCTCCACTCCACCAGTTAGCTCAGGCAGTTCTGAGCATCTCTTCTCCCCCAGGAAACCCCTCCCTGGACCCAAACAGGCAGGTAGGCAGGCCAGGCCCCAGAAGCACCAACCTTCAGAGGTAGAGGGCATGGGTGACACCTGGAAGTTGTACAGGTCGCTGGTGCTGTCTGGCACAATTTCCACTGGGATGCGCCACTCGGGGAGAGTACTACTGATGGCACACGGTGACAGTGCTTCAGGACAATGGAAACCTCTGGTTAGAGCTGTGTGCTTTCTTAGTTTGCCGGGACACCCATCATCCTCCCCAGTCACAGCCTGCTCTAACAGGCTACCATCCAAAAGCATGGATGGACCCAAGAGAAAGAGCCATCCCACCAACCTATATGGTCCCCTGCCAGATCTGGTCCTCCTTACCTGGAGTAAGGGCCTGTTCAATGTCCAAGTCCTGCCCAATGTATCCCTGAGCTGTGTAGCTGCTGTGGTCATCAGGCAGGGTGGAGCTGCTGAGTCCATCAGAGAAGGTATCAGGGCTGGATTCCCCACATGACTGTAGAACGAGAAAGAAGCTTAGGCCCAAGCTTGCTATGACACTCCTTCAGCTGCCCACCCTGACTCTCAGGTGATGAACCATACTCACCTTCTTCTTGGCCTTGCACTTAGCATCTCGGCTGGACTTGGACTTTCTCTCTGTGGGGCAAGTAGGCTGTCAGCCTTTGTGTATAGGCAGGCATACGAGCCCCGGCTGCCTTTCTTCTTCCTTCCCTCCCTCTCTGAGGCCTTCCCCGGGACCCAGAGCCCTTGACTACCTTTCCTCTGGTTCTTGGTGAGAGGTGGGAGCATCCGGTACACCCGCACAGCTGAGCTGCCCTTGTTCCTGCTCTGGTCCTTCACCTCTTCAATATCTGGCAGGGAGTTCATGGCACAGCGAAAGTTGGCCTTCCATGTTTTAGGATCCGGCTCCTTTTCCCCTGCTTTGTATCGGCCTAGTGGGCAGGAAAGTGAAGAGGATCATCAGGGCCATAGGTGGGGAGCCTCAGCTGCACCCCACCTTGGAAGGAGAAAGACAAGGGTAACCCTAAGCTCTCATGCTGCCCAGACTTGGCTCAAATACATCCAGCAAGCCTCAGTGAAGGGCCCTGCCAAAAGCACCGGAGAGGCCAAGCCCAAAAATGTGGTCTTTGTCCCCAATCATGCCAAGTCTCCCTGCTTTGGCTCTCAGCAGCCAGACGGCAGGGACTGGAACTCATATTTCCAAACATGGGAGTGGACCCAGGGTAGGCATCAAAGAATAGTAACTGGTAAGCTGGTTGGTCTGAGATGGGCCAAGAGCCCCATCTCTCAAGGATAAAAGGAGGCTACCAACCTAGGACCTCGGGCCTAGGCCAACTTGTTTAGATCAAGAAAAAGGAAGGCTTGGGTTTCTTTCAATGTCCATGCTTACAACTGCTTTTACCAGAGAGAATTTTAATCCAGCCACAAACTCCATGAAGCCACACTTTCTAAGATTTTGGCTTCACAAATTCCTTTGTGAATTTGTTGAAATGATGAACCCTCTCCCCTTGAGGATGAAGAGGTCTGCCCCCCTGCCTACCCCTGAATTCTGTACATCTTAGGGAGGTCAGAGAACCCAACAAAGAACCTCTGTGTTGAGAGAAGAGCCTTCCCTTATCTCCTCCCAGCCCCTCCTAAGCTGGAGTCCAGGGCACACACCTGTGTGAATAGCCCAGCTCCGAAACAGGCAGGCATCCTTGTTGATGTCCCAGCCATGCTTGGCAGCATGCTTCCATGGGATCTGGAAGATCATCTCCTCCTATACAGCACACAAGCACACATACACACAAGGCTGTGTCAGCTCAGAGACCACAGGCTTTTGGCCTGAATCTACCCAGCCCCCAGGTCTGAGAAAAGGCTGACTTCCCCTTTTCACCCTGACATATGGCTTGAGTTGACCCATCCTGAGAATGGCTTAAACAAGCTACACCATCATTCTAGATCTCTCAGAAGGGGCTCAGGGTTCTGATGAGTTTGTGCTACCATGAGCTCAGCAAAGACCTTCTGCCTAGTACAGATGTGCTGGGACTCATACAGAATACCCTGGGATGCTTCACTCCAGCTTGTCAGCACCAACATGGGAGTGAGAACTCCATTCATTACATAGGGCTGCTCCATTCATTACAGAGTGACAACTGAGAACACTGGCTTCTACAAAGGGGGTCCTGGCCATACACCTGTGGGGGCACAGGGCCATACTTGGATGATGACCACCTGTGTGAACCTGGCATTGCCCCTGTACCTCTTTGTCCCTCATTGTTTCCTCCTCTGTGAAATGAAGGAAACACAGAAACAAATATAAAGGCTAAGCTCTCAGGTTTCATTACAGTATACATTTTGAGTCCAACTGCTCAGGTTCAAATCTTGGCTTCATTGCTTTTTGTGTGATCTCATTACCTACTCTCAGTGCTTCAGGTTCCTTACCTGAAAATGAAGATTAATAGGATCTACCTCATAGGACTATTTTGAGGATTAAATGACACAATGTGTCACACTTAGCATGGTGCCATGCCCGCTTCTAGTAAGCATATAGTAAGCATTAGCTATTATTATGAATACTACTTCTTTTGGGGGGGACGCACCCACAGCATGTGGAGGTGCAAAAGGCTAGGGTCTAATCGGAGCTGTAGCCGCCGGCCTACACCAGAGTCACAGCAACTCGGGATCCGAGCCATGTCTGCAACCTACACCACAGCTCATGGCAACGCCAGATCCTTAACCCATTGGGCAAGGCCAGGGATCGAACTCACAACCTCAAAGTTCCTAGTCGGATTCGTTTCTTGCACCATAGGAACTCTTATGAATACTATTATTACTGCTAAGTGTGCAGGGTCTATGCTGCCCCATGAGCACCAGCAAGAGGCCCCCTGGGCCTGGACAACTAATGCAAAGTTCATTCTTGTGTCCCCTGCTAAGCCAGCTACCTTCCCCTGCCAGCAGTGCCCACTCTTCTGTCTCTTATCTGACTGATTGGAGCCTTGCAGGATGCTGTGTGTACCTGTAGGTATTTCCCTCAGGAGAGACCAGAACTATGGCTCTGCAGATGCTGGGAGTATCCTGCTACTGGAAACCTATCAGTGCCCTCAGATGGGTGACCTGTCCATACCTCAAGAAGGGAGGCAAGCAGAAGTCAGCCGGTGGGGCCCTGGTGCATGCAGGGCCCACTGAGAAACACATCTGCCTGCTTCCCAGTACTTCCCTTTTTGAGCTGCATCTGAAGCTTTGGTCCCCCAAAGGACATAGGTTAAAACAGTGGCAGAAAAACCCAAAAGTAACACTCACTTTATTAATCCAGATCAGCCCTGGGATTTGGTTGGAATTAATTTGCATCTCTAGCCAGGGTCTCATGCGCATCCGAGTGATGGGCATGTTGGCTGTAAAGAGAAGACAGAAGGCTCCTGTTTGGACTGTCGAGAAGCCCCTGGACATTACCCTACCCCACCCCAGGTCATTCATTTACCCTCCCTTGCCCTCTGCCAGGTACCAAGTACTACAGTTGTAGTACTGCAGTTGGGAAGAGGGCTTTCTCTGGAATAAAACCACCCTCCGAATCTTGTTATCACCTTGAGCAAAACATTTCTTCTTCACTCCCTCCCTCCTAGACAGTCTTGGGAAGAGAGAGGCATGCAAGTGATGGTTCAGGATGTATATGTAGGAAGAGACAAAAACAAGCAAAAAAAACCCAAAAAACAAAACAGAAACCAGATATCTAAATTCCAGAACTTTTCTCTCAAAATTCAAATCCTTTGGGAAGCTAGGGCCTTCTTTTGCTTGATGCCAGAAATTTCCATACTTGAGTTGTTGCCACTAGCTGTCCACTTTCCCTTAGGGACAAGGAGGCACCCTGCATTCTGGAACACCACCCCCCTCCCGCCCAGCCCCCCCCCCCCCCATCTATTCTATTCTACACCTCCCTAACAGCCACAGTGCAAAGGCGGGGACGCTAACCATTCCCGCCAGACACCCCTCCTCGGGCTTAGTGGCCCAAGGAACACCTGTGGCGCCTCCTCCCGGGGCCCGGGGAGATCCTCCAGCCACCCTGGTCAGCAAGCCCCAGACCCCGCCACCTGCATAGACCGCCTGAAACCTGGGGCCTGTGCACAGACAGCTGACGCCAGGAGCACAGGGCGCCCACGCGCCGACGTACACTCGAGTCCCGTGGATGCGCGCAACCAACACACAAGGGCCACCCAGAGGCCGCCCGCGGCTTCGCGCACACAGATCTGCGACAGCGGCCGGGCGCCGGCAACCTTGGCCGGGTAGGCGGTCCATGCAGCGGTCCGCCTCCCCTCCCGCCTCCCCCTACCCGGCGCAGCCGCTCGCCTCTCCTCCAGCGCCCTCCTGAGCCCGCGCCGGGACCCAGGCAACGCCGCGCGCCCGCCACTCTCCCGGCTAGGGTTTTCGGTCCCTACTTCCTTGTGCCCTGCGCGCCTTTGTTCGACGCCACCGATGCCTCCCGCGGAGAAGGTGTGCTCACCTCGGCAGCAAGCGCTATCCGGCAGTGGTGCCCGAGGGTCCCGGCGCTGCAAGGGCTGCTGTGTGGGCGCAAGGAGCGCGATTCCCAGTGGGAGCGAAGAGAAGGCAGAAGATGCCCGGGCCGCGGAGCCGCTGGGCACGGCTGGCCTTGGCTTGGCACGGCTCCCGTTGGCCTCTGCTCGGCCGGGCTCGAGCGCACGTCCTGCCTGGACGAAGGAGTGGCGCGCACTGCCTGAACCGCGACGCGGGCGAGAAATCTAAACACTTAGCGGGATTCCCCCAGCCCAGGCCCGGCCCCGCCTCCTAAAGAGCCGCGAGGGCGCCCATTGGCCGGCGCCGCCTCATCATTTCGGGGAAATCAGGCTGTTGTAGAGCTAGCGGCGAAGGGGAAGTACAGGGCGGCTGCCCCTCCCCACCCCCTCCGGCCTGGCGCCGCCGCCCCGGGGCGACCGCGGGCCCGCCCCGCCGGCTCCCACTCCACCCCCACAGCAGCTCGCCCCGGAGAAAGGCTGTCCTGGAAAGCCAAACGCCCCCGGCCCGCAGTTACTCCCGTCACTCAGCACTCCCCAACCTGCTAGCTCCCATGGCCATCTCTTCGTCTTCCTTTACGGAGGGTAGGGACAGCAGTCTCCCCAGACCCGGTGAGGGGGTCACCTGGGCACCTGCCTCCTCCTTAAGAGTGGAGGCCAGGACTGAATCTCCAAAACCAACCCGCTTCCTCAAGTCCGGAAATGGGGTGTCAAGAGGGAGGGTTTTGGCTCTTCAAAAGGTCGCCTTTTTGAGGAGTGACCTACCTCCAGGTCACTCACCTGCCCTGGGGAAGTAAAGGAAAGCATACCCTGCTTGGGACTGCCTGGACAGATTGGCCCCTGCTGGTGCAGCCTGCCAAGGGACTCGTGGGTATCTCAGTTTCCAGTAACAATAACCGTATCTTGCTGGCTTTACAGTGACAAAAAGCTGATGTCTATAAAGCGCCATGCCCTACTTGGGCTACAGATGATGCATGATTTGCAAGGTCCCTGTCCAGAGTCTAATAGTGACCGGGGAGGGATCTCTTCCACTTCTCTGTCTACTTCCTTGGGACTGCCCCACGACTGGCCTTAGGGAAAGGAAGAAGGGTTTCAGAAAACCCAGGACTGCTGAGTTGGGGTAGGGGTGGGGTAGCCTTGGTTCCTCCTAGCCCTCTTCCTTTAGGCCACATCCACAGACTCACGTGGCACTTGCATCGGAGCCCCACTGTGGAAGCATTGGTGTAGTCTCTGGGCCCTCAATGCTTAGTCCCGAGGGTTTCTGGGCAAAATAAGGGAATTGCTTAGGGCTGAGCAAGGCTGTGGGTCTAGCGGAAGGGTTGGAAAGTTCAGGTCCTAAGCTCTTTGGGAATGGCAGCTCTTTAACTCTTGTGCTTACAACTAGACCTTGCCCTGCTTGTGCTCCTAGTGACTGGACTATGTTCATTTTTCTATCCAGAACTCTGGCCTAGCAGGCTGCTTCCTTCACCTCCCCAAAGCTGCTGACTCAGAAGTAAATCACTCTTTCAGGCCAGGCTGATGGTATCACTCCTGTCACCCAAGCTCGCCCTCTGTAGCAGCCCCCAATTTCAATGTTACAAGCTATAAATAGACACTTTGATGCAGCATTCCACCTGTCAGTCACACTACAGCTCCCTCCCGCAGAAGAAATGGATGGGTTAATCCAATTCTGGTACACCCAAATCTGATGCTGTAAGACCGAGCTTGGTTCCCAGGAAACCAACAGGAATGGGTCAGAGCTGTCTCCCAGATACTGATGGGTGCAGAGAGGGAGGAGAAACTGGGAGAAAAGAGCCTAGCTGGGTTTTAAGCAAAGTGGAAGCTGTCCTAGAAGTGGGAGAAGGATTGGGGTGCTTTAAGTGGCAGATGGGAATGGGAGCACACTATAGAGACCAAGCCCTTCTGAGCAAGAAGAGTAGAGAACAAGTGGCTCCTGAGTTATGAAGTCTTTTTCTCTGTGCAGCAAATGAATGCTTATCCTATCTCTAAGAATTTGACATAGCCACTGGGAAATTCAGAATAAGGTTAGGGAGATTAAGTTTGCAGCTCATGTGTTTTGAGAAATTGACCCTGTGAAGGCAACAGGAGAGTGTCAAAAGTGCTTTAAAACAAGAACTTTATTTTGCTTCAGATAATCATCTGTGTGTGTACATATGTATAAAATGAGCATCCTGTGTCATGAAATAACTTCTCCAATGTCATTTGTAATGGGTACATATATTCTATCACAAGGATAAATAAAAATTTACCCAATTAATCCCCTAATGACCTTTAGGTTATTTCCATTTTTTCATAACACCAACAGCACTGTGTAGCTCAATCTTCACGCACATCAATACTTTTTTGCTAAGGAGAAATTCCCCAGTGTTAGGATTTACCAATGAAATTATCATTTACATCTTTGAAGTGTTCTTTGCTTTTTCTTAATTTAAAAAATTTTTAACATTAGGGATTCTTATGTAATCTTGAAGCCTCTAAGAATCTGCTTATCATGATTGGGGGGGCTATACTCCAAATCAGTGAAATAAAGCTAACTCCTGTTTAAGTATCTCTAATATCTATTGTAACTGCTCTTGATGAATCCCATTCTAAGATGAATCACACATTCCCTGAGAAGGTGGGCAGAACGTATTTTGTCTTCTTTAGGTTTCTTTTGGTAATTTGGGGTTGGCGCATTCCCCTCTCTGACTCAAAATACTCATGTTCTGTAATTCCAGCCATCCCCTCTAGGCAAGTGACCCCCAAACCAAGCTCTGGCTGCCTTCTGGATGCTTCCTTACATTCTGGATGAATCTTCTATCCACAGATTCACACAAGTAGAACTCTTAGCCTCTCTTTTCTGCACTGCCTCCAGCAGCTTTCTCTCTTCCTAATTCCAGCTCCATCCTGGTGGTCTTCCGCATCCTCCTCCCCTCTTGATCTCACTGGGGCCTCTAGGTCTTCCTTCCCTGCATGGGGGTGTGGGGGGGTGGATCTGAGTCCGAAAAGCTCCGGTTCTTAAGATTTTGCCGCTTGCCACTTGATGTGTGAGACAAGTTACTGTCCCTCTCTGCCCCTCAGTTTTCTCATGTGTGAAAGAGAGGTGCTCTCTGCACATGTCCTAATTGTTATGAAGATGAAATTAGATAGACTATCAAACTCCCTTCTAAATTGTAAAACATTAGTCAAAGGACAGTATTTAAAGTATTGCATGAAATTTTCAATGTATTTTCATTCTGTGAACACACTGTATTTTTCCCCCTCTTTGTTCCTTCCATTTGCTTCTCATCCCTGAATTCCTCAGGTAATTAGCAACACTTACTCACCCCCACCCTCTATCTCAGTTCTTTCCCCGACCCCCAATTTCAATTTCAGTCTCTCTTCTAAGGCCCAGAGCAAATGCCTGGTCTTCTATGAAGCACCTCTAAAGCAGCCAAGCAGAAATCCTTCCCCTCCTCAAAACCCCTGGCCCTTAATTTTCCTGCTGCCATTTCTCCACTTAGCACCTTCTGAGTGGTGACCTGGGGAACAAAGTCTGCATTTTCCAGCAGAGACCTAGGTGGATTCCTCACATCTGCAGCTGGAGTTAGCTGAGCTGGGGGTTATCTCTGGAGCAGGAGCAGGGTCCCACTCACAAGATGCCTCCTGTCTATGCCATCACTCAGTGACTCAATGAAGGTAAATTTATTGGGCAGTTTCTCTGTATTAGGCCCTAGGTTTTCTGGACTGGCAGAAGGGGCTGCCTGCTGCTGGGGGCAATATCATCCCTATGGAAACCTCTTCCTATATGGACTAAATCTTGTCCCCAGCACCCTCCCTTGGGCTCTCAGGACATAGTGTTCACCCCCTAGGTAGGTTCCAATTAGTTCTGAAGTACAGGACCCAGCAAGGCTTTAACTAAGGTTTTGAGAGTAGGGCAGCACTGGGCCCTGTGGGACCTACTACTTGGAGAAAGAGCCACAGTCCCCAGAGTAGATGAACCCCCAGCAGGCATTCCAGCCTTCCAGGTTCAGGAAGAGAGCTCTCTTTGATGCTCAAAGTCCCTCCCAGCCATCATCTCTCTATTTGCACAGCAAGGTGGGAGGCAGGCAGTTCTAAACTGTGCTAACTCAGGTCAGGTATACAGTCATGTGAAAGCAATCAACGGCTTGACTCTGTCTGAAAGGAGCCTAATTTCCAATAAAGAGTCGTTTCTTAATTCATTCAACAAGTATGAATGGCATGCCTGCTCTGGGTCAACTCCTGGGGATGTGCTGAGGCACAAGACTAGCCCCTCCCCTCTCACAGCTCTGGCAAAAATGGTGTATGACACAGCAGAATAAATGTGCTGTTATAAAAATCCTAAATGCAGAGTGGGAGTCAGCAGCTGGCTGGGAAAGCACTAGGGGTCCTGCGATGTAAGAGTGGGTAAGAGTGGGCAGAGGATTGCTCCAGTACTCTGGGCTGTTCCGGAACCCCTGAGGGGGAGCGGGGTATCAGTGTGGGTTGCCGCTGATGCCCTGTGCAGTTTCATTTCTTATAAACACTGCATTGGGAGGAAAGAGGCCTCAGCTCCCATCCTCCCCCAGGGGGCCCTGAGGCTGGGGCGGCTCTGTGGCCAGACCCAGCAGCCTGACCCAGAATGGTGCTGGATGGAAGCAGCACCCTCCTCCCCCATGCGAATGGATCTTGCACCATCGCCATTGCCCCTGGCAGGCTTCTTTGCCTTTAAGGGGGTAGCAGCACTCCTACATCGCTCTGGGAAATAAAGCCCGGTATGAAATCTCTCAACCCCAGGTGACCCACGCTAGCGCGCTGCCCGAGCCTAAGATGGGTGTGGGTGTGTGTTTGGAGAGGAGGGGGCACAAGCCCTTCCGGCCAACTTCCACATTCCTGCACGGCCCCGGCTGGGGGTGAGTTGGGGTGAGCGGCCGGCTCAGGGCTGGCCGGCTTCCTGGAAAGGGAGGGAGGGCGGGAGAAAGCAAAGCCTCCAGTCCACGCCGCCCTGGTGGCTGCTTGGGACCGCCCCTCCCCCTCCCCAGCTGGCTGCCCCGCTGGTGCCAGGCGGCTCACCTGCCACAGCCGGCCGGGGCACTTCCTCCTCCTTCTCCGCCCAGCCTCCCGCTGCAGGCCAGAGGTTTGCAGCCAACTCTGCTGCTACAGATTGTGTGACCTGTAGCAAGTTGCGAAGCTTCTCTGTGCCCTCCCCCAAGAAGAAGCTAGCGAGTCTTGTGGGGGCAGGGGGTGAGGTCTTCGGAAATGCTCCTGCCCTTCCTTCTTAAACCCCCTGCGCCCCCTCCCTGGTTTGGCCGACACACAGTAGGCGCACAGAAATGGCGCCCACCCCGATGTTGCTGTGGGGGAGGCCGCTTTGCGTCCCCTCCACTGGTCACTCCGCCCTCCGCTGCAGCCAGAGCGATTGGATTAGACTCGCAGCTTTCCCGTGGGAGGCGAGGGTGGTATTGAGCCGCTGGGGACGATGTCCGCGGGGGTAGGTGGGCGCCGAGCCGGGTCACTCTGAGGGCTCCCCACCTCCGCCTCGGCCCTGCCAGTGGGGGAGGGGCCGCTCCGGCCGCCCCTTCGGACCCGCCCCTCAGGCAGGCCCTTAGCCTGCAGCCCCCAGCCCTCAGCCCCCAGCTCCCAGCCCCTAGTCCTGCGCCGGGTTCTGCGGGATGGAGCCGAAGGGGCGGGGTCTGGGTTTCGGTTTCTTGCAATTGCTGCGGAGACAGGGAAATCGAGGAGTTTCCGGGAACCACGCCGGGAGCGCAGAGGTTCACGAGCTGTCGCTGGCCTAGGAGGAGGTGGGGAGAGGCGAGGAGGCGGGAGGGGCGGGCATCCTGTGTCGCGGGCTTTTGGCTCTCTGGAAGTTCCAGTGGAAGCTGGAAAATCGGCCTCGGAAAAGCCCCACCTGAACGCACTTGCCCCCAGCTCCTTCCCAGGTGGAGTGTGAAAGAGGGGCTATACATGCATGGAAGGAGGGGATTGTATGCAGGCAGGTGGCCTCCGAGGAATTCGGAGGCCCCCCTCCAAAGGCTGAGGTCTTCAGTTGTTCCACTTGCTGTCATGTACTGTTCTATTGCCTCCATAGCTCTTACCACTGCTGAAGTTATCCTTTTTGTGTATTTTATTTGTTGGAGGATTCCTCCTACATATCTTGGAGCCCCTTAATGCTGCCCTACCTGCCTAGTCCAGCCTGTTGGGTCCTGAGGGCCTCAAATGGGGCTAACCGCAACAAGGGTCTCAGTGAGTGCCTACTGAATGAGTGCAAAAACGAGTGAGAGGCATTTAGGTGGGCTTTGTGATCTTCTGATCTGCTCCCAGGGGACCTCTGGGCCCAGCTCTCCTTGCCACCTAGCCCAGTCAAGTCCTGCTGATGCCCCCAGCTGAAGGAGGCCCCACTCTGTAGGAGCAGGCCTTACTTACTTTGGGAGGGAGTCCCCTGTGGCTTCCAGAGAACTGCTTCTGATGGGGTGATTGAGCAGTGAGCAGATTGTCGTCATCACAGAGGAATGCTGGCTATGGGGGTTGGCCGGCCACTTCCTTCCCTCCCCAGGGCTTGTAGCTCAGGCCTTGGGGGATGGTTGTAGGTTGGGCCTGGATTGGAGCCAGGTAGGCTGGGAGTTTGGGATGGTGAGGCAAAGTCCAGGACACTACCTGTTCAGGCCAAAGAAATACCTGTCATCAAGGTGGGCAGTGTTGCCTACAAGCCCGATTCCTAAATTCTTATTTTTGGATTACCACATAGAGGTCACCTTACTTATAGTCTTGAGACCGTGGCTCTTAGAAAGACAAATCAAACATGTAGAGCTCCCTCAGTCCAGGAGAACGGGGCGTGGAGCAGCTAGCTAGCAGTGATGTCCACTCTGGAGGCAGCCAGCTAGGCAGTAGAGGAGCAGATGGACCCTCAAGCATCCCTTGTCCAGGCCAGAGTTGATTTCCTCTGGCTAAGGCTTAGGATCAGGGTGGCAGGCCTGGGAGAGAGCCAGGGAAACTCCAAGTGCTGCAAGAGTAGAGCTTGTGCTATGAGCACAGCCCCTGGTGACCCTGGTGACTCAGTCTGGGAATCCCGACTCCAGGGGCTGCCCTGGAAATAAGGCTTAAGACAATGAGGGGGTGCCCCTTAAGGGGTCTAGTGACCATGGCAGCAGCTTAGTGAGACCCCAGGCCAATATGGTATTGGCCTAGGGTCTCACTAAGCTTGGGCTTAGTGAGGAGTCCAGACTTGGGCTCCTCCTGTAGCCCAAGTCTGGACCCACTGATGCTGGTCCTCTGCCTAATCTACATAGTATCTTTGATGCAGAGAACCCAACCCTGATTCTAGCCTATAAATTAGACTTGGTGGAGGACCCAGTCTTCAGAGTGTCTGTGTAGAGCTCCATTCGAGGTCACATTTCGGAAACAGTAGATGTAACTTAAGCTTGAAAATAAGAGCAGGAATATGCCTTTGTAGCTTGGACTGAGCAAGCCATGAGATATAGGTACAGTCATGGAAAGAAAGCAGGGCAAAGGCAGGAGAAAAATGGGTTGGCCCAGTGGGTTCTCTGCCCCATTCACTGCTGTAGCCCCAGGATCCAGCTTTGGCTGAGTGCAGCAGGTGTCCCATGACCTAGTGTGGCTTGGATGGGGATGGACGGACGGATGGATGGATGGATGGATGATGGATTCAAATTGTCTTAGCAGCGTGCACCTTTTCCCTGAAATGTTCTTGACAACAGATAATTTCCACGGCAATTCATGGATACTGAGAGGGAGGGAGGGAGAAGGAGGGGGACATGGCTTCCCTGAGCAGCACTGTGGTTATTTCTGTCTGGTTCTGTCTTTACTAAGAGATCTTTCCCCTCTTTCCCATCATCCTCTTCACATGTGTGGCCCCTCCCAGATCTGCAGAGAGACTGGGAGTCCAGAGACAAGCACCATCCAGCCACATAACAAGGGGAAGGGGCTGTTAACATCAGGCAGGGGCTCCTTCCTTCTCCTGGAAGGTAGGTCCACAAAGGGCCTCAATTTAGATAGGACCTCAGCTAGCTATGAAAGGTTCCAGTCCTTACTCTGCATGAATAAGTCCTCAGGAAAGCATCTGTTGATTGACTGACCAACTAACTGACAGAAGGGGTGAAGGGTCAGCAGAGGCCCCCTGGCTGGATGGTCTAGGAAAAAGCATGCCTGTCTGCCTTCCAGCTTGGCAAGTGACAGACTATAGTGCAGATGTCACCATATCAGATTGCCTACATGAAATGCTGCTCTGGGAGTATTTCATAGGACTGGGTCGATATTGGGGGGCAAAATGGGCCAGGGTATGCTAGGGAAGGAGCTCTGAGCCAGGAGACCTCCAGTGATAGGTCATCCTCAGGAAACCAAAGCTATTCTCCCCTTCTTCAAGAACTCACAGGAGTGTTGAAGAAAGCTTCCCGCAGACTCACGGGCTGGAGCATCCATGTATTACTTGGCTTTTAGTGGAGTGGTAACTCCAGAAAGCTGAAGACTTAGGGGCATCTAATGGTCATGGAATGTTGCTCAGCGCCTTGCCTATGCCAGCCATATGGGGGTACTTAGAAGTGAGGAGCCATGGTCCCCACAACAAAACTGGATGTGAGCTCTCTAAAGACAGAAGATGTGGATGTTACGCCCAGAGCTACCTCCTTGGCGCCCAGTGCTTTCCTCGCAAACAGTAGGCACTTAGTAAGTGCACTTGATTTGCAGAATAGCAGATGTATGTCCTACCTGAAGTGTGAGGCAAAGGAGCGGAGATGCTGCGGTGTAAGGACAGGAGCAATTTATCTCAGCCAGTGTTCACAGATGGCCACTCTGAGCAGCTGGCCTTCAGCAGGACCATCAGCAGGATGATGAGTCAGCAGTGGGAGAGGATCTTCAGGATGCAAGAATAGCCCAAGCAAAAGCCTGGAGGCTCAAAAGTGCAGGGCAGATCCCACTCGTGGTGTGGCCTCATATGGTTGCCCAGGAGCTAAGGGTGGACCAGCCAACAGGGACCACACTGTGAAGAAGCTTGAATGTTCGTCAGGAGTCTGGACTTGATCCTGACAGGCAAGGGTCTACAGGGTGGGACCTATGGTTCCTCTCCTTCTGGAGAAACAAGTCTGTCATCCGATATTTGTTGAAGGAAGCTCTAGACGAGGCTCTGTGAGGGTAACTGGGAGTCTGACCTGTGTTTTAGAAAACTTTCTATGGAGGAGACACTCATTCAACGCTGTTTGTAGATAACCGTGAGAGTGAGGACCTCCTTAAATGGTGCGCCATAGGCCCCTACTTGCCTTGCGCTAGTCTGGGACCCTGCTGCACATTGGAGGCAGGGCCATGGACAGGAGGCAGCTCAGGCGCTGCATGTGGGTTAGGGCTGTGGCCATAGGGGATGGAGAGAATGGGCCTAGTTGAGAATAGGATCTGTGGATGGTGAGGATTTGAGGTGGCTTGGAGCAGGACTCTTCTCAGGCCTTCCCTAGATTCCCCATTTTGGGAGAAGTTTAGGGAGATCCCCACTCTACCCAAGGAGCATTGGCTTTGGTCTTAAGTTATGAATCTGGGGAGCCAAGGGCATTGAGCTAGAGTAGAGCAGGAGGTCAAAAGCTCGCAGTTTGCTCTAGGAATGCCCAGGTCATTGGTGACCACAGCCAGAACCCGAAACAACATAACAGCACTGCTCAGCTCTGCCCTTTGGACACTGGGTGTGTGAGTACAGCAGGCAGGGGAGGCCAGATAAGGGTGCCCCACTGCTGGATGGGGCATGTTTATCAATCCATCATCCCTCTGCTGTCTAGCAGGACTAGAGTCCACCTCCAGATCCTCCTGTGTTCCCAGAGGATTAGCAGTTCTGCTCCCAGGCCCCAGACCTCTGGAAACTCTGACCCTGTGACAGCAGTGCCCCCTGCTGGATATCATCCTCCTTGGGGGTCTAGGGAGGAGAGAAGTGTGCAAGGGACAATGCTGGCTCAAAGGGTGGGAGCAGAAATTGAAGAGTTTGGCTAAGGTACATAGACAGTGCCACCTGGTAAACAAAGCACCTGTTTCCTGGTCAGTATCATTTAGCAGACTCCAAGAAAAGGAAGCGATAGGGCTGGAGTTCCCTGGTGGCCTACTAATTAAGGATCCAGCATTGTCACCACTGTGGTGTGGGTTCGATCCCTGGCCTGGAACTTCCACATGCTGTAGGAGTGGCCAAAAAAATAAAAAATAAATTTAAAAAAAGAGGAGTTCTCTTGTGGCACAGTGGGTCTGTCATTGTCACTGCAGTGGCTTGGATTGCTGCTTTGGTGTGGGTTTGATCCCTGGCCCAGGAACTACTTCCACATGCACCATAGGTGCAAACCACCCCCCCCCCCAAAAAAAAGAGAGATGGGGTTTTCTTTTTTTTTCTTTTTTTTTTAAAGTGGTTGAATTTTATTTTATTCATTTATTTATTTATTTTTTTGGTCTTTTTGCCATTTCTTGGGCTGCTCCAGCGGCATATGGAGTTTCCCAGGTTAGGGGTCGAATTGGAGCTGTAGCCACCAGCTTACACCAGAGCCACAGCAACGCGGGATCCGAGCCGCGTCTGCAACCTACACCACAGCTCACGGCAACGCCGGATCCTTAACCCACTGAGCAAGGGCAGGGATCGAACCCGCAACCTCATGGTTCCTAGTTGGATTCGTTAACCACTGTACCACGACAGGAACTCCAAGATGGGGTTTTCTAAGGTGACTGCTGAGGGAGGCCAGAGAATGAGCACCCTGTCTCCCCCAGCCCCATGGCCCAAGAAGGTCTGCATCCTAGGCTGAGCACACATTTCGTGGGTGGGCACCCCCCTCAGATTCTCCCAGAGCAACCCTTCTGGTCCCCAGAAGGATTTGTCTTGGATGAGGGTCCACTGGCAGGGGACAGTGCCCTTGGTACTCTATAGAAAGAGGAAGAGTCAGCCCCAGATATAATTCCTGCCCCAGCCGTCCAGTCCAGGCTGAGAATAGAGACAGGGAAATGCCAGCACCCTGCCAGCACCCAGCACTCAGCACAACAAAAGTCAGAGAATGCATGAGCAGCTGCCTGGCTTCTCAGATTCAAACCTTATCTAGACTCACTCCCCTCCTGAGCCCCAAGCCAGTGCCTTGGACACAGGGACCAGTGTGGAGTGCAATGAGATGCCCAGGAGACAAAGGAGTGAGAGGACCCCATGTGCACCACCACAGTCCCTCTATCTCCAAGCCAGAAAGTCTACAAATAGGGCCACACCCTGGGCAGCCACTTCCCAGAAGTTTCTGCCACTAAAAAACAAGGTGGCTTTCCCTGATGAGTCGTGCTCACCCATGGCCTGGCATCTGAATTTCCCACCTTGGATAAGAGGTTTCAGGGAGTTTGTTTACATCAAGACTCTTGGTTGCAATCAAGGCTGAGGCCTCACCTGGCTACCTGGAGCCCAGGCAGCTGTCTTGACCTCCAGGAAGCTTGTCTTCCAGGTCAAGACAGTATGGATGGCTGCTGTTATCTTTGGGACAGGCCCTAGAGAGGCCCTGGTGCTCAGAAGAGCAGCTCCTCACCCTGGCCCGGGTGTGGTCTTGGCAGCCATCTTGATTCATCAGGGTAATGTAAGCTACTTACAAAAACTGCTCAGACCACTCACCTACCAGGCTCTCAGGGAGACACGAGGCCTATAGGAGGGCCCTCGAAGCAGACTCTGTGTGCTCAAACTTCCTAGCACCCTAGGTGCTGTCTTAGCAAGTCTGTTGCCACATGGCCTGAGAGAGGGTGGGGGCCATGGGAGCAGTGAGCTATCATCAGTTCATGGGAGGGCTGACCCATCGTGCTGAGGATTGTGGGATGGGAAAATCAACTTACAGATCCTAGGAAGTACAGGAACAGAGTCAACAGTGGGTAAGGTTGAAGGGGTCTAATCTCCTTTGAGAAGCCAGCCTTGTGGAGGCCTCTGGACTGCACCTATGAACTGTACCACTACATTGTGTATGTTCCGTGTGGGCTTAACAGCCCCAGCAACCAAGGTAGGGCCGTCCCTTGAGTGGAAACCCACACCAGAGCCAGGAACATGGCAACTCTGTCACAAAGCTTGCAAAACACTTCTAGAGGAATTGATCTCTTCATTTTTTTCTTCTGTCATTTTCCTGCATGAGTGTCTTTTCTCTCCCTCTTCTAGTTCATGGGTGCTTTTTGATCATTGTGCTATGGGGATAGATTTCTTGACAAATTCAGGTGGCATTTATTCTGTGGCAAAGCTCTAGACACAGAGGCAGGTGCTATGGGCTCAGATATTCAGTAAAAATTTACGGAGCCTGTACTATGTGCTGTGCATGGCTGTAGACACCAGGCATATGGAAATGAATAAGTCAGAATCCCTGCTCTCATGAAACCCTAGTAAAGGTAGGCAACAAACAAAGTATTATATTGTGATAACAATTCTGCAGAGAAATTAAATAGCATGTCATAGACAGTATGGAGGTAGCCACTTTAGATTTTGTGTTCAAAGGATATCTAAAATGGTGACATTTTAACTTTCTAAATGACAGAAGGGGCATAAATGTGCAAAACAGGGTGAAGAACACTCCAGGCAGAGGGAATAGCTTATGCAAAGGTCTTGGGAAGAAAACAAAACTCAGTGCATTTGAGGAAAAAGATTGTTTTGGCTGCAATATGGTGGCAAAGGGGAAAAATGAGGCAAGGGTCAGATAATGTGGCGCATTTTGGGCTTAAGCATTATGCCAGGGGACTGGAGAGCTTTTGTATGATGTTATGCTTGGAGGTGAAATGATTCGGTTTGCATTTTTTGGCCACACCCATGGCATGTAGGAGTTCCTGGGCCAGGTTCGAGCCTGCACCACAGCAGCAACCCAAGCTGCTACAGAAGTGACAATGCCAGATTCTTAACCCACTGCACCACAAGAGAATTTTTCAGTGTGCTTTTTTTTTTTTTTTTTTTTAGAGCTGCACCTGCAGTATATGGAAGTTCCCAGGCTAGGGGTGGAATTGGAGCTGCAGCTGAGGCCTGTGCCACAGCCACAGCAACACTGGATCCGAGCTGCATCTGTGACCTGTGCTGCAGCTTGTGGCAATGCCAGATCCTTAACCCACTGAGTGAAGCCAGGGATCGAACCTGCACCCTCATGGAGACTATGTTGGGTTCCTAACCCACTGAGTCACCACAGGAGCTCCTCAGTGTGCATAGTTAAGTGCTCACTGCCTACTGTTTGCAGACCGGACTGTGGTCCAGACTAAGTCTTTCTCCATGTGTGAAAGCAAGAAGACTATGGGAGGAGTTCCTGCTGTGGCATAGTGAATTAAGGATCCCGAATTTCCACAGCTGTGGGATAGGTTGCAGCAGCAGTTTGTATTCCATCCCTGGCCTGGGAACTTCCATATGCCATGGGTGTGGCCAAAAACATTTAAAAGAAGAAGCAGGAGGAGGAGGGGGAGGAGGAGTAGAATAAGATGACAGCTGTGGGGGAGGCCAGAGTAGGAGGACAATCCAGGAGAGATGAACTAAGGTAATGGTGGTATCAGTGGAAAGAACAGGGAGTGGATCCAGGCAGAGTATGGAGGAGAAGTCAAAGAGAGCTGAATAAAACATGATGGCTGTAGAATGGAAGAAAATATTTGCAAATCATATGTCTTGTATATGGAGTATATAAAGAATGCTTACAATTGAATGGTAAGACAACACATTTTTTTTTTAATGGACAGAAGAATTAACTGGATATTTTACCAAAGATATGTGGGCGGCAAATAAGTATATGAAAAAATGCTCAACATCAGTAGTCATTAAGGACACACAAACTAAAACCACAATGAAATAATACCATACATCTACTAGGAAGGCTAAATGAAAAAGACTTTACCAAGTGTTGGCAGTTATATGGAGCAACTGGAATGTTCCTAAGATGCTGACAGGAATGTAAAATGATACAACTACTTTGGAAAA
This sequence comes from Phacochoerus africanus, assembly GCF_016906955.1. Classification (NCBI taxonomy): domain Eukaryota; kingdom Metazoa; phylum Chordata; class Mammalia; order Artiodactyla; family Suidae; genus Phacochoerus; species Phacochoerus africanus. The sequence continues at coordinate 134,772,437 of NC_062547.1, forward strand.
CATTTTGGCATTTTCCTAAAAATTTCAGTACACACCTACCATATAACCTAGGCTTTCCATTTTTAGATATTTTGCAAAATAAATGTGAAAGTATGTGTCTTCACAAAGACATGTACTTGAATGCGTCTTGCTGCTTAATTTGTAATAGCCACAAACTAAAAACAATAAAAATGACCTTAATAAGAGAATGAATAAATAGAGGGTCGCATACAATGGAATACCACTTGGAAGTAAGAAGGAAGGAGCTAAGTAACATAAAGTAAACATACTCCTCCCTATCTCTCCTGCTAAATCCAATAATAAAACCTGGACAAAATACATAGGAGGTTTTGAAGAGTAAATAGTAGCAGGCGAATGGGAAAGAAAATCACCTCAGTATTTCCTAGGCCAGACCCAAACAGCCTGAAACCTGAAAGTGGGCAGCTGGGCCAGAGATGGTGAAAACTATAGGAGAAGTCTCCTAATTCTCATTTGAAGAATGGGAAAGGCACTCTTCATGCTCAGAAAGGGTGAGGAAATACACCTTTTAAAAATGTTCTCTATTCTCTCATGCCCCAGCCTCCTAACATTCCTGCTGCAGTGACATATGAGGCCTGCAGTCACCTAAAACTCTAAAGGAGAGACACCTTTCTGACTGGAGGAGTCTCAAGAGATTGGGACAAATTTAGAGTTCCCTTGCGGCAGAGCAGGTTAAGGATCTGGCGTTGTCACTGCAGCAACTTGGGTTGCTGCTGTGGTGAGGGCTCCATCCCTGGCCCAGAAACTTCTATAAGCTGCAGGTGCAGCCAAAAAGAGAGAGAGAGAGGGATTGGGACAAATCTAATTGCTCTCCTCTTTCACTAACTCTTTTCCACTTTCTCTAACCTTTTGCCTCTTAGCCCTGAATGAGGGCACAACAAAGCAAAGTAACTAAAATGCTGGCATTTTGGCTAGAGAACCAAAAAGAGAAGCCCCAGAGAACCCAAGAACACTAGGGAGATTGTGGAGAAGGCAGAACTCTGGAAACTGACTCCATAAAGTTGTTGATGAACTCCTGGGATCACCCTCAAGATGAGCATGCACCGATTTGATCCTAAACACTGTACCAAAGACTGGAGAACTGAATTAAAGAATAAACCACCACCTCTTCTCAGACTGACCACTGGAGGGTGCACATACAGGACAAACCTAAGCAGCACTGAAATGCTTTGTATAGCACAGGGAACTATATCTAATCTCTTGTGACAGAACATGATGGAAGATACTGTGAGAAAAAGATGTGTGTGTGTGTGTGAGAGAGAGAGAGTCTGGGTCATTTTGCTGTACAGCAGAAACTGACACAACATTGTAAATCAACTATAATTAAAAAAAATTTTAAACACTAAAACAATGAAAAAAAAAAAAAAGAAAAGAAAATCGAACTAACATTGAAACCACAATGCACAGAAGGCTGGTCAGAATTTGTGTCCTGGGCCCAACAGAGTCCATTGCTTGCTAAAATACAAATATCAACATTCTCCATAGTATTCAGACAAGGGTCTAATAAAGTCTAATAAAGTTCAAATGTCCAGGATTAAAACAAAATATCTGGACAAAACTTTCTTAAAAGGGACACATGCACCCACATGTTCATTGCAGCACTATTCACCTTAGCCAAGACATGGAAACAACCCAAATGTCCATCGACAGGTGATTGGATTAGGATGATGTGGTATATATACACAATGGAATACTATTCAGCCATAAAAAAGAACAAAGTAATGCCATGTGCAGCAACATGGATGGAACTAGAGACTCATACTGAGTAAAGTAAGTCAGAAAGAGAAAGACAAATACCATATGATAGCACTTATATCTGGGATCTAATATACGGCACAAATGAAACTTTCCACAGAAATGAAAATCATGGACTTGCAGAGGAGACTTGTGGTTGCCAAGGGGGAGGAGTGGGGAGTGGGATGGATTGGGAGCTTGGGCTTAATAGATGCAAACTATTGCTTTTGGAATGGGTTAGCAATGATATCCTGCTGTGTGGCACTGAGAACTATGTCTAGTCACTTATGATGGAGCATGATAATGGGTGAAAAAAGAATGTATACATGTATGTGTAACTGGGCCACCATGCTTTATAGTAGAAAAAAAATTGTATTGGGGAAATAACAATAAAAAAAATTAAAAAAAACAACAAAATTACTTGGCATACGAAAAATCTCAATTTGTATCATAAAAGATGATCAAAAGAGGCCAACAGTGAGATATTGAAATAAGTGACAAAGATTTTAAAGCACTGTAATGAAAATAAATGCTCCAAAAAGAAGAGGCTATCACTTTCGAAATGAATGGAAAGATAGAAAGTCTTAACAAATAAATAGAAGACGAATAGAGGAACGAAAATTTTAGGACTTAAAAATATAACAGAGTTCCCTTCCTGGCCCAGCGGTTAACAAACCTGACTAGGATCATGAGGATGTGGGTTTGATCCCTCGCCTAGCTTAGTGGGTTAAGGATCCGGCATTGTCATGTCCTATGGAGTAGGTTGCAAATGCAGCTCTGATCCCATGTTTCTGTGCCTGTGGCATAATCTGGCAGCTGTAGCTCTGATTCGACCCCTAGACTTGGAACTTCCATATGCTGCATGTGTGGGCCTAAAAAGTAAACATATATATATATATATATGAACAAAATTTTAAATACTCACTAGAGGGAGTTCCCGTGGTGGCACAGGGGAAATGAATCTGATTAGGAACCATGAGGTTGCTAGTTCAATCCCTGGCCTTGCTGAGTGGATTAGGGATCCGGCATTGCCATGAGCTGTGGTATAGGTTGCAGACGCAGCTCAGATCTGGAGTTGCTGTGGCTGTGGTGTAGGCTGGCAGCTATAGCTCTGATTAGACCTCTAGACTGGGAACCTCCATATGCCTCGGGTGCAACCCTATAAAGACAAAAGACCAAAAAAAAAAAAACTCACTAGAGAAGCTCAGTAATAGAATAGAGGTAACAGAGGAGTCAGTCAGTAAGTAAACTTGAAGATAAGCCAATACAAATGATCCAATCTGATTTACACTGAAAAAAGAATGAATAGAGCCTCAAAGACAATACCAGAAAATCTAACATTTATGTCATTGGAGTTCCATAAGGAGAGGAGAAAGAATGCGGTGAAGATAAAAAATTTGAAGAAATAATGACTGAAAAATTCCAAAATTTGGCAAATGACACAGGTTTACAGATTCAAAAATCTCAGCAAGCCCCAAAGATAAACCAAAGAGATTCATGCCTACATGCATTGTTAATGAAACTGTTGAAAACAGTAACACACACACACATACAACACACAAGTGTATATTTCACTATGTATTTCATTATATATTATACACGTGTGTGCATGAATATGTAAAATATACATATTTTAAATATATGGATATGCATATTTCACTACACATACATATAGATAAATAAATAGATATAAATATATCTGCCAGAAGAAAAAATCTCATTGTGGAGACTCGGAGGAAGTAAAATCACATCTTTTTTTTCTTGGCTGCACCTGTGGCTAAGGCTGTGCCTGAGCCAGGGATCAAATCTGAGAGCCACATCTGTAACCTATGCCACAGCTGTGACCTACACCATAGCTGCAGCAATGCCAATCCATAATCCACTGCACCAGACTAGGGATCAAACTGCAATACCACAGAGACAGGCTACATCATTAGCACACTGAGTCACAGTGGGAACTCTGGGAATCGCCTATTTAAAGTATAAGAGGAGGAGTTCCCTTGTAGTGCAGTGGGTTAAGGATCTGGTATTGTCACTGCAGGGGTTCAGGTCACTGCTGTGGTGTGGGTTCAGTCCCTGGGCTGGGAACTCCCACTTGTCACACGCAGGCTAAAAAGCTTTTTTAAATTAAAAAAATAACATATAAGAAGAAAATAATCATCAACCCACAATTCTGTATCCAATAAAAATATCCTTCAGGAGTGAAAGCGAAATAAAAAATTCTCTGATGAAGAAAATGTAAGAGAATTTCTTGACGGGAGACTTGTTCTAAAATAATTTCCAAAAGAAGTCCTTCAGACAGAAGGGAAATGATACTAAAAGTTAACTTGTAGTATCAGGAACAAAGGAGGACCAACAGAATGGGAAAATCTGGGTTAATTTAACATTCTATTCTGCTCTTGAGTTCTTTAGAATGTATTTTATGGTTAAAACAAAAATTATAAACTTTTCTCATGGTGTTTCAGTGTATGTGTATGTAATATGTAAGAAAATTATAACAGAAAGAGGGGAGAGTAAAGGAACCTATATAATGCTAAGTTTTACATTCTGTTTAAAATGGTAACATATATTCTAAGCTGACCTGAAAAGGAAATATGTATACTGTAATCCCTAGAGCAACCACTAAAAAAAGGGAGGTAGTTAAATACACAATAGATGCATTTAAATGCAATGCTAAATAAAGTTCAAACAACCAAAAAATACTCAGGATAAAGGGAAAAGAGGGAGAGAAAACAGAAAAAAAAAATCCCTGGATATAAATCCAACCACATCAATAAATACGTTAAATGTAAATATCAATGTGATGTCAGCAAAATGGTGGAGTTGGGAACTCCAAAATCCCATCCCTACACAGAAGCAGTAAATAAATTGGGGAAACTATCAGAATCAACTTTATTGGAACTCTGAATACTTATCAAAAGTGTACAGGAGTTCCTGTCGTGGCGCAGTGGTTAACGAATCCGACTAGGAACCATGAGGTTGCGGGTTCGGTCCCTGCCCTTGCTCAGTGGGTTGACGATCCGGCATTGCCGTGAGCTGTGGTGTAGGTTGCAGACGCGGCTCGGATCCCGAGTTATTGTGGCTCTGGCGTAGGCCGGTGGCTACAGCTCCGATTGGACCCCTAGCTTGGGAATCTCCATATGCCGCAGAAGTGGCCCAAAGAAATAGCAAAAAGACAAAAAGACAAAAAAAAAAAAAAAAAGTGTACAGCAACCAGAGAAATGCTTAATCAAGAAAACCAAAACAAAGCAAAATGCTGAATCCTGGAAGGAGAATTTTGTGGAAAGGCCCAATCCCCTTTCCCAAGCTTTGTGAGAGCCTTTTAAGATAATATCCTGCATTCCCAGTGTAGGTTCTTAGTACCAGAGGAAGCAGAGTAGACTTTATTCTCAAGGAATTGTGGTTGTTTGTTTTGACCTATCTTTTCAAGTACACATGGAACATTCTCAAGGGTAGATCATATGATACAACATAAAACAAGTCTTAGCAAATTTAAGAAAGTCGAAATCATACCAACAATCTTTTTGACCGTAATGGTATAAAACTAAAAATCAACAACACGAGGACAGCTATAGATTCTACAAATTGTGGAAACTAAACAGCACACTCCTGAACAACAAATGGGTCAAATAAGAAATCAAAAGAGAAATCACAGAGTATATCAAAACAAATGAAAATAGAAATACAACCTCCCCAGATCTATGGAATACTGCAAAAGCTGTTCTGAGAAGGAAGTTTATAGTGATAAATGTTTCTATTAACAAATTAGAGGAGTTCCCTTGTGGCTCAGCAGTTTAAGGATCTGGTGTTATCACTGCAGTGGCTTGGGTCACTGCTGTAGTGTAGGTTTGATCCCTGGCCTGGAAACTTCCACATGCTGCAAGTGCAACCAAAAAAAAGAAATTAGATCACAAATTAAAAAACCTAGTTTTTTACCTCCAGAAACTAGAAAAAGAAGAGCAAATTAATCCTGAAGTTAGCAGAAGGAAGGAAATAATAAAGATCAGAGTAGAAATAAATGAAATAGAGACTAGGAGAACAAGAGTAAAGATCAATGAAACTAAGAGCTGCTTTTTTGAAAGGGTAAACAAAATTGACAAATCTTTAGAGAGACTAGCAGGAAAAAAGAGAAAGGCTCAAATAAATAAATTCAAAAATGAAATAAAATTAAAAAAACTGACACTACAGAAACACAGATCATAAGAGACTACTATGAACAATTAAACACCAATAAATTAGATAACCTAGAAAAACGGATAATTTTCTGGAATGATATAACCTACCAAGACTGAATCAAGAAGAAACAGCAAGTCTGAATAAGCCAGTAATAAATAAGGAGGCTGAATGAGTAATCAAAAACCTCCCAATACAGAAAACTCTGGAGCAAGATGGCTTCACGGGAGAATTCTACTGAACATTTAAAGAAGAGTTAATGCCAGTCCTTCTCCAGCTCTTCTCAAAAATCAAAGAGGAGAGAATACTTCCAAACTTATTCTATGGAGCCAGCATTACCTGGTACCAAAGTTAAATAAGCACACTACAAGAAAAGAAAATTATAGACAAGTATCTCTGATGAACAGAGATGTAAAAATTCTAGACAAAATATTAGCAAACTGAGTTGAAGAATTCATTAGAAAGATTATATACCATGGCCAAGTGGGATTTATCTTATAGGATGTGAGGATGGTTCAACAAATGCAACTCAATAAATGTGATATACCACATTAATATAGTGAAAGAAAAAAACATGTGATCATTTCAATAGATGCAGAAAAGGCATTTGACAAAAGTAACATCCCTTCCTGATAAAACCCTCAATAGATTGGGTATAGAAAGAACATACCTCAGTGTAATTAAGGCCATATACAACAAGCCCACAGCTAACATTATACTAAGTGGCAAAAAATTGAAAGCCTTTCCTTTAAGATAAGGACCAATATAAGGGTGCCCACTCTCATCACTCTTACTCAACATAGTACTGGAATTACTAACTAGAGTCGTCAGGCAAAATAAAGTGAGAAAAGGCATCCAAACTGGAAAGGAAGAAGCACAATTTTTGCTATTTGCTAATTACATTATCTTATATATTGAAAATCCCAAAGACTCTAAAAAAAACCTGTTGGATCTAATCAATGAATTTAGTAAACTTGCAGGATATAAAATCAATGTAGAAATCACTTGCTTTTCTATACACTAACAATGAAACATCTGAAAAGTGAATAAAGAAAACTATCTCATTCACAGTAGCATCAAAACAATAAAATGCTTAGGAATGAATTTAACCAAGGAGGTGAAAGATATGTACCATGAAAAATTATAAGTCTTTGCTGAAAGAAATCTAAGAAGACACAAACAAATGGAAGGACATGCTGTGTTCATGAATTGGAAGAGTGAATATTGTTAAAATGTCCACGTGACCCAAAGCCATTTATAGATTCAATGCCATCACTATCAAAATTCCAATGGCATTTTTTCACAGAAATAGAAGAAACAATCCTAAAATTTGTGTGGAACCAAAGCAATTATGAGAAATAAGATTAGAACCAGAGGCATAACACTTCTTGGTTTTGCATTATACTGAAAAACTATGGTAACTGAAACAGTATGGTACTGGCATAAAAATAGACACTTAAACCAATAGAACAGAATAGAGAGTGCAGAATTAAATTCCCACATATATGGTCAACTAATGTTTGATAAGGGAGCTAGGAATGTACAGTAAGGAAGTGATAGACTTTTAAACAAATGGTGTTGGGAAAAAATACCACATGCAGAAAAATGAAATTGGACATCTACTATACACCTCTCACAAAAATTAACTAGAAATGGATCAAAGACTTAAACATATAACCTGAAGTTATAAAACTCCTGGAAGAAAACAGAGAAGACTCTCTTCAACATTGATCTTGGCAATCATGTTTTATATATGATACCAAAAGCACAAAGAACAAAAGAAAAAAATCAATAAGTGGGGACTAATCAAACTTTAAATCTTCCGTACAGCAAAAGAAATAATGAATAAAATGAAAAGACAACCTAAAGAATGGGAGACATTTTTTGCATACCTTTTATCAGATAAGGAGTTAATACCCAGAATTGATAATGAACTCATCTAATTCAATAACAAAGTGAAACAATTGAAAAGTGAGCAAAGAACTAAATAGATACTTTTCCAAAGAAGACATCTAAGTGGCCAACAGATAAATGAAAAGATGCTCAGCATCTCAGTAGTCAGTAGGGAAATGCAAATCAAAACCATACTGAGATTTGACTTCACACCTGTAAGAATGGCTACCATCAAGAAGACTGGAGATAATAAGTGTTGGTGAGGGTATAAAGAGAAAGAAACCTTTGTGCACTGTTTGTGGGATTGTAAACTGATTGATTTAGTACTATTAACAAAGTATGGAGGCTCCTCAAAAAATGAAAAATAGAGGCGTTCCCATCGTGGCTCAGTGGTTAACAACCTGACTAGCATCCAGGAGGATGTGGGTTCTATCCCTGGCCTTGCTCCGTGGGTTAAGGATCTGGCGTTGCTGTGAGCTGTGGTGTAGGTTGCAGACGCGGCTCAGATACCAAGTTGCTGTGGCTCTGGCGTAGGCAGGCAGCTACAGCTCCAGTTCAGCCCCTAGCCTGGGAACCTCCATGTGCCCCACCAGTGTGGCCCTAAAAGACAAAAAGACCAAAAAAAAAAAAGAAATTAAAAATAGAACTACTATATGATCCAGCAATCACAGTTTTGAGTATATATCCAAAGGAAGTGATATGATAGCAGGATATCAAAAAGATAGCTACACTCTCATGTTCATTGCGGTATTATTCACAGTACCCAAGATATGGAAATGACCCAAGTTGTTTATGGCAAGTGTCCATCAGTGAATGAATTGATAAGAAGATGTGGTATATTTATACAATGTAATGCTATTCAGCTATGAGAAAAAAGAAAATTCTGCCATTTGCAACAATGTGGATGGGCCTTGAGGACAATATGTTAAGTAAGATGAGTTAAACAGAGAAAGACAAGTGCTATATAGTATTTCTTCCACACATGTGGAATTAAAAAAACCTGAACTCGTAAAAGCAGAGAGCACAGTGGTGGTTACTGGGGCCTAGCTGGTGAGAGATGTTGTTTAAAGTTGTAACTTGTAACTAATAGATAAGTAAGTCCTGGAGACCTAATATACAGGCCAGTGATTATGGACAGCAAAACTGTATCATGAGCATTAATCGGCAGAGGCGACAGCTAATGCTACTATGGCAATTATATTGTAATATAAATGTATCAAAGCAATATACTATATACCATAAACTTATACAATCTTGTGCTTCAAATATAACTCAACAAAAATAATAAAAATTTTAAAAGTTGCTATAATACTACAGTAATCAAAATAGTGTGGTACTGACACAAAGATAAATATATATCCATATCCAAATTTATATGTAAATATTTGAAACAGAATTGAGAGTACTAAAATAAACCATTACATTTATTGTCGGTTCTTTTTTTTTTTTTTTGCTGCACCTGCAGCATGGGGGAGTTCCCAGGTCAGGGACCAAACCTGAGCCACAGAAGTGATAACACCAAATCCTTAACTGCTAGGCCACCAGGGAATGCCTATCAATTTATTTTTAATAAAAATTACAGGGCATTTCAGTTGTATTTTCTACAAATGGTGCTAGGACAATTGAATATCTACATGCATGAAGAAGAATTTATATAATTACCTCACATAACACACAAAATTTTACTCAAAATTTTTCATAGACATAATTGTAAGTGAGAGCTAAAGCTCTGAAATATTTAGAAGCAAACATAAGAGAATATCTTTGTGACCTGGGATTAAGCAAAGATTTCTGAACTATGATACCAAAAGTATAGTCCATAATGAAAATTTGACAAATTACACCTCAAAATATAAAACTTTTGCTTTTCAAAAGGCATCATCGAGAATGACAAAAGTTAAGCCATAGACTTGAGACTTAAAAATATATGAAATCCCATATTGGATAAAAGACATATGTCTAAATTACATAAAGAATTGAGAAGGGGAGTTCCTGTCGTGGCGCAGTGGTTAATGAATCCGACTAGGAACCATGAGGTTGCGGGTTCGGTCCCTGCCCTTGCTCAGTGGGTTAACGATCCGGCGTTGCCGTGAGCTGTGGTGTAGGTTGCAGACGCGGCTCGGATCCTGCGTTGCTGTGGCTCTGGCGTAGGCTGGTGGCTACAGCTCCGATTGGACCCCTAGCCTGGGAACCTCCATATGCCGTGGGAGTGGCCCAAGAAATAGCGAAAAAAAAAAAAAAAAAAAAGAATTGAGAAGGCAGAGAAAAGAAACAAAAGAAATGAGAAATGAGAAAACAAAAAAAATTTAATGGCGGACTTAACCATACACATCAATAATTACATTAAATGCAAATATTTCAACATCATTAACTCTTAGGTAAGTGCAAATTAAAACTATGATGAGATACCACTACACATGTATTAGAATGATTGAAATAAAGAATATTGGCAAAACCAAGTGTTGGTGAGGAGATAGAGCTACTGGAGTTGTCATACATTTATGGAAATATAAAATGTACAGCCACTTGGAAAAACAATTTGGCAGTTTCTTAGAAAGTTAAACATACATTTATTATATGATCCCGTGATCCTACTTATACATATTTATATACATATTTATCCCATAAAAATGAAGATGTGGAGTTCCCATCGTGGTGCATCGGAAACGAATCTGACTAGGAACCGTGAGGTTCTGAGTTCAATCCCTGGCCTCGCTCAGCGGGTTAAGGATCCAGTGTTGCTGTGAGCTGTGGTGTAGGTTGCAGACGCAGTTTGGATATGGCATTGCTGTGGCTGTGGTGTAGGCTGGCAGCAAGAGCTCTGATTTGACCCCTAGCCTGGGAACCTCCATATGCTGCTGGTGTGGCCCTAAAAGGACAAAGGACAAAAGACAAAAGACAAAAAAAAAAAAAGAAAAAAGAAGATGTATGTTCACACAAATACCTGTACACTAATGTTTATAGCAGGTCTATTTATAATTGTCAAATATTGGGAGCAACTCAAATATTCAACAAGTGAATGGATGAGAAAATTCATACATCCATGCAATGAAATACTACTCTTCAAAAGAAAAAGAAAGAAGGGGGGGGGGGGGGGGAATGGAAGGAGGGAAGGGAAAAACAGAGAGAAAGAGAAATAAATGGACACATGATTTAGGTGAATTTCTTAGTCATGCTGAGTAAAAGAAGCTGGTCTCAAAAGGCTACATACTGCCTGATTCCATCAATGTGGCATTCTTGAAGAGAAAACTATGTTGATGGAGACCAGATCATAATTTCCCAGAGATTCGGGGTGGAGGAAGGTGGAGACAGCATTGAGGAGTTTTTGTTTTGTATTCTGATTCTGGATGTTGGTTATTCAAATCTGTACCCATGTTAAAATTCATAGAGCTATTCACCAAAAAAAGTTTTTTTACTGTATGTTAATTTAAAAATAAAATAGGGAGTTCCTGTTGTGGCTTAGTGGGCTAAGAACCTGACACTGTGTCCGTGAGGATGCAGGTTCAATCCCTGGCCTCACTCGGTGGGTTAAGTATCTGATGTTGCTGTAAGCTGCAGCATAGTTCACAGATGCGGATCAGATATGGTGTTGTTGTGGCTGGGGTGTAGGCCTGCAGCTGCAGCTCTGATTCGACTCCCAGCCTAGGAACTTCCATATGCTGCAGTTTCAGCCCTAAAAAAGAAACAACAACAACAAAAAATCAAACAAGGAATAAACTACAGTTGTCCTTTAAACAATGAAGGGGTTAAGGATTCTTTCTGATTTCTCCATGCAGTCAAAAATCTGATTATAACTTTTGACTGCCCCGTAACTTGACTACTAATATCCTACTGTTGACTGGAAGCCTACAGTTAACATAAACAGTTGATTAACACATCTTTTCTATATGTATTATACACTGTGTTCTTAGAATAAAGTAACCTAGAAAAAATAAAATGTTATTCAGAAAATAATAAAGAGAAAATACATTAACAGCACATATATGAATTTATTCTTAAAAATTTGCATTAAAGTGGACCCATGCAATTCAAGCCCATGTTTTCAAGGGTCAACTACATTGATACATACAATATGGACAAATATCTGGAATTCCTGTGGTGGCTCAGTGGTTAATGAACCCAACTAGTATCCATGAGGACACGGGTTTGACCCTGACCTTGCTTAGTGGGTTAAAGATCCAGCATTGCCATGAGCTGTGGTGTAGGTCGCAGATGCGGCTCGGATCCCATGTTGCTGTAGCTGTGGTGTAGGCCGGCGGCTACAGCTCTGATTCGACCCTAGCCTGGGAACCTCCATGTGCCATGGTTGCGGCCCTAAAAAGACAAAAGACCAAAAACAAACAAACAAACAAACAAACAAAAAAAACCCAAAACAAAAAACACAATATGGACAAATATCAGAATAATTCTGTTGGATCAAAGAAATCAGGCTGAGGATGATCCCATTTTTATAAAATTCTAGAAAATGCAAACTAATCTGTAGTGATAGAAAACAGATCTGGGATTGTCAAGGGGTGGGGAGCCAAAAAAAAAAAAAAAAGTGGAGGAAGGGATTGCTAAGTGGCAGGATGGAATTTTTTGAGGGTAATTCATCTGTTCACTATCTTGATTTTGGTGAGTGTTTCACAGGTGCATACATATCCCAAACGTAATAAATTGTACACTGTAACTAAGTCCAGTTTCTCCTGTGTTAATTGTACCTCAGTAAAGCTGTAATAGAAAATACACGGGTTGCCCTCAAGGAGCACAGGAGCCAGTGACAAGGAAATAGACAGTTTTGTAACCCAGAGTTACCGGAACAAAAAGTGTGGGAGCCCAAAGCTGGAACACCCCCCACTTACCCCAACCCCCATCCAACTTAGAAATCCTCCTTGTAGCTGGTTACTGCTCATACTGTTTAGACTTTGCATCCACAGCCTGAGCAACAGAAATTACAGGGCCAGTTGATGGTAAAGCTGAGCACTCAAGAAAACTCTTCAAAATGCCCTCCTAGTCCTTATCTTTTGTCCTCATGCTGTATCAAAACCTACCACCCACAAGCTATGTGACTCTGAGCAAGTTACTTGACCTCTCTAAACCTCACTTTCCTGATCTATGGAAAATGGATAATTAAAGTTCCCACCTGGAAAATAAATGACACCAAGGCCATCAAATAACATATCCCCAACTGACCAAGGATACGTCTGAGAGGATTTTTTTTTATGCATTTGTAAATGTACACATATATTTACATCATGCATGTATACATATATTTACAACTGCCACCCCGGGTCAGGACACCATAGTCCTAAGTATGTTTGGGTACCTTCTCATCCCACTAGTTACTTCCTACGTCCAGGAGTGCCCCATTTAAGTTACGGATGGGAATGTGAGAACCTCCAAGAGTTCACTGGTGTCAGAGCTGGGGCTCTTGACAACTAGGCCAGTATTGTGACAACAAGTGCAGATTTGAGGAACCAAGGCCAGTGGGCGAACAAGAAAAGTCACTTGGGGGCTGGAGGTGGGAAAGTAGGGAGGTAGTTATGTGGGAAGCTATTTTAAGAGCCACAGATTGCTGCACTAGAGGCAGGATGAGAAGGCGGGAGGAAGTGGAGAATGAGCCGTTACACGCATCATCCCTACATCCATTCTCCCGGGTTTGTTCTTGCTGCCCACTGGGCCCATGATTAGGGTGGGGAGCAAGAAGCTGTGAGACATGGAGTAGTCAAGAGAAGGACTTGAGACAGAGGATGGGTGATCTCCAGATCTTCCAAGATCAGGGTCCCACCTGACCACTGCTGAGACTCTAATGGCTCGGTCCAAGCCAGAAGACGGAACTCAGTCCGAGAAGGTCTTGGCTGTGTCTGCTCCTGGCGAGTGAGCCACTGCGCTCAGAGTGGGGAAAGCCGGTGCTTCACCTCAGAGGTGGCGACAGTGGGTTTTGGAATTAACATCTATCAGCCACCAGAGGGTAGTGGTGGGGCATGTGAACATCCCAGAACACTGTCCCTCAGCCAAGGGACAGTAAACAGAGCTTGGCTTCCTTCAGTCTGAGCTTCCGTGTCAGACGGGCTTCATTTGTTTTCTGATATGGCTTAAGCGCCTTAAACTCTTGGGGTCACTATATGTTTAGGGGTTTCACTGGCAGCCCTGCAGCCAGTCACAGAATCTAGCTCGAGTAGGAATTCTTGGGGAAATACCTAGATCAGGCAGTAGGGGGAGCCAGGGAGCTGAGACCCTGGGTTCCTAGGTGAACATGGGAGCTGAGATCACAAAAGGGCTAAGAAAATGCTCTGTATTAGAAATGAACTGGAATTGGGAGAGAAAAGAATGGAGCTGGCAAAGTGGTACAAGAGGAAGGCAAAATGGAGAAGAGGAAAATCCACCTTAAAGGGGTGGCCACAGGACTTCAAAGACCGGGAACACGGAGTTCCCGTCATGCAGCAGTTAACAAACCCGTCTAGGACCCATGAGGATGAGGGTTCAATCCCTGACCTCGCTCAGTGGGTTAAGGATCCAGCGTTTCTGTGAGCTGTGGTGTAGGTCGCAGACGTGGCTCCGATCTGGCGTTGCTGTGGCTTTGGCGTAGGCCGGCAGCTGATTGGACCGCTACCCTGGGAACCTCCATATGCCATGGGTGAGGCCCTAAGACTAGGAACACTAATTCTCAGTTTGAGATTGCCTCTGTCAGGGTCAGCTTTGCTGTGTGAATAGGATTCAGTAGAAAGGGCTGCATTCCAGGAGCAGCACTCATAGAGTATCTGGATGGATCACAGTAAGCAGGAGCAGGGACCCAGTGGTGGTCATGCAAACACAAGGCCCCTGGGACATGCAGCTGCCTTAGTAAAGGCTGCACTTGTTCAGATGAGAGTTGGAGCCTACTCATCCAGGTCTCAGACATTTGAGTTACATGAGAGGGTTCCAGGACCATGAGGTAGCAGGTGGGGAGAAAGGAGGCAGAGACCCCAGGTCCAGGGAGCCCCCACCACCTGCAGAGATTGTGGAATTCAAAGAGGGAAGAGCTTTTCCAAAAATCAGATATGAATCTCAAGTGCAGGTAAGAAGCTGCAGGGGGTGGGAGAGGACAGAGAAGGAACCCACTAAAAGCCCTGCATAGTAAGATCCCGCCACCTTCAGCCCATCACCCTGTACCCTGTATCACCTCTCACCCTGTACCCTCTCACCCTGTACCGTGTATCACACACAGACCCAAGTTCAAGCTACCAACGCTAGAGCAATAGGCTTACTTCCTTGGTTAAACATTAATACCCTCATCTGTTTCCACAGAGATGCAAGAGTGTTGAGTTTGTCTGTTTTCTTTTTCTTTTTTTGATTTTGGCTGTGGTGTTCAGAGTCTTGATGTGGGATCCCAGTTTCCAAACCCGGGATCAAACCCAGGCTATAGTGGTGAAAGCACTGACTCTTAACCACTAGATCACCAGGGAACTCCCAAGAGATCTTTTAAGAACATGTCAGAGAGTGTCCCTCCCCTGCTTTAAACCTTCAGCGACTTCCCGTAGTAGAAGAAATGCCAAGTCCCCTCCAAGGCCTGAATGGGCCCTTCCTTCTCTCTCTGGACTTGACTCCTAATTCCCAGCTAATGTGCTCTAGCCATCTCTATCTTCCTGTGGTTATTACCTCTGTTTGGCTGTTTCTTTTCTCTCAGCCTTCTCTCGGCTGGTTCTTTCTCATCATTAGCACCGAGGCCTCCCCTGACACATAAGGTGGCCCATGCTCCCCAGTACACCCCAGTCTCCCTCTGTCACATCAGAACTGAGCCCTTATCACTATCTGAAATGGCCTTTCAGAAATTCAGTGACTTCTTCAACTATGGTGTAAACAGCTCGAGGGCAAGGCCTTGCTTGTCATCTTCACTATTAATCCTTTGTGCCTGGCACGTAAAGATGCTCAGTGATATTTTTTGAAAGAATAAATGTTTATTCAACTCTATAAGTAGGTTTGAATATCACTTCCAACTTATAGAAAGGGAAACTGAGGCCTAGAAAGGTTAGTTAACTTGCCCAAAGAAGACGCAGTAGAATTTGAACTCAAGTAACATGACCTTCATGCTCACACCGTGACATGTGGTTATTTTCTTCTACCTTTGTTTGTTTTTTTTCTGGACAGCACTTACCACAGTTTGCAACTGTTTTGTTTGCTTGTTGGCTGACCCCTCTGCTGGTGTAATGCTGCTAGAACAGGCCTGTGTCCTGCTTCCTGCCATGTTGTCAGTGCTGAGAACCATACCCGGTACATCACAGGTGCTTGGTAAGTGTTTTCTGGGTAATGGATAAACAAGTACATGGCTAGACAAGCAACAGTTGGATGTAGAGGAATTGAGGGCACAGTGAGGGCAGATGTCCCCAGGTCCCAGCTGGAGTCCTTGCTCAGAGCCCAGCAGTGCTGTCGCTGTGGCAGAAGGCTTCTTTGGGGGCAGGTGCCAGCAGCCTTGCTCGCTCTTTTGGTGAGAATCACCACCTCCATGACTTTTCAAACTTGGCGTTATTTCCCAACGAGGTGCCGGGATTTGGCCTTTGCTCCTGACCACAGCCGAGGGTCCAGCCTGTCCAGTGGGGTGATAGCCAGGGTTCCGGGTGGATCTGTGTAAACGGCTTCACTTCCCACTCATTACATTATGTCAGCACCTTTTTCAGCTTCTGAGAAACAGGAAGCATCATGATGTATGGTGGGGTTTGAAAGGATGATAAGAGACATAATCACACTTCTTTGGTTTGGGTATGGAGGGCTGGGGTTCCTGTTTCTTCTAATTCTAACGCATCATCTTTTCCCTTAAGCCAGAATTCTGGAGGATGAGGACTGTGTGGAAAATATGCTTTAAGGGGGAAAAAAGAGCAAGAGTATGAGAGCTTTAAAATTATTCTTATGGGAGTCCCCGTTGTGGCTCAGTGGTTAAAGAATCTAAGAACCATGAGGTTTCGGGTTCGATCCCTGTCCTTGCTCAGTGGGTTAAGGATCCAGCATTGCCATGAGCTGTGGTGTAGGTCGCAGACACGGCTCGGATCCCACGGTGCTATGGCTGTGGTGTAGGCCGGGGGCTACAGCTCTGATTCCACCCTAGCCTGGGAACCGCCATGTGCCATGGTTATGGCCCTAGAAAAGGTGAAAAAAAAAAAAAAAAAGACCAAAAAAAAAAAAGTGAAATACACCCAGGCCCTAGTTACAAAGCAATCAAAGCAATCAGATACACCACAGTACCAAGAGCTGGAGCAGTGACTGTGCAGAAAGAGCTCACAGAGAGGCCAGAGACGGAGAGCCTCAGATAGGCCTGAAGGCAAGGCAGCCCCTTTCCTAGCATCTGGGGATTTGAATGATAAAGAGTTCCCTGAATCAAGAGAAAAATCTCCCGTGATTCTGGGAGTGGCTCACTGAGCCCAAACTGTCTGGTGTAGGCCAGCGGCTACAGCTCCGATTTGACCCCTAGCCTGGGAACCTCCATATGCCACGGGAGTGGCTCAAGAAAAAAAGGCAAAAAGATAAAATTATTCTTATGAAACATACTTACAAAATCAAACATAATGTACATGCACAGTTTAAAGTTTAACAGAATAAAAACTCTTAGTCTCACCACCTTTGAAGACACTGCACGATGAAGGTCTCTCTTCCACAGCATCTATTCCCTCCCCACCAGGGGTAACCACTGTCTTAATTTTTGGTTAACTGTTTCTTTGATGTTCTTTATAGTTTTGTCACATAAGTAAATATCCCCAAATTGTATATGATTGTATTTTGCTGATTTTTTTTTTTTTTTTTGGCCTCGCCTACAACATGTGGAAGTTCCCCGCCTTGGATCAAATCCGAGCCACACCTTGCCAGATCCAAACCCACTGTGCCATAGTGGGAGCTATATTTCACTGATTTTTGACTCTTCATAAATGGAATCATGTTGGATGTATTTAAAACTGGCTTTCTTGCTGAACAAAATGTTTCCAGACTCATCCGTGTCACCCCATGTAGCTGTCCACTCATTTACTCTTCTGTACTTGCTTTACTGTAATCTGGTGAATGAATAAACCACAATTTATCTGCTTAGGGATATTTACACCCCCCCCCCATTTTAGCTGTTAAAACAATGATGCAAAAAGGACATTAGATAAATAACAAGGAAATCTGAGTAAGGTAGAAAATTTAATTAATCCTAACATATCAGTGTTGGTTCATCCATGTAGCAAATGTACATTACTTATATAAGATGTAATAATAGGGAAACTGGGTATGGCGTACTCTCTGTTCTCTCCTCACAATTTCTCTGTAAATCTAAAATAAAACTTCAGGGCTGTTATGAACATCCTTGCTTACAGCTTCTGATATACACGTGCAAGAATTTCTTTAGAATACATAGTCGCTTGAAAGTCTGGGTCAAAGAGTACGTGCATCTTCAGTCTTACTAGGCACTACATTTCCAAAGTAACAGTTGACTGTCCCGCTTACACTTACACTTGACATTGTGTAAGAATTCCTTTTACTTCACATCCTGGGCAAGACTTGTAATAGCTAACTTTTTCGTTTTTGCCAGTCTGGTGGGTGTGAATGTTATCTCATTGTGGTTGAATTTTGCATTTCCCCTGACTACTAACAAGGTTGAGCATCTCTTTATGTGTTTACTGGCTGTCTGTATTTCCTGTTCTGAGAAATGCTTATTCATGTCATTTACCTTTTTTTTTTTTTCGAGTGGGTTATTTATCTTTTTCTTAATGAATATGAGGACTTTATTACACATTCTGGAAATGAATCCTTTGTCTTTTATACATGGTACAAATATTTGTCTTAGTTTGTGACTTATCTTTTCATTCTTTATGGTAAATTTGAGGAATATTGACGACATTAATCTTTTCCTTAACCGTCTATACTGTGTGGGTTTATTTATGAAATCCTTCTGTCGGTGCTGGAGAACTCCTGTTTGCACCTTCAGACCCTCTCCCACCCCTTCTTTAGTCTTTTTTGTTTCCTGGGAAGCAGACCTGTCTGGACTACATTAATGACTTATTTGCTCAGGACTCCCCATTGGGTTGGCAGTCAAAAGGCAGGAGCTCGGTAGAGTCAGGGCACATGTTCTCCCAGCTCTCTCCTTGCAAGGCTGCTGCATGCAGGCATGTCTCTTGACTGTCTTCTATTACAATCCTCATGTTTATTAGTACTACTTATAAAATCTTATTGCAAAGTCCAGGACATTCAGCCACAGTTTCTAATACAAATAGAATGAGTGTTATCCAGGGCCACCATTAGCCCATGTAAAGTTTTTGTGCAAATTGGAAGAAAAAGCCTCTTTCTCAAGATACTTTACTTCTATCTGGTAGGAAATCATCATGATACATATTCAAATCTACAATGTCTATGATGTAAATGGTGCTTTCTGGGATTGTGCATTGCACATATGGTGGTCCTGCTGGCATTCTTATACTGTCCCTGCTTTCAAAGGGTTGCTTTTGATGTATCACTATTGAGCACAGTATTTGCTATAATCTTATCAGCTTAAAGAAAGATGTTTCTATTTCAACTTTGCTAAAAGGATTTTAAACTTCAGTAATAGTTTTTTCATTGATATAATGTGATTTATCTCTTTAATTAGCTAACGTGGTAAATTAATATATTTTCTTTTTTGTTAATGATTTTGATTTTTTTCCATTATAGCTGGTTTACAGTATTCTGTCAATTTTCTACTGTACACCAAGGTGACCAGTCACACATGCATATATACATTCTTTTTCTTACATTATCCTCCATCATGCTCCATCATAAGTGACTAGATATAGTTCCCAGTGCTATACTGCAGGATCTCATTGCTTATCCATTCCAAAGGCAATTGTTTGCATCTATTATCCCCAGATTCCCAGTCCATCCCACTCCCTCCCCCTCCCCCTTGGCAACTACAAGTCTGTTCTCCAAGTCCCTAAGTTTCTTTTCTGTGGAAAGGTTCATTTGGGCTATATATTAGATTCCAGATATAAGTGATATAATATGGTATTTGTCTTCCTCTTTATGACTTACTTCACTTATCATGAGAGTCTCCAGTTCCATCCATGTTCCTGCAGATGGTATTAGTCTGTTCTTTTTTATGGCTGAGTAGTATTCCATTGTGTACATATAACACATTTTCTTTTTCTTTTTGTCTTTTGTCTTTTTAGGGCTGCATCTGAAGTGGAGGTTCCCAGGCTAAGGGTCTAATCAGAACTATAGCTGCAGGTCTACGCCAGAGCCACAACAACTTGGGATCTGAGCTGCATCTGTGACCTATACCACGGCTCATGGCAACGCCGGATCCTTAACCCACAGAGCAAGACCAGGGATCAAACCTCATGGTTCCTAGTCGGATTTGTTTTCACTGGCCACTAAGGGAACTCCGTATACCACATTTTCTTAATCCATTCATCTGTCGATGGACATTTAGGTTGTTTCCATGTCTTGGCTATTGTGAATAGTGCTGCAATGAGCATATGGGTGCACGTGTCTTTTTCAAGAAAATTTTTGTCCGGATATATGCCCAAGAGTGGGATTTCTGGTTCATATTGTATTTCTATATATAGTTTTCTGTGGTACCTCCATACTGTTTTCTATAGTGGTTGTACCAATTTACATTCCCACCAACAGTGCAGGAGGGTTCCCCTTTCTCCACATCCCCTCCAGCATTTGTTATTTGTGGGCTTATTAATGATGGCCATTCTGACTGGTGTGAGGTAGTATCTCATAGTAATTTTGATTCACATTTCTCTAATAATCAGTGATGTTGAGCATTTTTTCATGTGCTCATTGGCCATCTGTATATCTTCTTTAGAGAAATGTCTATTCAAATCTTTTGTCTATTTCTCAACTGGGTTGTTGATTTTTTTTCTGTTGAGTTGTATAAGTTGTTTGTATATTTTAGAGATGAAGTTCTTGTCAGTTGCATCATTTAAAACTATTTTCTCCCATTCTGTAGGTTGTCTTTTTGTTTCTTTTATGATTTCCTTTGCTGTGCAAAAGCTTGTCAGTTTGATTAGGTCCCATTGGTTTATTTTTGCTTTTATTTCTGTTGCCATTAATAGATTTTCTAATGTTGAATCTTGAATTCCTGAAACAAACCCAACTTGGTTTATTATGTAATATCTTTTTATACATGCTGGCTTTAAATTGATAATATTTTCGTTTACAGATTTTGGCATCCATGTTCATGAGTAAGTATAGGATTGTAATTTTCTATTCTTTTTTTTTTTTTTAATCTTTTTTAGGGCTGCACCTGCAGCATATGGAAATTCCCAGACTAGGGGTCAAATCAGAGCTATAGGTGCCGGCCTACACCACAACTACGGCAACACCAGATCCGAGCTGTGTTTGCAACCTGCACCACAGCACATGGCAATGCTGAATCCTTAACCCACAGAGTGAGGCCAGGGATCGAACCCACGTCCTCATGGGTACCAGTCAGGCTTGTTACCACTGAGCCACAATAGGAACTCCTAATTTTCTATTCTTATACAGCCCCCTCTGATTTTATTATAATATAAATTAGCTTCATTAAATCAAAAATATTCCATTCTCTTTTTTGTAAAAGTTTATGTATGTGTGGAAGTACATGTTATTTGAAAGTTTGGAAAGACCTATAAATCTGTCTGGTCAGCCTTTGTGTATTCTTCGTGGGAAGACTTTACATGATTAGCTCAATTTCTTTAATAATTACAGAACCCTTCCAATTTCCTTTGTCTTCTTGCATCAGTTTTGAGAATTCCTGTTTGTATTGGGTACATTTTTGTGTACCTTCTCAGAGTTTCTCCCTTTCACTTGCAGATATAGATGAAGTGTCACACTGTGTGGAATGAGGTCTGGCTTCTTATGTGGCCACCAGTGACTAGGTGATGTAGTTCAGAAGTTCGGGGAAGTAAGCTCCTGTGGAGTAAACCTTGACCAATGGGATAGGGGAGAGAAAAGGGAACCTAGCATATCAGTGCCCCTAGCATATCAGTGCCCCTCTCCTTTGCCCTTTCTCAGCACTGTTCTCAGGTCTACTTTCTCCTTTCAACCCTTCTGGAGCAATCTGTGTGACTAGCAAACATACCTCCTGAGACTTGCTCTTTCTTCCTGCCTTGGAGTGAAGTTTTGGCCAGTCTATCACCTGACATTGCTGCACATCTTTCTTCCCTCATTTCCCCCTTTTCCTCAGCCTCAGCAACCTAGGCTTATAACTCCTGTATAAAGTGTCAGCACTTTAATCCTTGCCTCAGGCTCTGCTTTCTGAGACCTGAGCTATGACAGTTGGTATCAGGTATAATGAACACTTGGGATGAAATTTGTAAGTTGGATTGCTCAGCTCTCTAAAACAATAGGAACCTATCACTGAGAATAAGTAGGTTGGCAATAACTTCTGACACACAGTGACTCCGAGATTTCTTAAGCTTTAAACTCTGGTTAATTTGGATGAAGGGCAGATGGAGGTCAAGGCAATGGCAGGTAAAGTGGCTGGGATTTATGGGAAACATTTTACCATGTAAGTTACAGGGACAGCAGCGTACACTGACTCTTCTGAAACCACTAGAGACCTTACTAAAAGAGAATAACAAGCTCAGGGCATCTCATTCCAATAAGATATGCTCTGAATACTTGAAGATGTCTATACAACTTTAAAGGAGACCTTTACCTCCTATAGCTGTAGGGCAGACTGAGCTGAAAATTAAGCTCAGGGTCTGATGATTTGCAGGTCTTTGTAGATCTTCAAGGGAGAATAGTGCATACTTTTGACATTCTTCTTAGGCAAAGTTGGGGATCTTATAGGAAATAATGAGATCTGGGATAGGAAATTTTGGTGGGAAAACCTGAGACTCTTGAAACCCTTTCTTCTGAAGCCTCCTTAATTGGCATCCTCAGCCCTTTCCCCGCTTACCAGAGTAGAGTAGCTTTTGCTTGCTGGAGATAGGCTCATCATTTCTTTGAAACATGTGCTTCACACAGTGACATTTGTTGTCCTCACGACCCTCCCTCAACACCCCTCATTGTCTCCAGGCCAATAATCAGAGTCATATCTCAGATAACCTGTGTCAATTAGGGCCCAATCAGGAGACAGAAACTATACCAGTTACTATATATATAAAATGCAGAAGTTCCCAGGCCAGGGATCGAACCCAGGCCACAGCAGCAACCTGAGCACAACAGCAACAATGCGGGATCCCCAACCTGCTAGGCCACCAGGGAGTTCCTACACTATTAACTTTCTTTTTTTTTCTTTTTTAAAATTACAGTTGATTTACAATATTGTGCCATATACCAGTTACTTTAATAGAGATAATTGAATGTAAATAATTGTTAAGCAGGTATTAGAGAACTGGAGAGGCAAAAGGGAACAATAAGGTATTTTACGAAGGGAACAACCGTGGAAGGCAGCTACCACCCCAATGGCTGAGGAGCAAAGGGAAGAGGCTAAAAATACAAAAACCTAGAGACTTGGGGGGCCTGAGACTCAGATCTCTGAGGAAGGGGCACTGCCCTACTGGTAGTAGTGTTTCTGAGATCAGAATTGGGAATGGGATCCAGACCTCTGAGGGGGTGTTAATTGTCTGATGCTGGCGTCTCAGAGGGAAATGAGGTTGCTGAGATTCTATGAATGTCAGAAAAACTGCACACTCTAGTCAGTTGTTGTTCCTGGAAGAAACTGCTGTCAGGGTTAACCTTAGAACCAGGCATAGAAATATCAAAGACGGGAGGAGGAAAGAAAAACAATGACTGGGAAGTAAACAGTAAGGAGCAAGCCCCTTCTCCCTGCAGCCTCCTAGTTTAGCACCTGCTGCAGGTAGATTCTAGCAGAGAAGCAGCTGGCAAAGGAGAACTGGGTTCCAGCAGAGTAGGGAAGGTAGGTTTGCAGCTGAAGGACAATAGCTTTACAACTGACATAAAGCTTTGGCAGGGGAGTGTAAGACCTGCAGGGGCTCATTAATGTGTACCGACAGAATGCAGAGCACAGGTGTTTCCATTGTGGCTCAGTGGTTAACGAATCCAACTAGGAACCTTGAGGTTTCGGGTTCGATCCCTGTCCTTGCTCAGGGGGTTAAGGATCCAGTGTTGCCGTGAGCTGTGGTGTAGGTTGCAGACACGGCTCAGATCCCGCGTTGCTGTGGCTCTGGCGTAGTCTGGTGGCTATAGCTCCGATTCGACCCCTAGCCTTGGAACCTCCATATGCCGAGGGAGCTGCCCAAGAAATGGCAAAAAAAAAAAAAAAAAAAAAAAAGAACGCAGAGCACAGTGGACCTGAAGCTGTCAAGAGGAACTTAGGTCTGAGTAGGGTTGAATTCATTGATGTGACGGCTACTCACTGTGAGTCAAGATTTAAAGTTTTGGCAAGGACACCTAGAGCCCATCTTGACATTTTGCTGGAATGGCTCTTTGAACTCTGACTCAGATGGTGGCCTACAGGGTATGAAATGGAGATGCCAGTGCTTCCTTTCCAAAGTGTTGAAGCTCTGACTATGTTCCCCAGAGGGCTCAGAGAACACTCCTTCACTAACATAGCAAGGGATGCCCTGGTGAGGAGAAACAGGCATCATTGCATAGCTTGGTAGTGGATATTCAAGCTGGCCTGATGGTGGGGGATGCTGCCAATGACCTGGGCTCCCCAGGATCTGTGGGTGTGATGGGATCCCACGGAGGTCAGATTGGGGGCATTTAATCATCAGAGGCAAGATGGGCATAATTACGATAGTCAGCAGCAGGGCTGTAGTGGCAGTCACAGTGCCTGGATCTTCGACCCTCATGGATTTATAGTAGTGGTTATTACAGTAAGTTGTACCCAGAGGCAGGAGAAGCAAATCAACATGCTATTCAATGTAGAGTCTTCCCTCATTATTGGCAAGGAATTGGTTACAGGACCCATTGGTTAACCAAACTCAGGGATGCTCGAATTCCTCCTAAAAAATGGTGTCGTACAGTTGGCCCTCTCTATCCGCAGGTTCACATCTCAAGGATATTCATGGATAAGGAGGGCCACCTGTGTATGTAGTCAGATAAAATCAAGAGCTTGTGCATAGAGGCCTAAAATCAGCCCTCCAGTGGAAAATCAGACCCTTCATCCATTTCCCAGATCTAAGGGAGTTCATAACCCCCTGTCCATTTATTAAACAGGAGAATCCTACAGCCCCACTGTGTGTATATGCAATAAACTCTCCTCAGTTCTTTACCAAAGCAACCCAGAGCCATCCATCAGAATAACCATGCACTGGTAAAGGAGATACTCAGACTCTTCAAAAATTGATACATAGGAGGTCTGAACTGACAGTGACATTTGGAAAACCTAAACTCCACTGTGATTTTCTGGTTAGAACAGAACTTACATAGAAAAAGTGATAAATGGAGCTTTGACATAACCCTTTTTTTTTTTACACCCTGTGATTACTTTTCTAGTTCTTTAAAAAAAGTTTTTTATAGGCATATACTTGACTTAACAATGCTGTGTTAGTTTCAGGTGTACAACAAAGTAAATCAGTTATACATATACACATATCCATTCTTTTTCAGATTCTTTTCCCATGTAGGTTATTACAGAATATTGAGTAAATTTCCCTGTGCTCTATGGCAGGTCCTTGTTAATTATCTATTTTATATATACTCATGTGTATATATTAATTCCAAACTCCTAATTTATCCTTCCCCTCCACCTTTCCTCTTTGGCAACCATAAATTTGATTTCAAAATCTGTGAGTCTGTTTCTGTTTTGTAAATATGTTATTTTGTGTCATTTTAAAATTAGATTCCACATATAAGTGATATCATATGATATTTATCTTTGCCTGACTTACTTCAATTAGTATGATAACCTCTGGATCCATCCATGTTGCTGCAAATGGAATTATTTCATTATTTTTAGGGCTGGGTACCACATTGTATATCCGTACCACGTCTTCTTTATCCATCCTTCTGTCGATGGACATTTAGGTTGTTACCATGTCTTGGCTATTGTAAATAGTGCCAAAATGAACATTGGGCTGCATGTATCTTTTTGAATTATGATCTTATTTGGACATATGCCCAGGAATGGGATTGCTGGATCACGTGCTGGTTCTATTTTAAGTTTTTAAGGAAACTCCATACTGTTCTCTGTAGTGGTTATACCAATTTATAGTCCCACTAACAGTACAGGAAGGGTTCCTTTTCTCCACACCCTTTCCAGAATTTATTGTTTGTTGACTTTTTCATGATGGCCGTTCTGACTGGTATGAGATGATACTTTGTGATTTTGTTTTGTTTTGTTTTGTTTATGGCTGCACACATGCCATATGGAAGTTCCTGGGCAAGGGATTGAATCCAAGTCATAGTTTTGACCTATGCTGAAGTTGTGGCAACACAGATCCTTAAATCCACTGCACCACGCTGGGATGGAACCCATGCCTCGATGGCAACCCAAGCCCCTGCACTGCTCACAGCTATGGCATGGGTTCAATCCTTGGCTGCAGAACTTCCGCATGAGTGGGCATGGTCAAAAAACAACAAAACAAAACAACCTAAAAATGTTTTTAGTTCATCCTTATTTTTGAAGGAAATTTTCACTGATCTTAGAAGTCTAGGTTAACAGTTTTTTCTAGCACTTTGAAAATAACATTCTGCAGTTACTGGGCTTTAATTTTATGCTATTGAAAAATTTCACTGTAACTGCTCTAACAGGCAACCTATCTTTTCTCTCTAGCTGCTCTTAAGGGTGTTTGTTTGTTTGTTTGTTTGTTTTCTCCTTTGGTGCTCTGGGTTTTTACTATGATGTATCTAGGTATGAGTTTCCTTTAATTTATCCTGCTTGGAATCACTAGATGTCCTCAATCCATGGATTGTTATTTTCATCAATACTGGAAAATCCTCAGCCACTATTTCCTCTTCCCTATTCTCTTTGCTCTGTCTTTCTAGAGCTCTGATTAGATACCTGTAAGATGTTCTCCTTTTATTCTCTGTATCTCCTGTGACTTCTTCCTATGTATGTTGGGGATGCAGAGGAATGGCCCGACAGTGGGTTGCAGAGTAGATGAGTGGCAAGACCCATCAGAAAGCTGTCTGGCATTTGCCTTGGACTTCGGGGTCACTTGTTAGAGGGAATGTTCTCAGAGAGAAATGTTCACTGGAACATGGGCCCGCACAGGAGTGAAGCTGCTGGCTGAGCACACACCAGGGTGCCTTGACATTTGCCTGACCTGCCTGAGAGGTCCTGGCAGAAGCTACTTTGTGCAAATGTCCATGCTGCACTAGATCGGAAAAACCCTGGGGCCTCCTGGGTTGGTTTTTCCACACATGTACCACACTTTGATTTTCAGATGTACAGCCTGCTGTTTCTAACTTCTGTGGGTTCCTGAAAGGGAGAGGAAAATGTGATCTGTCTTCCCCTGGTAGAGGCGGCCTCTGCACCATCCCAGAGGCCAGAGGGAAATGTTTCCTTTTAATGTGTATGTAGTTTGGACTGAATTGTATTCTCCAAAATTCACATGTTGAAGCCCTAACCCCTGGTACCTCAGAATGTGATTGTATTTGGAGACAGAGCTTTTAAAGAGGTACATTAAAATGGGGTTGTTAGGGTGGCCCCTAACCCAATCTGGCTGGTGGCCTTATAAAAAGAGGCGATTGGTCCACATAGAAAGATACCGGAGATGCACATGCCCAGAGGAAAGGCCACAGGAGGATGAGAAGGCAGCCCAGGAAAACCACTTCTCAGGAAGACAACCCTGCCAGCACCTAGATCTTGGACTTCCCAACAAATTAATACAGTGAGCACCTTCCTTAAACTGTGTGTCGTCACCCTGCTAGTCTGTCAGCAGAGCAGGACTGGACTAGGCTTGGAGAATTTTTTTTCCTATTTTTCAGGGCCACACCTGCAGCATATGGAAGTTCCAAGGCTAGGGGTCAAATCAGAGCTACAGCTGCCAGTCTATACCATAGCCACAGCAACGCTGGATCTGAGCCACATCTGCAACCTGCACCACAGCTCACGGCAATGCCAGACTCTCAACCCACTCAGCAAGGCCAGGGATTGAACCTGTGTCCTCATGGATACTAATTGGGTTTATTTCCACTGCTCCACAACAGGAACTCCAAGGAATTTGCTCTCTGGAGTCCCTGCAGGAATTTTTGTGATTATACAGCAGTGGTGAGGGGTGAGTATTCCTAAGGTAAAGTGGCCAAGTCAGATGGCTCCATCTCAGTGTTTCTTCAGATTTTAGAGACACCTGAGCATTGATTTCTCTGCTCAGAGGTAACTTGTCACATGGAAATTTTTGGCTTCTGTACTTGAAAATGTGCAAAAGTGTTTGAAGGGAGATGGCTCAACAAAGCACCTGCCAGGTTGCCTGGGTATCTGTGGTTTATCACTTAGCTTCTGGTTTGGGGTGACTGAGATTTATGGGATGATGTGAGAGTGGTCCAATTTCTTAGGGACCAGTTGTTGGTATGCTGGCCACTGGCCTGGGCATTTCACATTGAAGGTAATGATTATGTTGGGTCTCACTGGCTTATTTCCGAAAAGGGCAGGGTATGTTCTTGAGGGAAGCAGTCTTTCTTTGTTCCTGGTGGAACAAATAAGCACAAGACTAGCCAAAAAACTAAGTAAAGCATGGGTGTAGTGACAGTGGGCACATTGAATGAGTTTCCTATCTTTGCAGGTCTGATCTTCTGGACCTGGATGAGTCTTACTCTCTTACTCACTGAGTCAGGTGGACAGGTTGGAGGAAAATAGCCTCCATGATCTAGTGAACTGCTAGACAAGGTCAATGCTAAAGAAACATGCCTGTGCCTCCTCTGACCCACAGTGGAGTGCAGAAACAGGCAAAGACAGGATTCTATGCACAAGTGCACTCTTGCTCCATCCTTGTTCTCCTCCTTTCTTGCCTTTTTTTTTTTTTTTTGGTCTTTTTGGTATTTCTTGGGCCGCTCCTGAGGCATATGGAGGTTCCCAGGCTAGGGGTCCAATCGGAGCTGTAGCCACTGGCCTACGCCAGAGCCACAGCAACGCAGGATCCGAGCCGTGTCTGCAACCTACACCACAGCTCACGGCAACGCCGGATCCTTAACCCACTGAGCAAGGGCAGGGACTGAACCCGCAACCTCATGGTTCCTAGTCGGATTCATTAACCACTGAGCCACAACGGGAACTCCTCATCCTTTCTTTCTCCTGAAGACACTTAAGAGTGCCAGTTACTGTGCCAGTTGGATGTGATGATCAGCTATCTTTTCTACTTCACTGATTTCTTAAGGCCAAGAGACTAAGATTTCCTCAGAAATCATGAAAGATTTAGAATGAGACATGCCAGGGTTTGAATCCTAACAGTATCACTTATTTGCTGCGTGACCTTGGTCAATAATTTAAACTCTCTGAGCCTTTGATTCCATGTCATAAAAAAGAAATAATGTTATCCTATATTGGCTTGTGATGAAAATGAACTGAGATAATGCTGTAAGATGTCTAGGGAAGTCTTAGTCCTGGTAAGTGGTCAGTAAACAGTAGTTTGGTCCCCTTCCTTGGCAAAACACTGGGACATTGTGAACATTTTTTAAGGGTCTGTTGTGTTAGATATTAGTGTTACTCTACAGTATTTCTGATTCTGTTCTGCTTCTGGGCACATGGGAGAATTGCATTTCCCTCACCCCTTTAAGGTACTCATGGCAGTATGACTTGATCTAACAAATGCGATGTAAGTGGAAGTCTTTAAGAACTCAAGTGTGAGTCTCCATGATGCTTGTTCTCTGCCAAGGGAATTGCAAAATACTGTTGATGTAATGGCACCATAAAATGGAAATCCGGGAACACCAATCTAGCACATGGAGGACAGTTGCTCTGTAGGTCTGCCCAGACCACACTCATGGTAGACTTTATGTGATTAAGAAACAAATCACCTATATCAGTATTGGGAGAAAGAACAAATTCCCCAAAACTAGTCCAGTCCTTCCCTGCTGACAGACCAGCAGGGTGATGATACATGGTTGAAGGAAGGTACACACTGGGACTGAGAGGTGGTTTGTTACTGAAGCATCATCTAAACTCTTCTGACTGATACGTATACAGAGATGTATAAGATGAACCCGAAAATGCTGCAATATAAAAACAAGAGCTCTGGGAGTTCCTTCTGTGGTGCAATGGGTTAAAGATCTGGTGTTGCTGCAGCTGTGGCATAAGTCACAGCTGAGGCCTCGATTCAATCCCTGGCCTGGGAACTTCCGTATGCCTTGGGTGTGGCCATAAAAAAAATAATAATAAAAACAAAAGTTCAGATAGAGGAATGTTCAAAGTAATGCAGGCCACCAAGAAGGGAGCCCCTGATTCTGCTGGGCTTGGCGAGGAGAGAATCAGAGAGGAGGTGGCATTGGAGGGGACTGTGAGAGACAAAAGAGAGGGTCAAATGAAAAGATCTAAAGAACAATGATAGGTTCCCTACATGGGAAGGGACAGCTGAACGGAGGCAGTGTGGGCAAAGGCACAGTAAAACGTCATAGTGTCTTCTAGGAGGAAGAGGAGCTAGCCTTCCTGATAGAACTTGTCCCCAGTTAATGTTTGCCATGTAGAACATCATTTCATAGAACCTGCAATACTTACTCGATACAATGCTTTCTACCAATACTTACATAGGGAAAATATTAGGTATATGTTCCCCAAACTCCATGTGTTTTTAAATGAAGTGATGAGGGACAGAGCTCAACAGAGAAAGCCTTTAGGTTTGTTCCAAATATAATTGGTAGCATATCAGCATTCATAGAAGACAACTGGAAAGGCTCTGAATATCAACTAAGGGGACCTATAGCATATTATGTAGATAAAGTAGCCATATTAGTGGTTTAGGGACAAGAAATATGGTTTTAAATATTTTGCATCCTTATTTTTCCACAGTTTATTAGCTAAATAAACCCAGAAATATCTATTTTAAAAAATTTTACGACCTGTTAGCTTGTTGCTTATATATAGGCATTTTACTGTGTTTTATGTTTTGGAAAGTTGTTTGAGGATTTTGAATTTAGATGTAATACACTAAAACTTTGCCATTTAAAATAATGGAAATGGGGCTCCTGGTTGGCGTTTTTTTGCAAACATTCAGTGAGAGATGCCTGAATTTCTGAATGGCGGGGCTTGGAGGGGACAGAGGTCTAACCCGAGAAGGAGCTAGACCTGAGACAGCAGTGAGATAGAGCTTTATGCTCA
Organism: Phacochoerus africanus; assembly: GCF_016906955.1. Classification (NCBI taxonomy): domain Eukaryota; kingdom Metazoa; phylum Chordata; class Mammalia; order Artiodactyla; family Suidae; genus Phacochoerus; species Phacochoerus africanus. The sequence continues at coordinate 134,803,368 of NC_062547.1, forward strand.
GCAGTGACATATGGACATGAATGTATTTTATCAATAGTCCTGACCTGACAGGTGTGGAGAGAGCCTGAGGTAGGGGGCTGGTGATGGCTGAGTGTAGATGACAGGCAAGGGCCTCAGGTGAGGCAGCAGTGATGGAAAGGGGAGTTGGAGAGGCATTTCAGAGGCTGGACGGTGGATGGAAGGGCACAGAGGCTAAATAAAAGTCAGGGAGGTTTCCAGACAGGTGATGGGAAGGTAGTCATGGTTATATGAGCCAAATAGGGAACCTTAAAAGAAGAAGAGAAAGAAGGACAAGGAGGAACAGCCGCAGGCTTCAGGGGCTGAGGATGGATGACAAAGAGGGCCTTTGGTTTCGATAACTTGTATCGAGGTGTTCTCTGGGATGCCTCGGCTGTGTTCCTCCAACACCCAGCCTAATATTCTCACTCTGAGTCCTCCCACTGGACAATGACAGCATCATCACTAAAATAGAATGTAAACAGATGCTCTTCTATTGAGGTAAGTGTTCGAGGGGAAAAGCAACACTCATCCTGTAACCTGGAGTCTGCCACATCCCTCTCCTCTGATGCCCTAGGTTCTGGAGCCCCGCCATAGTCAGGCTTGAGTGAGGAGGCAGTTGATGTAACTTGTAGGAATCCCACTCTCTCTAGCCAGGGGCCATCTGGTTGCCTTTGCTTCTATAGGAACCATAGAATCAGCTGGAGAATTGTTGTTTCTGCCTTAAAATCTTTGCTATGCCTAAGAAGTACCATTTTGGTTAGTTGCTTACAGCCCTGAGTGCTTTTAGTTTCTCTGAGACCTGGTAGATTAATAAGAGTTTATCAGTGGGACTTTAGTTGAAATATTCCAACCTTAAATCTACAGTAACTGTAGTGGACCTTGATAAAGAAGTGGGGAAGGAGTTCCCATCGTGGTGCAGTGGTTAACGAATCCAACTGGGAACCATGAGGTTTTGGGCTCCATTCCTGGCATTGCTCGGTGGGTTAAGGATCTGGCATTGCCGTGAGCTGTGGTGTAGGTCGCAGACGCAGCTCGGATCCTGCATTGCTGTGGCACTGGGGTAGGCCGGTGGCTACAGCTCTGATTTGACACCTAGCCTGGGAACCTCCATATGCCTCGGGAAGCGGCCCTAGAAAAAAGGAAAACACACACACACACACACAAACAAGTGGGGAAAATGACCTTTTTCCTCCAAATTAATTTTGTTTTTATTTTTTAAAGTGAAGTATAGTTGATTTACAATATTATACTAGTTTCAGGTGTACAGCATAGTAATTCAAAGTTTTTTAAGATTATATACTCCATTTATAGTTATAATAAAGTATTGACTATATTCTCTGTGCTTACAATATATCCTTATAACTTTTTATTTTATTTTAAAAATTATTTTTTTTATGCCATTCAGTGGCATGTGGAAGTTCCTGGGCCAGGGATTGAATCTGAGCCACAGCTGCGACCTAGGTGATAATGGCTAGAGCCTTTAACCAACTGCACTGGGCCAGGGATTGAACCTGAGCCTCTCCAGCAACCTGAGCCTCTCCAGCAAAAAAAAAGTAGTCAGATACTTTTTTTTTTTTTTGTCTTTTTAGGGCTGCGCCTGTGGCATATGGAAGTTCCCAGACTAGGGGTCACATCGGAGCTACAGCTACAGCCCTTAGCTACAGCTGCAGCCCTATGCCACAGCCGCAGCAACGTGGGATCTGAGCCATGTCTGTGACCTACGCCATAGCTCATGGTAACTCTGGACCCTTAACCCACTAATCAAGGCTTGAGACTGAACCTGCATCCTCATGGATGCTAGTAGAGTTCATTACCGCTGAGCCACAGCAGGAATTCCTGCAGCCAGATTCTTAACCCACTCTACCACAGCTGGAACTCCTATATGTGCCCCTTAGTTCCCTACCCCTGTATTCCCTGCCCCCTTCTCTCTCCCTGCTGGTAACCCCTGGTTTGTTCTCTATGTATCTGTGAGTCTGCTTCTTTTTTGATATATTCACTACTTTAATTTTTTTAGATTCCACATATAAATGATAACCTATGGTATTTGTCTTTCTCTGTCTTACCTATTTCACTAAACATATTACTCTCCAGGTCCATCTATGTTGTTACATATGGCAAAATTTCATTCTTTTTTTATGGCTGAATAATATTCTTGTGTGTGTGTGTATCACATCTTTTTCTCACATCTTCTTTATCCATTCATCTCTGTCTCTTTTTTTTTTGGTCTTTTTGCCTTTTCTAGGGTTGCTCCCACAGCACATGGAGGTTCCCAGGCCAGGGGTCCAATCGGAGCTGCAGCTGCCGGCCTACACCAGAGCCACAGCAACATGGGATCCGAGCCTTGTCTGTGACCCACACCACGGTTCACCGGCAATGCAGGATCCTCAACCCGCTGAGTGAGGCCAGGGATCAAACCTCCAACCTCATGGTTCCTAGTCAGATTCGTTAACCACTGAGCCACAATGAGAACTCCCTATACATTCATCTCTTGATCGACTCTTACGCTGCTTCCACATCTTGGCTAGAAAATGATCTTTTCTGAGATAGAATATAGGTTTAACAGGGAAGAGAATTTTGTCTTTTTTATTCACTGATGAATCCTAGTCCCTAGAACAGTCCTGGAACATATGGGAGCTCAGTAAATATTTGCTGAATTGAATTAAATTGACATTCGGTCTCTTTGCAAATTCAGTTTCCTATTTTCTGTCAGTCTCTGGGGCAATCTGTGGTGCTGTGCTTCTTCTTCTCATTGGCTCAGCCTCAGCTCCTGGAGCTTGGCAGGTGCACATGCTGGGAGCTGAAGCCACAGCAGAGCGCTGACCACCATGCTTGGGTTTGTACTGGAAGGGAAACACGTTTTCTAGCACCGAAAGCGTTGCATTCTCCCACCTGGGAATTTGTTTGACTGCCCTGGCCCTTCTTCCATGCCCAGAAAAAGTAGGAGCTGCTGTTTCACACAGGCAGTCAAACACAACATGCATAATCCATGCAGACGATGCTGAAGGTAATGGCACCATCTGTAGGGACCTCCAGCCTTTGCCCACAGCTGTCTCCCAGCACCCAGTGTAGGGCTATGGTCAGTAAATGAATGAAGGAATTAATGACATAGCTCAATATTGTTACTGCCTCTTCTCCAGTTCTTAGTTTCAAAATATATTTTAAAGAACATGTTTTCCGAATCCTTGAGAAATATTCTCAAGAAGAGGCACTTCCAGTTATGGAACTGACAGTCATAAATAGGCAGAATGTGGTATGGTTCTCTCTGAGGCTTTCTCTGGGAATACAGCTGGTGGGCACCTTTAGAACCTGGCCTTTCTAATATAACCATCTACCGGTGCTTCTCTGCCCCTTTTGTTCTGCCACAGTGTCAGGTGAGATGAGGAAGAACTCCCCCAGGCCACAGTGCCCTGGGCTCCACACAGAGGGTTTCTGGCTCATTCCCCAAACTGGCAATAGGATTGATATGTCACATTCTTCTCATAGGCTGGGAAGAGACCTCGTTACAGATTCCTCTACTGCTCTTCTCCCAGGGGAAGCTGTGAAATTCATGGTAATTCTCTGACCAGAATTTTAAATCATTCATTCATTCATTCATCACCTACAATTTAACCTGCACCATTCTAGGCTCTGGGTAGACTCCAGCCCCTGCCCGTGTCCCTACTGCCCACATCCCCACTAGGTCCTGCTAGATCACGTCCACCTGCGGTACCCCTGGCGTCCCGTGACTTCTGCCACCCAGGAGATGAGAATCCTCAAACTCGGCACATTCTCACACAGGCTGTGCTCACTTCAGGAGCAAGACAAATTAGGAGTTCTCATCGTGGCTCAGCGGAAGTGAATCTGACTAGCATCCATGAGGATGCAGGTTTGATCCCTGGCCTCGCTCAGTGGGTTAAGGACCCGGCGTTGCATGAGCTGTGGTGTAGGTCACAGACACGACTGGGATCTGGCATCGCTGTGGCATAGGCCAGTACCTATAGCTCCGTTTCAACCCCTAGCCTGGGAATCTCCACATGCCATGGGTTCAGCCCTAAAAAGACAAAAAATAAATAAATAAATAAAAAATAAAAAAATAAAAGGAGTAAGACAAATTGAACTACAGTTGTCTGTTTTTGTTTTATTGGAACACAGCCTAAGAAGAAATAAATATTAACTTTCCAAATTCTCAATCACTTCATAAATAATAAGTTAACAGACATTATATTAAATAATATAGATAAAAGTATTTGTCTATTTTACCAGAGCAAACTGGTAGAAAATACTTCAGTGATTCTGATGTCTGAAATATATCTCAAAAAGTTTATGCTTTCTGCCTTGTGAGGTGATACAGTAGCAGTATGCCTGAAATATTTACTTTGACTTTGAAGTTTAATTACACTGCACATTAAGGGCCCCCCCTTGGTTGGCCTTCACTCTTGTTGAAGTAAAAACATCCTTTTCCTCCTCAAAAATCTTTTGCTTCGGTAAGACAGTTTGGTCTTAACTTTCCATTGTCCACTCGGTATTTATCACACCAAGAAAAACTTGCAAGTAGTCCAGGAATTGCGTTACTCTCCATCTTTCCCCTCCACACTTTTTCTATGAAAAGAACAAATAAGTATTGTGGGAAGTTGTCAGTTCCTGTAAACATAGGCACAGCCAGACAAATATACTTAAGTTTCCACTAAATGTTTTCAACTTACTTTTTGGAGGTCTATATATTCTTTTATTAAAGACAAGTTTTGGAATAGTTTTTCCACGGCATCCCCTCGTGCAGTTTGATTCTTCAACGTGTCTATTCCCTGAAAGACTTCTTCAATGCATAGTTGGTGCTAGATGAGGGAAATTTTAAAACGATAAATAATCAAAACAAGGTATAAAAATTTGGTCCACAATGGTAGTGTTTTGTGGTGTTTACACAAGTTCCCCTTCTCCAAAGAATTTTTTACTTGTTCCTTTTCCAAGTGGCAAACCACTTCACACTAAGACATACTTTCCAAAAGTAGATGAAGTTTACATAATTCCTGAGGAGTTTTATAAATGATATAAATTAACTCTCTAACCAAAACTAAAATGATTAGGAAATGTGATGCAAATGTACTGACTTCACATCAGTTTCCTTTTGGTAGTTCCAGTTGGTAATTTTATTCTATGTAGACAAATGAAATCATATATTTTACATTTTAATATGACCAGACATACTGCAAATGTATACAGTTCCATTATTTAGTCATAAGAATTTAAATATGTGGAAATGACTCTTGATTTAGGGCACTCATCGTATATTTTAATGTCTCCTGACCGTGATTCTAAAAACATAACCCTAACTTGCTAATACTTTCAGAAAGACATGAAAGTGAGGAAAACAATCATCAGGGCTGACTGGAGGGTAGGAGGCCCCTCTCAACCAGAGTGGAATTATTCTAGAAAGACCACCTAGCACAAGGCTCTTTGAAATGGAGAACTGACAGCATTGAAGGGCCTGATCCACTTTTTTAATGGATTCTATTTGTCATAAAATCATTCCTAATATTTCTAAGTACATATGTTTGCATCCACACACATAAAAGCAAAATGGACAAAATTAAATAATTCCAGTGATAACTAATGTTTTATAGCTTAAAATATGAAATTTACTTATTTGTGCAGACACTTATCAAATCATGATTTGACTTACATTTGTATGTACAGGAGTTGAAATCATCAAGTTCTGAAAAGGAAAGGAAATACATTCATTTATAAAGTACTCTAGCACACATCACTTTTAGTAAAATGCTTGCTACTAATATGGTTATCAGTTATATATTGCTATCACTCATAATTTCATGATTAATAACAGATCTTTAAAAAAGTAGCCACAGCAAATGATTACCTATATATTTTAAAAAGCGTAGGAATCAAAAAGAAAATTACCCCATCGCCTATCAGCAGAGTTCGATGAATGGAGAGCAGTGTCAAGGTCTCTGCCACCAGTCTATTCATGGGATTTTCTACAGCAATGGCACTAACGTAGGCAGCTCCAAGACCTAGCAAACTCAAATGCAGAAGCATTCTCATGGTTCTGAAATGTTCAACCTTTGCCTTGGCAAAGAAAGTGCATAGTACAAGACTGCATCCCCAACCAATTTATTCTCTCTCTTTGAGGAAATGAATAATTTCTAACAATCAGATAGAGAATGCCTAATAATGGTATATCGTGAAACAATGTTTCCAATGCCTTGTATCTTAAAAATAATTTTAGTTTTATCTTTTAATAATAAAAATCCCTGTTTTTTTCCCCTTTAAAAACATTTTCTATTACAAAAGAAAATCCTTAGGTTGATATATCATTGTCCCACATTTGAATTTCTTAAAATCAGAAGATGGAATTTTCTCTTAAAAGATGTATGTAAAAAGAACTATAATGTAAACTGCTAAATATAATTTTATGTTAAAATACATAAATATTTGGAAGCTTTTTTCAGATCAAGTAAATGCTAACACAGTGCTATCTAGGTTGATCTGTCTTAAAAGGGACTGCAAATACTGGTGACTGAAGGTGGTGGCTAGAGCAGAGACCATCAAAATTTAGCAGGGTCTAGTTGTGTTCACTGGGGTCTGTTGCCAGTGATCAAAAACCCAACCCAAATTGGTTGAAGCCAAATGAGGGACTCATTAGCTCATAAAACCAGATGATCCAGGGTGGAGGCTCCTTTATGTTGTTTGCCTCAGTGACCACTATCTCCATTCTCAGGCAGCTCTCCCCCTGTAGACCAAGATGATGTCTGAACCCCTGAGCCTATATGAACCCCATTCCTGAGCCACAGGAGAAGCAGACTGTGTTTTTCTGCTTGCTCATTTAAAAGTCCTAGAATTCAGCCTTGTTCACCCTTGAACTGCGACCAGTGGTATGGAATATATTGCGTGGCTCTCCCTGGGGCTGGAGGTGGGCTTCATCCTACCCAAACTGCATAGCTGAGCAATTTGGGGTCCTAGGCAGTTGTGTGAGGGAACTGGATGCTAAGAAGGTAACCAAGGAATATCCTCCACAGCCACATAATGTGTCCCACACGGGGCAGGGGTGTTCTGTCACACCCTGTGTGGGCCTTGTATGAATAGGAGTGAACAGGGGAATCAGCCTTTGTGTACGTTAGGCTCCAATATGTAATCCCAGAAGGGAGCAGGTGAGGCCCCCTTCTAGATCACATACTTTCTTATTCCCTGGCCTGAGACACATGATGGAGTTGGGAGCCAGGGTTTGTAATGGAGGGTTCCCGTGAGCATCTCAAAGTTGTACTGTGTTGGCCTGGAAGCCTGACTTTAGGATTATCTGGAGTATCTAGCACAGATGGTACCAAACACAAATTGCTGCCTCCTTTTCCAAAGCTGGGTAGAGTTCCGTATGAGAAGTTGAGGCATCTGGGAGGTAGACAAGGCTTTTCCATGTGTCTAGTCACAGCTCTGCACAGGTGCGATAAAAGTAGTGTGGGAAGTGGCAGCCCTCCGGTACCATGTCTGGGTTTGTTTGCACTGATGTTTTGGGCTCTTGGTTGGACACACCAGGTTTGAGCACCTGAAAGGCATTTTTCGTGAGACTGCAGGAGTGATTGGCTCATTGCAGGGGTGAGGTAGGAATCACAATCCACTGGATCCAGGGGCTCTTAAAATGGTGCTCCCAAAGCCAAAGCTGAGTTCTAGCAGGTTTCATATGAGAGAGTTCACTCTGGTTCTCCCCTGACTCCTTTGGGCTACACTGAGGAAGCATGGACTTAGACGAAGTTTTCAGAGGAACGCCAGATGACTTATTTTAGTACCTTAAATGCACAAAGTTCTGAGTTTGGAAGTCTGTTATAGGCTTGCACAAGGAATCTAGGTGGTAAAGGACTGAGACACCACTTTACTAGCCTTCACTAAGCAGGAGAAAACTCACCAACCACTCATTGTTTTTAGGGAATGATGCTGGCTGGTTATGAGAATGAGCGAAATGAGCAAGATGTGGCACAACACAGGTTGGCGGGGGGGGGGCTGCAGTAAATGGCAGCAGCGTGACCTGACTCCACGTGGCCAGTGCTGCTCAGCTCCAGCTGACTATTGCTATGTGACATCCTTGGATTTATGTTGCCCGATCATCCAACATTTCATTTCTTTTTCAAAGAAGCCAGAAATCCTGGTTATTATGTATAAGCTACTGATTTTTAAGTGTTGGCTATTTGTATTTTTAAAAATCACCTGGGGGCTATTTTGCAGCTTTTGATCTGCAGTATGACTGTGGGTCCCTATTGGAGGGTAAGTTATTTTATAAACTTCCTATTCAAAATGGTGTATCTGTAAGATTTTTACAATTGTGGTGAAATACATGTAACATCTTAATCACTTTTGAGTATAGAGTTGAATAGTGTTAAGTACATTCATAATCTTTTGTAATCCATCTCCAGAACTCTTTTCATTTTGCAAAAATGAAACTCTGTATTCTATAGCCCTCTCCTCCCAGTCCTGGCAACCATGCTTCTACTTTCTGTCTCCATGAATTTGATCATTCTAGGTAACTCATATAAGTGGAATCATACAGTATTTGTCATTTTGTTACTGGCTTATTTCACTTAGAATAGTGTCCTCAAGGTTCATCCATCTTGTAGCATGTGGCAGAATTTCATTTTTTAGGTGAGATAATATTGCATTGTATGTATGTACTGCATTTTGTTTATCCATCCATCAGTGGACATTTGGGTTGAATCTAACTTTTTGCTATTTTGAACAATGCCACTATGAACAAGTGTATGAAATTACATTTCTTATAATGTTGTCATAAGTGATTAATTATTCCTCTATTAGTTTGATCTCTCCAACTTCATTGTAAATCTCTCTGAGCAGGGACCATAAAATAATGTTTTTGAAAGACGCTTATTAATGTAAAGCTGCCCAAAAAAGTTAATAGTTTTAATCTCCTGTACAGAATTCCAAGTAATTTTTGTAAACATTTTAGCCTCAAGGAAGTGGAGCCTAATTCCCATTAAGTGTGAGATACAGTTCATTTTATTTTTTTATTTTTGCTCCTTAGGGCCACATCCATGGCATATGGAAGTTCCCAGGCTAGGGGTCGAATCAGAGCTGAGCCACCAGCCTACACCGCAGCCACAGTAATGCCAGATCCCAGCCGCATCTGTGACCCACACCACAGCTCACAGCAACGCCAAACCCACTGAGCAAGGCCAGGGATCGAACCTGTGTCCTCATGGATACAAATTCATTTCTGCTGAGGCACAAGGGGAAATCCACAGTTCATTTTAAAGAGTGCAGTCTGGAAGTGGGATTATGAGAGGAGTAACTTCGCAATGGAGAAACCTGGCAAATTTGAGCCAAATGATCAAGGTCAACGTTAACAGTGATAAGTCATGTTAGTGGCATGTCCCCTTAACAGGATGTAATGGGAATGGCATTTTACCTTTGTAGCCTTCCTCCCCGAAACTCATCAACCCCGTATAACCATGAGAAAATTGAAACCCAAATTGAAGGACAAAATAAACACCTGACCAGTGCTCTTTCAAACTGTCAAGGTCATCGAAAACAAGTGAAGTCTGGGAAACTGTCACAGCCCTGAAGAATCTAAGGCGACATGATGACTAAGTGTAATGCGGTGTGTTGGATGAGATCACAGGCAGAAAAAAGGTGATAGGTAAAACCTAAGAAAACCCCCTAAGAACTGTGGAGTCTAGTAATGTGCCAGTGTCGCTTATCTAGTTGTGACAGATGTACCACAGTAATGTGAACAACAGAGGATACTAGGTACAGGGTTACAGGGACTCTCTAAAATAAAAAGTTTATTAAAAGTAAACCTGCGAGGTAAAAAAGTTAATATATTATTATTGTTAAAAAGACTTTATGGCATTCTCTTGTGTTGCTGCAGGTTAAGGATTGGCATTGTCACTGCAGTGGCTTGGGTTGCTGCTGTGGCTTGAATGTGATCCCTGGCCTGGGAACTTCCACATGCAGAGGTTGCGGCCAAAAAAAATACTTTGTATCCCATAAGTGTCATGCACCTGGGACCTTTTCACTTCACTAGACCATGAGCTCCTTGAGAATAAGGGTTTTGTTCAATTTATCTCATTTTTTTTTTTTTGTCGCCATTTCTTCCGCCGCTCCAACGGCATATGGAGGTTCCCAGGCTAGGGGTCTAATTGGAGCTGTAGCCATTGGCCTACGCCACAGCCACAGCCACAGCAACATGGGATCTGAGCCACGTCTGCAACCTACACCACAGCTCACGGCAACACCAGATCCTTAACCCACTGAGCAAGGCCAGGGACCGAACCTGCAACCTCATGGTTCCTAGTCGGATTCGTTAACCACTGAGCCACTACGGGAACTCCTAATTGATCTCTTTAAAAAAAAAATTATTTTTGTTTTTAAGGGCCCCACATGTGGCATATGGAGGTTCCCAGGTTAGAGGTCAAATTGGAGCTACAGCTGGTGGCCTACTCCACAGCCACAGCAACGCCGTGACCTACACCACAGCTCATGGCATCGCCAGATCGTTAACCCAATGAGGGAGGCCAGGGATCAAACCAGCATCCTCATGGATACTAATCAGATTCATTTCCACTGCCCACGATGGGAACTTCTTTAACTGATTTCTTTATCCTCAATGACCAGCCTATTATACACATACAATTCATGTTTACTGAATAAATAACTGAACGAAAAGCAGGTACTTGGTTGTATTAGTTGAACAAATTAGTGTGAATACTGCAGAAACTGAAGGAGTTTATTTCCCGGGGCCAGGGGCCTAAATAATAAAAACAACTTTGGCAGGACTCCTGGAAAAAAAGAGCAAAGCTGCAAGCTCATCACCACCATAGCATTTTTTTTAAAAACCTGCGTTACTTTAGGAGAATAGAAAGAAATGAGCAATCAGTATTCGGAATTTTAAAGAATTATTAGTAACGATATAGTTTAGAAAAAGAAATTTGGATGGTGTTGAATAAGGTGGATTAGTGGGTAACATCCATCCTTTTGCCCTAAAACCTTTGTCTCTATCAGTGGTTTCCAAATTGGCAACCTGTTTTTAAAAACTGATAACTGTTTTTTCACTAACCGTAGTCATGAAGGTCAAATGACTTTTCTATGAACTGATTCTAATCAATCGACCAGGCATGATGCCACAATTTTTTTTGCAGTGACTAAGTGTAAAATGATAGCATCTCTTTCTTTTTTTGACCCTATTCTAACCTTTATCCTTTCAATTTCCAAGTATATCTTTTAAATATTTTTAATTGAATAAATAATAGTATAGAAAAATAAACAAGAACTTTTTCCCCTCAGCACAGCACCTACCAGGTTTTTGTTGACTTCTTCCAACCTTTACTAAGACAGCTTTATAGAGTTGTGATCAGTGAATGTGTGCAATTGGGTTTATCTTTTTTTTGCTTATTAATACTTTTTTTTTCCGCTGTACAGCATAGGGACCAAGTTACACGTACATGCATATTTTTTTCCTCCCATTGTTGTGTTGTGACGTACGGCTTATTAATACTTCTCTCTCATGTAACTAATTATTATTTTAAAGGTTACCTGCTATTAGGTGAAACTGATGTACCACAGTTTGCTTCACCATTTGGGTTGTTGCTAGTATTCCACAATTACAAACAATGCTAAGAAGCTCTCTGTGTAATTTTTAAAAATATTTCCTGTGTTAAGGAACTGGTATGGTCATTTTATAGCTTTGTTACATTTTACTAGATTAACTATTTAAAAATATTCAATGCACAAAAAAATAAATCTCATATTTTTAGTGTTTTAACATTTATAAAGCACTTTCACAAAATTAAGTTGGTTTCATCCTGATATCAGCACTGTGGGATACATTTCTTTCCCTCAAGATTCTTTTTTGTTGTTGTTGTTGTTGTTGTTGTTGTTGCTATTTCTTGGGCCGCTCCCGCGGCATATGGAGGTTCCCAGGCTAGGGGTTGAATCGGAGCTGTAGCCACCGGCCTACGCCAGAGCCACAGCAACGCGGGATCCGAGCCGCGTCTGCAACCTACACCACAGCTCACGGCAACGCCGGATCGTTAACCCACTGAGCAAGGGCAGGGACCAAACCCGCAACCTCATGGTTCCTAGTCGGATTCGTTAACCACTGCGCCACGACGGGAACTCCCCTCAAGGTTCTTTAGCACTATCGTTTAATAGGTCTGCTAATGTGATGAGAAATAAACTATGAAGGAAGGAGCGATGCAAGGAGCAGTGGTAATGAAAAAGTTTGATAAACACCTTGGTAAACCTAACTAAATAATGATGGCTTAAAAAAATAACTTAGGGGATTTCAAGGCCACATGGAACGAAAAGATTAAACAATGACAATGTGGGAGAATGAAAAGAGTGATCAGATTCAGTGCATTTTATGGCTCTTGTGCTTTTTGGAAGGATATTAAAGATATTAACTTCAGACTTCAAAATAGGCATGTGAAAAATTTAAGAATAACTACTAAAAGGACCAAAACAGAATGTATAACTTCAAAGCTAGTAGAATAAAACAAGGGAATAAAGAAAACTCAATCAATCCAGAAAGCAGGAAAGGAGAAACTGAAAAAGAATGGATGTGTGTATATGTATAACTGAATCACTCTGTTGCACAGCAGAAATTATCACAACATTATGTCAACTATACGTCAATAAAACTTTTTTTAAAAAAGAAAGGTACATCCAAATTTATCAGGAATAACAGTACACGCCAAGCTGCATGACATTAAAGCGTTAAAAACTAAGGGCTAGAAAGATATACTAGACAAATACTAATCAAAAGAAAGCCGATGTACTGAAATCGGTATCAGAAAAAGAGAATTTATGTCAAACTGTATTATAAGGATAAAGAGATTCACTAATAAGATAGTATCTCACGGTAGTTTTATTTTCCATTTCATTAATTATGATATAAGTAAAACTAAACATTTTTTTCAGCAGTAGTTTACCAAGAACTGGGAGCTTGACTGATTTGCTTTTTTAGTTCTTTTTATTTTAAAGATTAATCATTTTTATTACAATCTTTCCACCTCCTCACCCCCACCCTGTAGTTTTATAGTTTCCTACTGTTACACAGTTGAAAATTTTTGTAATGGAATCTGGTACCTTGTCATGCCCATTTTTTCCCTTCAACTCATTATTTTTTCCTCAAGTATTTTAAAGTAAATTATAGTAAGCATGAAACTCTATGCACACTTCTATATGCATTTCAAAAAAAAGAATCTTTTTTTAGCATAGTAAAATATCACACCTAATATAATGAAAATAACAGTAAGGTTTTGTGTATGTGTTTTGTTTGGGTTTTTTAAAAGCATTTTTTAATTTTTAATTTTTTAATTTTTTTGCCTTTTCTAGGACTGCTCCCGTGGCATGTGGAGGTTCCCAGGCTAGAGGTCGAATCAGAGCTGTAGCCACCAGCCTACACCAGAACCACAGCAGTGCGGGAGCTGCATCTTTGACCTACACCACAGCTCACAGCAACGCTGGATCCTTAACCCACTGATGGAGGCCAGGGATCAAACCTTTGTCCTCATGGACACTAGTCAGATTCGTTTCTGCTGAACCACGACAGGAACTCCTGTTTTTTAGCAATTAATCTCCAGTCTACATTTGTATTTCCTCATGTATCCCTCACATCTCTATGTCCAAACCAGGATCCAGTCCAGGACCATGTGTTGCATCTTGGTAACAGGATCTCTCTTAATTCCCAACCATCCTTTTCAAGGGAAAAAAAAAAAAGTCTTTTAGAATCCTCAACAGTCCTTGTTTTAATGACACTAATCTGAGAGCCTGGGCCAGTGTCTTGTAACACATTCCACCTTCCAGATTGCCTTTTCCATCCTCGTGATATTATTAGCTTAATACTTCCTGTAAATTGGAAGTATAATCAAAGATGTGATTCGTTTCAAGTTAAACTTTTAAATTTTTATTTATTTGCTTTTTTTTTTAAGGACCGCACCCACGGCATATGGAGGTTCCCAGGCCAGGGATCGAATCAGAGCTACAGCTGCTGACCTATGCTACAGCCACAGCAACACCAGATCCAAGCCATGTCTGCAACCTACACCACATTGGATCCTTAACCCAATGAGTAAGGCCAGGGATTGAACCTGCAACCTCATGGTTCCTAGTCAGATTCGTTTCCATGGCGCCACGATGGGAACTCCTAAACTTTTTTTAAAAAAGAAATGCATATGAGGTAATGTTGGCTACTTCATGTTAAGAACTCAGGAGGAGACATATAATGTCTGGTTGTACAGACATTCAATGCCATTGGCAGGTATATCCATCACCTCCAAAAATTTCTTTCCATCTTCTTTATTTTTATTTTCTTTCTTTCCTTCCTTCCCTCCTTCCTTTTTTTTTTCTCTCTCTTTCTTCCCTTCCTTCCCTCCTTCCTTCCTTTCTCTCTTTCTTTCTTGATAAGAATAGCTAACACAGATTTACCAGATTGGTTGGGAGTTCCGTTTGTGGTGCAACGGAAAGGAACCCAACTAGTATCCATGAGGACACCAGTTCAATCCCTGACCTCACTCAGTGGGTTAAGGATCCGTCTTTGCCATGTAGGTGGCAGACACGGCTCGGATTCTGTGCGGCTGAGGCTGTGGCAAAGGTCGGCAGCTGTAGCTCCAATGTGACCCTTAGCCTGGGAACTTCCATATGCCATGGGTGTGGCCCTAAAATGCCAAAAAAAGGAAAAAACAAAAAACAACGAAAAAACCCTACCAGCTTGGCAAAATTCAAACTATACAATATAGAATTAAATATACGCACAATGGCATACAGTATTTCTCTTATTATTCATCTTGCATAGCTGAATTGTGCTTTTTTTTTTTTTTTTTTTTTGACAGTCCCAAGGCATATGGTGTTCCCAGGCCAGGGATCAGATCCAAGCTGCAGTTTTGACTTAAGCCACAGCTGGGGCAATGCAGGATCCTAACCCACTGTGCGGAGCTGGGGATGGAACCTGTGTCCAAGTGCTCCCAAGATGCTGCTGATCCCCTTGGGCCACAGCAGGAACTCCACTCTCTCTTTTTTTTAACAGTGGCATCTGCAGCATATGTAAGTTCCCAGGCTAATGTCAATTAGGAGCTGCAGCTGCAGGCCTAAACCATGGCCACAGCCATGGCAACACTGGATCGAAGCCGCAGGTGGGGCAAGGCCAGATCCTCAACCCACAGGGTGAGGCCAAGGATCCATTCTTAGGGAGACAATGTCCACTTCTTAGGGTCCTTAACATGCTGAGCCACTACAGGAATTCCTGAACCTCTTACTTGGTTTTACTTTTTTAGGACCATACCTGTGGCATATGGAAGTTCCCAGGCTAGGGGTCCAGTCCAGTTGGAGCTGTTCACAGCAACGACAGATCCAAGACACATCTGCAACCTACACCATAGCTCACAGCAACACCAGATCCTCAACCCACTGAGAGGGAGGCCAGGGATCAAACCTGCATCCTCATGCAATCCATAGTCGGATTCGTTCCCCCTGCCTTACAGTGGGAATTCCCTGAACCTCTTATTTTAAAGGGATCTATTCTTGGTATGTGGTGGTACTTTCAAGAATGGATTTCCTTCACATATTTGCATAACATGTTAGAGTTTTAAAACAGCTTTTTGGCTTTTGGTCTACAATAGCAGTTTACAAACTTTTGGTATTAAACACCTTTCTACACTCGAGCTTTTATGTGAGTTATATCTATTAATATTTACTCTGAACTAAAATTGAGATTTTTTTTTTAAATGCACAACACTATACAAACACGTTAGCCATCATTGCAATTGTGTCTCCATACGTCACGTGATGACTAGAAAACACTGTACGTTAGGGAGCGAATGAAGCGCAAAAGCAAACAACGTGTTACTATTGTTAGAAAAAGTTTTCACACGAATGGACACCGGACCCCATTCCGCTGTAGGAGACCCGAGATCACGCTTTGAGAATCGGTGCCCATCACAAGTCTTTGTAGTCCGTTAGAGTTAACTCCTCCCGGTGCCGCCTTGCCCTTAACAAAGAGGCGAATCCACGCCAAGGGGGACCGGGTTCACACTCCCGTAAGGAGGGAAGGCTTCCGGAAGCCAGAGCTGCGCGCGCACCGCGAGCCTCTGTCTTCCCGGCGTGCCCCGGGGCGGCGTAAAAGCGCGCCGGCCGCAGAAACGCTTACGTGATCCACGGCGCAGCCGAGGTGGTAGTCTGTGAGTGCCCACGGCTGCGGGGGTCGCTAGGCGTGGGTTCTGCGGCTCCCGCTGGTAGTCCCGGACTGGCCCCCACCCCCGCTTTCGCCCTCCTGCCAGGAAGGAAGCCCGTGTGGGAGGAACGGTTCCAGCCGGAGGCTTCGCTCGCACCTGGAGCCTCCCAACCCTGGTACTCCCAACCCCGGTTTGGAGTCCTTAAGGCCCACGCTCGCCCTCCTCCGGCCTCACTGCTAAAGCTTGGTGGGCCCCCGGTTCTACACCCTTGGTGTTGAGAAAAGAAATAATTTGCAAACATGTCCCGGATCGAAAAGATGAGCATTCTGGGCGTACGGAGTTTTGGAATAGAGGATAAAGATAAGCAAATTATTACTTTCTTCAGTCCCCTCACAATTTTGGTCGGGCCCAATGGGGCGGGGAAGACGGTAAGTCTTGAGTATCCGCCTTCAGTTTACAGGTCGCCACATTTTACAAATCTGAGGAGTAAAATACCTGCAGAGTTCGGAACTCTTGATTAGGAAGAGAGGAGTCTTGTCTGGCTCAGCTCCTGGGGCCCGGAGGTGTACCTGGGCTTCCGGGTGACTCCCCGGCCCCGGGGCGTGGCTTGGTGTCCCTTCGGGCCACAGCGACTTCATGTGCCCACCAAACACGCTCCTGTGTCCAGGCCAGTCCGATGGACAAGGTTTCTTTGACAATCCCAAGGGGCCAGGAGCTACCTCAGCGAGCTCACAGTCCCACAAGAAGCCTTTTTGTCCTCATTGATATTTTTTGAACGCTCCCTAGCATAGCATTCACTTCCTGGTAGTTATCCCAGTACAGGGTTTATTTAAAAGTTATAAAGTGATAAATATGTGACTTTTAGAAGAATCTCTATCCGACTGAGCATAATACATGATAAAGAAATGACATAATTTAAAAATGAAACTTGCATTGGGGCTTGGTTAAATTGGAGAACTATTCTGTTTTTAGGATGCTCTTCCCTAATCAAAATTAAAAATTGGAATACAGCTTCCACTGACGTTTTAAAGCCCTGGAAATATTTAGAAATTTGAGTTGAGCCCAGGAATGGAATGCAGTTACAGGAAGAGAGTAGCCAAGAGGCTCTGATTTGAAAGGGTGGTTTGAGAAAAAGGCAGGTAATCCATGGTAATAGGGAGAAGAGTAAATGAACTGAAAAGTGTAGAAAAAGAGATAAGATTTAACGTTGAGAGCTGAGTGCCAGACTCTTGTCTAGTTTCATTTGTTTATGTAAAACTAATTGAATGCTTATTATGTACCTAGCTTTGTATTGAGTGCGCCACCTAAAGAGAGACTTCTGTTTTGTGTTTATGAGCTGCAGCTGTTTGAATACAAATTTTTTGCTTCACATTTTATTAGCTGTGTGACTGGGCAAAAGAAACCTAAATGATCTGTGCCTTAATTTTCCCATTTATAAAATGGAGATTAAAAATAGTTTCTAGAGAATTCTTCATGTCGCTCACTGGTAATGAACCCTGCTAGTATCTAGGAGGATGTGGGTGCCTGAGGATGAGGATCCCTGACCTTGCTCAGTGGGCTAAGGATCCAGCGTCACCAGTGAGCTGTGCTGTAGGTCACAGGTGCAGCTCGGATCTGGCGTTGCTCTAGCGATGATGTAGGCCAGCAGCTGTGGATTCAGTTTGACCCCTAGCCTGGGAACTCCCATATGCTGCAGGTGTGGCTCTAAAAAGAGAGAAAAAAAAAAAAAGTTTTGACAGCCTGGGGTTAATGTGAGAATTAAATGCTTAATATATGTAAAGTGGTTAGTATAATACCTAGTACTTAGTAAGGTCTTTGTTGATACTAGCCATTTATTTTGTTTCAATTCCTTAAAAAATTTCAACTTTATTGTAGTGACATAAAAATTGTAAGCTATTTCAAGTACATAGCATAGTGATTTGATATATATACCTTGTGAAAGGATTCCCTTAATTAACACATGTATCACCTCACATATTTATCTTTTTGTGTGTGTGAGAACATTTAAGTTCTACTTTTGGTAATTTCATTTATACAGATACAGTGTTATCAACTATATTGACCATGTTTTACTTTAGCCATTGTTATTAATAACTTGACTTAGTTTAAAGGGTTTTAATTAGAAACAGAATTTTTTCCCTCAAATAATACTTTATTTCAGTATACCTTCCTAATTATGTAGCTTTTCTGTGAACCTAGAGCAATTATTCTTAAACGCTTAATCATATTTATATTGTGTTTTTGTTGTTGTTGTCTTTTGTTTTGTTTTGATTTTTTAGGGCCACACCCATAGCATATGGAGGTTTCCAGGCTAGGGGTCTAATTGGAGTTGTAGCTGCTAGCAATGCCAGATCCAAGCAGCGTCTGCAACCTACACCACAGCTTCTTAAGGGCAACGCCAGATCCTTAACCCACTGAGCGAGGCCAGGGATGGAACCTGCAACCTTATGGTTCCTAGCTGGATTTGTTTCTGCTGCGCCACAACGGCAACTCCATTATAGGTATTTTTAATTCAAGTATTGTTGATATACAGTATTGTGCCAGTATATTATAGGTTTTATAATGTCAAATTTTATCTGATCATTTCTTTTATAGTCTTATGGAAATATTTTTATAGTGAATTACTATTTTATGATTAAATCCTACATTTCTCTGATAACTAAATAATATAATTTTCTGTTTTTTTAGACCATCATTGAATGTTTAAAGTATATTTGTACTGGAGATTTTCCTCCTGGAACCAAAGGAAATACATTTGTTCACGATCCCAAGGTAATGATGCTAGTAAAACTTTGTAGTATTTTTTTTGTCTTTTTTTTTTTAGGGCCACACCGGTGGCATATGGAGGTTCCCAGGCTAGGGGTCGAACTGGAGCTGTAGCCGCTGGCCTATGCCACAGCCACAGCAATGCTAGATCTGAGCCTTGTCTGTGGCTTACGCCACAGCTCAGGGCAATGCCAGATCCTTAACCCACTGGGTAAGGCCTGGGATCGGACCTGTATCCTCACGGATACTAGTCAGATTCATTTCCACTGAACCACGATAGGAACTCCATAACTTAGTATTTTTAAAATAAAATTTCTATAATTATTAAAGTGATGATAGCTTATTGTGGAAAATTTGGCAATGGAGAAATACGAAGATATGTGAAAGTCACCCACACACAGCCTTACCACCCAGTGAAGCCATTGTTGATGTTTTCTTGTATTCTCTTCTGTACATACTGACTTACATAGTTGATGTCCTACTCTAATTTTGTATTCTGAGATTTTTTTTTCCCACTTAGCATCATAAAGTCCCATGTCATTAAATTATTAATCTGGGGGTCTGGTACATGGGTGTTTCTTCTCATATTTCTGCTTTTTTGTATGGCTGAACTCTTTCCTACCTAAAACATGTAACCTTTTATGAACATTTTTAATAATTGCATAATTTTTTACATTTATATTGCTTTGTTTTTCATTGAAGTGTACTATGATGAAAATCTTCGTGTATCAATCTTTGAATTATGGTGTTTAAACTATTAATGTGTGTATAGGAGATGGACCTTTCTGTACATATTTTGGCCTATAGGTTTTTCTTTTTTTTGTCTTTTTTTTATTGTTGTGTGTTGTTGTTGTTGCTATTGTTGCTATTTCTTGGGCTGCTCCCGCGGCATATGGAGGTTCCCAGGCTAGGGGTCCAATCGGAGCTGTAGCCACCGGCCTACGCCAGAGCCACAGCAACGCGGGATCCGAGCCGCGTCTGCAACCTACACCACAGCTCACGGCAACGCCGGATCGTTAACCCACTGAGCAAGGGCAGGGACCGAACCCGCAACCTCACGGTTCCTAGTCGGATTCGTTAACCACTGCGCCACGACGGGAACTCCTCTTTTTTTTTTTTTTAATTGAAATGTAGTTGATTTACAATATGGTGTTAGTTTCAGGTGTATAGCAGAGTGATTCATTGTTGTATATACACTTTCAGATTCTTTTCCATTATAGGTTATTACAATAATAACTGAATATTGTATTGAATATTGTTATTGAATATTGTTCCCTGTGTTATACAGTAAATCCCTATTGCTTATGTATTTTATATAGTGTGTATCTATTAATCCCATACTCTGAATTTATGCCTCCCTACCCCCAAAAGGTTTTTCTTATTATATTTTTACTGGGGTCATGTTCCTCTCTCAGTCCCCATACCCCGCAAGAGTTTGTTGTGTATTTCTTCCAGGCTTTTTCTCTTTTTATAAAAACATATCTGTGTGTGTATGTGTGTGTGTGTGGAGTAAAGTGAGAGTTTGTCCTCACATAAATATTTTAATACATCAGAATTTTATTGTGCCATTGTATAAATTACTTAATGAGTGATATACTGAAGATATGTTAAAATACATATACCTTTGTTTTATTATTTTTTATTACTAAATAGTGTTCCGTTAGTTTATATTCTCTATTTAACTGACCCACTGTTGATGGTCTTTTAAGTCGTTTCAACTTTATATCAGTAAAGATAACAGTAATTATGAAAGTATTGATTTTCCTCTTAGAAATAGTAAGTTGTGGAGTTCCTGCTGTGCTGAAGTGAGTTAAGAATCTGACTGCATAATGGAAAAAAATAAAAATCATTAAATTAAAAGAGAATTCGACTGCAGTGGCTTGGGTTGGCACAGTGGGTTAAAGGAGCTGGCATTGCCCCAGATACAGCTCAGATTCAGTCCCCTGGCCCAGGAACTTGCATATGCCACCGGTATAGCCATAAAATGAAGAAAAAAATAGTAAATCATTTAATACGTTTACTGAGTTAACAGTGACTATTTTTCATCTTCTCTTTCCTTAAACCTACAATCTACTCTCATCAGTTGATGATCTTGCCTTGTATTTTATTGAAAAAAATAGAAGGAATCAGATGGAAAGTCCTCATTTCCAGTCATAAAATCTATCAGGCTACCCTGCATATGTACCCATACTGTTTTCTCCTCTGTGTTAAAGGTAAATTGTTTTTTTGTTTTATCTTAAGGTCATTTAAGTCATCCTGAAAGCTGGATCTAATCAGTCCTTTTTGCCAAGTCTAGCATTTTACATTTCACTTGTCCTTGCTCCTACATCAGCAGTTTCTCCCTCTTTCTGGAATCATTTACATTAGCATATAAAGATGCTCTGGTAGCTCTGTCCCAAATGGACAAACTCTCACTTTACTCCAAATCAGGCTCTGGCTACCACTCTTTGTTACAGTGCATAGCATAATTCACAAGAGTTGTATGTACTTAATGTTTTCACTTTATTGCTCTATTGCTCCCCCCTTTTCTCCTCAGCCTACTCTGTTTAGATTTTCTCCCCCGCCCCCCCCCCCCACTAAAACTGCTCTTGTGAGGTCACCAGCAATGTCTATGTTGCCAGGTAAAGTGATTATTTTCTAATTCTCAGTAACTTCTCTGCAGATTTGATATAGTTTGTTTTCCCCCCTTTTAAAAACCATTGCTCTCTTGACTTCCATGACGCCATAATCTCATACCTCCTTTTTCACTGGCCATACTTTAGTCTTCTTTAATGAGTCTGCTTTTGCCTGACTCTTGGGCGGTCTCACTCACTCTCACAGCTCTAAGTAACGGTTATATGCTGGTGACTCACAAATTTATGTATTTAGCCCTAACTTCTTTCCTAAGCTGTAGACCTATATATATCCAGTGATTTGTTTGGCTATTTAATGGACATCTCAAATTTAACATATTCAAAACAGAGCTCTTGGTTCCCTGTCCACCCATCCCTCTCACTTCTTAAGCTGTTACTCCCTCAGTACTCTCTAATCAAATGAGTGATATTATCTACACATTTACTCATACAAAACCTGTGAGCCATCCTTTGAGTGATTCCTTCATTTTATCCTGTTTCTAATTCATGAGCAAATCTTACCTATGCTTCTAAAATATATCCAGAATTTGTCCCTTCATTTCGTCTCTACTCCTTTCCTAGTCCAAGCCACCACTCTTTTCCTTTTGAACTATTCAAGTAGTCTCCAAACTTGTTTTCTTGCCTTATTCTTGAAGCTCTCTCTTTTTTTATATAGCAACGAGTTACCTTAAAATATTTGTTCATTCATTCAAAAGGAGTGAGTCATTCAAAATATGAGGGAAGAACATTCCTGTCAATGTTAATACTAAGTGTAAAGTCCCTGAGGTAGGAGCATGCTTGGCGTGTTCAAGGGATCATGAGGCGAAACAAAATGGCAAGAAGTCTAGTAGAAAATGAAGTTAAAGTAGTGGAAGGGGCTAGATCCTATGGGACCTTGTGTTCTAATTTAAATAGGAATCTATTGGAAGATTTTAAGAGGGCCAGGGCATGATCTCTCTCTCTCTATATGTATATCTATAGATATCTATCTATAGGTATGTAAATGTATAGATAGATATCCATAGATATCTATCTATAGATATGAAGATATATAGATATATATCAGGTGTTTTTTTTTTTTTCCTGCCTTTTGGCATATGGAGTTCCCAGGCCAGAGAGAGATCCCAGCCGCAGTTGCAGCATGTGCTACAGCTGCAGCAGCACCACATCCTTAATCCACTGTGCCATGTCAGGATCGAACCCGCATCGCACAGCTCCAAAGATACCACCAATGCTGTTGCGCCACAGCAGGAACTCCATGATCTATATTTTAAAGTGGTCGATCTAACTGCTGAGAGAAGACTGTAGGTATCAAGGGTAGAAGGATGAAGACTAATAAAAGGGTTTTTGTGGTAATCCAGGTGAGAAATATTGGTGGTTTGATTAAGTAGTAGTGAAAATTGGAATTTGTGAGAAATGCTTGGTTTTGATGCACATAGTTATATATATATATTTCTATTTTTAAATTTATGTATTTGTCTTGATGAGATCGCATAGGAAGTAAATATAGAGATGTGAATCTTAAATGCTTGGTTTTGATGCACATAGTTATATATATGTGTGTGTATATATATATTTATGTAGTCTTGAGATCTCATAGGAAGTAAATATAGAGATGTGAATCTTAAGACCTGAGCCTAGAGCACAGTAGCATTTAGAAATGGTAAAGAGGAAGAGCCAGCAAAGGATGCTAAAAGAACAATCAGTAAAGTAAGGAAAACAGAGTGGTGTCTTGGAAGACAAGACTAAAGTGTCACAAGGAGGAAGGAGTTATCTTCTGTGTCAGGCATGTTTGTAACTCAAGTAAGAGGCAGATTTGGCTTTGTTAAGGCGACCGTTGGTGATTTTTATAAAACTAGTTTTAGTAGTCTGAGAAAGCAGGAACTAAGGAAGTGGAATACATAGAATTTTTGAATGAATTTTGCTGTAAGTGACAAGAGAGAGCAATAGCTGAAAAGGTTTGCAGGGTCAAGGAGAGTTTTGTTGGCTCTTGTTCTTGTTTTCTTATGTGTGTGCGTGTATTAATTTTTTGGATGTTTCTATGTTGATTGATACTCTGGTATCTCTTCCGGTCTCACCGATCACCCTCCCCCTTTCCAAATGCTTTCATCTTTTTGGAGCAGTTTTTTCTCAGCTATCTTCTTATGTCCTCCCTGTGTTTCTTCTGGCTGTGGTGGTTTAGCTCTCTTCACATACTGCCCACTTTTTGGTTTCTCTCATTTCCCATTTCTGAGCTCCCACCCACACTTGTTCATCAACTCTTCTCTCCTGAGTCACTCACACCTCTTACTGTGGGTGGAGCCATTCCCCTCACCTGAATTGCTTACGTCCCTTCTGTTTTCCTAATATGCTATGTTCCTCTCATCATTTCACTTCCTCCCATTCTCTTATATCTTCAGCTACTCTTGTCTTTCCTTTTCCTTGTTTTAATTTGATCCTGCACCTAATACTCTTTACCTTGTCTTAAGCAAATGCCTGAGTTTTTCTCGTTCTCCTCAATAATTTTTTTTTTCTTTTTTAGCTGCCCCATGGCATATGGAGGGTCCAGGCCAGGGATGAGATTTGAGCTGCAGTTGCAACCTAAGCCGTAGCTGCGGCAATGCCAGATCCTTAACCTAGTGTGCCAGACCAGGGATTGAACCTGTGGCCCAGCACTCCCAAGATGCTGCCGATCCTCTTGCACCATAGCTGGGACTCCAGTTCTCAGCAGTTATTCTTAGCTATCTTATCTGTTCCTATCTTCTTAGGAACTTTGATCTCCATGTTACTCCATTTGGCTAACTCCCCCCACTTCCTCTTTACTTCTTTTTTTTTTTTTGTCTTTTTAGGGCCACAGCCCCCCAGCATATGGAGGTTCCCAGGCTAGGGGTCTAATCGGAGCTGTTGCTGCTGGCCTATGCCACAGCCACAGCAACACCAGATCCGAGCTGCTTGTCTGCGACCTACACCACAGCTCATGGCAACGCCAGATTCTTAACCCACTGAACAAGGCCAGGGATCCAACTTGCAACCTCATGGTGCCTAGTCGGATTCGTTTCCACTGCGCCACGACGGGAACTCCCCCCTTTACTTCTTTCAAACTTTTGGCTACAGCAGCCTTTCACATTCTGCCTCTGACCTAATTTGCATCTCCTCAGTTGACCTGAACCCTCAGAAGCTCATTTCTCTGTTGTCTGCATCTTATCAGTTTTGTTTTGCTTCTGGCTGATACTGTAAATTGTCTGGATGCTTATTTCCTTAGCTGTTTGCTCCCATACGTTGTTTTCATAAAAGTGAGAAATACTAGAGCATTGATAAACGGATATGAATGACTCTGCATAGAGGAGGAATTCGATGCAAGAGAGGGAATAGGTACAGAGCAAAATCCTGGAGTAGACAAAAAGAGATAGACTCCATTGCTCCACTGAAGGAGTTAACAGGAGTGCGTAATGTTTATCCAGTGTAAAAGGATGGCACAGTCTATGTGGTAAATTTAATAGTGAGAGAATGAATCAATTCTCTTTTGATTCTCTATTCTCAGTGGAAAAAAGAAGTGAAATTATTGGTTGAGGGTGGGAGAAGGGGTTGATTGAGACTAGTAAGAGTGTAAAGTAGTTTTTATCTCAGAGTAAAGTGATTAGGGAAGTGTTAAAGGGTTATGCGATGGTTTGGGGGGTCAGTTGAGGTTTGCGGGTGAAAATTTATAGGGAGAGCAGTCATTAAGGTTGTGTATTTTTCAGTTTTGTGCAGCTGCTTGATGCCAAGAACTAACTTGAAAAGTTGGGTTTAATCATGGTTAGGGCTTTGTTTGATAAATATAATGAAGCGAGTGAGTGAGAAGCAAGGAATTGACTGTATTCTAAATAGATTGATGTGCTCAATCCTCCTGTATGTAATGAATCTCCTCTCATTGCACTAGATCTACTGCCCTGGACAAGTCCTCTTTGACCCTGCTTGGGCCGTAACTCCTCATGCTGGTCCTTTCATGTGGATGTTTTCCCATTCTGCTTGGGCTCTGACTTCCCATGCTAGGCTGTTTCCCCTTTACTATCCCTGGACACTTTGCTCACCCTTCTCAGTCCCTGATACTCTTTACCAGGTAGCCTTTTGTAGGGATGCCCTGTCTAATCTGAGATCTGAATTCCCCCAGCAGACTTCCCTCCTCACGGGGATTCCCTCCTCCTGTTGTCAGGCTCTGAATCCCACCTGTGCCTTTCTCCAGTGTGGGGACACCATCCTTTCTCCTTTACTTCTTTCAAGGTTTCAGCTATAGTACCTTTCACATTCTTCCTCTGACCTGATTTGCATCTCCTTAGTTGACCTGAACCCTCAGGCACTCATTTCTTTATTGCCTGTGTCTCATCAGTTTTGTGGGTTCCATCCTTGACCTCACTTAATGGCATTTCCACACGCCACACGTGCAGCCAAAAAAAAAAAAACCTATGGGATTAAAGGAGAAATAGACAAATCCACAGTTATACTTGGAGATCTCAGTACCCTTATCAGGAGAAAAAAACAGAAAAAGTAGAATATTGGGGAGTTCCTGTCATGGCGCAGCAGAAACAAATCCGACTAGGAGCTTTGAGGTTGCAGGTTCAATCCCTGGCCTTGCTCAGTGGGTTAAGGATCTAGCATTGCCGTGAGCTGTGGTATAGGTCGTAGATGAGGCTTGGATCTGGTGTTGCTGTGGCTTCTGGCATAGGCTGGCGGCTACAGCTCTGATTGGACCCCTAGCCTGGGAACCTCCATATGCCGTGGGAAGTGGCCCTAGAAAGAAAACTAAAGATAGATATCTTTCATGGACAAATACAAAAATCCATAGCAAAATATTAGCAAATCAAATTCAGAAATTTATAAATAAAGATAATACACCATGACTGAGGTGGATTTATCTCAGTAACGTAAGGTTTAACATTTGAAAACCAACCAGTGCTATACACCACCCTGAGTAAAGGAAAATCCTTTGAGCATCAACAGGTACCAAAAAGCATTTAAATTCAGTATTCATTCATGATTAAAAACTCAGCATTTTTATTCTTTTATTCCTAAGTAATTCAGTCTGAGAGCCAGTAGGTAAGGTTGAGGGAGGAGGCCATCTACAAAAGTAGCTATGGCAGCCTCATTGAGAATTGGAGCCCAAGAGAGAAATACATGAATCTATAGTGATGTTTTTATTTTCATTTTTGGCTGTGCCCATGGATGGCATGCAGAAGTTCCTGGGCTAGGGATCAAACCCATGCCACAGCTGTAAGCAGAGCCAAAGCAGTGACAATGCTGAATCCTTAACCTGCTTAGCTACTAGGAAACTCCTATAGTGATATTTTTTAAATGAATAATAAAAAAAGGTAGGAGGTGAAGGACAAAGCCCTTCCATATAGTAGAATCTTAACTAATAAATGTAGGAGGAATAATGAAACTAGGAAATTACTCTTTGATAGCTATCATAATTCATGTAAGAAACCTTAATAGAGGTGCCAAAACTAGTGGAGAAAAAGCTTGATTGCGGTATGAGACATTTCGTAGTCTCAGTGTATGTCTCTTCCAAATATTTATTAAAAGCAAAGTTGAAAAAAGAGTAGTGGAGAAGCCTTGCGGATGATGCCTTTACCAGGAGATTGAAGGTGGTATCCTTAGTACTGAGGTAAATTGAAATTGTGTCCCATTTGATAAGATGCAACGAAAGGAACATCACTTCTGTTATATTCCTGCCAAATATGCATAATCTGATTCTCGTCATGAGAAAATATGACACAAACCCAAATTTTGGGAGACTTTCTATAAAATAATGTTTGGTAATTTTAAAAGTTACCAGTCATGAAAGCCAGGGAAAATATGAGGAACTGTTTCAGACTGAAAGAAACCAAAGAGACATGACAGCAATGTGTAATTCCGAACAATGTGTGATAACAGTGTGTAATTCTGAACTGGATCTTATTGTTGCAAAGGACATGTCGGAACAATTGGCAAAATTGAATGTGATCTGAGAAACAAATGGTGTAACATATCACTCATTTTCCTGATTTTTATGATTGAAAGTGTCCTTGTTTTGTAGGAAGTATTGGTATTGGGACATCAGATCTGCAACTTACTCTCAAGTGATTTGGGTGAATAAGTCATAGTGTGTGCTAAATTTCTGCTTTTCTATAAGCTTGTGATCTGAAAATATTTCTGAAAAGCACTTTGGTACTTAAAAAGATAAATTTCACTTATTTGAAAAATCCACATAATTGATTTCCTAAAGGTGCTGAGTAATGGAGGTAGATAGTACAGTAATAGTAAATCAAACGGTATGTATTCTTTTCCTCCTATATTTTGAATAGCTGTAAAAATGTCATTCATTTTTGTTTTTTTCTCTCATTTTTTATAAGTAATACTGCTTATATCTTTTCTTTCAGAACTAATGATCTGATGTTTATTAAAGTGTACTTTTTCTCTTTGCCTTCAAAGGTTGCTCAAGAAACAGATGTTAGAGCCCAGATTCGTCTGCAGTTTCGTAATGTCAATGGAGAACTTGTAGCTGTACAGAGATCTATGCTTTGTACTCAGAAAAGCAAAAAGACAGAATTTAAAACCTTGGAAGGAGTCATTACCAGAACAGTGTAGGTGTTTGTTTTATATTTGAATATCTGTTTGTTTTTTTGTCTTTAGGTCATTTAGACTTTTTTTTCCCCCCTACTACTTTAAATTTTATTTTAGGGGAGTTTACTAATTTTTTTAAACAAACTTTATTTTTAGAGCTGTTTTAGTTTCTCAGCAGAACTGAGCAGGAATTAGAGTTCCACCCTTCGTCTACACCTGCACGGCCTCGTCCACTATCAACATTTAATTTTTGATACCATTTATCACTTAAACAGAATGATACTGTTAAAAATTTAGTGATAATGCTCCATTTCTTTAATTTATGGACAGTTGCTGGATTGAGGGTGCATAATCACTCAAATATAGATTGAATGAATGAAAAGTGTTAGTATTCATGTCTGTAGTGATGGGGTGAGATGAAAAGCAGACAGGAAAGTAGCAATCTGTCCCTTTCAGTTATTGTCATTCTGTTAAGGGCGGGTGTCATCTTGTAATGGGTATGGTTATTGGATTGAAGCTGCCCTGGATTCTGGGCTTTATCCTTGTTAAGCAAAATACTAATCCCCTTATCCCTTCCTTTCATTTTTTTCATCTTGTTACTGGCTTCTCAAGCAGGTTCTTTTCAACTGGCTTTTAAATACACTCAGGTCTCTCCCACAACCTCAGATTTCGTTCCACTCCAGTTACAGCCTGTCTCCATCTTCTCCTGTACAGGCAATCAAAAGAGTAGTTTGTACCCACTGTCTCCTTTTCTTTACTTCCTCTTGGCACCTACTCTGGCCCCATTCTCATATTGAAATAGCTCCAACTAAGGTCACAAATAACATCAACACTAATTAGGATAACACTTTTGCTGTACAAAATAGATCTCATAGTTGTTTTTTTTTTCATTTGTAAAATAGGGGTTCATTATCACTATACATTGTCTTAGAAATATGTTTTAAGGATTGAGCTAATGCATGTAAAATGCTTAATACGTCATTGGGACTTATAAATTAGTTAACTTAGTGGCTTAAAACAATATGGGTTTATTATCTTATAGTTCTGTAGTGTAGAAGTCCATATTGGGTCTCACTGGCTTAAAATCAAGGTGTTGGCAGGGCTTTGCTCCTTTCTGGATGTTCTAGGAGAAAAAACTCTGTTTCCTTGCTCTTTCCATCTTTTAGAGGCCATCCACATTCTTTGGATCATGGCCTTCTTCCTCATTCATGAAAACCAGCCACAGTGGGCAGAGTTCTCATATCACATCATTCTGGCCTCCTCTTCTGCCTCCCTCTCTCACATTTAAGGACTCTTGTGATTACCTTGTCCCCACCCAGATAATCTAGGATAATCTCTGTTTAAAGTCAGATGATATGATGGAATACTACTCAAGAAAAAAGAATGATCTGTTGCTACTCACAGCAGCATGGGTAAATTTCAAAGGAAGAAGCCAGACAAAACAGAGTACATACTGATTCCATTTATATATAAAATTCTAGAACATATACATTAATCTGTAATATGATATATGATATGGTTGGTTGAGGGTAGGGGTTGGGGGTAGTAGAAGGCCACAATTACGTGAGGACATGATGAATAAGTTGGAGATGGTTGTTTTTACTGTGATGATGGTGTGACAATTGTATGCATTTGCCAAAAATAGAAACTATTGTACAGTCTCAATATGTGAAGTTTATTGTATGTCATTTGAACGTTTTTATTTTATTTTTTTAAATGGAACTATTTTTAAATGTTTAAGTTGTGGTAAGTATATGTAACATAAATTTTAAAAAATAGAGTCAGTTGGGGAACAATCTTAATTCCATCTGTGATCTTGATCGTCTTTGCCATGTAACCTAACACATTCACAGATTCCAGGGATTAGAATATAGTTACCTTTGAGGGTTATTGTTCTATGTATAACTGAGTAAATTGTAGCTATTAAGCACGTCTTAGTTGAAAATTTTTTTCTGGACTTCGGTTACATGACACAACATTGTTGCCTCTTTCTCTTCCTCACAGCCACATCCTACCTAGTCAGTAGAGTTTGGAGTTCCACAGGCTCAGTCCTAGATCCTCTCCTGTTTTTGCTCTGTATTCTCTTTCTTGATAATCTCATTCATATTCATTGCTTGAATTACTATGTGTTTGTAGGTGACTTAAAGATTTATGTCTCCAGACCAGACCTGTTTCCTGGCCCATGTACCCAACTATCTCATTTTCTACCAATTCTTCCAAAGACACATCAGTTTCAGTGAATTCAAAACCAGGCTCATCATGATCCTTTCCTCTTAACTCCCCTTTAGAAAGCCTCCCACAACTTGTTACTCTTGCACTTCTCATCTCAGTGAATGACTCCCCCCGCCCCTATTCATCCAGTGATAAAAGCCAAGAGCCTAGGTGTCTTGACGCCTTCCTTGCCTTCTATACTCAGTTCATTTTCATGTCCTATGGGTTCAGCCTACATGGCCCTTCAGTCTGTTTTTCTCTGTTTCTGTCTGAACCATTCTAGTTCAAGTTACTATCATCTTTCCCTAGTCTAAGTTATAACCTCCTGGTCTCTCTGTGTCCATTCTATCCCTCTACACAGTGTTCTTGGTACCTTCAGTGTAATGTTCTCAAAATACATATAAAATGGCAGTAAAGACAGACACTGCTTCAATTTGTCTTATCTCTTAACAGATACTGGACTGAAACATGAAAGAAAATGTTAAATTTATCCTTCTGATGAAAGATACTGAGTGACCTTTTAGAATCCAGGGGCAGGGGTGCTCCTGGCCCTTGGTATAATGAAGTAGGGAGCTCATTTAAAAGACCCTGAGACAATTCTATTTGATTGCTTTGTCAGTGTGACCCTAGAACTTAGGTCTACTGATTGAGAATCCCTCCTGACTTTGCTGGGTTGGGCATTGCCACAGTTCACCTTTATATTCCTTTTGCTGTGGTGTTTGTTACTGAACAACCCCTTATCAAACTACGCAGTCTTTAGATGTTTTGTTTAAGCACCTTTGCCTGTCTGCTGTGTATCATCATGTTTTGTTTTATTCTTTAAGTCTCTCTTTTTTTTTAATTCTGAGGTTGAAAGACAGTTTATTTTCTTCTCTGTATTATTGGTAAATATTTTAGGTTATTTTATTGAAAGTCCAAATATGTAAAAAAAAAAAAAAATTCTAGCATCTTTTCCCTACAACTCTGTTCTGCATACTTTTTCATTAGGAAACTGCTGAATCATTTAAGAGTTACACTTTTTAGTATGAGAAAGCTACTAAATCAACAGGGAATGGATGACGGGACTGTTTTTGCAAGTATGGCATGAAGGATTGATTAATTAATAAAATATGTACAACTAGAGATTATGTTACATACATTCTTAATTTTCATTTTCTATAGGCATGGCGAGAAAGTCAGTATCAGCTCCAAGTGTGCGGAAATTGACCGAGAAATGATAAGTTCTCTGGGAGTTTCCAAATCTGTGCTAAATAATGTCATTTTCCTGTCACCAAGAAGAGTCTAATTGGCCTTTAAGTGAAGGAAAAGCTTTGAAGCAAAAATTTGATGAGATTTTTTCAGCAACAAGGTTTGTAACCTTTAATTAGATTTTGTAGTCCATTAGGTTATTGAGCCAGGGTTGCAATTTATTTATTTTTTTGTCTTTTTGTCCTTTTCTAGGGCTGCGCCTGCAGCATATGGGAGTTCCCAGGCTAGGGGTCGTATCGGAGCTACAGCTGCTGGCCTGAGCCAAAGCCACAGCACTGAGAGATCTGAGCTGCATCTGCGACCTACACCACAGCTCATGGCCACGCCGGATCCTCAACCCACTGAGCAAGGCCAGGGATTGAACCTGAAACCTCATGGTTCCTATTCGGGTTCGTTAACCACTGAGCCACAACGGGAATTCCCAGGGTTGCAATTTAGATGCGTCTTTTTTTAAACAGAAAAAACTTGTAAAGCAAGAAAGTCAGCAATTACTACCTTTTATCCAGTGGCAACCAGTTTGCACACTTTCTTTCAGTTTTCTTTCTTTATATCTTTATTTTCCTGGTTGACAGTATATAAGTAACTTTTTACTTACTGTAATGTCATAAGCATTTTCTAAGTTACTTAAAACTCTTTGTAAATGTCTTCTTAATGACTTACTTGAATGTAATTTGTTTAGCCTGAAATTTGATTTTTATTCAATATCTTTAAAGGTATATTAAAGCCTTGGAAACACTTCGGCAGGTACGTCAGACACAGGGTCAGAAAGTAAAAGAGTGTCAAACAGAACTAAAATATCTGAAGCAGAATAAGGAAAAAGCCTGTGAGATTCGAGATCAGATTACTAGTAAGGAAGCCCAATTAACATCGTCAAAGGAAATTGTCAAGTCCTATGAGAATGAACTTGATCCATTGAAGGTAATTTTTTTTTCTTGTGTGCTAAGGAGAAGGTCACTTTTTATCATGGTATCTCTCAGCCTAAAAGCATTTCTTTCTCTTTGAATTTGAATGGTATGTATGTTTCTTGAAAAATTTATCAGACTATATATATTACGGTTAATGTCTTAGATCTACATTAGATAGTTAGTCTTAAAGTTGCCCAGAGGGCTTGGATTTGAAGGTAAGCTAATTTGTTAGCATCATATTAAATTGGTAATGTAGCTGACTAGTTGTTAAATATCAGTGTAATGACTCAGCATTACAGTTCTAGTGTTCTTTTTTTTAATGATCTCTCTTTTTTAAAAGCTTTATTAAAGTATAGTTGATTTACAATGTTGTGATGATTTCTGTACAACAGAGTGATTCTGTTATACATATATACACATCTGTTCTCTTTCAGATTCTTTTCCCACATAGATTATTACCGAGTATTGGGTAGAGTTCTCTGTGCTATACAGCAGGTCCCCGTTGACCAGGCAGTCTATGTACGTCAGTGTGCATATGCCAGTCCCAAACCTCCAGTCCATCCCTCCTCCTCCCCTACCTGTTCCCTTCAGTAACCTTAAGTTTTCAAAGTCTGTGAGTCTCTGTTTCTTTTTATGTATGCATGAACATACATGTATGTATGTTCATTTGTATCCTTTTTTGGATTCCACATGCAGGTGAAATTATATGATATTTGTCTTTCACTGTCTGACTAACTTCTCTTAATATGATAATCTCTAGGTCCATTCATGTTGCTGCAAATGGCATTATTTCTTTTTTATGGCTGAGTTAATATTCTGTTGTCAAAAAGATAGATAATAAGTATTGATAAGAATGTGGAGAAATTGGACCCCTCATATGTGCTGGTGGGAATGTTAAATGGGGCAGCCACTTTGGAAGACAGTTTAGCATTTCCTCAAAATGGTAATCATAGATTTACCATATGACCCAGCAGTTTTACTCCTGAGCATCTTTTTCTTTACACACATTCTTTTTCTAGTCCTAAGTATCTTATACTTAAGAGCAATTAAAACATATCTGCACCAAAAAATGTATAGGAATGTTCATAACAGCATTATTCATAATAGCCAAAAATTGGAAACAACTCAAAAGACTATTAATAAAATGTGACATATCCATGCATGGAATAGTATTTGGCTTTGAAAAGAAATAAAGTTCTGATACATGCCACAATAGCCAAGAGCCTCGAAAACACACTAAGTGAAAAAAGCCAGTTGTAAACGATATGATTCCATTTATTTGGAACATCCAGAATAGGCAAATCTGTAGAGGCAGAAAATAGACTAGCAGTTGCTTAGGGAATGAATAGTGACTGCAAAGAGTGTTTTTGGAAGTGAAAATGTCTTAAAATTCGATTATGTGGATGGTCACAAAACTCTGAATATACTTAAAAAATGTTGAATTTTATACTTTAAACAGGTGAATTGTATGGTAGGTGTATTACATCTGAGTAAAGCTGTTTAAGAAAGTGATGGCCTTTGAGCTCCACCATGACCTAGTATAGCCTGGCAGTTAACGATCCGGCATTGATGCTGCAGGGGCTTGGGTTGATGCTGTGGTGCAGGTTTGATCCCTGGCCCAGAAACTTCCACATGCTGCAGGCGTAGCCCCCCCAAAATGAAGAAGAATCAAATTGACACACTAGAAGGCATTATATGTACTTTGTTTTCATTTTGTATTTTTTCTTTTAAAAGTAATATATGCTCACAGTGAAAAAATTATGAAAGAATATTAGCTTAAAAGTGAGAGATGCTCTTCCCACTCCTCATCTCTGACCTTCCACATATATCCTATGAGCAGGTGGGGTTTTTTGTTTTTGTTTTGCAAAAATACACTGTATATGTGTATACAAACATGCCTCTGTATATATATACATATTCACAAGTACAAGCTTATTAAAATAGGATTGTGTGAGGAAGAGCCTGGATTAAGTAAATTAGAATAAAAGGAGTGGGAGATAAGACTTGCAGTGAGTCTTTGAAAAGCCTAATAGGCTTATAATTTAGTTCAGTAGACGAAAGAGTGACAAATTATGTTATATCTTAGAACAAATGAGTTGTCCTAATAACTGATAATTACCAATATACTGGCACGCATTTTATTTTCTTGAGGAACAGCATGATTGGAGAGATGACAAGCACATAGAAGGTAGGAAAAGACAAGAGCTATGAGAACTCTGAGGAGGAAAGAAGAAAATTTCTGTCTGAGGTGGCCAGAGAGGATTTCATAGGACTGAATTTTGGATATCATTTTGTTAACTTTAAATGGCTGGATAATTAGTAGATAGGTCAAGTGCCTGATTTTCTTGTCTTACATCACACTAACACCTAAACTTTAAACACTGATGTATTTTTTGTTGTCTTTCTATTTGTCTTTGCTCCTTTTACTATGTTGCATGCTCTGGGGATAGAGCCTATGTTTTGTGCTCTGGTGTTTAAGCCAAAACACATATGTCAAAGAAAGAATTCCTAGGATCCAGTGACTGGCTAGATTTAAGGAATGAAGCAGATAGAGATGTCACAGAGATAAAAGCCGAGATAATGTTAATGCCACCAAGATGCTGTGGAAACATTGATAGAAGTGGAGAAGTTTATGAGAAGTGGGGTACCATAACAGAGGTGTTAATATTCACTGCTTTTAAGAATTTATGCAGATTTCTTTGTTGGCATGTCTTCTTTTTTCTGCCACACTCACAGCATGTGGAAGTTCCCAGGTCAGAGACTGAACCTGTGCCACAGTAGTGTCCTGAGCAGTGACAATGTCAGATCCTTAACGCACTGTGCCACAGAGAATTCCTCAGGGATATTTTCTGAATACAGAATTTTTTTTCAAAAGTGATGTGAATAGGCCTGTTCATTGAGGGCCTACTGTATGCCCATCACTCTCAAGGGGCTTTGAAATGTATCATGTTATTGCTCCACAGTAACCCCGTGATATTTTGTGGGTGAAAAAAACAGACACAGGTGTTCACATTAGAAGTAAGGGCTAGAGCCAGGAATTGAGCCCAGGCTTCTCTGATTCCTAAACCCATACTTTAAAGAAAAAGTGAAATTTATTGAGATGTAATTTACATTTAGTAAAATTCACCTTTTTGAAAGTGTATGATTTGATAAGTTTGGACAAATGCATACAGTAGTATTCCTACCACTACAATCAAGGCATAAAACATTCCCTGGAGTTCCCGTTGTGGCTCAGTAGTCACCAATCCAACTAGTATCCATGAGGGCTTGGGTTTGATCCCTGCCCTTGCTCATGGGTTAAGGATCTGGTGTAAAAGACAAATAATACTGAATTAATTTTAAAAAAAGATGTAAGATATTTCCATCACCCCAAAAAGTTCTCTCAAGTCTATTTATAGTTAGTCCTCTACCTCTGCTCCCAGCCCTTGGTAATCACTGATTTGTTTTCTGTCATTATAGTTTTGCCTTTTCCAGAATGCCACGTCAGTGGAATCATGCATTTTATGACTTTTGTGTCTGACTTCTTAGCGTAATGCTTTTAAATTTATCTGTGTTGTTGCATATATGATTAATTCATTCCTTTATATTGCTGAGGGTATTCCATTTTATGGATATATTATAATTTGTTCATCCATTCCTTGTTTGGTGGACATTAGGTCATTATCAGCTTTTAGCTAGTACAAGTAAAACTACTTGGCGGACTGTAGCAGACTGGGATGAGCCACATCTTTGGAGCACTGGGACATGTGTTTGATCCCCAGCCCGACCAGTAGGTTGAGGATCTGACGTTGTTACAGCTGTGGCATAGGTCGCAGCTGTGACTCAGATCTGATCCTTGGTCTGGAAACTCCACGGGGCAGCTGAAAAAAGAAGAAGAAAAAACAAAAAACTACTATGAACTTTTGTGTGTAGGTCTATGTTGGAGATACCTTTTCATCTCTCTTGGGTAACAACTCCCTAGAAGTGAGATAGTTAGGTTGTATAGTAAGTGTATGTTTCACCTTATGAGCTGCCCAGCCGTTTTTCAAAGTGGCTGTATTATTTGGTACCTGTTCAGTTGTGCTTCATGCTTGACAGCACTTAGAATCATCAGTCTTTTATTTTAACCATTATGTTAGATGTGTGGTAGAATCTCTAAGCAGTTTTTTTTCATTGTGGTTTGAATTTGCATTTTCCTAATTTTAATTGATGTTGAGTGTCTTATATGTTTATTTGCTATCTGGATGTCTTTTTTGGCAAAGTGTCTCCAAATATTGTGCCTGTTAACAATAAGGGTTTTCTTTTTTAATCTCATTGTCGAAGCTGTGAGAGTTCTTTAATTATTCTGGATATAAGCCCTAATCGGGTTATGTTTTGTAATTGCTTTATTTTCTTAACTGCTTTTCAGAGGGCAAATGTTTTTAATTTTGATGAAGTCCAGTTTATCAAAATTTTCTCTTATCCTATTGGCTTTTTGATTCCTATTTAGGAAATTTTTTTTGTCTTTTAAGGGCTGAGCCCATGGCTTATGGAGGTTCCCAGGCTAGGGGTCAAATCGGAGCTGTAGCTGTTGGCCTGTGCCGCAGCCGCACCAGATCTGAGCCATGTCTGCAGCCTACACCACAGCTCATGGCAATGCTGAATCCTCCATCCACTGAGCGAGGCCAGATATCAAACCTGCATCCTCGTGGATTCTAGTCAAATTCATTTCTGCTGAGCCACAAAGGGAACTCTAGTTTGTAGACTTTTTGATGATGGCCATTTTGGCTGGTGTAAGGTGGTATCTCATAGTAGTTTTAATTTGCATTTCTCTCATAATTAGTGATGTTGAACATCTTTTCATGTGTTTTTTGGCCATCTGTGTATCTTCTTTCGACAGTTGTCTGTTTAGATCTTCCACCCATTTTTTGATGGGGCTGTTTGTTTTTTTTTGGTATTGAGCTGCAGGCGGTGTTTATATATTTTGGAGATGAATCTCTTGTCAATCACTTCATTTGCAAATATCTTCTCCCATTCTGTGGATTGTCTTTTTGTTTAGGGATTCCTTTGCTGTGCAAAAACTTTTAGGTTTAATTAGGTCCTATTTGTTTGTTTGTTTTTATTTTATTACTCTGGGAGGTGGGTATGAGAAGGTTTTGCTGTGGTTTATGTCAGAGCGTGTTTGGACTGTTTTCCTCTAAGAGTTTTATAGTATCTGGTCTTATAGCTGGGTCTTTAATCCATTTTGAGTTTATTTTTGTGTATGGTGTTAGTGTTATTTTTATAATAATAATTATTATTTTAACTAATTTTTTTTTTTTGCTTTTTAGGGCCACACCCAAGGCATATGAAAGTTCCTAGGCTAGGGGTTGAATCGGAGCTATAGCTGCCAGCCTACGCCACAGCTACAGCAACATGGATCTGAGCTGTAGCTGGGACCTACACCACAGCTCACAGCAATGCTAGATCCTTAACCCACTGAGTGAGGCCAGGGATCGAACCCTCATCCTCATGGATACTAGTTGGATTTGTTTCCACTGAGCCATGACAGGAACTCCCAGGGAATGTTCTAATTTCATTCTTTTATAGGTAGCTGTCCAGTTTTCCCAGCACCACTTATTGAAGGGACTGTATTTTCTCCATTGTTTATTTTTGCCTCCTTTGTCATAGATTAGTTGACTGTAGGTGCATGGGTTTAATTCTGGGCTTTCCATCCTATTCCACTGACCTGTATTTCTGCTCTTGTGCCGGCACTATACTGTTTTGATGACTGTAGCTTTGTAGTATAGTCTGAAGTCAGGGAGCCTGATTCCTCCAGCTCCGTTTTTCTTTCTCAGGATGGCTTTGGCAATTCTGGGTCTTTTGTGCTTCCAAATGAACTCTAAAATATTTTGTTCTAGTTCTGTGAAAAATATCATTGGTAATTTGATAGGGATTGCATTGAATTTGTAGATTGCCTTTGGTAGTATAGTCATTTTGACAACACTGATTATTCCGATCCAAGAGCACGGTATATCTTTCCATCTGTTTGTGTCGCCTTCCGTTTCTTTCATGAGTATCTTAAATTTTTCAGAGTGCAAGTCATTTGTCTCTTTAGGTAGGTTTAATTCTAGGTATTTTATTCTTTTTGATTTGATGGAAAATGGGATTGTTTCCCTAATTTCTTTTTCTAATCTTTCATTGTTAGTATGTAGAAACACACTTGAGTCTGTTTTTTTTTTTTTAATTTTTATTTTATTTTATTTTATTTTGTCTTTTAGGGCCACATCCGTGGCATATGGAGGTTCCCAGGCTAGGGGTCAAATCAAACCTGTAGCTGCCGGCCTACGCCACAGCAACGCAGGATCCAAGCTGTGTCTGTGACCTACACCACAGCTCATGGCAATGCCAGATCCTTAACCCACTGATGGAGGCCAGGGATGGAACCTGAAACCTCATAGTTTCTAGTCAGATTTGTTAACCACTGAGCCATGATGGGAACTCCGATTCTGTGTATTAATTTGGTATCCTGTAACTTTACCAAATTCATTGATGAGCTCTAACTGTTTTCTGGTAGTGTCTTTAGGATTTTCTAGGTATAGTATCATGTCATCTGCAAACAGTGATAGTTTTACTTCTTCTTTTCCAATTTGCATTCTCTTTATTTCTTTCTCTTCTCTAATTGTCGTTGAGTAGTAATGGTGAGAGCGGGCATCCTTGTTTTATTCCTGATCTTAGTGGGAATTCTTTCAGTTTTTCACCATTGAGAATGACATTAGCTGTGGGTTGGTCATATACGGCCTTTATTATATTGAGGTAAAGTCCCTCTATGCCCACTTTCTGGAGGCTTTTTTATTGGAAATTGTTGTTGGATTTTGTCAAAGGCTTTTTCTGCATCTGTGAGAGGATCATATGGTTTTTATTCTAAAGTTTGTTAATGTGGTGTGTCATGCAATTTGAGCTGTGGATATCCTTGCATCATTGGGGTAAATCCCACTTGATCATGGTATACAACCCTCTTAATGTATTGTTGCATTCGATTTGGTAGTATTTTGTTGAGGATTTTTGCACCTCAAACAGGCCATGATATTGGCCTGTAATTTTCTTTTTTGTGTGGTGTCTTTGTCTTGTTTTGGTATCAGGGTGATTGATGGTGGCTTCATAGAATGACCTTGGAGTGTTTCTTCTTCTGAAATTTTTTGGAATAGTTTTAGGATAGTTTGTTAGCTCTTCTCTAAATGTTTGCTAGATTTCACCAGGGAAGCCATCTGGTTCTGGACTTTTGTATGTTGACAGTTTTTTAATCACAGTTTCAATTTCAGTGCTTGTGATTGGTTTGTTCATCTTTTCTATTTTGTCTTGGTTTAGTCTTGGAAGATTGTACTTTTCTAAAAATGAATTTGTCTTTTTCTTCTAGAT
The DNA here is from genome assembly GCF_016906955.1 of Phacochoerus africanus. Classification (NCBI taxonomy): domain Eukaryota; kingdom Metazoa; phylum Chordata; class Mammalia; order Artiodactyla; family Suidae; genus Phacochoerus; species Phacochoerus africanus. Next base: position 134,843,187 of record NC_062547.1, read on the forward strand.
TGTCCATTTTATTGGCATATAGTTGCTTGTAGTATTCTCTTATGATCCTTTGTATTTCTGTGATGTCTGTTCTAACTTTTTAATTTCTAATTTTATTGATTTGAGTCCTCTCTCTTTTTCTTTTTTTTTTTTACTGGAAATAATTTTATTTTATTTTTATTTTTACTTATTTATTTATTTTTTTATTTTCCCACTGTACAGCAAGGGGGTCAGGTTATCCTTACATGTATACATTACAATTACATTTTTTCCCCCACCCTTTCTTCTGTTGCAACATGAGTATCTAGACAAAGTTCTCAATGCTATTCAGCAGGATCTCCTTGTAAATCTATTCTAAGTTGTGTCTGATAAGCCCAAGCTCCCGATCCCTCCCACTCCCTCCTCCTCCCATCAGGCAGCCACAAGTCTCTTCTCCAAGTCCATGATTTTCTTTTCTGTGGAAAGGTTCATTTGTGCTGGATATTAGATTCCAGTTATAAGTGATATCATATGGTATTTGTCTTTGTCTTTCTGGCTCATTTCACTCAGGATGAGATTCTCTAGTTCCATCCATGTTGCTGCAAATGGCATTATGTCATTCTTTTTTATGGCTGAGTAGTATTCCATTGTGTATATATACCACTTCTTCCGAATCCACTCCTCTGTCGATGGACATTTGGGTTGTTTCCATGTCTTGGCTATTGTGAATAGTGCTGCAATGAACATGCGGGTGCACGTGTCTCTTTAAAGTAGAGTTTTGTCCGGATAGATGCCCAAGAGTGGGATTGCGAGGTCATATGGAAGTTCTATGTATAGATTTCTAAGGTATCTCCAAACGGTTCTCCATAGTGGCTGTACCAGTTGACATTCCCACCAACAGTGCAGGAGGGTTCCCTTTTCTCCACAGCCCCTCCAGCACTTGTTATTTGTGGATTTATTAATGATGGCCATTCTGACTGGTGTGAGGTGGTATCTCATGGTAGTTTTGATTTGCATTTCTCTTGTAATCAGCGATGTTGAGCATTTTTCCTGTGTTTGTTGGCCATCTGTATATCTTCTTTGGAGAACAGTCTATTCAGGTCTTTTGCCCATTTTTCCATTGAGTGACTGGCTTTTTTGCTGTTGGGTTGTATAAGTTGTTTATATATTCTAGAGATTAAGCCCTTGTCGGTTGCATCATTTGAAACTGTTTTCTCCCATTCTGTAAGTTGTCTTTTTGTTTTCTTTTTGGTTTCCTTTGCTGTGCAAAAGCTTTTCAGTTTGATTAGGTCCCATCCTCTCTCTTTTTCTCTTGATAAGTCTGCCTAAGGGTTTATCAGTTTTGTTGATCTTTTCAAAGAACCAGCTTTTGGTTTCATTGATTTTTTTTCTATGGTTTTGTTTGTTTCTTTTTCATTTATTTCTGCTCTGATAGTTATGATTTCTTTCCATCTGCTAACTTTGGGTTTTGTCTGTCGTTTTCTTTCTGGTTGCTTTAGGTGTAAAGTTAGGTTGTTTGTTTGAGCTTTTCTTGTTTCCTGAGGTAGGCTTGTACTGCTATAAACTTCCCTCATAGAACTGCTTTTGCTGCATCCCATAGGTTTTGGATTGTTGTGTCTTTGTTGTCATTTGCTTCTACGTATTTTTAAATTTCCTTTGATTTCTTCAGTGATCCATTGGTTGTTTAGTAGCATATCATTTAGTCTCCATGTGTTTGTGTTTTTTGCAGGTTTTTTTTTCTTTTTTGTCTTTTTGCTATTTCTTTGGGCCGCTCCTGGGGCATATGGAGGTTCCCAGGCTAGGGGTCCAATCGGAGCTGCAGCCACCGGCCTATGCCAGAGCCACAGCAACACGGGATCCGAGCCACGTCTGCAACCTACACCACAGCTCACGGCAACGCCGGATCCTTAACCCACTGAGCAAGGGCAGGGACCGAACCCGCAACCTCATGGTTCCTAGTTGGATTCGTTAACCACTGCGCCACGATGTGAACTCCCAGGTTTTTTTTTCTTATTGATTTCTAGTTGTGTCGCTTTGTGGTTAAAATATATAGATATATAGATACAGATATAATTTCAGTTTTCTTAAAGTGAGCAAGGCTTAATTTGTGGCCCAGAATGTGGTCTATCCTAGAGAATGTTCTTTGTGCCCTTGAGAAGAATGTTTATTCTGCTGCTTTTAGATGGAATGTTCTATAAATATGTATTAAGTCCATCTGGTCCAATGTACAATTTAAGACCTGTGTTTCCTTTTTGATTTTCTGTCTGGGTGATCTGTCCGTTGCTGTAAATGGGGTGTTAAAGTCCCCTACTACTACTGTGTTATTGTCAATTTCTCCTTTTAAGGTTGTTAGCAGTTCCTGTACTTACTGAGACATTCCTTTGTTGGGTGCACATATATTTATAGTTGTTAAGGCTTCTTCTTGGATTGATACTTTGATTGGTATGTAATGTCCTTCTTTGTCTCTTATAATATTCTTTGTTTTAAGGTCTCTTTTCTTTGAGTGTTGTTTACTCCAGCTTTCTTTTGATTTCCATTTGGATGGAATCTTTTCTTCTATCCTCTCACTTTCAGTTTTTACATGTCCTAGGACTGAAGTGGGTCTCTTGAAGATAGTATATATATGGGTCTTGTTTTTGTATCCATTCATCCACTCTGTGTCTTTTGGTTGGGGCGTTTAGTCCATTTACATTATTGGTATGTATGTTCTTATTGCGGTTTTATTAACTGTTTTGGATTTGTTTTTGTTGGTCTTTTTTCTTTCCTTCTCTTGTTCTCTGTGGTTTGATGACTGTCTTTAGTGTTGTATTTGGATTGCTTTTTCTTATTTGTGTATCTATTGTAGATTTTTGGTTTGCAGTTACCATGAGGTTTTGATATAGGAATCTATATATATATATACAATATTGTTTTAAGTTGTTGGTCTCTCTTTTTTTAATTATTAAGTTGTTGGTTTCTTAATTGCAAGTGCAGCTCCAGTGTTCAGCATCTGTACTCTCACCTCACAATTTCTGGTTTTGGTAGCATGTTTGTGTGTGTGGATGATTTTCCTACCTTTACCATATGTATGCCTTTACTGGTGAGCCTTGTCATTTGTGATATTTTTGTTTCTCTTTGTGGCCTTTTCTTTTCCACCCAGAGAAGGTCTTTTAGTATTTGTTGTAAAGCTGGTTTAGTGGTGCCTCTTACCTCTTGCTTGTCTGTAAAGCTTTTGCCCTTCAAATCTGAATGAGAGAGCCTTGCTGGGTAGAGTAATCTTGGTTGGAGGTTTTTTCCTTTCATTACTTTAAGTATATCATGCCACTCCCTTCTGGCCTGCGAAGTTGCTGCTGAAAAAGCTGCCAATAACCTTATCAGGGTTTCTTTGTATGTTATTTGTTTCTTTTCTCTTGCTGATTTCAGTATTTTTTTTGTCTTTAATTTTTGTCACTTTAATTAATATGTGTTTTAGGGTGTTCTTCTTGGGTTTATTTTATATGGTACTCTTTGTGCTTCTGGGATTTGGGTGAGTGATTCATTTCCCATGTTAAGGAAATTTTTTGCTATGATCTCTTCGGATATTTTCTCTGACCGTTTCTCACTTCTTCTGGCACCCCTTTGATACAGATGTTGGTGTGTTTAATGTTGTCCCAGAGTTCTCTTAGACTGTCTTCATTTCTTCTCAGTCTTTTTTCTCTTTGCTGTTCCCTCATCAGCGATTTCTGCTAGTCTGCCCTACATCTCTCGTTCTTTCTTCTGCCTCCTGTATTCTGCTGTTGATTGCTTCTAGTGAATTTTTTTTCAGTTACTGTATTTTGCATCTCTTCTTGCTTCATCCTTACATCTTCTATTTCTTTGCTCAGTGTTTCTTGTAATTTATCAATCTTTGCCTCCTGTTTATTTCCAAGATCTTGAATCGTCTTTACTATCATCAGTCTTTCGTGAAGGTTGGTAATCTCCAGATCACTTAGTTGTTTTTCTGCAGTTTTTTTCTTGTTCCCTTATCTGAGTCATAATTCTCTGCATTTTCATTTTGTATAGATTTTTGGTGTGGTCTCCTTTTTGCAGACGGTAGGGTTGTAGCCTCTCTTACTTCTGATGTCTGCCTGTCTTGTGGCAGAAGTTGCTGCAGGGGCTTGCTGCAGGCTTCCTGATGGGAAGGACTGGTATCTGCCCACTGGTAGGTGGAGCTGATTCTCATCCCTTTGGTGGGTGGGGCTTTGTTTCTGGGTGAGATTAGAGACTCACCACGTGCCTGGGAGATCTTTCAGCAGCCTGAAAGGTGGGGCTGTGTTCTGACCCTGTTTGTTGTTTGGCCTGGGGCTTCTCAGCCCTGATGAGTGGGGGTCAGATATTTCCAAAGTGGCCACCTCTAGAGGAGTTCACTCTGATGATTATTCTGAAGACCTTTGCCTCCAATGTCCTTCCCCCACAACGAGCCACAGTCACCCCCTGCCCCTGTTTACCCAGGAGATTCTCCAAGAACATCAGGGAGGTCTGACCCAGATTCCCATGGGGTTTCCGCTTTGCTCTGGGACCTAGTGCACATGAGCACACCTAGCCTGTGTGCTCCTTTTAAGAGTAACATCTCCATTTCCTCCAGTCCCATGGAGCTCGTGTGCACAAGCCCCACTGGTCCTCAACACCTAAAGGTGCAGGGGCTCCTCTTCCTAATGCCAGATCCCCAGTTGTGGGACCCTGACCTGAGGCTCAGAACTCTCAATCCTATGGGAGAGCCTTTGCGATATTGTTACTTTCCAGTCTGTGAGCCACCTACCTGGCGGGTATGGGTTGCTTATACTGTGCAATTGCCCCTCCTACTGTCTCGATTTGGCCTCTTCTTTGTCTTCTGGAGTAGGGTATCCTTTTTGATAGTTTGCAGTCTGTTTTGTTGAAGGTTGTTCAGCCGCTGGTTGTAATTTTGTTGCTTTTAATGAGAGAAGATATGCCCCAGTCCTTCTGTTCCACCATCTTAATCCCAAAACATTGATTTTTTTTTTTTTCTTTTTAGGGCCACACCCATGGCATGTGGATGGAGGTTCCCCGGGTAGGTTTTGAATCAGAGCTGCAGCTGCCAGCCACAGCCACAGCAATGCAGGATCTGAGCTGCGTCTACAACCTACACCACAGCTCACAGCAATGCCGGATCCTTAACCCACTCAGCGAGGCCAGGGATCGAACCTGCAACCTCATGGTTATTCATCGGATTCGTTTCTGCCGCACCACAACGGGAACTCCAAGACTGTGAATTTAATTGCTCAATGTTGTATGTGTTCTGACTGCTCTACCTATCAGCCATTCTGCCATCTTTCTCCCTCTCCTCGAGCTTTCCTACTCCCTGAGACACAACAATATTGAAATTAGGCCAATCGATAACCTTATAATGGCCTCTGAGTGTTCAAGAGTCACACATCTCTCACTTTAAATCAGAAGCTAAAAATGATTGAGATTAGCAAGGAAGGCAAAAAAAAAAAGTAAAAAAGCTAGGCCTCATGGTTAGCGAAGTTGTGAATGCAAAGGAGAGTTCTTGAAGGAAATTAAAGGTGCTATTCCAGTGAACACAGACATGATAAGAAAGTGAAACAGCATTTTTGCTGATATGGAGAAGGTTTTAGGGGTCTGGATAGAGGATCAAACCAGCCACAACATTCCCTTAAGCAAAAACCTAATGCAGAGCAAGGTCCTAACTCTCTTCAGTTCAAGATGGATCTGGGTAAATTGAAAACCTTCTGGAAAGTATTCACCATTCTAGATGTCATTAAGAACATTAAGAACATTTGGGATTCATGGAAAGAGATCAAAATATGAATGTCGTGGGTCTTTTTTAGACCTAATACTATTGCATACTTCTACAGTATGGTGTAAACAACTTTTTTTTGTCTGTTTTGTTTTGTTGTTGTTGTTGTTGTTGCTATTTCTTGGGGCACTCCTGCGGCATATGGAGGTTCCCAGGCTAGGGGTTGAATCAGAGCTGTAGCCTCCGGGCTACGCCAGAGCCACAGCAACGCAGGATCCGAGCCGCGTCTGCGACCTACACCACAGCTCACGGCAACGCTGGATCCTTAACCCCCTGAGCAAGGCCAGGGATCGAACCCACAACCTCATGGTTCCTAGTTGGATTCATTAACCATGATTTCTTTTTTAATAATTAAATAGTTTATCTTTTAAGGATTAAATTCCTAATATATGGTACTTGACTTACTGTGGGTCTAACTACCTAATGAGTGATTTGTGGGAGGTGTTAAAGGCAGGAGATAGGCTTTGGAGTTAGAAGTGCAGTTTAAATTCCTGCTTTTCGTTGCTAGCTCTGAGGAGTTGGACAAGTTACTTAATTCTCTGATGCTCACCTTCTCCATGCCCCCTTTATAGCATTGTTAGTATTAAATGAGGTCACTTTTACTAAGTGCCTGGCTCTGGGATATCTTACTTATCTTCAGTTATTTGCAATGTAAACTGCAGTAAATTTTATTGATGTAGGGTGTTCATTTATTTTCAGAGTCGTCTAAAAGAAATTGAACAGAATCTCTCTAAAATAATGAGACTCGACAATGAAATTAAAGCTTTGGATAGCCGAAAGAGACAAATGGAAAAAGATAATAGTGAATTGGAACAGAAAATGGAAAAGGTTTGTGGTGGTAGAATTTTGTTCTACTTCAGAATTTTGAGATTATTGTGATGAACTTCATTTGATTCCATTTTGCTGGTCAGATTTTGAAACAAACATACAAATATTGATGCTTGTTTTACTTCCATGTTTATGTTAAGAGGAGGAATTTTGAATAAGCTTTGGTTCATATTTTGTACCTCAGAGTGGTACCTTGTTATACTTATTCATTAAAGCTCTTTATTTTGGTTCTACACAGGTTTTTCAAGGGACTGATGAGCAACTAAATGATTTATATCACAATCACCAGAGAACAGTAAGGGAGAAAAGAAAAGAGATTGGTAGACTGTCAGCGTGAACTGGAAAAATTAAATAAAGAATCTAGGCTTCTCAATCAAGAAAAATCAGAACTACTTGTTGAACAGGGTAGGATGTTGTTTACTTGGTCTTTTCCCCTATTATAATGTGCATTTTCTGAATGAATGATGAACCTCCAGGGAATTATGCTGAGTGAAAAAACTCATTCTCAAGAGATTAAAAATAGTATGCTTCCATTTTATGTATCATTTTGAAATGCCAAAATTTTAGAAATGTAGAACAGATTAAATGATTGCCAGTATTACCCAGTAGGAGGAGGAGCAGGAGAGAAGGAAGGTCAGTGTGGTTACAATTTTAAAAACAGCATGAAGGATTCTCATTGTACTAGAACTGTTCAGTATCTCGACTATCATGGAAGATATAAGAACCAACATGGTTGGTAAAATTATATAAAATCCAATACACAGTTATGAGTAAAACTGAGGAAATAAGACTGATGCATTATTTCAGTGTCAATATCCTGGTTGCGACATTACACTAATTTTGTAAATTATTAAAGAAAACACTGTTTTTCTACTCAAAACAGTTCTGATGCCAGATGTGTGAGTTTTTCCACACTAAGCAATTCTCCAGTTCTCATTGGACACCAACTGAGTGTCCCCTAACTTAATTCAGTTCTGACATTCCCTGTCTGGAGTTAGCACAGACCTCACAGATTGAGAGCTCTGTCCCATGAGACTGCCACCCACTCCACTTCAGATGCCAATCCCAAGTCCCAGATTGTCTGGCCCTTGTACTTCTAACCAGCTGGTTATAATTCAGGGGTTCTCACAACCCTGTTCTCAAATTTAGTAATTGTCAAAATTCTGAGCTCCCAGAACTCAGGGAAATGCTTACTTAAACTGTTACCAGCTCAGGAAGAGCCAAATGGAATCAATGCGTAGGACAAGTTATAGGGAAGGGGGATTGAGCTTCCATGCCTTCTCCATGTGTGGCACTTACCTAACACCTTGATAATTCTTCAATCTGGAAGTTCTTCGAATGCTGTTGTTTAGGGTTTTTATGGAAATTGCATTGTGTAGACATGATTAATTAAATTATTGGTTATTGAACATAGTCTTCAGCCCCTCCCCAGAATTAAGAGGGGTGAGTGCTGAAAGTTCTTACTCTCTAATCATGTAGTTGGTTCCTCTGACAACCAGGTCCCATCCTCTAAGAGTCATTTCATTAGAATAAACTCAGGTACAGTTGAAAGGAACTTACAATGAATAACAAGAGATATTCCTCTCACCCTTGTCCCTGAGAAATTCTAAGAGTGTTTGGAGCTCTGTACCAGGAATCAGGGACAAAGACCAAATGTGTATTTCTTATATCTCAGTATATAATTATACCCATTGGGGAAAAATGAGCAGAGGATATGAGATCTTGCTGTATTGTTTTTTACTGCTGCATGTGAATGTACAGTTATCTCAATTTTTAAAAAATCAGCTGAAAAAATTAACTGTGTTTTCTAAAGGTCGTCTACAGCTACAAGCAGATCGTCATCAGGAGCATATTCGAGCTAGAGATTCGTTGATTCATTCTTTGGCAACACATTTAGAATTGGATGGCTTTGAGCGTGGGCCATTCAGTGAAAGACAGATAAAAAAATTTTCACAAACTTGTGAGAGAGAGGCAAGAAAGGGAAGCAGAAACTGCCAGCCGACTGATGGTAAATATTACTTTCTTTTGTTTGTATCAGATTGTCTAGTTGAGTTATTTTAATAATAATTCATTATTTTGTCATATTTTCGGATTAGTGATAGGACAAAATTTGCTATGAGGTAGGAAAAAACATTTTTCGAAGGAAATCTTAAAAAAATTTTTTATTATATCTTATTTATAGTATTCTGTCAATTTCTGCTGTACAGCAAAATGACGCAGTTATACATATATACACATTCTTTTTCTCACATCATGTTCCATCACAAATGATTGGATATAGTTCCCTGTGCTATACAGTAGGATCTCAGTGCTAATCCATTCCAAGTGCATCTACTAACCCCAAACTTCCAATCCATCCTACTCGCTCCCCCTTTCCCCTGGCAAACACAAGTCTGTCCTCCATGTCCATGATCTGTTTCTGTTTTGTAGATAGATCATTTGTGCCATATTTTAGACTCCACATGTAAGTGCTACCATATGGTGTCTTTCTCTTTCTGATTTCACTCAGTATGAGAGTCTCTAGTTCCATCCATGTTGCTACAAATAGCATTATTTTGTCCTTTTTTATGGCTGAGTAGTATTCCACTGTACACATATACCGCATCTTCTTAATCCATTTGTCTGTTGATGGACATTTAGATTTTCATGTCTCGGCTGTTGTGAATTGTGCTGCAGTGAACATAATGGGTGCGTGTATCTTTTTGAATGAAAGTATTGTCCACATATATGCCCAGGAGTGGGATTACTGGATCATATGATAGATCTATATCTAGTTTTTTGAGGTACTTCCATACTGTTTTCCATAGTGGTTGTACCAGTTTACATTCCCACCAACAGTAAAGGAAGGTTTTCTTTTATCCACATCCTTTTCAGGGTTTGCTGTTTGTTGACTTGTTAATGATGGCCACTCTAACTGGTTTGAGCTGGTACCTCACTGTAGTTTTGATTTACATTTCTCTAACAATTAGTAATGTTGAGCATTTTTTTCATGTACCTGCTGGCCGTCTGTATGGCTTCTTTGGAGGAATGTCTTTTTAGGTATTCTGCCGATTTTTCAATTGGGTTGTCTGTTTTTTTTTGTTTTCGAGTAGTAAGAGTTGTATGTTTTCTGTTTTTTTTTTTTTCCTTTTTGTCTTCTTTTTGCCCTTTCTTGGGCCACTCCCACGGCATATGGAGGTTCCCAAGCTAGGGGTCTAATCAGAGCTGTAGCTGCCGGCCTACACCAGAGCCACAGCAACGCGGGAACCAAGCTGAGTCTGTGATCTACACCACAGCTCACGGCAATGCCAGATCCTTAACCCACTGAGCAAGGGCAGGGATCGAACCCACAACCTCTTGGTTCCTAGTCGGATTCATTAACCACTGCGCCACGACGGGAACTCCCCAAGAGTTGTATGTTTTAGAGATTGTACTTTTGTCGGTTGAGTCACTTGCAAAGATTTTCTCCCATCCTGTGGGTTTTCTAAGTGTTTTTAATGGTTTCCTTTGCTGTGCAGAAGCTTTGGAGTTTAATTAGGTCCAATTGGTTTGTGTTTATTTTTATTTTTTTATTAAAAAAAATTTTTTTGTCTTTTTGCCATTTTCTTGGGCCGCTCCCGCGGCATATGGAGGTTCCCAGGCTAGGGGTCCAATCGGAGCTGTAGCCCCTGGCTTACACCAGAGCCACAGCAATGCGGGATCTGAGCCGTGTCTGTGACCTACACCACAGCTCACAGCAATGCTGGATCCTTAAGCAAGGGCAGGGATTGAACCCGCAACCTCATGGTTCCTAGTCGGATTCGTTAACCCCTGCGCCACGACGGGAAACTCCCTGGTTTGTGTTTATATTGTCTTTATTCTAGGAGGTGTATCAAACAAGATGTTGCTATGATTTATGTCAAAGAGCGTTTCCCCTGTCTTTTTCTCTAGGAGTTTTATAGCATCTGGCCTTACATTTAGGTCTTTAATCCAATTTTGATTTTATTTTTGTGTATGGTATTAGAAAATGTTCTAATTTCATTCTCTTATATGAGGTTGTCCAGTTTTCCCAGCACCATTTATAGAAGAGACTGTCTTTCCTCCACTGTATGTTCTTGCCTCCTTTATCACTGATGTGTTGACCATAGGTGCTTGGGTTTATTTCTGGGCTTTCTATCCTAATCCATTGATATCTGTTTCTGTTTTTGTGCCACTACCCTACTGTTTGATGACTGTAGCTTTATAGTAGAGTCTGAAGTCAGAGGGCCTGAGTCCTCCAGTTCTGTTTTTTCTTTTCAATATTGCTTTGGCTATTTAAATATTTAAAAAATTATCTTGTTCTAGTTTTGTAAAGAATGTCATTGCTAATTTGATAGGGATTGCATTGAATCTGTAGCTTGCCTTAGGTAGTAGTGTCATTGTTTTTGAGGGGGCCACACCCGCAGTATATGGAGGTTGCCAGTCTAGGGGTCGAATCAGAGCTGTAGCTGCTGGCCTACACCAGCCACAGTGACGCCAGTCCCCAGCCACATCTGCCACCTACACCACAGCTCACGGCAATGCTGGATCCTTAACCCATTGAGCAAGGCCAGGGCTCGAACCTTGTCCTCATGGATGCTAGTCAGATTCGTTTCTGCTGAGCTATGATGTGAACTCCAATACTGTCATTTTGATTATATTAATTCTTCCAATCTAAGAGCATGGTATATCTTTCCATCTATTTGTGTCTTCTTTGATTTCTTTCATCAGCATCTTATAGTTTTCAGAGTACAAGTCTTTTGTCTCTTTAGGTAGGTTTATTCCTAGGTGTTTTTTCTTTTTGATGTGGTGGTAATGGGATCATTTCCCTAATTTCTCTTGGTGGTCTTTTAATTGTTAGTACATAGAAATGCAGTTGATTTCTGTGTATTAATTTTGTATCCTGTGACTTTACCAAATTCATTGATGAGGTCTAATAGTTTTTTGGTAGTGTCTTTAGGATTTTCTAGGTATAGTATGTCATCTACAAATAGCAATGGTTTTACTTCTTTTCCAATTTGGTTTCCTTTTATTTCTTTCTCTGATCGCGATGGTTGGGACTTCCAAAACTACGTTGAATAACATTGGTGAAAGTGGACATCCTTGTCTTGGTCCTGATCTTAGTGGAAAAGCTTATAGTTTTTCACCATTGAGAATGATGTTTACTGTGGGTTTGTCATAAATGGCTTTTATTATTTTGAGGTAGTTCCCCCTGTGTCTACTCTCACAGGGGTATTGAATTTTGTCACAAGCTTTTTCTTTATCTGTTGCAATGATCGTATGGTTTTTATTTTTCAGTTTGTTAATGTAGTGTATCACATTGATAGATTTGTGGATATTGAAGAATCCTTGTATCCCTGGGATAAATCCTACTTGATCATGGTGTATGATCTTTTTAATATGTATTTCTCTGTGTTTTCCTAATATTTTGTTGAGGATTTTTGCATCTATATTTATCAGTGATATTAGCCTATAATTTTCTTTTTTTGTGGTATCTTTGGTTTTGGTATCGGGTTGATGGTGGCTTCACAGAACGAGTTTGGGAGTATTCCTTCCTCTGCAGTTTTTTGGAAAAGTTTCAGAAGAAGTGGTGTTAATTCCTCTCTGAATGTTTGGTAGACTCAGCTGAGAATCCATCAGGTCCTGTACTTTTGTTTTTTGGAAGTTTTTAAATCATACTTTCAATTCCAGCACTTACGATTGATGTATTCATATTTTCTGTTTCTTCCTGGTTCAGTCTTGGTAGGTTGTACCTGTAAGAACCTGTCCATTTCTTCTAGGTTGTTCATCTTATTGGCATACAGTTGCTCATAGTAGTCTCTTATGATCCTTTGTATTTCTGCAGTGTCAGTTGTAACTTCTTTTTCATTACTAATTTTATTGATTTAAAACCCTCTCTTTTTCTTGATGAGTCTGGCTAAAGGTTTATCAATTTTATTGATCTTTTCAAAGAACCATTTGTTTTCATTGATCCTCTCAGTTGTTTTCTTTGTCTTTTTTTTTTTTTTTTGGTCCTTTTAGGTCTGCACTCGCGGCATATGGACATTTCCAGGCTATTGGTCCAACCAGAGCTGTAGCCACTGGCCTACACCAGAGCCACAGCAATGAAGGATTCTGAGCCACGTCTGTGATCTACCCCACAGCTCATGGCAATGCTGGATCTTTAACCCACTGAGTGAGGCCAGGGATCAGACAAACCCGTGTCCTCATGTATGGTAGTTGGGTTCGTTAACCACTGAGCCACGACCGGAACTCCATTCTTTGTGTCTATGTTATTAATTTATGCTCTAATCTTTATGATTTCTTTCCTTTTACTAATTTTGGGCTTTTTCTGTTATTCCTTCTCTAGATGTTTAAGATGTAAGTTTTACTTGTTTATTTGAGATACGATTGTATTGCTATAAACTTCCCTCTCAGAACTGCTTTCGTTGTTTCCCGTAGGTTTTAGATTGTTGTATCTTCATTGTCATTTGACTCTAAGTATCTTTTAACTTCCTCTTTGATTTTTTCAGTGATCCATTCGTTGCTTAGTAGTATATTGTTTACCTTCCAGTAGTTTGTGTTTTCTTCCTTTTTTTGTTGTTGTTGTTGTTGTTGTTGATTTTTAGTCTCATAGCATTGTGATCAGAGAAAATCCTCGAGGTAATTTCAATTATTAAAATTTACCAAGGCTTGTTCTGTGGCCCAAGATATGATCTATACTGGAGAATGTTCCGTATGCACTTCAGAGGAAAGTATATTCTCCTGCTTTGGGGTGAAAAGTTCCATAGATATCTACTAGGTCTGTATGGTCCTAGTGTATCATTTAAGGCCTGTGGTTCTTTGCTGATTTTTTGTCTGGATGATCTGTCCTTTGCTGTAAATGAGGTGTTAAAATCAGCAATATTATTATGTTACTGTCCGTCTCTCCTTTTATGGCCCTTAGTAGTTGCCTTATATATTGGCGTGCCCCATATTGGGTGCATATATATATATATATATATATATATATATATATTTACAATTGTTATTTATTCTTCTTGGGTTGATCCTTTAATCATTATGTAATGTGCTTCTTTGTCTCTTGTGACTTTCTTTTAAAATCAATTTTGTCTGATATAAGTATTGCTACTCCTGCTTTTCTATAATTTCCATTTGCATGTAATATTTTCATCTGCCCCCTCACTTTCAGTCTGTACGTGTCCTTGAGTCGAAGTGGGACTCTTGTAAATAGCATAGATATGAGTCTTGTTTTTGAATCCATTCAGCGAGTCTGTATCTTTTAGTTGGAGTGTTTAATCCATTTACATTCAATGTAATTATGGATAAGTATATTCTTACTGTCATTTACTTAATTTTTTTGGGTTGCTATTTTGGGTCTTTTTTCTTCCTGTCCTTTCTTTCTTATCTTCTCTTGTGATTTGCCATCTTTCGTGTTATGTTTCACTTGCTTTTTTTTTTAATATGTGTGAGCATTATAGTTACTTGATTTATAGTTTATATTTTGATTTAGCCATATATGTGTGTAGAAATGTTTCTTCTTGCTGGTCTTTTAATTTCAAATGCATTTTCAATGTTCTGCATTTGTCCTTTTCTCATGCTTGCTGGTTTTTTTGGAGGGGTGTGTGTGTGTGTGTGTGTGTGTGTGTAGCCACCTCTGTGACCTACACCACATTTCATGGCAACGCTGGATCCTTAACCCACTGAACAAGGCCGGGGATCAAACACAACATCCTTATGGATACTAGTTGGGTTCATTTCTGCTGAGCCACAACGGGAACTCCTTGCTAGTTTTGATATCATATTTGTCAATGGGTGATTTCCTACTTTCATATTATCTTTGCCTTTACCAGTGAGCTTTTCCATTTGTATTATTCTTGTTTCTAATTGTGGCTTTTCCTTTTCTGCTTTGAGAAGTTCCTTTAGTAGTTGATATAGAGCTGGACTGGAGGTACTGAATTCTCTTAGCTTTTGCTTGTCAGTAAAACTTTTGATCTCTCCATCCAATCTGAATGAGAGCTTTGCTGGATAGAGTATTTTTGGTTCTAGGTTCCTCTTCCTCATCACTTCAAATATATCTTCCACTCCCTTCTGGCTTGTAGAGTTTCTGCTGCTGAAAAATCGGCTGTTGTCCTTATAGGGATTCCCTTATATGTGATTTGTTACTTTTCCCTTGTGGCTCTTAGTGTTTTTTCTTTGAACTTAATTTTGTAGTTTGATTAGTATGTGTCTTGCTGTGTTTCTTTCTTTCTTTCTTTTTTTTTTTGTCTTTTTTAGGGCCACATCTGTGGCATATGGAAATTCCCAGGCTAGGGGTCCAGGCAGAGCTGCAACTGCTGGCCTGTACTACAGCCACAGCAGTGTAGGATCCAAGCCACTTCTGCGACCTACACCAGAGCTCATGGCAATGCCAGATCCTTAACCCACTGACTGAGGCCAGGGATCAAATCCATTCCCTCATGGATACTAGTCAGTTTAGTTACTCCTGAGCCACAACTGGAACACCACCTGCATGAGTGTTTTCCTTTCCCATATTTGGGAAATGTTTGGCTATTAATCCCTTCAACTATTTTCTCTGGTCCTTTCTCTTGCTCTTCTCCTTCTGGAACCCCTATGATGTGAGTATTGGTACATTTAATGTTGTCCCAGAGGTCTCTTAGACTCTCCTGTTTTTTTCATTCTTTTTTCTTTGCTCTTTCCTATAGCAGTGCTTTTACATCACTCTATCCACCTTACCTATTCCTTCTTCTGCCTCCGTTAAGCTACTACTGGTTCCTTCTAGGTTGTTTCTCATTTCAGCTATTGTGTGATTCATTTTGCTCTTTTGCTCTTTAAATCCTCTAGCTCTTTGTTAAACATTTCTTTTAAGTTCTTGATCTATATCTCCATTCTTTTTCCAAGATCTTGGATCATCTTTACTATCATCTCTCTGAACTTTTTTTCTGGTAGATTGCTTATCTCATCATTTAGTGGTTTTTGTGTGTTTTGGTCTTGTTCCTTTGTCTGAAAGCTTACTTTGTTGACTCATAGTGTTTACCTTTCTCTTTATCATCCCCTTAACAATTTGTATGTGGATGTTGAATCAGGTACCCTAGTCCTGGAGTTCTCAAGGGGTCATAGCGATTCACATGTACCCAAGAGCACATGTTGGGAGCAGTAGTATCACACTCCTGTACTGGAGCTGGGTAGCTGATAGGGATGGGATCTGTGAGGCTGGGTAGCAGTGTCTCTTGCAACCCCCTAGCTACCAGGTAGCTTTTGGGGTTATTTCCTGTAGCTTGCAATGTTAGCAGTTTCTCTTGCTTCCCCTCCCTTTGCCAGGAATGCTTTAGGGACTGCTCTCTGTAGCTATAGGGGCAGGTGCTGCTATTTAGCTGTCACTCCCCTTGCTTGGCCACTCTAGGGATCTCTCTCTAATGCCCCAGGGGTAGAGGGCTTCTCCCTAACTGTTGCTAAAAGGCTGTCTCCGCAGCTGCAGGATGTGTGTTTCTGATGCCCCCTCCCACCTTGCTGCTGGTAGGAATGCTTTCTCTAGCTGCTGTGGATCTGAGTTAATGGTCCTCCCCCGGCTCCCTTGGTGTGGAACAAATGCCACTGACATGGGCCTTCGTGGGGCCACTGGCAGGGGCTCTGTATCTTGTGCTTCTCTTCAGTTGGGCAGCCTGCAGCTCCTGCAGGCAGCAGGCACCTGTGGCCCCCTCTTGGCTCTTTTTGGTACAGATCGGCCCCCGGGGAGCCTCTGCTGGAGTCACAGTGTCTGTGTTTTCCCTGACCAAGCTGATTACTGCTCTGTTGGGAAACGTGCACCACCACCTACAGCTCTTCTGGCACAGGTTGGCTCCACCAGCATGCAAACCACCGGCAGGAACCAGGAACTGTGTTATTCCCCCAGGCAGTTATGCCACCTGCTCCAAGAAGTCTGTAGCCCTAAGGGCGGGACTGTTGCCCAGCTGTTGCTAGGCAGCCACTGCCGCCAAGTGGTTTCCCGAGCTCAAGGGGGGAGGATCCTGCAGCTTGAGATAGTGCACGCAAGGAACATGGCCATAGTGGTTGATCCTGCCCTTTTTTTTCCAGCACCCCCAAACAGTGATCTAGTCTCTAACCCCAAATGGGTTGCCTCTGCTCAGATGTTCTCTCTGTGGTCACCTTCACTCTAGTCCCTCCAGACTGTTTCCACACAGTCAACCCTGTTTTTTCTCATGTAGCCCGCCCCAGCTCCCTTTTTGGGTCTGATCTCTCAGACCAGAATTTAGTTCCCAACACCTGCTGGCACCCACCTACAGTTGCCCGTTGTCCATAGCACTGACCATTTGTGGAGGATTGTCTCCTTTTTAACTGCTTCACACCTTGTGTCTAGAGTTGCTCCTCCGTTTTGGCTATTCTCCTCACTGGTGGGGGAACTTCGCAGGGTGCAGGAGCTATTCCTCTTTACATCTCCCTCCTGAGAGAGCAGGTCCCATCTCGATTCCTTTTGCTTCTTTTCCTCTTGCTCTTCTTCTTTCTTTTGTTCTATCTGGTTTTGTAAAGTTTTTCTTGCTCTGTCATAATCCTGGGGTCTTTGTCAGTTTTTCACAAATTTTCTGTGTTAATAGTTCCGCATGTAGTTATTATACTTTCAGTGTATTTGTGGAGTAGGTGAACCACACGTTCTTTACTCCTCCATCTTAGACCTCCTGGAAGCAAATTTTTGAAGTTATAAACTTCAAAGGATATAAACTTATAAAGGATAAAAATATGAAGAAAATATAGACCTATATTTTTAAATTTGATTTTTAAGAAAGTTTATTTTTAAAGCTAATTGTAAAGAAAAGGTTTGCTCACAGGGTGATGATCATTAATTACTTTTTTTTTACCCTTTCTATTTTTCCCTCAGAATGCATGTGTTATTTTGCAATGAAGAGACCTTGTCTTAATGAAATTTTTAATGGAAAAAGTTGTTAATGCTCATTTTTCTCTTGTGTATTTAGAATGACTTTGCAGAAAAAGAGACTCTGAAACAAAAACAAATAGATGAAATAAGGGATAAGAAAACTGGATTGGGAAGAATAATTGAGCTAAAATCAGAAATCCTAAGTAAGAAGCAGAATGAGCTGAGAAATGTGAAGTACGAATTACAGCAGTTGGAAGGATCTTCAGATAGAATTCTTGAACTGGACCGAGAGCTCACAAAAGCTGTAAGATATTATTTGAGTAGTCTAAAAATGTTAAGTATAAAATATTTAGAACTTCGCTTTCTGAAGTATTTTGTCTGTTGCTAATCCTAAGATTATGACATTTTAATAAGTTTCAACCTTGTCTATCAGTCTCATAAAATGAATTCATCTGAATATTTTAATCACCCTCTGGTGTTGGAACCTGGTAGGTTGAAAATTAGAATCACCTAAGGAAGCTTTAGACCCTAGACCTTCCAAATGAAAATCTCAAAAGAGTGGGGCATGGAAAGGTGTGTCTGAAACATGACTAGGTGATTCTTAAAAGTACCTTGACTGAGAACAGCATACCTAAGTTAGAAAAGTATTTTCTTTCTAGGTTCCACACAGTGCAGGTTTTATATGATTATTGTTGTGTTATCACTTTTTCTATGGTAGAAACTTTGTTAGCCTCTTTCTTTGATGAATTTGAGAAATTTCATCCTTGTTTCTAATCTCATTCTTTGTTTCACATCTCCACTACCAAAATAAGCATCCTAAAGCTTGGCAAATGCCCCCCATCGTCTCCTCTTCACACTCATCTTTTTTTTTTTTTTTTTTAGGGCTGCACCAGCAGCATGTGGAGGTTCGCAGGCTAGGGGTCAAATCGGATCTACAGCTGCCGGCCTACGCCACAGCCACAGCATTGCAGGCTCCAAGCCTTGTCTGCGACCTACACCACAGCTCACCGCAACACTAGATCCTTCACCCACTGAGTGAGGCCAGGGGTCGGACCCACATCCTTATGGTTTCCTATGGTTCCTAATCGGACTTGTTTCCACTGCGCCACGAAGGGAACTCCTTAAGATCTCATCTTGATAATTTAAACATTTATTTCTGCTCCAAAACTTCGTATCTAGCGTTTTTTTTTTTTTTTTTTGGCCGTTCCCGCATTCCAGGCCCATGAAGTTCCAGTACCAGGGATTGAATTTATACCACAGCAGTGATCCGAGCCACTGAAATGACAGTGTTGAATCTTTAACCCACTGCATCACAAGGGAACTCCAACACCAAGCATACATCTTTTTCACATTAGCATTTTATCACAGTATGCCCTGTTGTGATGGAGAGATAATATTCAGGGGCCACATCCCACTATTTTTAGTTTCTATATGCCAGATAATAGAGGGAGTTACATGGGTACTTGATACATGCTTAATTGTTGACTGAAGAGTCACTAAAACTGTATGTTTAGGCATATTTTAAAAAAAATTTTACACTAGTTCTCATTTTTCCCTCCTCTTTGACCCTTCCAGATTATTTTAATTCTCTACCATTATAAAATAGTAAGGTAACTTATATAAGATTTTCCTTAAAAATCTTATCCCTTCTGTTTTGTTTTGTTTTTTTTTCTATTGTTGGATAAAAGCAAACAGTAATATTTTGAACATTCTGGGAGTAGTTGATTTGTAATACACTTTGTCATTGTTTTTAATACAAAACATATAAACCTGTTCATTTGTTTGAATTATTGATAAGGAACATGAGCTAAGCAAGGCTGAGAAAAACAGCAATGTAGAAACTCTAA
The DNA here is from genome assembly GCF_016906955.1 of Phacochoerus africanus. NCBI lineage: Eukaryota > Metazoa > Chordata > Mammalia > Artiodactyla > Suidae > Phacochoerus > Phacochoerus africanus. Next base: position 134,862,421 of record NC_062547.1, read on the forward strand.
AAATAGAAGTAATAAGCCTTCAGAATGAGAAAGCAGACCTAGACAGGACCCTGCGTAAATTGGACCAGGAGATGGAGCAGTTAAACCATCATACAGCCACACGCACCCAGATGGAGATGCTGACCAAAGACAAAGTATGAGCTTTCTTTTTATTCTAATTATACTTTCTGTTATTTTAAATAGCATATCTTATATTCATAATTGTTACACTATGAAGCATTTGTTGGTATTGGTTTTATATTTTCGGGGTCAAGTGAGCAAAATATGGTATAAAATAGACTTTCAATCTTAAAAACTTTTCTGTTTACAAAAAAATGTATATATGTACACACAGATATGCATTTCTATTAATTTTTTATCATATACCATATGGAAGTTTAATTTGTTACTCTTTTCTCTGATGGCTTAGAAATTCATCCCCATTTTAAGAAGTTTTATATTTTTTCTTCTTGCATTTTTATAGTTTTATTTTTTTAAGACTAGAACTGTAATCTAAAACTTTTTTTTTCTTATATGATGTGGAGATATTAAGCTTTATTGAACTTTATTTTTAAAAGATTTTTTTTTCTCTATAGGCTGACAAAGATGAACACATCAGAAAAATAAAGTCTAGGCACAATGATGTATTATCTTCATTGTTAGGGTATTTTCCCAACAAAAAACAGCTTGAAGACTGGCTTCATAGTAAATCAAAAGAAATCAATCAGACCAGGGACAAAATTGCCAAACTGAAGTAAGTAGTTACAACATTTGAAGATGTAAGTCTCTTATTTCATGCTTTCATTTTTAATTGTTTTAAAATCATTTGTTGTCATGAAATAGTATGTCCTGCTAATTGATTTTGATTTTCCTATATTTTATATATTAAGTAAATGGTAACAGTGATTTGAGCCTCTTGTTCCTTGAAGGTTTGTAGAACTGAGAGGATTAAAATTTTCCTTTGTAAAAGGTGAGCCCTGAAACTATAAACTCTTAGAAAATAACATAGGGGAAGAGCTTCATTAAATTGAAATCGGCGGTATTTCTCAAGTATGACACAGAAAGCACAGGCAACAGAAGCAAAAATAAACAAATGGACTACATCATACTTAAAAACTGCTACACAGCAAAGGAAATGATCAACAGAGAGAAAGGCAATCCGCAGAATGGGAGAAAACATTTTCAAATTATGCATCTGTTTAAGGGCTTAGTTTCCAGAATATACAAAGAACTGCTACAACTCTATAATGAAAAAACAAATACCCAGATTAGAAAATGGGCAAAGAACTTGAATAGACATTTCTTCAAAGAAGATATACAAACCACCAATGAGCATATGCTGCTCAGAATCACTGATCATCAGGGAAATGCAAATCAAAACCATAGTCATATATCACTTCACACCAGTTAGGATGGCCACTATCAAAAAAGTAGGATAGTATGTATTATAATAACCTATAGCAGAAAAGAATCTGAAAAGGGATACACACACACACACATATGTATATACACATACATATATATACACACACATATAGAATCACTCTGCTAACATTGAAACTAAACACAACACTGTAAATTAGCTGTACTTCAAGTAAAAAAAAGTAGTGAAGATGTTGAGAAATTGGAACCCTTTGCACTATTATTGGGAATGTAAAGTGCTGCAGTTACTATAGAAAACCTGCAGAGGTTCTTCAGAAAATTAAGAAAATAATTACCAGATGATCCAGCAGTTTTCCTTCTGAGTATATAGTCAAATGAATTGAAAACAAGATCTTGAAGAGGTATTTGCTAATCCATGTGTACTTCAGCATTATTCACAATAGCCAAGAGGTGGAAACACCTAAAATGTGTACTGATGGATGAATGGATAAGGAAAATTTGGTGTATATAATGGAATAGTATTTATCTTTAAAAAAAGAAGGAAATTATCTCATCTGCTACAACGCGAAGCTTGATATTAAGCGAAGTAAGCTAGTCACACATGAAAAAATCCCAAGTACTGCATGACTTCACTTATATGAAAACCCAAAGTTGCCAAAGTCTTAGAAGGTATGAAGATGGAAGTTCAGAGTAGCTAGGGCATGGGTGAGGTGGTTCGGTGGGTTTAGAGTGTCAGTTTTGCAAGGTGAAGAAGTTCTAAGACGTGTTGCACATGGTTAACACTACCGTGCTGTGTGGTTAAAAGTAGTCAAGATGTTAAATTTTATCTTTTTCCCATAATTTAAAAGAGTTATCTTTTTTTTTTTCCCCAAGTGTCACCGTGAGTGGTTTTTGGATAAGGGGGTTAAAAATTCCATGCAGATTTTTGAGGAAGATAGTAGATTTAGCTATGTTAAATTTGTGTTTCTTTTGGAAATATCTATTAGGCAACAGAATATTGGAGTTTGAAGTTCAGAATATTAGAAGTTGTTGCTTTGTAACTGATAACTTGAGTCAGTAGGCCCTATAGCCATCAAGGAGTTTCACAAAGAAAAGAATTATAGTCTAGACTCCTGGAAAACAAACTCTTGACAGGCGAAGGAAGAGGAGCAAGTGAATTGAAGTAAATGCCCGAGGAGAGCCAGGGCGAGAGTAAGATAGGAGTGGTGTCTGGGATGCCTTGAGAAGACAGGCTTTGAAGGAGGGGGTCAGCCGTGTTCGGTGCCGCTGAGATAGTGGTCATGATATACAGTGCTCAACGGCCAGGATGGTGAAAACATGATCGACATGTTATTTTTTTTCTCAAATTTTTACTGTGACTCAATGGCAAGTATCAAGATGAGGCATATGTACACTCATAGACATTTATCTGAAGCAAATTTCTTAAAATAGTACCAACCACATCCAGTATACTCCGTTGTTCCACATATTCTGTTTAATTTTTTAAAATATGCTGAATATACCGCATTAAATTGATTACATGACTTGCCTAGTGCATCATAACTTGTAAATTGAAAAACCCTGATCTTTGTGGATCTGGAGGCTGACAAGGATGATATCTAAGAGTTGGAATGGAAATAAATTGTACTGCTGAGCAAAGTCGTCTTTGATGGATGAGAGGGAATGGATGATGAGGTTGTAAGTAGATGACAACACCAAGGGAACAAAGGAGAAGCTTGTACAGAAAGGAACAGAAGTACACTTGTGACAGTGTCCATACAGAGTTAGGAGAACGTTCTTTTCTCTCATTCCAGTGGATCTAGCAGGCATATTCTCTTTGCTGAGGCTCTTAACCTGAGCTCTAAGACCAGGAATCCCCCAAAACCAAGCAGAGTTTTGTCTATGCACATTTTCCCTTCCTTTTTTCTTTTTCTTTGTTTTTGCTTTTTAGAGCCACTCCTATGGCATATGGAAGTTCCCAGGCTAGGGGTTAAATTGGAGCTGCAGCTGCTCCCATATGTCACAGCCACAGTATTGCAGGATCCGAGCTGTGTCTGTGACCTACACCATAGCTCACGGCAACACCGGATCCTTAACCCGCTGAGTGAGGCCAGGGATCGAACCCGCATCCTCATGGATACTAGTCGGGTTTGTAACCCGCTGAGCCACAACAGGAACTCCTGTACATATTTTTCTGAGAGCAGGCCTATGACCAGGGTTAGCAGGTAAGTCAGTGTGTCAGGGGTAGAATTCAAACAATAGTGGACTGTTGCCATGACTTCTAAAAAAAGTGTTCAGTCACAGGAAACCTTTGTATTATTTGTTGGCAGATAATGTCTTGGATCTACCTACTCAAACTTCTCCAACTCATTTCTCATGTTTTAAAACTGTGATCCATATTTGTTCTTATTTTAGCAAGGAACTAGCTTCAGCTGAGCAAAATAAAAATCATATAATTAATGAAGTAAAAAGTAAGGATGAGCAGTTGTCCAGCTATGAAGACAAACTGTTTGATGTTTGTGGTAGCCAGGATTTTGAAAGTGATTTAGACAGGCTTAAAGAAGAAATTGAAAAATCCTCAAAACAACGAGGTAAGTTACTTAGTTTTTATTATCAAGGCATTTTGAGTTATCTTTTGTTTTTGTTTTGTCTTTTTAGGACTACACTGTGGCATATGGAAGTTCCAAAGCTAGGGGTCCAAACAGAGCTGTAGCTGCAAACCTACACCACAGCCACAACAACACCCAGATCCTAGCTGCGTCTGCGACCTACACGGCAGCTCAGGCAACACCAGATCCTTAACCCTCTGAGCAAGGCCAGGGATTGAACCTTTGTCCTCATGGGTTCTAGTTGGTTCATGACCGCTGAGCCACGATGGGAACTCCCATTTTGACATTTTTGACTTTGCATTCACAGGTAACTATTAAGGATGGGAGATTTTATAATTTAGTTCTGGAGCCAAGTGGCTTAAGTTTCACTTCTGGTTCTACAGCCTACTTGCTGTGTGACTTTGTACAAATTATTGAAACCTTCCTGTACATCACATTCATTACCTGAGGAAATACTCCTTACCAGGAGAAGGGTGTTAGAGAGATTATAGTTGTGAAACTCTTAGAAACTTACACAATAAGATCTGAAGTTTTGTTATGTTTTTTGTGTTACCAGAAAATAATTTTACAAATCTGAGTACATTGTGCCCTTTGGAAGATTTAAGTATCAGAATTTTGATTTCTTTCATAGTATGTTTATAAAGCAAGAAGAATAATCCAAGGATGTAACCATATTGACAAAATATATTTTTCTCACTGGGAGTATGTTTATTTTCTTGAAATAGCCATGCTGGCTGGAGCTACGGCAGTTTACTCCCAGTTCATCACTCAGCTAACAGATGAAAACCAGTCATGTTGCCCCGTCTGTCAGAGAGTTTTTCAGACAGAAGCTGAATTACAAGAAGTCATCAGTGATTTGCAGTCTAAGCTGAGGCTTGCTCCAGATAAACTCAAGTCAACAGAATCAGAGCTGAAGAAAAAAGAAAAGCGGCGTGATGAAATGCTGGGACTTGTGCCCATGAGGTGAGAATAGGGATTTACCATTACTGTACATGTATAGCAGCTCTATAAGAGGTATGCAAGGCCTAGCATATGGTGGGTATTCAGTAAGCATGAGTTGAATGAAGAAAAGTTAAAACTCAGGATTCTATGCCAGTATGCCCATCTCATGTTATTTATGTGATAAGAAGGAAGAATTATTTCAAGGTAACCGTGCTTCTTAAACTAGGGCAGATAAAAACTGTGTATGTGTGTGTGTTCCATTCCTGAGACTTGGCTTGAGGGTAGGAATTTTGACAGATTTATAACTATTTGCTGATGTCTCATTTTCTAAACTCAGCAAAAGGATTAAAGTACTAGAAGAAATCTGCCCCCAAGAAGCATATTTTAAACTATACTTTTATGTTTTTTCCCACTTCCAGAAAGAGTGAAACATAGGGGGTGATTTTTATTGTTTATTTTTCTTTCACTTGTATGAGAATCTCAGGTGCTGGTCTATTTATAAATAAAATAAGTCAGAAAGTATGTGATGTTTGCCTTGGTGTATCCCAGAACGTAGAACACAGCGCTAGTCACAGAGACCAGTAAGATATAACTTTCATGGAGCTGATGGTTTATGCAAGGAGAAAAGCTCTCAAAATTAGACATTTAGAAAGCTGGACTTAATGAAATGCTTGATTGGTTTAAACACATGCGTTAGTTAAGAGAGCAGCCAGTGGACTACAGAATGAGAATAGGATTTTGAGAATAAGGTACGACCAGGAACATAAAGTATAGGGAAATTGGGGAGTTCCCGTCGTGGCGCAATGGTTAACGAATCCGACTAGGAACCATGAGGTTGCGGGTTCGGTCCCTGGCCTTGCTCAGTGGGTTAACGATCTGGCGTTGCCATGAGCTGTGGTGTAGGTTGCAGACGCGGCTCGGATCCCGCGTTGCTGTGGCTCTGGCGTAGGCCGGTGGCTACAGCTCCGATTCAACCCCTAGCCTGGGAACCTCCACATGCCGCGGGAGCGGCCCAAGAAATAGCAACAACAACAACAACAAAAAAGACAAAAAGAGAAAAAAAAATAAAGTATAGGGAAATTGGGAGTGGAGATGGAAATTAGACCACTGTCTGTAAAGGGTAGGAGAGTGACCTGTGCTTCAATAGAAACTTATCTGGAGTTTAAGAACTTATTTGTAGGGATTGATTCCATAAGTAGAGAAGATAGAGCTACGTTATGTTCAGGATAGTTAACAGCTCTCTCCGATAGGTGATGAGGAGCCATCCTGAGGGATTTAATGAAAGATACATTTAGGAAATTAATCTGATGTTAATATATTGAATGGGTCAAAGTGAGAAAAACTCTGGAAGCCGAAATCCAGGTGGATATGTTGTCCTGGAAAACTGAAGAGAAGTTGGAGGAAAAGAAGAGGGAAAGAGGAGTTTTCAGTATGGCGCAGCAGAAATGAATCCGACTAGTATCCATAAGGATGCAGATTCGATCCCTGGCCTCGCTCAGTGGGTCAGGGATCCGGTGTTGCCATGAGCTGTGGTTTAGGTCACAGTTGCGGCTCAAATCCTGTGTTGCTGTGGCTGTGGTGTTGGCTGGTAGCTGTAGCTCCGATTCAACCCCTAGCCTGGGAACCTCCATATGCCGTGGATGTGGCCCTAAAAAGGGAAAAAAAAAAAAAGAAGGAAAGAAGATAGGATTTGTGGTTCCCAGCCTTCAGGATGGTCCCCAATGATCCCTGTCTCCTGGTATTCACACTTTAGTATGTATATAGTCTTCTATGTTTCTGAAAGATGTTTCAGGATTGGTCTCTGTAACCAGTAAAATATGACAGAATTGATAGCCTGGTTAGGTTATCTAAGGTGTCACAGCTTCCTGCTCTCCTTTTCTTTCTCCTGGATCTAAGGGAAACTATGTGCTGGGTTGTGAGCAACTGTGTGGAGGGATTTACTTGGCGAGGTCCTGAGGTCTTTGAACAACCACATGAGTGAATGTACCATTTGGAGGCAGATTCTCCATCAGTCGTGCCTTCAGATGACCACAGCCCACGGCTCAGCTGCAACTTCAGTGACACAACTGGGAGCAGCTGCCTGGGTACTTGAGTCAAAAGAACTCAGATAGCTGTTCCTAGTTCTCATATCTATGAAAAATAAGTGCTGTTGTTTTAAGCTGCTGAGTTTTGGGGTATTATATAGCAATAGTTAGCTATTATAATCAATGATGAAAAACAGATTTTGGGGGGCTACAGAGAGCATGTCATAAGGAAACAAAAGCAGCAATTTAAGAATGAAAAGGAGAGGAGTAAGGCAGGATCTTGAAAGGAGAAAGATCAAATAAAAGATAAAATTTGAAGTTGGTAGAAAGTGCCTGTAGGGGAAATGCGAGCTTAGGTCTGGGTCAAACTGATCAATTATCAACAGCAGAAATCAACATTGTATTATATTTTAGGGCCCTTGCCATCACAACTCCTCTTGTCAGTGTAAGGTGCATAGCTTATTCATTGTTGTATCTCCACAGTTCCTCGTGTATTGTAAGTTTGGTAACTGTTTGCTTAATGAATGAGAACTGTATAGTGTGTGTTCCATTTATTACTGCATGACAAGCCTTTTCAAAACTTAGTACACCGAAACAGTGATTTATTATGATCATTTGTGGTTCTGTGGAATGACTGGGCTTGGCTAGGTGGTTCTCACTTGAGGTCTTTTATGCAGTTGCAGTCTAATGTTGGCCGCAGTCTTTTCAGCTCTGCTGGACTGGAGGTTCAAGATAACTTACTCATGACTGGCAGGAGCTCACCCATTGGTGTCAAGCAGAATGCCTTCACATAGCCTCCACCAGTGTCTTGGGCTTTTGGCAGGAGAGTGGCTGGACTACCAAAGGGAGTATCCTAAGAGCAAATGTCTTAAGGCCTGGACCCAGAAACTGGCAGTGTTACTTCTGCTGTTTTCTATTGGTCGCAGTAGTCACAGAACCTGCCAAGATTTTGATGATGGGACACAGATTCCAGCTTTTCAATGGGAGGAGTATGACAGTATTTGTAGCCCACTTTAATCCACACAGTACCCCAGTATCTCGAGTGTGCCGTTCCGGTTACCAAAAGCAAAGTAAGTTGAAGCTAGAAAAGCAAATATTTAGTCTGTCAGATGATGATCAGTACCATGGAGAAAAATCTATCCAGATATAGCAATAGAGAGCACCTGAGGCTGGTGGGGGGGGGTTGTTGCTGATGAAGGTGGCATTTGAATGGCACCTGAGCCAAGTCATGAGGGAGCTAGCTGTGCAGTTGTCCAGGAGAAGTACATTCCAGGCAGTATAAAATCCCTGAGGCATGTGTGACCTGATGGCCAAAGGGGAAAGTGGTTGAAGATATGCTCGTAGAGGTTGTCAGGAACCAGATCTTGCTTATCCTCTTGGAGGGAAATATATTTTCATTTAAAACACCAAATTCACCAACACTTAAATAAAGACAGCTATCGTGAATGAAATCTCAGATGAAATGTACCTGTTCATCATTTTTCTTAGTTCTGACTTGGTTTCACTTTTATAATACTTCATTTAAATAAAAACAATATTTTTCCCTATTTCTCCCAGGTTTTTTTTAGCACTATATCTTTGTTGGTAGTTTTTACATAAAATCCCCTTGGAAAAAGAATGTTGTTACAAAATTGAGTTTCTGAAAAATTTTAAAAACAAAACAGAAAACCCTAATAGATCTCAGTAGCCCATTCTCAGGAAATGTCTTTACTGTTTCTTAGAATACTTATTTTAGCATCTTATGTAATCATCAAAAAAGAAAGCACTAAAACCTGGACAGCATCAAAAGGGTTTTTTTATGTGCATGTGAAAAGGTAAAAGTGGGGCTAAAATCGAATAGATGCTTGTAGTTCTCCAAAAAGATGTCCCAGTCAAGTGAATGCTTGACTCAGTAGGCCATCATAGCCTTGTTACTTTTTAAGTACTGGGTACATAAGACCAACTGGTCTCTAACATCAGGTAGTAATGTGAGCATGGAATTACTTATAATCTGTGTGCTTTCATATTTATTCAGGGAATTTTTTTCATTGTTCTCTTATAAAAAATTACAAGTCTTATATCACCGCAGATTAGTTCAGGTTGGCGTTTTTTGGTCACTGTAGAATTTTTAAAAAAGCATTAAATAGTAATAGTATATAAGAGCTAACTTGAATTTCTAGTTTATTATAAGAATCCCTTTAGAAACCAATTTAACCTGTTATACTATTTTTTTAATGGCCACCCATGGTGTATGAAAGCTGCTGCCTATGGTGCAGCTACAACAGACCCTTTGAACCTGTGCTACCGTAGTAACCCAAGCTACTGCATTCAGATTCAACCCACTGTACCATAGCATGAACTCCCCATACTAATTTAATTTCAGTTAAGAATTTTGAATTTTTCTGAAATAGGCTTTTCATAGCTTTTTTTTTCCCTAAGATTAAATGCAAGTTTTATTATTTCAGTGGTGTCAACAGAAATAGGTGTGGGGCCAATACCTGCTACGGGGGTGGTAATTCATTAGTAAAGTGGGTTGTAACATAAACCCAAGTAGCATTTGACTTAGTGGTTTCCTTCCTTCCTTCCATCCATCCTTCCATCATTTTAAAAACTTTTAATTTTGAAATAGTTTTAGACTTACAGAAAAATAATGAAAATGGTGCAGAGAATTCACATATACCCTTCCCCCAGCTTCTCCTGGTGTTCACAATTTATGTAACTGTAATATGGTTATCAAAATTAAAAAGTTAACATTGGTATAATTAACTACAAACCGTATTTGAATTTTAGCAGTCTTTCCTTTAATATCCTTTTTCTATTTCAGGATCCCCACATTGCATCTACTTGCTATTTCTCCTTAGTCTCCTGCAGTCTTTAACAACTTTTTGTCTTTGGCAATGTTTCAGCAAAAATTGTTGCAGTCAAGATCTACCAACATAGAGAATTCCTGTCATGGCTCAGCCGGGAGGTGGCCTCTGAGGACATGGGTTGGAAAGACCTGTTAAGAGATAGTAAAATCAGTGGACAAAGCTTCAAAGAGAAACAGGATATTTACATTGTCTTTAATGTATTTCTCCTAAGGTACTTATTGGTTACACAGAAAAAAATAGTAACATTACACTGGATAAATCTGGCTGACACTGTCTTAACTAAGATTAACATACTGACATCGTGTACCCACTGAAGTGGTGCCCTGAGAAGTATACAACATCACTTCTATCATATTATTGCCCTGAATACATAACTTCAGTCTCATTATGAGAAAACATTAGATTGCTTATTTTTATTTGTGTGTTTTCTGTGAAGGCAAAGCATAATTGATTTGAAGGAGAAGGAAATACCAGAATTAAGAAACAAACTGCAGAATGTGAACAGAGATATACAGAGCCTAAAGATTGACATAGAAGAACAGGATACACTTTTGGGTGCAATAATACCTGAAGAAGAAAGTGCTAAAGTGTGTCTGACTGATGTTACAATTATGGAGAGGTTCCAGGTAGGTTTACTGTAGTTTAAGGCAAAATAAAACTTGTTTCATGGTGATTTGAATGTGAAATGTGAGTGTTACAGATAGAAGCTAGAATTCTGATACAGACTGTGTTTAGAGTTCTCTGTCCTGAATTTCAGGTAGTCTTAGGAAGTAACTGCTTAGCTTATATTCCTGAGTTTAGATTTTTAAATTCATTAATTATGAGAATTAAGAAGTACTCTTAGCAGCGGGATCAAGATGGCAGAGAAATAAGACATGGTGCTCACTTTCTCCCACAAACATCAAAAAAAAAAAAACAAAAAAAACAACCTAAACCAAAAACCCATCTACACGTAGAACAATTTGCACAGAACATCTCCTGAACTCCAGCTGAAGACCTTAAACCTCCAGAAGGGGCAAGAAACCTTCCACATAACTGGGTAGAACAAAAGGGGGGAAAAATAGAAAAAGGAATCAGGACAGGACCACCACTCTTGAGCGGGAACTGTGGAAGAAGAAAGGAACCCACACGCTGGGAGGCACCTAACTGACAAGGAGATCAGCCGAGATGGGGAAAATCTCAAAGCCTCAGAGAAGAAACAGCAGCTGGTCTGAGGAGGGCAAAGCAGAGAGAGAGCTGAACAGACCATCAGTACCAGTGCCTCCAGACACCACAGCCTGAGATGCTCAGGTGGGGGCTGGGCGCTGAGATTCAGGCTCCAAAGGTCAGTTCTGAGAAGAAGACTAGAGTTGGTTGTGTGGAGACAGCCTGAGGGGCTAGGGAGTGGTGTGCCAAGGGCTGGGGAGCAGAGCACCACAGCTGAGGGAACCTGGGAGGAGACCTGGGCCCACAGGAAAAGCAAGTGCCATTGTTGGGGAGAGTGAGAGGAAGAAGGGTGGAACTTCCATAGTAATACTTTGCTCTATGCACACAGGTGCTCTCCGGCAGTAGAGCATCTCTTGTGCAGGCTAAGGGTGGTGGGGTCAACCAGCTGCAGCCATCTCATACTCTAGAGGTGGGTGTGGCCTGTCACCACTGAGGTGTGTGAACAGGCACTACCTGTGGCCCCGGTCACCTCAGGAGTCACTGCAGAAGAGGCCCCTGCAACCAAGTCCCACCTGTTGCTCTCACTCCCCTGGGAATGCACATGCCCTGCTGTTGCCACTATTGCTTCCCAGGGTCCTGTAATCACAAGCAGCTTGTGCCACCTTCCCAAGGGTCCTTGCCACTGTCGGGCCCAGCAACCTGTCACTGGCTACTAGCCCTGCCCGTTGCCTCCACCTCCCTGGAAGCACCCACAGGAAGTAGAAAATAAGAAAAATGTAAGCAAAATGAAGAAGCTCAGGAACCATGCCTAGTCAAGAGAAGAGAAGTCCCCTGAAGGAGTAAATGATGAAACAGATCTCTGCAGTCTAACAGACACCAAGTCCAAAAAGGAGATGGTGAAAGTAATGAAGGAATTAAGAGTGACTATGAACAGTAATGCAGATTACTTTAGGAAGGAACTTGAAATAGGAGGAGCCAAGAAAAATTTTTAAATTCATTTGCAGAGACACAAGCTGAGTTAAAGGCACTGAAGAGCAGAATGAATAATGCAGAGGAACAAATGAGTGGCTCAGAAGATAGAATAATGGAAATCATCCAATCAGGACAGCAGACAGAAAACCAAATGAAAATATATGGAAGCCGGTCAATCTGTGCATAATAGGGATTCCAGAAGGAGAAGAAAAGGATTGAAAATATATTTGAGGAAATTATGTCTGAAAAACGTTCTGAATCTAAAGGAAACAGATAACAAGATACAGGAAGCACAGAAGGCCCCAAACAAGTTGAACCCAGACAGCCCCACACCAAGACGTATAATAAAAATGGCAAAAGTTAAAGAGAGAAATCTAAAGGCAGCAAGAGGAAAACAAAAGTTAATTATAAGGAAACCCCCATAAGGCTATCAGCTGATTTCTCTGCAGAAACACTACAGGCCAAAAGAGAGTGGCAAGATATATTCAAAGTTCTAAAAGGGAAAATGCTGCAGCCTAGAATACTCTACCCAGCAAGAATATCATTTAAAATAGAAGAAAAATGTCATTTAAAATAATTTCTCCAACAAACAAAAATTGAAAGAGTACAACAATACTAAACCCATTCTAAAATATTGAAAGTTCTCCCCCAAATAAGGAAGAAGTAAGAAGATACAGGATGGAGAAACCCACAGTTGGAAAGCAACCACTTAAGCCTGTATAAACATCTAAAAGAAAAAAAAAACTTTTTAAAAGCAGTGAAAAACACAAGGAACAGCAAAAGGATGAAACATGGAGATGTGAAAAAAGAACATGAAAATCATAAAGTGTGGGGAAAGAAAGTAAAATCTAGACTGACTCTTTTTTTAAGAATGTGTTTGAGCCCATATGACAATAAGGCTAAAGCAAACAGAGGAAGGGGTTAACATACTTGAAAAACAGGGCAACCACAAATCAAAACCAAAAAAATGCATTCACAAGAACTAAAAAGAAGACACAGGCATAAGATAAAAGAAAATGATCCAACCAAAGAAAGAAAGTAACCAAGGAGAAACAGAATCAACAGGAAAACAAAGTTTAAAATGACAGTAAATACATATTTATCAATAATTATCTTAAATGTCAATGGACTGAATGCTCCAGTCAAAAGACACAGAATGGTAGACTAGACAAAAAAATAAGAGCCTACAATATGCTGCCTACAAGAGACTTACCTTAGGGCAGAGGACATAGAGAAATTGAAAGTGAGGGGATGGAAAAAAGATATTTTATGTGAATGGAAAAGACAGGAAAGCAGGAGTTTCAGTACTCATATCAGACAAAATAAACTTTAAAACAGGACATAAAGACAAAGAAGGACACTACTTAATGATAAAAGAATCAATTCAAGAAGAGGATATTACAATCATCAATATACATGCCCCTAATATAGGACCATCCAGATACATACAACAAATACTAACAGACATATAATGAGAAATTGATGAGACTACAATAATAATAGACTTTTAACACCACACTCAAATCATTGGACAGATCCTCTAGACAGAAAATCAATAAGGCAACAGATCCTAAATGACATGGTAGAAAAGTTAGACCTAATCGACATTTTCGGGACATTACATCCAAAAAAATCAGAATATACTCTCTTTTCAAGTGCACATGGAACATTCTCAAGGATGGACTACATACTGGGGCACAAAACTAACCTCAACAAATCTAAGAATATAGAAACTATTTCAAGTATCTTCTTTGACCACAATGTCATGAAACTAGAAAGCAACCACTGGAAAGGAAATGAGAAAAAACTGACTACATGGAGACTAAACAACATGCTACAAAAAAATCAATGAGTCAATGAGGAAATCAAACAGGAAATTAAAACATACCTTAAGACAAATGATAATGAAGATACAACCATTCAAAATCTATGGGACACCACAAAAGCAGTTCCTAGAGGAAAGTTCATAGCAATACAGGCCTTCCTCAAAAAAGAAGAAAAATCTGAAATCACCAACCTAACCTACCATCTAAAAGAATCAGAGAAAGAACAAAAACCCCTAAAGTCAGCAGAAGGAAGGAAATCATAAAGATCAGAGGAAACCAATAAAACAGAAATGCAGAAAACAAAAAAAAAATCAATAAAACTAAGAACTGGTTTTTTGAAAGGGTAAACAAAATTGACAAACCTCTGACCAGACTCACCAAGAAGAAAGAAAGAACTCAAAGTAAGAAGTGAAAAAGAAATCTCAACAGATACTGTAGAAATATAAAAAAACTGTAAGAAAATACCATGAACAATTATATGCCAACAAATTGGATGACCTAGAAGAAATTGACATAGAGCTTGCCAAAACTAAATCAAGAAGAAATAATAGATGGTTGAACAGACTGATCACTGGAAATGAAATTGAATATATAATAAAAATACTCCCTACAAATAGAAAATCTAGGACCAGATGGCTTCACAGGCAGATTCTACCAAACATACAAAGAACTTATACCCATTCTTCTTAAACTTTTCCAAAAGGTTGAAGAAGGAATAATCCTAAAGACATTCTCTGAAGCCACCATCACCCTAATATCAAAGCCTAATAACAAAGATACTACCAAAAAAAGAAAGTTCTGATGAATAGAGACGCAAAAATTCTCAGCAAAATTTTAGCCAACTGAATCCAATACATAAAAAAAATCATACACCATGACCAAGTGGGATTCATCCCAAGTTCACAGGCATGGTTCAACATACGCAAATCATTCAATGTCATATACCATATTAACAAAAGAAAACTCAAAAACCACATGGTCATCTCAGTAGATGGAGGAAAAGCATTTGACAGAATCCAACATTCACTCATGATTAAAAACGCTTAACCAAGAGGGAATAGAGAGAACATACCTTAACGTAATAAAAACCATCTATTTCAAACCCACAGCCAATATAATACCCAATAGAGAAAAGCTGAAAGCCTCCCCCTAAAATCTGAAACAAGACAAGGATGGCCACTGTTGCCACTTTTATTCAACATAGTATTGGAAGTCCTAGCCACAGCAGTCAGACAAAAGGTATCCAGATTGTAAGAAAAGGTAAAATTGTCACTGTATACAGATGACATGACACTATATATAGAAAACCCTAAGGACTCCACACAAAAACTACTTGATCTCATCAATTAATTCAGCAAAGTAGCAGGATATAAGACTAACATTCAGAAATTGATTGCATTTCCATATACTTAGAATGCAATATTAGAAAAAGAATATAAAAATACAACACCTTTTAAAATCGCACCCTAAAAAATACCTAGGAATACACCTGACCAAGGAGGTGAAAGCCTTACATGCGGAGAAATATAAAACATCAATCAAGGAAAGTAAAAGTGGATTCAAAGAAATGAAAAGATATTCCATGCTCCTGGAGTAGAAGAATTCAAGTGGCCATACTACCCAAAGCAATCTACAGGTTTAATGCAGTGCCCATCAAATTACTCATGACATTTTTCACGGAATGAGAATAATCCAAAAATTTATATGGAAACTTAGAAGACCCAGAATTGCCAAAGTAATCTTGGGGAGCAGGGGAAAGCAGGAGGCATAACTCTCCCAGACTTCAGACAATACTACAAAGCTATAGTAATTAAGACAGTGTGGTACTGGTAGAAAAAAACAGACATACAGACCAATGAAACAGAATAGAGACCCAGAAATAAACTCAGACACCTATGGTCAATTAATCTTCAACAAAGGAGGCAAGAATATAAAATGGGGAAAAGTCTCTTCAGCAAGTGGTGCTGGGAAAACTGGACATCTGCATGTAAATCATTGGAACTAGAACATACCCTCACACCACGCAAGAAAATAAACTCAAAATAGCTTAAAGACTTAAACGTAAGACAAGACACCATATAACTCCTAGATGAGAACATAGGCAAAACATTCTCTGACATCAACCATACAAATGTTATGCCAAGGCAATAGAAATAAAAATAGATAGGACCTAATCAAACTTATAAACTTTTGCACAGCAAGCAAGGGAAATCACCAAAAAGACAACCTACGAAATGGGAGAAGATATTTGCAAACAACGCACCTTACAAAGGCTTAATCTACAAAATATACAAACAGCTCTTATACCTCAACAGCCAAAACAAAAACTTAATTTAAGAATGGGTAGAAGACCTAAATAGACATTCCTTAAAGAAGACATAGGAATGGCCACTAGGCACAGGGAAAAATGCTTGACACTGCTAATTATTAGAGAAATGCGAATCAAAACTGTAATGAGGTACCACCTCAGCCAGTCAGAATGGCTATCATTAATAAGTCACAAATAACAAATGTTGGAGAGGGTGTGGAGGAAGGAAATCCTGCACTGTTGGTGGGATTGTAAATTAGTACAACCAGTATGGAAAACAGTGTGGAAGTAACTCAGAAAATTAAATATAGAACTACTATATGATCCAGCAGCCCCATTCCTAGGCATATATTGGGACAAAACTTTCATTCAAAAAAATACATGCACCTCTATCTTCATTACAACACTATTCACAATAGCCAAGACCTGGAAACAACCTCAATGTCCATATACAGATGAATGGATTAAGGCATGGTACATATACACAATGAAATACTACTCAGCCATAAAAAAGAAAATAATGCCATTTGCAGCAATATGGATGAAACTAGAGTTTCTCATACTAAGTGAAGTAACTCAGAAAGATACCATATGATATCACTTATATGTGGAATCTAATATATGGCACAAATGAACCTATCTACAGAAAAGAAACAAATTCATGGACATGGAGACAGACTTGTGATTGCCAAGGGGATGGAAGGAGGGAGTGGGATGGACTGAGAATTTGAGGTTAATAGTTGGAAACTATTGCATTTGGACTGGATAAGCAATGAGGTCTTGCTGTGTAGCACAGGGAACTATATCCAGTGATTTGTGATGGAACATGCTGGATGATAATATGAGAATAAGAATGTATATTTATGTATAACTGGGTCACTTTGCTGTACAGCAGAAATTGATAGAACATTGTAAATCAACTATAATACATTTTTAAAAATAAAATTTAAAAAGTCTTGTTTACTTTTTTAGTCAGCTTCCTTTTATTTACAAAATTTAATTTCATCATAAAATTAATTTTTATCCTATTAAAATTTGTTGAAATTCTTTGAGAGCATTTACAAATTAGATTTTAAAAATAAGTAAAAGCTGTTAATTTTTAAAGATTTTGAATAATGATAATGTAAGTTTCTTAAAGCAAATAATTTTGATTTATTCTTAAGCTGGAACTTAAAGATGTTGAAAGAAAAATCGCACAACAAGCAGCTAAGCTCCAAGGAGTAGATTTGCATAGAACTATTCAACAAGTAAACCAGGAAAAACAAGAAAAACAGCACAAACTAGATACAGGTAATACCATGTGTTTTCCTCATAAAGACTGCAACATTCCCGGCATATGTGTAACTGTTTATGTGGGTGAGAAACTTTCTTGCAGTCCGCAGTATGTTTGGTCTCTTTTCTCAAAAGCAGCTCTTCTTTGTTTCCCTTCTTTGCAGAACAAATTTTGAATGACAGATTTTGAATGATGAGTAACAGATGAGCTATACTGTTTTTCAATCATAACTGTCCTGTGAGCCTCTCCTGTGGGTGTACAGGAGGGTATGACAAGCAGGTTTGGGGGGCTGGACAGACTCTCGTGGCATTTTTGTTGCGGTAGGTGGGACACAAGAAACTCAACCTTTGTGAATGCCACAGACCTATAAAACTGAAAGGACAGTGCTTATAGTATTACATTAATCACTCTGTATCAATATGTTTTCAAACAGTTTCCAGTAAGATTGAACTGAATCGAAAGCTTATACAGGACCAGCAGGAACAGATTCAACACCTAAAAAGTACCGCAAATGAGCTTAAGTCAGAGAAACTTCAGATATCTACAAATTTGCAGCGCCGTCAGCAACTGGAGGAGCAGACTGTGGAATTATCTACTGAAGTTCAGTCCTTACAAAGAGAAATAAAGGTTAAAAATTCATATATATTTGTTTTTAAGAGTAGTTCAGATATGTAAAATGCTCTTTAGTGATGCAGTTGCCGGAGCTATGGTTATTGTGAGGGCCAAATGAAAATGGTGTATAGAACTTGTATTAATATATTAAGATTTCTAAGAAAAGATCTATTAGACATAATAAGAAGGAACTGGCTACCTGGTTAAGTAGTGAACTTCCTGTCACTGGAGGTCATCAAGTGATGGCTGGTTAACTCCATATAAGGATTCCTGCTTGTTTGGGAGGTTTGTCTTACCTACAAAAATCCTTTGTCCATGGCAGACACTGCCTCTCAGACACTTTTTCTCTTTGAGTCCAGATGTGGTCTCAGAGTATTTCCCACTAGAGTGAGCAGACTTAATTGACACATGGAATGGAGCCCATTGGGCAATCCTCATCTAGATTAATCAAACTTAAGACCCAACAAATTAAATTTTGAAGTTTTGGAAGTGATCTCATCTAGTTTTACCTAATTATGCACATTACTGAATCTGTTACTCATTGCTTTCTTAAGTGTTTTGGGGTTACAAAATATCAGAGGCACAGAGTATGATATAAAATAGTAGAACCACCTTACCTTTATATATTTTACTGCTTATAATGCTCTTTGACATTAAACCATTCTTCAGTCACGCAGAGCTGATGTGGGCCCCTACAAACGCATAAAAATCTAAACCTGAAGTCACATGCTCATATAATTAGGAGCACATGGCATAGACTAAGAATCAAGTCAGTGTCTGACGCAGTATAACATAGCAGTGTCTGATGTGGCATAGCGTAGCATCTGGATCTAGATGGGATTTGAATCCTGGCTCTTTCATTTATTGGCTTTTGGGACCTTGGACAAATCATTCCTCTGCTCATCTCAAATATAACTTGAAAATAATGGTACCTTATAGGATAGCTGGAAGGAGTAAATGAGTTGATTTTTAAAGACTGGTACATGAAAAGTGACTTTATTAGGACTATAAAGTCTAACACCTGAAATGAGATAATGGATTGTTATAAAAGACTTTATATTTTTTATATTTTTAGGATGCTAAAGAGCAGGTAAACCCTTTGGAAACAACATTGGAAAAGTTCCAGCAGGAGAAAGAAGAATTAATCAACAAAAAAAATACAAGCAGCAAAATAGCACAGGATAAAGTAAGATTTCATTTATATATTTACTTATCAAAAATATATATTAAAATTATTACTATATTCAGAGCACCATGTTGGACACTAGTATTTAACATGAAATGAAAAACTATAAAATATGGAGTTCCTGTTGTGGCTCAGTGGTTATTGAACCTCGCTGGCAACCATGAGGACATGGGTTCAATCCCTGGCCTTACTCAGTGGGTTAAGGATCTGGCACTGTCCTGAGCTGTGGTGTAGGTTGCAGACGCGGCTCGGATCCCATGTTGCTGTGGCTGTGGCATAGGCTGGTGGCTGCAGCTCCGATTGGACCCCTAGCCTAGGAAACTCCATATGCTGCAGGTGCGGCCCTAAAAAGACAAAAGACAAAAAAAAAAAGAAAAGAAAACATGATAAAATAGTATTTTCAGATTTGTGACCTATCTTGGCACTAAACATTTTTGTTAGAATAATAATTAAACTTAAATTATTTTGCTTCTTGATCTAAAATAGAAATTGAGAATTGAGACTGTTTTTTAATAATCCAGTAGATTTTAAAGGAAGATCATAAAATTTGACTTGAGATAAAATTGGCTGGTAATGGAAACTGGAACGCAGGGCTTCTAACTTCTAAGTCAGTGTTTCACTGTACTTACTGTACTCTCCTACTGTTTTTGTTACCTTTGTGTAAGATATTCCTTGGAAATAAATCTTAAATGCCCTAGTCTCAACCAGTGTGTATTTAATATTTTTCTACAGATAAATGATATCAAAGAGAAGGTTAAAAATATTCATGGTTATGTGAAAGACATTGAAAATTATATTCAAGATGGAAAAGATGAGTATAAGAAGGTAATTTAAAGCTATTAAGTTTAAAATGATTTACTTGTTAATATTTTTATTTCCTATGCTTAAGGAATTTTCTTTTTTTGTAGCAAAAAGAAACTGAACTTAATAAAGTAATAGTTCAACTAAGTGAATGTGAGACGCACAAAGAAAAGGTTAATAAGGAAATGGGAATCATGAGACAAGATATTGATACACAGAAGGTAGGTCTCTTTGTTGTTAATGACTTATGGTGGCACTTATACCAATAACATTCTTATCTTTCTCTCTTTTTTTAAATTATTATTATTACTATTTTTTTTTTTTTTTGCTGTTTAGGGCCACACCCACAGCATATGGAGAGTCCCAGGCTAGGGGTCAAATCAAAGGTGTAGCTGCTGGCCTACGCCACAGCCACATCAACGCAGGATCGGAGCTGCATCTGTGACCTATACCACAGCTAACAGCAGACACCAGATCCTTAACCCACTGAGCGAGGCCAGGGATTGAACCTGCAACCTCAAGGTTCCTAGCCAGATTCGTTTCTGCTGCGCCATAGCAGGAGCTCCTAAAATTTTTAATATTTGCATTGATTAGAAATGCAAACAGTAATAACACTTCTTTAAATTTTTTTTTTTTTATTTTTTATTTTTTAGGGCTGCACCTGTGGCATATGGAGGTTCCCAGGCTAGGGGTCATATCGGAGCTATAGCTGCTGGCCTACACCACAGCCACAGTAACACCAGATCCAAGCTACATCTGCAACCTACACCACAGTTAATGGCAACAGCGGATCCTTAACCCACTGAATGAGGCCAGGGATCAAACCCACATTCTCATGGATACTAGTTGGGTTCGTTATCACAGAGCCACAACAGAACTCCCATGAGAACAGCTAAATCTAAAATTTTTTCCTTTCAATTCAATGGCCAGAAAATTTAACATCAAGTATATAGACGTACTGTTTTTGTGAGACGTCTTACTGCTGTGTATGATTGTCAACTTGAAGGTAAAGATCTTAACTAACATGTTTAACAGAACCTAACAGTCTTGGCATATGTTAGGAGACAAATAAAACTATGGGGGAGACTTTGATAATAGTCTTACTCTCTTATGATCTTTTAGATCAGTAGGCTTCATTGTGAGGTTCCTATGCAAGACGATCCAGTGGGGTGTAAGCATAAAATATTAAAACATCTAGTTATATCATTTTATCTCATCATTTAAATTTGTGTTTTGTGTTTACATGGGCCATCTAGATTTGTCCAGGTTTGGAGATTCCTTCACACTAGCTTCTGCCTCTGCTGAGTTATACTTGTTTTTAGGTAAGGCAGATTTAGTGGTTAAGGGTCTGGCATTGTCGCTGCTGTAGCTCAGATCACTTCTGTGGCTCAGGTTCAATCCGTGACCTGAAAACTTCCAAATGCTGTGGGCATGGCCAAAGAAAAAAAAGTAAGGCAGACTTGGGACTACCTGTCAGCAGTTGCCTACTCTGAAGTACATGTTGATAACTTGAGTATTTTTGTTAACGGATTTAATATTTACATTTAGATACAAGAAAGGTGGCTACAGGATAACCTTACTTTAAGAAAAAGAAATGAAGAACTGAAAGAGGTTGAAGAAGAAAGAAAACAGCATTTGAAGGAAATGGGTCAAATGCAGGTTTTACAAATGAAAAAGTATGTTTTTAAAAATAGTCTTTAGTCCAAAGAAAGGTCTTTATTATTGAAATGTGAAAAATATTCAATACATGTTTTTTAAAAAGAAGTTAAACTGACATCCTAAATGTCCCTTCTGACTTAAAGGAAGATTGTCACTTTTTATACAGGTGTATTTCATGGCCTGAATTACTGAAGAAGAAATAGATAATATATAGTCATACTATTGACTATGCAGTGATAACCAGTATTAAAAATACCAAGTTCCCAGACTTCTGTGAGCTTATTTCATGAGATAATGGCACCAAGCATAAGGAATATATAGCCTTTGGACCCTTTCTGGGTCAGAGCTTATGCATTCTGTAATTGCCAGTGGAGTTACTGCCAAAGCAATTTGTCATTGATGACCCATTATAAATGGTTCCAATTGTAACTATGTGCCAACCAGAGGTTTTTTTTTTTCCTTTTGCGATTAATCTGATTCTTTCATATGGTTTTATTGGTACTTATGCAGTTGCTATATGCCTGCTACAGCAAAAAAGATTTTATTCTTGCTTTGCCTTAGAGTTGCCTTAGGAATTCCGTAGAACCTAGTTGATGCTAAGATACTAGACTGACTGGTATAAAAGGTTGACTAGCCAGATAGACTTTTGGGAACCATTTCAGCTGGTTAGATATAGGCTTCCCAATCATTTGGCCATTCCTTTTAGATTTTTTCATTTTTTTTTTCTTGACTTTACAAAGAAATCTGAATCAAAGAATGCTTAAGTTTTTCTAAGGATATAATAAATTGAAATTTAGTTATTAAAACCTAATAAATAGTTATTCCTATATTATTGCAAGTTCTCTTGGTTTAGCTGTGTTAAATCTCTTTCATCTATCAAGGAAATCAGACTTAATAACTAGAAGAGCTCTTCATCTTTTAAACAGGAAATTACAATGGAAGTCAGGAATGTGGCCCAGATATCCTAACTCCCAAGCCTCAGCTGTTTAACACTGTAATGTTGGTCCTTTTGATGCCAAGTCGGAAAAGTAAAGCTTATAGAGAAGTTTTTAAATGAAACTGTTTATTCCTTGCTACTAAAGATGAAAAATAGACATTTTTATAATCCCTTCTGTGATTGTTACATAACAGTACTTTTTACATTCATTCAGACTGCTAAGCACAACTACTCTTCTTCAACCAGATGCAACAGAAATGTCAGCAAAACAGATAATCAGGCTAGGTGTGTAAGGATATCCATAAACTTGAGAGCAGTGCCTAGCAAATAAGAGAATGCTTAATAAGTAATTGTTAAATGAACGAAGATTTTTAAAGCATAGATTAAAATCCATGTTATCTACCAAGTTATCTGAAAAGTTTATTTTTCTTTTTTGGTCAATATTGATGCTTTTCATATGTATGGAAGAGAAATTTTGTTCTCATAGAGGAATATAAACTTTTAGTAAATATTACTGCATAAATAGTTTGAGGTAAAATTCTGTTTTATCTGACATACTCTGAGCAAAATGATGAGACCTATTAGTAACTTCTCAGAGTTGGTAATTGTGCATTCTCAGTTCATAATGAGAAATTTGTGAATTTGTAATACTCATCATCAAGAATACTTTACTTAGGTTAGCGTCTAAACATCAGGAACTTTTCCAGTGTTCATGTGTTATGAGTCTCCTTCATTCAGCACACGAAAATCAGCCATTTAAAAATGTGGATGCTTCAGAGATTTGGAAGGAAGAAAATTTTCTTTAGTACTGAAGCCTTAAGTAAGAAGCAAGGAGAGACTGCTAACATAGGCTCATTACTAAGGAGGATGATAAATGATATTTATCTATCTGAAGAAATCCGGTTTTTCCACTTCAAGCTGCTAAAATCCAAAAATGATCCTCATCTGTCACTTTCCCTCCTAGTGAACATCAGAATTTGGAAGAAAAAATTGAAAATATAAAAAGAAATCACAGTTTGGCAATAGGGCGACAGAAAGGTTATGAGGAAGAAATTATTCACTTTAAGAAAGAACTTCGAGAACCTCAATTTCGGGATGCTGATGAAAAGTATAGGGAAATGCTGATTGTTATGAGAACAACAGAGCTTGTGAACAAGGATCTAGACATTTATTATAAGACCCTTGACCAGTAAGTATTGGACTAGGGATTTGGTTCCCATTGCAGTCAATATCAACTAGCATAATTTAATCTTCTTTTCTACCTTTTTACTACTTCAATGTATTTCATACTACCAAGGAATGGAAAAATACATGTATGTATTTGTATGCACACACACACGCTTACTTAAATTATGAAATTATAAAGCATATTAATATTAAGGAGCACTCATGATCCCAACCCCCCACACCCAATCCAAGAACTCTGCCATTATCACTAATTGTCATCCTCTTGTATGCTCCTCCTTATCTCACCCATTTATCACCCCTACTCCCTGTAACCATTGACATAGATTTTTTTTGCTTTCTCTGCTTTGTAAAAAAATAATTTTATCATGTGTATATTTTTTGAGCTTTTTAAAAAATGGTATCATATTCTGTATACTCTTCTAGAATTTGCTTTTTTGTTTATCTTGTTTTTATTTACTCATGTTGCTTATAGCTGTGGCTCATGCATTTTCACTGATGTATAGAATTCTATTGTGGAAATACACCATATGCCGTTTTCTAGTAAATGGACACTTGGGTTGTTTCCAGGTCTTTACTAATATAACCCTTGCTTCTGCCAACAGTCTTTTCATGTCTTCTGGAGCAAAGGTATAAGAGATTCTCTAGAGTATAGGTGGAAATAAAATTGCTGGGTTGCAGGGTATGCTCAGTTTTACAAAATAATGTTGTTTTCCAAAGTAGTTTTACAAGTTTATACCACTGGCAGAATCTAAGGGTTTTCTTTGATACATCCTCTGATTGATTTTGTCTGTTTCTTAATTTTGGTCAATCTAATGGATTTTAAATGGTAAATCATTGTGATCTTCATTTGCAGTCCCTTGATTTCTAATGATACTAAACATCTTTTTATGTTTGAGCATGTTATCTCTTCTTTGAAATGTTTATGTTCTTCTCATTTTTAATGTATTATTGGTAGTCTTACTGATTTGCAGGTGTTCTGTATCTCTTCTGCATTTTAATTCTTTTTCAGTTATATGTGTTATAAATACCTTCTCAAGCTTTTTATATTTATCTTACATTCTTATGGTTTTTTAATACACAGGTTTTATTTTAAGGAAATTGAATTTACCAATCTTTCCTCTATGGTTAGCTCTTTTGTGTCTCAAAAAATTCTTCACTGTTCCTATATTTTCTTCTAAAAGTCTTGAAGTTTTGCTTTTCACATTCAAATGCATTTAAGTATTTGATTTTAAATTGAATTTTATGTTCAGCATGAAGTAGGAATCCAATTTCATTTTTTCTCTGAGAGATACCAGTCATCCTGACTCTATTGAGTAGTCTATCCTTTTCTTAATGATCTGTGTGTCGGATATCTGAATTCCATGTGTTTATGGCTTGATTCTAGGTTTTATATTCTGTTTCATTTGTCACTTTGTCTCTGTGCCATTACCAAGACTGTCTTAATTACTGCCACCTTGTATAGGAGAATTTTGGTTTTTATTCACTGTGCCCATCTTTGTCTTTTAACTAGTGAATTTAATCCATTCACTTAATTCATTATAATTGATTACTTAGTGGTATTTATTTATATCTTTTTTCTCTGTTTCCCTGACCTTTATGGGATTATTTTTCTTTATTCTTCCTTTTTCTCTTCATTGGGTTGTAAATGATACATAATACATTAGTTATTTGGGTGTTTACCTTTAATTTTTTAACATGCATATTTTGAGCTAAAAATCAAATGCATTGGTTCCCAAAGTGGTTCTGGAGGAGCATTATTTGCATCACATTGGAATTTGTTAGAAATTCAAATTCTAAGTCTCCACTCCAGATCTGTTAGGTCAGAAATGTTAGGGAAAAGACCTAGCAGTCTGTGTTTTAATAAGTCTTCAGGTGATTTTGACGCACAGCAAAATTTAAGAACCATGGCTCTGATGTGAACTTGCTTTATCTTCTTTCTGAATGCTAATTAATTTCTCCTGTCTGCAGTGTTTCTATTGTCTAGTATTTTCGTTTTACCTTGTTTTTATATCATCCCAGACTAGTAATAATTGTGGTTTCATAGTGCTTATTTGAATATAAACCCTCATGTTTACCAATTTCTTATAAGTTCCACTCATTCCTTTTCAGGTACAGTTTCTCTCTCTCTCTTTTTTTTGGTTTTTTGTTTTTTGTTTTTTGTCTTTGTTAGAGCTGAACCCACGGCATATGGCGGTTCCCAGGCTAGGGGTCCAGTCGGAGCTGTTGCTGCCAGCCTATGCCACAGCCACAGCAACGCCAGATCCGAGCCGAGTCTGCAACCTACACCACGGCTTACAGCAACGCCGGATCGTTAACCCACTGAGCAAGGCCAGGGATCGAACCCACAACCTCATAGTTCCTAATCAGATTTGTTTCAGCTGTGCCACGATGGGAACTCCTTTTTTTTTTTTTTCCGAAATATGTCTTTTAATAGTTTTTTTTTCAGTGAAGGATTATTTGTAGTAAATTATCTTTTAGTCTTTGCTTTCAATCTTGATACTTTATCTGAGCATAGAGTTCTAGATTGACAGGTTTGTTTTTTCTTTTAGTATTTTGAAAATATTCCATTTTTTTTCTTATCTTCTGTGGTTACTGTTGAGAAAATTCTCATTATTCCTCTAGGAGGTAATTTACCTTTTTTCCTCTGATTCCTTTAAGATTTTTCCTTTGTCTTTATTATCCTGCGGGTTTTTTTTTGTTTTTTTTTTTTTGGCTATGCTTGCTTCAAGTGGAAATCCCCGGGCCAGGGATCAAACTCGTGCTGCAGCAGTGACAACACCAGATCCTTAACCTACTGAGCCACTAAGGAATTCCTATTCTGCATTTTTTAAAGAGTGCATCTAGATGTAGGTTTGCTTTTACTTCTGTTCAAGAACTATGCTTATTGATTTGAGGATTGATAGCTTTCATCAATTTTGGAAAATTCTCATGTATTATCTCTTCAAATATTAGCCTTTCTCCATTTCATGCTCTTCTCCCCTCCTTCATTTCTCATTGGCCATAAATAAACCTTCTCATTTCTTTCCTCCACATTGCTTAACCCTTCTTGCATATATTGGTAATACACTGGGTAACTTCTCCATAAATATCTTTTATTGCACAGATTCTTTAGCTGCTGCTTATACTGCCAGTTTTTAAATATTTATTTTTTATTATAGTTGATTTACAATGTTTCTACTGTACAGCAAAGTGACATACATTTATGTACATTTTTTTCTGTACAGTCATAAATCTATATACATTCTTTTTCTCATACTATCTTCCATCATGGTGTATCCCAAGAGATTGGATACAGTTCCCTGTGCTATACAGTAGGACCTGATTGCTTATCCATTCTAAAATATAATAGTTTGTGTCTACTAATCCCATGCTCCCAGTCCATCCCATTCCTTCTCCTTCCCTTTAGCAACCACAAGTGTATTCTCTCTCTGAGTCTATTTCTGTTTTGTATATAGGTTCATTTCTGTCATATTTTAGATTCTTCATGTAAATGATATCATGTGGTATTTGTCTTTCTCTTTGATTTCACTTAGTATGAATATCTCTAGTTGCATCCATGTTGCCCCAATGGCATTATTACATTCTTTTTCTTTTTATGGCTCAGTAATATTCCATTGTATATATGTGCCACATCTTCTTAATCCATTCATCTGTCATTGGACATTTAGGTTGCTTCCCTGTCTTGGCTATTGTAAATAGTGCTGTAATGAACATTGGAGTGCATATATATTTTTGAATTACGATTTTATCTGGATAGGTGCCCTGGAGTGGGATTGCTGGATCATGTGGAAGTCCTGTTTTAGTTTTTTGAGGAACCTCATACTGTTTTCCATAGTGGTTGTACAATTTACATTCCCACCAACAGTGTTGGAGGGTTCCCTTTTCTCCATGCCCTCTCCAACATTTGTTATTTGTGGACTTCTTAATGATGGCCATTCTGACCAGTGTGAGGTGATACCTCATTGTATTTTTGATTTGCATTTCTCTGGTAAATAGTGATGTTGAGCATCTTTTCATGTGTCTACTGGCCATCCCTTTGTCTTTGGAGAAATGTCTCTTTAGGTCTTCCAGACAGTTTTTGATTGGTTGTTTTTTTTTTTGTTATTGTTGAGTTGTGTGAGTTGTTGTATATTTTGGAGATTAAGCCCTTGTCAGTTGCATTGTTTGTAGATTTTCTCCCATTCCATAAGTTGCCTTTTTTTTTTTAAGTGTCCTCTGCTATACAGAAGCTTGTAAGTTTGATTGAGTCCCATCTGTTTATTTTTGTTTTATTACTGTTGCCTTAGGAGACTCATCTAAGAAAACATGTGTACAGATAATGTTTTGCCTGTGTTCTCTTCTACAAGTTTTATGGTGTCATGTTTTATGTTTAAGTCTTTAAGCCATTTTGAGTTCATCTTTGTGCATGGTGTGAAGGTGTGTTCTAGTTTCATTGATTTATATGCAACTGTTGTGTTTCGCCAACACCACTTGCTCAAGATACTGTCTTTGTAATTTCTCCAAGTTCTATTTTTTCATTTTCAGAAATTCTTGTTCTTTTTTCATAGTGTATTTCTCCGTAGTATTTTGTTTCCTTCTTTTATGTCTTTAAATATACATATTTTATATTTTCATTCATAAAGCCATTGTTTCATTTCATATTTTTAGGAAATTATTTCTGCTATTTTGTGTGCTGATTCTAGCCTAGCGAAGTATTTTTTGGGTTTCATGTAGTGTTTAATTGTAAACTCTTCTTGTAGTGCTGTTTTATCTACGAAGCACCCTCATGACCTTTTTGTGTGGATGTCCTTCCACACAGAGATTTTAGTTTTGTATCTGCTAAGCACTCCAACGATAACACTGACCTGATAGTTTTTCAGTTGGGGAGTTCCTAAACTATACTGGTGGTGTAACAGTGAACCTTAAATCCATGTAAGGCATTTGCCTCAGACTTTGAACTCTCAACTTATTAATTTTCCACTCTTTGATTCAGGGTAATTGGTATAGCTCTTCAAGAGACTTGGTCTTTATGTTGGGAGTCACTTCTCTCTGCCTCATTTGGGCCCTACTTCATCCTGTGTCCTGGGTGATAGATAATACCTAATCCCTAGCTTATGAAAGGAATAACCAAGTAAATCTGTAGTATCATCACACATTGACCATTCTGGTTTTTAGTTCCATCTTTGTTTCCACCATGTAAGGATTTGCTTTTCTTTCTTGTGAACTCAACTATAATATAAAATAATATTCTGGCCATGCCCACAGCATGTGGAAGTTCCCACGCTAGGGATCAAACCCATGCTACAGCAGTGACCTGAGCCACTGCAGTGACAATGCCAGATCCTTAACCTGATGCACCACAAGGGAACTCCTAATATAAAGTAATTTTTGTTATACAACTGTCTAGGTATTTGTAACAGGGAAATTATCACTTATCTCAGATTTTGTTTATTGTTGTTTTCTAAAAGGGGAAATCTTCTCAATGCTGAGAGAACTCCACAGACAGGGTCTCTTCTCTTTTAAGGTTTCTTCTGCAAAGAGCATAGTGAACCAGACCAGCCTCAGCAAGTG
Source organism: Phacochoerus africanus (assembly GCF_016906955.1). Classification (NCBI taxonomy): domain Eukaryota; kingdom Metazoa; phylum Chordata; class Mammalia; order Artiodactyla; family Suidae; genus Phacochoerus; species Phacochoerus africanus. The sequence goes on from NC_062547.1 coordinate 134,891,644, forward strand.
GCATTCAGACCACAAGGCTGAGGAGAACAGGAAGACCCCTTACTTTTCAGTGTGAGGATTCTTTTAGTTAATGATAGCAAATCTATCTCCTAGCCATAGCTCTGGCATGTACAAGTTTGAGGAAGCACATAGTCTTTTAAAAGGTAAGTGAAAACTCAGTGAGCCAATTATGTTAGTCATTTTTTAAAATAAGTACTAATAAGGTTTTGTTGGAGAGTTCTTGTTGTGGCTCAGTGGTAATGAATCCAACTAGTACCATGATGACACGAGTTTGATCCCTGACCTCGCTCAGTGGGTTAAGGATCTGATGTTGCCACGAGCTGTGGTGTAGGTTGCAGACATGGCTCGGATCCCACGTTGCTGTAGCTGTGGTGTAAGCTGGCTGCTGCAGCTCTGATTCAACCCCTAGCCTGGGAACTTCAATATGCTGTACGTATGGCCCTAAAATGACTAAAGAAATAAGTAAATAAGGCTTTTGTTAGATTAAGTTTGACTTCTGAAATGACTTTTGGAGGGATATGTCTTCTGTCTTTCACTCTGAATGAATAGGTTAGCATTATAATGCCCCTTGGGTCCAGAAAGGCTCATGGAAATGTATGCCTGTACCAAGTAGGAACTTTTGTTTTTTAACCTCTTTGAATATTGAACTCTCTCCTAGATTTTTAGATCCAACAGTTTAAATTGTTGAAATTTAATGTTTTGAAATAAGAGCACAAACAAGACGTTAATAAAGAATCCTTGCCTGGTAGACTATATATAGACAACATGTCTTTTTATAATTAGTTAATTAATTTTTCTTTTTTTCTTTTTCTTTCTTTCTTAGGGCTACACTTCCTGCACATGGAAAGTCCCAGGTCTGGGATTGAATTGGGGCTGCAGCCACTGGCCTTTTTAAAAAATAAAATTCCATAATTCTTTTTACTCTTTCCTGCTCCCTCATATATGCCTTTAGAAAGCCTTTAGCCTTTTTTTTTTTTTTTCCCCCTTGCTATTTAGGGCTGCACCCACAACATATGGAGGTTCCCAGGCTAGGAATTGAATTGGAGCTACAGCCTACGCCACAGCCATAGAAATGTGGGATCCGAGCCACATCTACAACCTACACCACAGCTCACAGCAATGCCAAATCTTTAACCCACTGAGCGAGGCCAGGGATCAAACCCACAACCTCATGGTTCCTAGTTGGATCTGTTTCTGCTGTGCCACGACGGGAACTCCCCAAGAAAGCTTTTAGCCTTTTTATTTATTTATTTTTAGGGCCCCACCTTCAGTGTACGAAAGTTCCCAGGCTAGGGATCGAATCAGAGCTGCAGCTGCCAGCCACAGCCACAGCAAACCCAGATCTGAGCCATGTCTGTGACCTACACCACAGCTCACGGCAACACTGGATCCTTAATCCACTGAGTGAAGCCAGGGATCAAACCTGCATCTTCATGGATGCTAGTCAAGTTCATTACTGGTGAGCCACAATGGGAACTCCGGGCTTTTAGTTTTTTGAGTTCTTAATAGCTGAGGCTGCATATGCAGTAAACTTACCAAACGTTTGTTGAGTACTAAGGAATAGGTGACCTAGTCCTTACTGGCAAGTTTATTTGAAGACACAGAACTGTCTTTTATTAGTAAAAATTTACACTATAAGGCAGGATAACTTAACTTGGTTTTGATAAAAAATTAAACTAAATCTTTTGGAGTTCCCGTGGTGGCTCAGTGGTTAACGAATCCGACTAGGAACCATGAGGTTGCTGGTTCGATCCCTGGCCTTGCTCATTGGGTTAAGGATCTGGCGTTGCCGTGAGTTGTGGTGCAGGTTGCACAGGCAGCTTGGATCCCACATTGCTGTGGCTCTGGTGTAGGCCAGCAGCTACAGCTCCGATTCAACCCCTAGCCTGGGAACCTCCATATGCCACGGGAGCAGCCCAAGAAATTGCAAAAAGACAAAGAAAAAAAAATTAAATCTTTTAAAAAGCAGGAAATGTGTGTAAAAGTTGATAAATTTACTTTTTTGAGGCCAGAAAAATCTATAATATGTGATTAAAAGTGTTGTCTCTAGGGATAACCTGAATCTGAATCTGCATCTAACTGTTGACATGTAGCAAATTATTCAAGTGCCCCAAGCTTCACTTTCCTTATCTATAAAAGGGAAATCTTTTTTTTAAGTCTTTTATAGCATTCAATATAGAGTCAAGTTAAAAGAGAAACTTTTGTCATGTTTCATTCTTCAACGTGTATTATTAAATCTTTATTTCCTAAGAGCACTAAGGAATTTAACTTTACCAAGAAAATGCAGGTTTCCATTGTTTCTCTTTAAACATGCTTTAAGAGAGTTCCCATTGTGGCTCAGTGGAAACGAACCCAACTAGTATCCACGAGGATACAGGTTTAATCCCTGGCCCCCCTCAGTGGGTGAAGGATCTGGCGTTACCACGAGCTTTGGTGTACGTTGCAAACACAGCTAAGATCCCACATTGCAGTGGCTGTGGTGTAGGCCTGCAGCTACAGCTACGACTCGACCCCTCCCCTGGGAACTTCCATATGCCACAGCTGTGGCCCTAAAAAGCAAAACAAATATTTTTAAAATGCTTTAAGACTAAATTTCTCAAGTTCTGGCTCTGCAGAGGAGATACTAATATTAATTTAATACTTATATGTGTTAGCCATAATCTAATTGAATTCTTGCATCTACCCTGTAAAGGGCAAGTATTTATCAGAGAGGTTAAGTAGACTGTCCAAGATTACCCAGCTAAATAGTAGAGATAAATTAAATGTCAGAACTGAGGCCTTTCTATTCCTACTATACTGTACTGCTACCATGTACTCCTTCCCTTTCCTTAATCTTTAAATAACTAAAATTTATATGAGAATGTTTTCTTAACTGTTACTTAACTCATACTTGCTGATTTAGAGCCACAATAGCCAACTTATTTTAGTATATTTAATACCTCCTCAGTGAAGTAAGTATGTATGTATGTGCATAATATATATTGTCATGTATATTAGGATTTTGTTCAATTAAGATTTGAGTGCTTATATTGATATTGTTCTAGATACTGTATATTAAGTATACAGGGATGAAGAAATAGAAAATTAAATTCATAAACAATGAAAATTAACTATGGTGGTGGGAATAATTGAGGGGCTTCTTTAGCCCTTTTCTAAGGCAGGATCTTTTTTCAGAATGTGACATTTAAGTCTACGGCCATACCACCCTGAATGCACCCGATCTCATCAGAATGTGACATTTAAGCTGGGACCTGCTTGATGAGGGGAAGCAAGATACGCCGAAGGCTGAGATACAAGCATTCTAGATAGAATATCTGATACAGAGGCCCCAAGACCCGTAGAACATGAATGTTCAAGGAACAGGAAGAAGGCAGGCCCAGCTGGGGTATCGTGAGCAGGGGGATAAGGTCAGAGAGAGATGGCTCCCACACTGTGCCATGCCTTGGAGCCTTGGTAAACAGTTTGATTTTATTCTAAGTGGGATTGAAAGGCACTGGAGGGTTTGAAGCAGAGAGGTAATATGATCTAAGTCATGGTTTAAAGAAATCACACTGGTTGCTGTGTGGAGAATGGGTTATAGGGGCACCTGGCAGAGAGTGATAGACTGAATAGGTGATAGCAGTAGGAGGGAGAGAAGTAGATGGACTTGATTTTTGTTTTGGAGATAGAGTTGACAGGCCTTGCTTCTGAATTGAATGTTGGGAAGGAAAAGGAAAAGAAAGAATCAAAGATTGATCCTACATATTTTAAATTGAGCAACAGGATGTTGGGGAAGCAAATTGCCATTCCCTGAAATGGGCAGGATTGGGGAGTGGAAAATCTAGAATTCTGATTTGAACAGATGAAGTTTGAGGTGCCTATAGACCTCTGAGAAGAGATGTCAGATAGGAAGTTGGATGTATAATCTAGAGTTTAGGAGAAAGGTATATACATTTGGGGATGTATATATGTAGTACATATAGCCATGGAGTGAGATTACATATGGAATAACTGGATAGGAAGGGGTGAGTCCCAAGACTCAGATGTTTACAAATCCAGTGAAGTGGTAGCTGATGAAGTAGGAGAAAAACCTTAAAGATAGGGTATCTGGAAAACCACGTGAAGGAAGTATTTCAGGAATCTAATGTTACCGAGAGACTAACATGAAGACTAAGAAGTGACCCTTGAATTTGATAAAGTGGAAGATGATCATGACTTTGGGGAGCAATCTCAGTGGCACAGTTGGAACCAAAGCCCTAGATTTGGATAAGGAGAAAATGGGTGAAATGGAGACAGTGAGTAGAGAGAATTCTTTTAAGAGCTCTGCTGTGAAGAGGAGAAAAATGGGGTGCTAACTAAAGATGACTGAGTGGCCAGCTTAGGTAGGTAGGTTGGTTTTGTCTTAAATTTTATTTGCGCATACTCTGCTACAAGGTGGCACCTCTTCTCAGTACATTGGCCTGCAGACCTGGGGTTTCATGTGGGTTAACTGAATACAAAATTATACCCAGGAGTCCACCAGCTACCCCCATACTCTAAGAGCCATTGGCAGCAGGAACAAGAGGAATTCCCTCAATAAGGCATCTGTTCATTCAAAAATCCCTGTTTTAGAGTTCCCTGGTGACCTAATGGTTAAGGATTCAGCATTGTTACTGCTGTGACATGGGTTTGATCCCTAGCCCAGGGACTTCTGCATGCAATAGGTGAGGCCAAAAAACAAAACTAAACAATCCCTGTTCTATTCTCTCTTGAAGGACTCTGGGAAGACAGAAATATCATACCCTGTCCCTCCTGCAAAGTGGTAGCAGTTCCAAAACGGAGACCATGGTAGCTCCACAGTCTATGCTTGACTTGAGCCTTGAATATTGAAGGAAGGGCATTTCAGTAGAGAAAAGTGGTACAATCACAGAGGCATCACACTGAGCAGAGTGAGTGCATGTGAGGGAGATTGATGGGGCCAGTCAGGAGTTTGTGGGTGTGGGGAGGCACAGGGGTGCTTTCCAGCAGTTAAGGCTTGCCTGAGGAATAAGATCAGGCTGTTTACTGAGTTCTGTTATCTGGTAATCAGATGGATTCTTTTAAATGAGAAGGCAAGAAGTGGTACAGATTTCCCCAAAACTGAGTGTTTGTGGGCTTGTGCTAGCAAATCTTAAGGTTTATACCGTGATCCTTAAATTTGCCTTTTCACCTAGAAGAAAAGGTCCAAAATTTCCCTCAGTGTTTCATCTCTTAGAAGAAGCATGCAGTCAGTGTAATTTTTGCATTCATCTATTTTAGGTAACACAGGAAATCAGCAGTGCATTTTCAAGAAAAGCTGATTACCATCTGTTATTAGTAATCATCTGAAACCATCACTGATAATAAGCATTGCCAGTGGCCAGAGACACTTCCACTTGATATGAAGAGGGAAGACATCCATTATTTAGAATTTATTAGCCCTTATCCATGCCTTTATAAAAGACGTCAATTACAATTAAGTGATTTTTGGAATATATCATTCAAAGTACAGTGTTTTATCCTACCCTCAGAATGTCCCACTGTCGTTTTTCTCCAAACGTGGAATGTTGCATCTTAAGTTGTATTTCCCCTGAGATTCAATGGAAACAGAACTTTTATACTTTTGCATCCAAGGCAGCCAACTTCCTTTGAGTCTGTTCAGAGCCTGGTCTCTTAAAATCAAGGAGAGCTTGGGGATGAGGGTTTTATCCAAGGCTCAGCTTGTGGCCACCATTCTCATTCTTACCTTGGATACAGTAGTTTGATATCAGCAGCCCCTGTAGTATCAAAGCAGGTGGGTTACAGAAACAAATGATAGCTAGTGGCATTTCATAGTCACTTGCAGGGTTTTTAAACCAAATATTTATCAACCCACTATAGCAGTAGTGGTTGACTCATTGGCTGAACTTTAAAAGCTAAAATTTAGGAGGCTGGCTAAAGGAAATTACAGCAGTTTAAAAGTTTTCAGGGTTTCAGGAAATTAGTTTAATAGTCTTAAAGGTTTTATCTAGAAAAAGAGGACTTTTTTCTTTTAAATGTGCAACTCGGACTTGGCAAATTAGGGATTTTGAAATTGTGCTGAGTAATGCAAATCACTCTTAGTTTGGAGCGTGATACTCATCATACCATTTCCCTTATACTAGAGGGCTTCCACTGACCTAAATGTAGGAAGACAGGAAATTCTCAGGGTTGTAACTACCAGGGCAGTAGGAAGGAGTATCCAATATAATAATGAATAATAAAACTGGTCTTAGCCAATTTTCTGATGACTTATGTACCTCATAGTTTGGTACAATTTTATATATAAGGATGAGGATAATACTGTTGGAAAATGCCTTTTGTACATACGATCTTTTCTAATGCTTTTTCCAGCTTGGATAATCTTCATGAACTTAATAGTTTTTATCCTCCTTTTGAACTAATTTTTTAATTAGGAAGGCACATAGGTATTTGGCTCTTTTAATTATTATTTTATTCACTGAAATAGCTTGAGACATGGGGAAATCCAGTTCAAGATTTGCCATTGTTCAGGAGTTCACTGGTGGCCTAGTTGTTAAAGGATCCAGTGTTGTCATAGCTGTGGCTTGGATCACTGCTGTGACACGAGTTTGACCCCTGGCCTGGGAACTTCTCCATGCCTTGAGTTTGTTTCCCCCCCCCCCAGAAAAAAAAGATTTGCCATTTTATGTGTGCTTCTAATTTTAAGCATCAGTTCAAATTTTGCAAAATAGTAACTAAACTTCCTCAGTAGCTTGAATCCTCGAAATGATTTAAATATGAGAGAAGTAAGAGCTGGAAATTCTTTTCCCGCCAAGTGAGGTTTTGGTCTACCTGCTTTCTAATGACTCCACTTCAGGCATTCAGTTCTCTACCAAGTCCTGAGATGATTTTAAAAGTGGCCTCAGGAGTTCCCGTCGTGGCTCAGTGGTTAATGAATCTGCCTAAGAACCATGATGTTGCAGGTTCGATCCCTGCCCTTGTTCAGTGGGTTAAGGATCTGGCATTGCCGTGAGCTGTGGTGTAGGTCACAGACGCAGCTTGGATCCCCCGTTGCTGTGGCTCTGGCGTCGGCCAGTGGCTACAGCTCCGATTGGACCCCTAGCCTGGGAACCTCCATATGCCGCAGGAGCAGCCCAAGAAAAGACAAAAAAAAAAAAATGTGTCCTCAGAGCAGTGGTAGCAGCAGAAACCCTGTTCTGGGGAGTGCTGATATGCTTCATTTGTGATATCAAGCTAGAATCCAAATATACTTAGAAAGTAGCTAATTCGGAGGCTTACAGAAGCTTTTTATTAAAGATCCAAGTGTGGAAGCAGTTGGACAGCATAGAACAAAAAGGAAAGTCACATAGAAATTGCTGGGGCAGAAGCTGTAGTGCAAACAGGGGCTAAAGGATGGTACCATACAGCGTTCAAAGGAGGTGTCCACGTGAAGAAGGAAGGGGGACGTGGATGAAAATAGCATTGCACTCTACACTAGCAGATACCCCTCTCGTTTTTAATAGACTATTTTTTTAAAGCAATTTTTGATTCACAGTAAAATTGGGCAGAAAGTACAGAGATTTCCCATATACCTCTGCTCCCCTCGACCCAACCACAGCCTCCCTCACTGTCGGCACCCCTTACCAGAGTGGTACGTTTGACGAACCTGCATTCCCACATCCTACTCACCCCAAATCTGTAGTTCACATTATAGTTCACTTGTGGTGGTGTACATTCTATGGGTTTGCACAAATGTTTAATGACGTGTAACTTCCGTTATAGTATCATAAGAAACAGTTTCACTGATAAATGTCTTTTTGTCTTTGGGCCTCACTGTGCCTCCTTTCAAACAGTTAATATGTAAGGCCCTTGTCATTTGCGAGGATCACATCCTAAGGCTTTCATGGATCACTGCAATTATAAATACCACTAAAACCATCATTTGTCCTCATCAAATGCAATATAGACTGTGACTGAAGTTTTTAAGGAAATCTTTCAGATTCTGAAAGGTATTTAAATATAAGACTGATTTATAAATCACTGTTTTCTTAGCTCTTAGACCTTTCACTCTCTTTTGGGAGTCAGTTTTCACAAAACATACACTTCATACGCGTTAGTATTGTATGCATTTGGCTGAGTGACATGCAAACTCCAGGCACATGGTGGGGCTTGATGCAACTAGCCCACAATAGATTCCAGCCCATGAAATTTACATTTTGCATCAGCAGAATGATAGTTTAGTTTACTAGAGGCCACAGACCTTCAACGTCATTCTTAAATGTTAATGACCTATAAAAAATGTAGTAAATTAATCTTCGGGTATGTATATTTCAGTCAGTAGTCGGCTCCCACTTGGTTTGTGTGGCATACTCATTCAGAGCTGCTTTTCTTCCACAGCCCACACCTGAGTCAGACTCGCCTTAACTCTTATCTGTATAGCTGTGGTAGTCTCCCTCCGTTATTCCTCTCACTCCGGTTATCCTTCTACCAGGTTAATTTTCTTAAAGCTGGTGGTAGGTGTTCTCTTCTAATTTTAGGAAAGACTGCACACATGGCCTTTTCCATTTCTCCTCTCAGTACTCAACATGTTCTAACCAAACTGAACTATTTAAATCCTTTAAGACACCTTGTATTTTACTGTGATGTTTCTTGTCCTTTTGAACATTACCTTCATGAAGCCCTTCCCAAACAGATGTAATTTTTTTCCCTTTGTACACCATAATATCTCATACCACGTAACTCATTTAGGCTTGTGTTACAGATATCTATACTTCTCTACTCCTTTATTTCTTCAGATCACAGAACAGGATTCAAATTGGGACTTAGGTTCATTTCCATGACAGTGTCTGACGTTTATTCTGCACTTAAGTATTACTACATTGGTGGCATGTTTTCATTTCCTTGGCAGTGCTTTTGCATGTATGTACACTGTGTATCTTTTTTTTGGTTTTATGTGAATACTGTCACACAGTAGGGCTTTTTCTTTTACACTTTACTATGTGAGTAAATCATGTTCACATATGTAAATGCGTCATTTTTAAAAAGTAAGTATATTGGATTTTGTTTTTTTGGCTGCACTTGTGCCATGCGGAAGTTCCTGGGCCAGGTTCAAACCCAAACCACAGCAGTGGCAACACTGAATCCTTAACCACTAGGCTACCAGGGAGCTCCGTGTATCTCATTATTTTAATGGCTGCATAATATCTCTATAAAATGGATGTTATCTACTTTATTTAACTACTGGTGGACATATTAGGAAACTCTTAAATGCTTGCTGCTACAGATAATTCTGCAGTGTATGTCTTTGCACACTTGTGCAGATATACCAGAAAGATAGCTTCTTAGAAATAGAGTAACTGGGTCAGAGGGTATGTACATTATTAAATTGTTGGTGCCACATCGCCTTTCAGAAACAAAATATATGTTTCTACCAGTATTGTTATCAAAGTACCCATTTCTTTAGGTCTGCATTTCATATTATCAGCTTTTTAAATTTTTGACATTCTGTTGCACCAAATCATTCTCACTTTAATTTCCCTATTTAATTGGCAAGGACAAATCTGCTTTTCTAAGTGTACCACTTTTTCATAATAGATTCTGGATGTTAATCCTTTAACACACATTGCAAGTAATTATTCCCAGTCTGTCATTTGACCTTTAACTTGATGCTGTTAACTGTGACTGAATTTTTAGGTAAGCAAATCTTTAGTCTTTATACCTATAACTTCTCTATTTAGAAGGACTTTTCCAATCCTAAGATTATAAAAATGTTTTAATACTCTCATTTATTTTTAATCTTTTATTTGGATTTTATTTGAAATTTAATGAAAGAGAATACAATTTTAATTTTTTTCTCTTTCCAACACTATTAAAACCTTTTCCATTGATTTAAAATGTCAGTTATAAACTAAATATCTGTGTGTATTTTAATTTTTATTCCTGTCCCAGTGCTGTGATTTTATTCATTTGTATCTCTAAAATAAAGGCTTAAGAATCACATTGCAGGTTTCATTTAAAAAAATCTTGACAGTTTTGTTTGGATCACATTTAATTTATTGATTACTCAGGGGGAGTGGACACCTTTGCAATACTGAATCTCCCATTTTGGACCCTATAATATGTCTCTCCTGTTTATTCAGGGTTGTTTTGTTTTGTCCTATTATAAAGTTTTCTAGCTTTTTCCTGTAGATTATGTACCTTTTTGTTAGATTTCTCCCTTAGGTATATTTCATATTTTTTCTTGCCACCATGAATAGGATCCATTTTTCTATTATGTTTCTTATTGGGTTTTGCTACTAGACTATGTTTATTTCTGACCATCTTATTGGTCTTAGTAATTTTAAGTTGATTTCTTACGTTTTCCTGAGTGTGCAGTTAAATCGCCTGCATAAACAGTGACAAGTTGTTTTTGTTCCTTTCTTTTATTCTTCTTTTTATTGTCTTGCTCAATTATTAGGGATTTCTAGGACATTATTTTAGAGTAGCAATAATAAGAGGTATCTTTTTTTTGTTTTGTTTTGTTTTTCTCTGTTGTTTTTTATTTCCTTCTTAAGTGTAGAGAATATGATTTTGAAAAGGGCACTTTCAACTCCATAAGAATTAGGAATCAATCTCATGGGGCAGCGTTTCCCAAAGTACATTCTGAGAGATACTGATTCCTTGAGAGAGAGGTATCGTTCTCTTATTCTTAGCTTTAGGAGGAACAAATTTTTTTTTTTTTGGTCTTTTTTTTTTTCCCCAGGGCCACACCTGCGGCATATGGAGGTTCAGCTAGGGGTCAAATCGGAGCTGTAGCTGCCAGTCACAACCACAGCCACAACCACAGCAATCCCAGATCCGATCCATGTCTGTGACCTATATACCACAGCTCACATCAACACTGGATCCTTAACATACTGAGTGAGGCCAGGGATTGAATCTGTGTCTTCATTGATCCTAGTTGGGTTCGTTAACCACAGAGTCACAACGGGAACTCCAGGAGGAGTTTTATAAAATTTTATATTTTAATATTAAGTTTGATGTTTACTGTAGCTGATAGTCATTTTGTCTAAGAAAATTTTCCTCTTTGAGGATTGGCATGTAGAAGTTCCAGGGCCTGGGATCAAACCCGTGTCACAGCTGCGACCCAAGCCATGGCAGTGACAACACAGGATCCTTAACCTGCTCTGCCACAGGGGATCTCCTTATTGAGGATTTTTATCAAAATTTGGCATTGTAACAAATACTGTTGATGTTCATTTGAGATAAATTTTTTTCTTTTTAATCTGTTAATGCTTTGAATTATCTTAAAAATTTTTTTCCTCTTGTACTATTCTTGGTTTCCTGAAATAAACACTATATGGTCATGATATGTTCTTTGTAACAGTCCTAAATTTGATTTTATTTAGAATGTTTGTATCTATATTCATAAGCACAATAGGTCTGTACAACAAAAAGAAAGGAAAAATGTTTCTCCTTGTGATGAGGGTGCTAAGGCTCTATTCTCTTAACAACTTCCTATGTGTCATACATCAGTGTAAACTATAGTTATCATGTATACATTGCATCCTAGTACATATTTATCTTACAACTCTAAATTGTAACTTTTGACTGCCTTCATCCAATTCCCCATTTCCTTACCTCCCCCCTCCACCTCTGGTAATCTCAAAACTAATCTCTTTTTCTATAAATTTGGTGGGGGTTTTTGTTTTTAAATTTCATAGATAAATGAGATCTTACAGTGTTGGTCTTTCTCTGTCTTACTTAACATTATGCATTCAAGGTCTATCCAAGTTGTCCTAAATGGTAGAATTCCTTGTTTTTTTATGGCTGAATAATATTCCATTACATGTATGTAGATAGGTACAAAGATAGATATCACTTATTTTCTTTATCCATTTATCTAATAATAGACACTTAGGTTGTTTCTGTGTCTTAGCTATTGTAAATAAAGCTCTTGTAAATAATCTGAACACAGGGGTGCAGATAACTTTTTAAGTTAGTGTTTTTATTTCCTTCGGATATATTCCCAGAAGTGGAATTGCTAGATCAAATGGTAGTTCTGGTTTTAATTTTTTTAGGAAACTCTATACTGTTTTCCATAATGGTTTTACCAGTTTACAGTCCCACAAACAGTGCACAAGTATTTCCTTTTCTCCACATCCATACCATCATTTGTTATCTCTTGGTGATGATGGCTGTTCTGATGGATGTGAGGTGATATCTCATGCAGGGTTTTTTTTATTTATTTATTTTTAATGGCCCCATCTGCAGCAAAATGGAAGTTCCCAGGCTAGGGTCGAATCAGAGCTGCAGCTGCAGGCCTACGCATAGCCATAGCCACGCCAGATCTGAGCCACATCTATAACCTATGCCTTCTGGATCCTTAACCCACTGAGTAGTGCCAGGGATCAAACCCACATCCTCATGGAGGCTATGTCAGGTTCTTAACCTGCTGAGCCACAATGGGAACTCCTCGTGGTGGTTTTAATCTGCATTTCTCTAATGACTGAATCTCTTTTCATATTACCTGTTGGCCATTCATTGTCTTTTTTTGGCAGAATGTCTATTCAAGTCCTTTGCTTACTTTTAAATTGGATTTTTGGGGGTTTTGCTAACAAGTTTTATGAGTTCTTTACATATTTTGGATAGTAACCCTTTATCAAATATATGGTTATCAAGTATTTTTTCCCATCCCATCGGTTGTCTTTTCACTTTGTTGTTGGTTTCTTTTGCTGTACAGAAGCTTCTTACTTCAGTGTGGTCCCCCTTGTTTATTTTTTATTTTGTTGCTTTTGCTTTAGATGTGATTCCAAAGAAATCATTACCAAGACCCATGTCAGGGAGCTTTGTTTTGTTTCTTCTAGGAGTATTATGGTTTTGGGTTTTATGTTTGTCTTTGATCAGTTTAGAGCTCATATTTGTGAGTAGTGTAATATAGGGATCTGGTTTCATTCTTTTACATATGAATATCCAATTTGCCGAGCACTATTATGAGAAGACTGTCTTTTCAACATTGGGTATTTTGGGCTCCCTTGTCAAATACTAGTTTACTGTATGTTCTTGGGTTAATTTTTGGGTTGTCAGTTGTGTTCTTTTGGTCTATTTGTTTTTGTATCAATACTATAGCTTTATAGTATAGCTTGGAATCAGTTAAGTGTGATGCACCCTGCTTTTTTGTTTTCTCAGGATTTCTTTGGCTGTTTGGCATCTATTACGGTTCCATGTTTTAGGAGTGTTTTTTTTTCTATTTCTCTAAAAAATGCCTTTGGATTGCATTGAAAACTATAGATCGTTTTGGGTAGTATTAACATTTTAACAGTGTTAATTCTTCCAGTCCATGGGGTTATCTTTCCATTTATTTGTGTCTTCTTCATTTTCTTTCATCAGGATCTCATAGTTTTCAGTTTTCTTTCACCTCCTAGGTTAAATTTATTCCTAAGTACCTACTGTTTTTGTGCTGTTGTAAATGGAATTGATTTATTTTTCTTTTTTCCATAAAATTATTAGAATCTCAGTTTTCTTAATGGTAAAATGGGGATAACCAAACTTAGTTCTCAGTATTGTAGTAAGGGTTAAATGAGATAAACTACGATTGTTGAGCATAATTGTACCTCAGATAAGGTGAATGCTCACCACTAGTAGTTACTGTAATCATCCCCTGCTATTTGCACAGTAGGGTTTTGACCTCCATACTGGCAGAGAGATAAGATAGGAAGATAAGTGAATGGTGTAACCAACAGTAGTTGGCATCAACTCTCTCTACTGTACCCCTTGGTGGGTCTAGAGTCTTCTAAGGACCAGAGCTTTTTCCTGCAGTGTTGTCTCTCAGCAGACCTACCCATGGGCGGGCATGTATACGGGAGCCATGGCCGAGGCTGTGTGTGTGCACTTGAACCCTTGTGCCCCACCTGGAGCTTGTTCCCACAATGGGAGTGCTTATTTATGTTAGTTATGGCATTTTTAAAGAGTCATTTTAAAAAATTAGGATCATAATGTATAAAGCTAAGGATGACATAATTGGCCCCAAGAACATTCAGGGTGGTTTTTTCTTGTTTTTTGTTTTGTTTTGTTTTGTTTTGTTTAGGCAAATACTGAGAAACAGCTCTGTCCTTTCGAAAAAAGTATAAAATCTGAGACTGAGATGTTAAAGTAGAAATGGAGACTTGTTGCATTCTCATCAATAAGCAGAATACGGTTTTTTCCAGTCTTTATTACTTCAAAATCCTTCATCTGATATTTAAGATGTATTTATGTTGAGTCATTTCTTTCTCTTTTGCTGGTAAACCAGAAAATCATGAAATGATTCTGCAGAGGCAGTAGCATTACGTTCAGTTTCTTTTTTTGTATGTATCAGATAAGACACTTGCAAATGGAAGTATGTCCGACTCACATCCTTTGTATGGTAATGGCAGTGATGTTTGCCTTTTTGTCACTGATACAACATTTATTAGTTCATAAACCCACTTCCAAAGAACCTAAGGGCTTTTTGACAAAAGGTGACTATAGTTAAGAATAAAGTTAGATTTTGTCAGGCTATTTTTGTTTTTACACACATTTCTTCCCTTCTTTTTAGTGTTTAGAAACTACTAGTATGCTAAGAGTGTTGTAGGAAGCAGAGGGGTGCTGTGGTCCAAGAAAGTTGATGCACATATTTGGAGTTAGGATTTCTGAATCTTCACCTAGGAAGGGAAAATAAAAGTTTTGAGATTCAGTTCAGCTTAAGCCTCTAAAATACCCTCTCTGAACCAGCACTTCTGGTTGGTAAAAAGCTCACAGATCTGAGGAGTAAAATCATAAGAAGTTTGACTTAGGTAAACCTTAGTAATAACTGAAGAGAAAAAAAGCAGCAGTTCCAGAGATTCACCTCTGTTTTCCCAGAGACTAAGGGACCCTGTACACCTCCCATTCCCTCTTCAACTCAGTGTCATCCATTCAGCAGGTCCTCCTATAAGTGATTCGTGTGAGTGTAAATAGTTCTTCCATTAAGCCCAAGAAAAAGTCTTCTAAAAAGTAAAATTTTCACAGTATTTAAGCATTTAAAGAAATGTTTGTCATATCATAGAGCCTGAAAATAGAGAAGGTTAAGGACCCTGGAGCACTAGAACTATATATATGCCTGGCAGCAAGGTTTTGGTTCTTTTTTTTTTTTTTCCTAGCTCTTACTATATTCTGTTTTTGCCACTGAGAATAGTGGGGGAGTTATGATGATGTTATGATGTTACTTGTACATTATTATATATTTTCTATATTTTAATATATGTTATTAAATATTATGTTGTCATTAAAGTGTCAATGGTTTCTTTTCCCAGAGCGATAATGAAATTTCACAGTATGAAAATGGAAGAAATCAACAAAATTATTCGTGACCTCTGGCGAAGTACCTATCGTGGACAAGGTGATGTGTTTCAGGGGTGCTCTTCCCAAAGCCCTCAGATGATCCCATCATACTGTTAATACCTCTGGACCTCTTTCTGAACACCTCTATGAGATTTTCTAAGAATTCTTATCTTGACAACATCTTCTATCAATGAAAAAAAAGTGCAAAGTTTTCTATCGCACAGCCTGACAGGACTTACAAATTTGGCTATGATGCACATTATATTTAGCTGATGACATAATAGGTTCTGCTACAGTGCAGATAGGGATAAGACAAAATGCAAAATGCGGTAAGAAAACCATCGGGAAGAAACTCTTCATGGGAAACTAAGAAGGCATACTGAGACGGAGGGTTGGGGCATCTGGGTGGATTCTGGCCATGAATCTTCATAACTAGAGAAAAAGGTCTCAAACCAGCCTGTATTGCCCCCTGGTAATGTTTGCTTTTAACTTTGGTAACGTTTCCAAATAGCAAAGGGCTGCAGAGTCCAGGTTCCCCTGAAATCTTTTTCTTTCTGTGTCAGATATTGAATACATAGAAATTCGATCTGATGCCGATGAAAATGTATCAGCTTCTGATAAGAGGCGGAATTACAACTACCGAGTGGTGATGCTAAAGGGAGACACAGCCTTGGATATGCGAGGACGGTGCAGTGCTGGACAGAAGGCAGGTATCTCAGTGGGCTAGACTGTACACAGAGAATTGACAAAGAGAAACCACTGTCAGTACAAGGTAAGCTGCCAAGGCTGCCCCTGAATGGTAGGGCAGCACTGTGCCTCACAGCACTCCTTGCTGCCCTGTAAAGTGGATCAGACTCAGCTGCTCTCATCACACTCTCGATTCTGACCAGCATTTCCTGCAATATTATGTAAGGTAGGCTTTTAGAAGAAAGGCCTGAAACATTCACACAGGCTTGCCGAAATGTAGAGCAAGAGCTGAGGAGCATTTATATTTCAAAGTACTCCTCATGAGAATAAGATTACTGGGTTATAAATTATAAGACATACTGCTATTTTTTTGTGCTACCAAGAAAGAAAATACTCAGTTGTAAGATGATTTCAGAGACGTCAAGGGGGGTGGGGGTAGGGGTGTGTTTTAGAATCGATACCTTTTTTTTTTTTAAATAGAGACGTGCCACCTTCTGGGGTTTTTTTGTTTTGTTTTGCTTTGCTTTTAGGGCCAAATCTGTGGCATATGGAGTTTCACAGGCTAGGGGTCGAATCGGAGCTACAGCAGCCAGCCTACACCACAGCCACAGCCACATCGGATCTGAACCGTGTCTGCGACCTACACATGGCAATGCAGATCCTTAACCTGCTGAGCGAGGCCAGGGATCGAACCTGCAACCTCTAGGTTCCTAGTCGGATTCGCTTCCGCTGCGCCACAATGGGAACTCCTAGAATCAGTGACTGTTAGCAAACCAGATCCTCAACTGAGCCAGATGAGGCATTATAATGAATAAGAGTCTCATTGAGAAAGCAGCCTCATCACAGGACTGAGTTCCCACCACCATTCCCAAAGAAGAGTCTGCTAGAGCCAAAGGCTGTGATACCCACGGGTGCCTCTGCCAGCCTCCAGTGCGCACACACACAAACACAAGGACTCAGCGCTGGGCCAGGCCACCTAGCTTTATAGGAAACTCTGGGAGACATCCCAGGTTGGATACATAGAACATAGAGGAATCAAGTTTGCAAGAGTTGAGAAAGTGGGACCTGCATCCTTGGGGAACAAAGCTAGGGTACTTACACTATGTACAGGTTTGTACCAAGATGTTACACATTTTTGAGCTTCCACCTTTCACATTAGAAGCAGAAAATTATACTGGATGACACCTCTGGACCCCTGGTGTTCTTAAAATTTTATAGTTCTAGATAGAAATGGATACTCACATTATCTGAGTTATTTCATAAAAATGTTTTCAGTTTTTGCTTGAAGACACTCCATGCATGTATGTATTTTGTGGTCAGCCCAGGCAGCTGATACCAATTTGTAAGGCATCTGCAGATTATTATCTTAATCATAGTCTGCAAAAATGACAAATTTGTGATCTATAATCAGTATCCGCTACTTATATTGGTGACTTTTTGCTGTAATTATGTGAATGAGAAAATACTTTGAAACATGCCTGTTTGAATTAAAAACACTTTCTGAACAAAGTAGACTTCCTATAGCTACTGTAAATTATTAAAATTAATTAACAGAACTTCCTTGGTGTTGGGGGACAAAATAGACAATGGTTTGGTAGAGGTTAGCCAGGAGCTCCATTCATAGTCCCCTTTGCCTGGGTAGTGGTAGAGGTGGCAGCAGGAGGGCAGTGCCAATCCCCCAAGGGTCAAACTATGGTCCTGGCATCATCAATCTGTGAGCATGCCCTGTGCATCAAAGGCAAGCTGTAAACTGCTCTGAAATCACTCGTCCTCACTTACTGATGCTACTTCCCTCACAAATTCCAGAGGTAGAGGGATGTCACAGCTCACACAGAAGTAGTCCTTCACTCTTAATTCTGTATCCCTGGTACCTTCAGATGGCTTTAGCTGCAGTATGAGAGTTTTAGTATTAGGTTTCTATTAACCACAGACATGACTCATGTTTTTGGTTGCCTGAATTTCCTGTAGTCTAGCTTAAATAAAACCATACTTCTGTACTCGTGATACTCTGACCTAGGAATTTTCTCCCTCCCTCCCCCTTTCTCCCTCAAAATCATACACACAGAACATGGAGATTTAAAGATAATCTCTGAGATAAAGGTGCCTGTGAAGCTCTGGGAAAAATGTATTATGCCCAACGTTTCTAACAAATCTCATTATCGGGAAAATAAAATAGCCAGGTCATATTTTTGGTTTTGGGTTTTCGGGGTTTTTTTTTTTTTTTTTGTCTTTTTAGGGTCGCACCTGTGGCATATGGAGGCTCCTGGGCTAGCAGTCGAATTGGAGCTGTAAGCATTGGCCTACGCCACAGCCACACCAACGCCAAATCCAAGCTGCGTCTGCAACCTGCACCATAGTTCATGGCAATGTCAGATCCTTAACCCACTGAGGGAAGCCAGGGATCAAACACACATCCTCATGGACACTAGTCAGATTCGTTTCCGCTGAGCTATGGAAGGAACTCTCAGGTCATGAATTTTTAAGGTTGTCAATCTTATGCCATTATTATTATTAATTACAGATAATGGTAATGCATTTCTATTTCAGGTCTGTAATTTGAAGTTTTATTATAGCTGATATGAAGTATGGGGGCGGGGGGGGGCTGTAGATCAGTACTGCTTTTGGCATTTTATTTCATTGCAAATGATCTTCCGGAAAGACATGAGAGTCTGGTCACAGTGCCAGGCTTTCCCAACCAAAGAGCAGCGATTTACCTAAGGTCAGTGATCCTGTGACTTTACCCCTTCCTCTCCCTTCTAAAGACATTATGTCTTCCTAAGGTGAATGAGAAAAACATCTGTGCAGTATAGCTCAGCTGTGGTGCTTTTTTCCAGGTATTAGCTTCACTCATCATTCGCCTAGCCCTGGCTGAAACATTCTGCTTAAACTGTGGCATTCTAGCCTTGGATGAGCCAACAACAAATCTTGACCGTGAAAATATCGAATCTCTTGCACATGCTCTGGTTGAGTAAGTATCTCAAATTTTGGATCAAGTTATGATAGTTTTTAAAGTAAAATTAAGGGAGATCTGTGGTATAAACCCTCTCTCTGTAGATTTGTCTTCTTTGGGGAAAATGGTTTTACCAGACCTTAGGCTTTACCTTGATAATAATTCTTCAGATGCTTATAAAAAGAACTGTGTGGTGAACAGCCATCCCAGACATATCCTGCATCTCCCCAAGAGTGTTGATAGGGTAACCCAGGGTGAGGGTTTCCTGGCTTGATACGATTTTCCTGTAAACCTGCCATAGGGGCCCACATGTGATGGACAGGATTTAGCATGCTCTGCTAAAGCATTTCTAGGTGGTATCCCTAGGTTTTAGACTGCCTCCCCAGCTTTTCACATCTCTAAGGAATGACAGCTCTTATTCAAAAAGTACACTAGTGGTGAATTAGAATCTAGAGGACAAAATTGCATACATCTTTTACAAACAATTCACTTGTGGTGGACGCAGGCTCAAGGGATAGGCAGTCCTTGCTTAAGGACTGTGTTGGCAGAAGAAAGGCACTTTCCCTGAGGTAGAGGAGCTATTATGGGCACTCGTTGCTCCAAACTGACCTCTTTGTCATAGAAAATGTTTCCTGTCTGATAGCAGAGATGGGGCCAGAAGGAGAACTGAGTAGCCGCATTGCCACCTTTCTCCAGCCATCTCTCAGTAGTCCCATGTGACCAAGTAAGGGCTAGTGCTTTTGAAACTTAGTGCAACCTAAGACTAGTGCATCCATCTCTAAGCAAGAGATAAGTAAGTGGTTAGTTAACAGACTGAAACTTGACTTTGTCTCATAGCTAGTTACCTCCACATACAGATAATGAGCAAAAATGTTCTCAGTACACCCACTCAGGTCCTCTGTGTGTCATACCAATGATGCATCTAGTGACTGGTGGTGACAGAATTCTAAGTAGACCCAGCTCCTAAGAAGGCATTGGGGCTTGCAATGTTATTCCCCTTGCCTGTCGTCTGTCTTTTTTTTTTTTTTTTAAATATAATTTTCTTCCAGAGAAAACTAGTAAGAGGTCAAGAAAACCCCAAGCAAAGGAGTAAGTCAGACTCCTAAAATTGAGCAGCATAAACATAAATGAAAACTCAGTAAAACATTTCCACCTGCTTTAAGAAGAAACTAGATCAGGTATTCTCACCAGTGTCTAAGCCACACCTAAGAGAAGAGCCATGCATCCCCACGGTCTGGAGAGAAGAGACTGCCACGGGCTGGCCTGAGGCCTGGATCCACCTCCCCCCTCCCCCTGCCACTTCCTGCAAGGCTGTCAGAGGCCCTGATACTCACAGGGCACAGGAAAAGCCCAGTCATCACACGGAGCACACATTTCTGTGGCCGACAGGGTCCTCAGTGGCTTTTTGAAATAAAGGTTATGTATGCTCTTTGGTAATAAAATGTTATATTGTTTCAGGATAATAAAAAGTCGCTCACAGCAGCGTAACTTCCAGCTTCTGGTAATCACTCATGATGAAGATTTTGTGGAACTCTTAGGGCGTTCTGAATATGTGGAAAAATTCTACAGGATTAAGAAGAATATTGATCAGTGCTCAGAGATTGTAAAATGCAGTGTTAGTTCCCTAGGATCTTATGTGCATTAAAAGCATTCGAGATTAAATGTTCAAAACGCAAGTCCTAAGGCAACTTATTTCTGGTATTGAGTCAATATGAAAATTTGTACTTTCAAATGAGCCCTGTGTCTAGAGTTCTCAATGTGTGAAAGCTTCTAAAATCATTAAAATTGTTTTGCTTGATATTTGGATTGATTGCCTGAACTTCATCCTCCTCCAAGCAGCCTCTGACAGGCCTGTGGCGGGGCTCAACAGCAACACAGTTGGACTCAGCTTCTCTGCTTCCCTCCCAGAACTAATGAAGGATTCTTTGGGACCTGAAGCTATTTACCTTTCACTTCTCAAAGCATTAGTTAGAAGCAGGTTCTCTGCCTAGATACTTTATCATTTGGGCATTTAAAAAAAAATGTTAAAAAGTGTTACCTCTAAATTTATTTCTTTGGATGTGGTTTTAAAAACTGGATTATCCATATTAATATCTGAAGATCACAAGAAATGATTAAATATTAATATTTGGCTTTGCTCTTAACTTTATACATCTGGGCAAGTGACCTTTCCCTCTCTGGGCCTGTTTCCCCAACTAAAATTTGCAGTAGTCAGGTGGGGGCTTCAGGGTTTGAAAAGAACCTCAAGTAATTACTAATTCTGTACCCACCATCTTCCCTTCCCACATATCCCTACTGGGGAGTCATACCAATCTGAGCTCTCTTTAGAGAGAGGAAGTTCCCCACTGTGAAGATCCACCTTTGAAAAGCTCTGCCCAAGAGCAAGGCCTCCCTTCACTTGGGGCCTGACCTTCCTTCATAAAGGAGTCTGTAACTTTCCTGTATGTCTGTGCTGTTTATCATCTCAGCCTCATCATCAATGTTAACTGCTCTCCAAGTATGCTTTCAGGTGTAGAGGTGAAGCAGAGTTTGCTCAAAGTCAAGACCAGCTCCTAATGGGGTCCAAAGAGACTTGGAAGAACAGGTCTCATTTTTATTCCAGATGTTTTTTTCTAATAAGAGGTCAATCATAACCTTTCCCTGGAATTTCCAGCTGACAACTTGAAGCCTTGTACAAGCATTCTACACAGAATGCTACCAAATCATGCACTTTTGGATTAGACTTTGTGGACCTTCATCATTCAGAGTCTGTCAGTCATGTGTATGGCCATACTGCCCTGGATGTGGCCCATCTCAGAGTCTATCAATCATGTGGCACAACCACTTTTGTGGCTATCTGCAGATCTAACACGCATATAAGACAGCCTTTCTCAACCAGTGTCTAGAAGAGAATTAGGCCTTAATGTCCTAAGGTATCTGTGACACGCTGAATAATGGCCTCCAAAGACACTGAAGTTCTAATCTCTCGAACCTGTGAGTGTTACCTTTTATGGCAAAGGGGACTTTGCAGATGTGATTAAAGAGCTTGAGATGGTGGAATTTATCTGGTGGGCCTAAATGTAATATAAGTATCCTGGAAAGGAGGAAGCAAGGAGGCACAGAGAGGGTGGCAGCACAAGAGGAAAGGCAGGATGTTGACAGATGCAGAGATTGGAGCGAGCACTCTGAAGGTAGAGGAAGGGCTGTGAGCCAAGAAATACAGGCAACCACTAGAGGCTGAGAACAGCAGAGAAACAGATTCTTCCCTCCGCACCTCTAAAAGGAACTAGCCCCGGTGACACCTTGACTTTTAGCCCAGTAAACTGACTTTGGATTTTTGCCCTTCAGAAAGTATATAAGATTACTTGTTTAAAGCTGCTTGGTCTATGCTTATTTGTTACAGCAGTAATAGGAAACAAATACAGTACTCATTGTATGTAATCAATTTCTGTGCATCTAGTATGATACTAGTTATGTATTATCCTTGAGAGGATTTGGGGGGGGAGTTACTGAAATCATTCTCTGTGTTCTGTGGCTCACATAAAAAACGCTGGTTGAGAAAATCTGGTCTAAACCCTCACCCAAACATTGGATGAAATAGCCAAGCAGCAGGCTACCACTTCAGCCACGCTTTCTGTCCATCGACTGACAATGTTCAGTCATCCTAATTAGCTTTTAAAAACTGAAATTACCCATATTAACCAAAACCAGCATGAAATCAACAAAAGTACCATGAGAAAAAACAGACCAGTCTCACTCAGCACAGACAGGAATTTGTAAATTAAAAACAAATCAATTTCAGTCATCTACTAAAATAAGACAAGATGGCAGGATAGGACTTGTACTCCTCTGATGAAAACACAAAAATTACAACTAACTGTTGAACAACCATCAACGAAAAGACTGGACCCTACCAAAAAAGATATTCTATACCCAAAAACAAAGAAGCCCCAACAAGGAGGGGTACTTTCACAATATAATCAAATCCCATACCTGCTGGGTGGGTGACTCACAAGCTAGAAATATCACACAGGTTCTCCCATAGGAGTGAGAGTTCTGAACCCCCTAGGGGTCTGGCATCAGCAGGAGGAGCCCCCAGAACAGGTGGCATTGAAGGCCAGTAGGGCTTGAGTACTGGAGCTCCACAGGACTGGGGAAAGCTGTGGCTCACTGTGAGGTCAAGGACCCTGGTGGCAGAGAACCCAGGGAATATTCATCAATGTGAGCTCTCCTGGAGGTTGCCATTTCTGGCTCCATCCAACAGCTTGGGCCTCCAGTGCTGGGATACCTCAGTCTGAGCAACCAACAGGGTGGGAACACAGCCCCACCCATCAGCAGACAGGCTGCCCAAAGTCCTGAGCCCAGAGCCAAATGTCAACACACCCCTTGACACAGCCCTGCTCACCAGAAGGACAAGACCCAGCTTCACCCACTAGTGGGCAAGCATCAGCCCCTCCCACCAGGAAGCCTGCCTAAGCCCCTGGATCAACCTCATCCACCAGAGGGCAGACACCAGAAGCAAGAAGAACTACAATACTGCAGCCTGTGGAACAGAAACCACAAACAAAGGCAAAATTATAAATGGCAGAGAAGTATGTTCCAGACGAAGGAACAAGATAAAATCCCAGAAGAACGACTAAGTAAAGAGATAGGCAATCTGCCTGAAAAAGAATTCAGGGTAAAGATGATTCAAGATCTCTTAAGAAGAATGGAAGCACAGACAGAGAAGATAACAAGAAATGTTTGACAAAGAGCTAGAAGATTTAAAGAAGAAACAGATATGAACAATACAATAACTGAAATGAAAAATACATTAGAAGGAATCAAAAGAATAAATGAGGCAGAAGAATGAGTAAGTGAACTGGGAAATGGATTGGTGGAAATCACTGTTGAGACCTCTGGGACAATACTAAACTCACTAACACTCACATTATAGGGCTCCCACAAGAAGAAGAGAGAAAGGGCTGGAGAAAATATTTGAAGAGCTAACAGCCAAAAACTTCCCTAACACTGGAAAGGAAACACTCAAGTCTACAAAGTATAGAGAAGCTCATACAGGATAAACCTAAGGAGGAACATACTGAGATCCATATTAGTCAAACTGACAAAACTTTAAAGACAAAGAAAATAGTAAAATCAACAAGGGAAAAGGAACAACTAACATACAAATGAATCCCCATAATATTATCAGCTGATTTTTCCACAGAAACTGTGGGCCAGAAGGGAGTGGCGTGATGCATATAAAACGATGAAAGGGGAAAACCTACAACCAAGAATACTTTATCCAACAAGGCTTTCATTCAGACTTGATGGAGAAATCAAAGCTTTACAGATGAGCAAAAGCCAAGGGAAATCAGCACCACCAAACCAGCCGTACAACAAATGCTAAAGAACCTCTGTAGGTGGAAAAGAAAAGGCCACAACTAGGAACAAGAAAATTATGAATGGCAAAGCTCACCAGTAGATGCAAACATGTGTAAGTCAGGAAATCATCCACACACAAATTATGGTATCAAAACCAGCAATCTTGAAAAGAAGAGAGAACACATGCAGGAAATACATTTGAAATTAAGAGACCAGAAACTTAAAACAATCTTTTGTTTTTTTCGGCCGTGCTTGTGGCACACAGAAGTTCCCAGGCCAGGATTTGAACCCACGCCACAACAGTGACCACACTGGGTTCTTAACATGCTGAGACACCAGGGAACTCCAAAACAATCATATGTATATAGACTCCTATATCAAAACCTCATGATAACTGCAAACCAAAGAGAAAAAGCAGTCAAACCACAACGCTAAAGCTAGTCATTCAGATCACAAGAGAACAAAAGGGGAAGAGAAGAGCTAGAAAAACTAATCCAAAACAATTAACAAAATGGTAATAAACATACATATCAATAATTACCTTAGATGTAAATGGATTCAATGGTCCAACCAAAAGATAGAAGCAGCTGAATGGATACAAAAACAAGACCCATATATATACCGTCTACAAGTGACCCACTTCAGTCATAGGGACATTTATAGACTGAAAGGAACGTAAGGGGATGGAAAAAGGTATTCCATGCAAACGGAAATCAAAAGAAGGCTGGAGGAGCAATACTCAGACAAAATAGCCTTTAAAATAGAGACTGTTCCAAGAAACAAAGAAGGGCACTATATAATGATCAAAGGATCAATCCAAGAAGATAAAACAATTGTAAATATATAGGCACCGAGCATACAAGCAGCTTAATGTATAGGCACATGCTAACAGCCATAAAGGAGAGATCAGCAGTAACGCAGTAATAGTAGGGGAATTTAACACCCCACTTATATATACATCAGTGGGGATATCTGGACAGAAAAGCAGTAAGTAAATACAGGCTTTAAATGACCCATTAGGCCAGATGGACTTTGGGGTACTTAGAGAACATTCCATCTGAAAGCAGCAGAATACACATTCATCTCAAGTGTACATGGAACATTCTCCAGAACAGACCACATGCTGGGCCTCAGTAACTTTAAGAAAACTGAAGTCATATCAAGCATCTTTTCTGACCAAAACACCTACAAGGAAAAAAACTTTTAAAAAAAAGCCTAAACAATATGTTACTAAACAACCAACAGATCACTGAAGAAATCAAAGATGAACTTAAAAAAAAAAACCTAGGGACAAATGAAAATGATAGACACCTAACAGTAACCAGTACTTGATAAAAATTCAACATCTCCTAGCTTTAGTATTCTTTTAGTGTTATTTGCCATAAATTAAAAATTAACAGCTATCCTAATAGCAAAAGATGAAATATAGCAAAAAATGAAGTATTTTTCATTAAATTAAAAAAACAGGTTAACTTCTATCAACATTATTTTTGAAAGCTCTAGCCATTGCCACAAGAAAGGACAAACAAGGTGATAAAGCATAAATACAGCAATGAAACAAAGTTACTTACAAATTAAGGCAGACTTCCCATTTCAAGTCTGCCTTTCCCTGAGGATATTATGGCTCCCCTCCCAGCCCTTGAGAGTGGTTGCTTTCTCTCCCATTTCCCTTGATTAGTGGTTTGGAGGTGGAATAGGTGCCCTTTTTGCTTTTCATTGCTGCTTCTACATCATTCTCCAGTAGCCACTCCCTCCCCCCCCCAACACACACACGGGGTGAATAGGCATCCCAAGATGAGCCAGACTCACAGGCTAAATCCTAGTACCACCCCTGACTAGCTTCACCCCTTACTAGTTTTGGGACCTTGGGCATACCATTTACCCTCTTTTCCTCCTATTTCCTTATTTGTACAAGTAGATGAAATGGTACCCATTTTGTATACTGTTATGAGGATTAACTGACTAAAAACTGCTTAGAACTGCGTGGCACATAAATGCTATATGTGTATTCAAGAAAAACATCATCTGTTTATTCTTTCGTATTGACGTTACCTTCAGCCACTAGCTTGGTCACTCTTGCTTATCCATTGACAGTGTTAGCTCCCTGTTAAATATTCTCCCACACTAATTTCATAATCATTGGTGATTTCAGAATCCAAATGATGGTCTAATACAACCCCCCTGGTCTCTCAGCTCCTTGCTCTTTCCTCAGGGGAGGAGACACTCACTCCATAATCTACTCCAGAGTCCAGTCCTTGGAACAACAGCAACCACAACCCTCCCTATCTCCATTCTAAGCATCTCACTCTCCAACAACTCCTGGAATCTTCACGATTATCTCCTGGGGTCTCCCAACTCCAGCAATTTTTCGAGCCCACCCGGATTTCAGTTCATTGATTTTACCACTTTTTCAGTTCTTCACTTCCCTCATGTGCCTATACGTCTCTCCTTATACAGCTTAAATGCCAGCTTAAATGCCATGGTCTTTCCTTCTGTCACTGTCTTGCATAGGCCCTCAACTGTCTTGCCCCTCCTCTGTCCTCAAACTTTTCTCAAAGTCCCCAACCCTGGTTAAAGAGGATTCTGCCTTCTCCATGCCCTTGCAGTTTCCTTTGCCGGATTCACATGTCCCTGACCTTTTGGCGTTGGCCTGCTTTAGTGCTGTCCGCATCTCCAGCTCTTTTGTTTGCAGACTCACTTCTTTGGTGACCTCATCCCGTTTCATAGCTTTAAAACTATTCTCTTAGTTTGAGTTCTCCCAGAAACAGAACCTGAATCAGTGATTCAAATAAAAGTAAACACTAGGAGATAAGAAATTATGTCATGAAGGCAGCCAAGAAATAGTATGTTCTTGAACCAGCTCCCATAGTAGGCAATTTGGAGTTTAATCCCACAGGGAGACTGTGGGAAGTTTGGCAAAATAATATGCCTCAGAATTATCCCACCTGAGCCACAAAAGAGCTGGGGTATTTATATCCCAACTCCCGAGAGTCATTAACTGAGTGCTATTCCGGGGCATGTTAGCTACTGGCTTGCCAAGTGCATCTTCCACAGAGCTGCCTTCCACAGTTTAAAAAAAAAAAAAAAGGTAAGAAAAAGCCCTTTGACAGTGACATAGGTACGAGAAGAAGTGGGCTGGAGCACACTGGAAGTTCTTAGGACCCAGGGCGGACTCCTTTAACAATCTTGTAGATGCTGACTCCTCAAATGCGTCTCCAGTCCAAACTCATTTTAACTCCTGATTCATATTCAGCTGCCTACTGGATATCTGATTGCGCTTGAATATCTAACAGACATCTGAAACTTACAACAACCAAAATAGTCTTTTCCCCAGAACCTCCACCTCCCACAGGCTTTCACCTAATGACAACTCCATTTCTCGTCTTCCAATTGCTGAGGAAAAAGATCTTGGCATCATCCTTCTCTTTTTTTTTTTTTGTCTTTTGCTATTTCTTGGGCTGCTCCCACGGCATATGGAGGTTCCCAGGCTAGGGATCCAATCGGAGCTGTAGCCACCCGCCTACACCAGAGCCACAGCAACGTGGGATCCGAGCCGCGTGTGCAACCTACACCACAGTTCACCGCAACGCCGGATTGTTAACCCATTGAGCAAGGCCAGGGACCGAACCCAAAACCTCATGGTTCCTAGTCAGATTCGTTAACCACTGCACCACGACGGGAACTCCCATTTTTCTATTTATCTCATATCCCACATCCTATCCATCAGCTTAACAGTATGAATTCAACTTTCCTTTTTTTTTTTTTTTTGTCTTTTTTGCTATTTCTTGGGCCGCTCCAGTGGCATATGGAGGTTCCCAGGCTAGGGGTTGAATCAGAGCTGTAGCCTCTGGCCTACGCCAGAGCCACAGCAACGCGGGATCCGA
This sequence comes from Phacochoerus africanus, assembly GCF_016906955.1. Taxonomy (NCBI): domain Eukaryota; kingdom Metazoa; phylum Chordata; class Mammalia; order Artiodactyla; family Suidae; genus Phacochoerus; species Phacochoerus africanus. The sequence goes on from NC_062547.1 coordinate 134,919,781, forward strand.
GCCGCGTCTGCAACCTACACCACAGCTCACGGCAACGCCGGATCGTTAACCCACTGAGCAGGGGCAGGGACCGAACCCGCAACCTCATGGTTCCTAGTCGGATTCGTTAACCACTGCGCCACGACGGGAACTCCTGAATTCACCTTTCAAAGTATATCCAGCATCGGACGATGCCTTACTGTTGAACTGCCAATGCTCTTGGTCCAAGCCACCACCATCTCTAACCCAAATAATCTGAGTAATGACCTAACTGCTCTCACTTGATGTGGTCCTGACCCTCACAGTCTGTTCTCAACACAGCAGTCTGTCACCTTTTTAACTGTAAATCAAATAAATGTGTCTTCCACAGGCGTGTGGATTAGCATTCTAAACCCACTTTACATACTATCATCAAACAATATATACATATACGGTAGATAATAAGAACTGAGAAAAAGATGACTGCATTCAGGAAAGGGGAAGGTCTATAGTGTTGGACTGAATCTGAGTTATCAGTGTAGATTTATGGTTTTGGTTGGTAAAGGGCTTCTACTTCCTTTAAGGGTGTAAGGGAAGGGAAAAGAGGGAAGTAGATAGAGAATGAGCGAAGATGTTAAGGACTGCCAAAATCTGCTCCTCCATAAAAGCAATGAAAACACTGGCCCAAACTCAGACTTTTTCAGAACTTTGGAAATTAACTAAAGACAACAAGCCACGGATTGTTTGTTCAAGACAAATAGTTAAATCTCTGTGAAAAAAACCAGTGGCATTTTAACTTCACCTAAACCCACTCCCTTTCCCCATCTTTGGTATCTTTGAAGGCCAAAGCCCCACAACTACAGTACCTGTGAAAGCAACAACCACTGGGGAAAGGAGAGTGGATACAGAGTTCCCCAAAATCTTCGGTCTGGCAGCTCACTGAAAATCTCCATCCTCAGGGCTTGCTTTATTTAACCCAACTCCCACTCAATCTGCAAACAGCCCTACCTGCTGCAGGCAGTTAGCGGTGAATGGTTAACACTGCAGCTGCCTGAGGCAGCATTACTAACGGGGGGGGGGGGGGGGGGGGGGGGGGTGTCAAAAAGAGAGTAACCAAAAAACTTAAAAAGAGATATAGGGAAAGGAGATGACCATGGGAGTTTTCACAAGCCTAAGCATACTCCTAGGAGCCTAAATGTTCATGTGTAGGTCAGATGTGTGCACACTTGGGGAAGACCCAAGACATCCCTAAGTTCTAACTTCTTGTTGACCTTGAAACTACTCATGCAAGAAGTGAAGGGGAAGGCCCGGATGTAAATCACCTGCTGCAGCATTGAAGCCATGACTGAACAAACTCACAAAGCCCTTTAACAAATCTTGGAAATTTATTAAAGTTTAAGGCCTTAAGAGAAATCTTTGTGCAATCATCAGTATACCACTAAGCGGAGACTTCAGTGACCACAGATGAGAAAGAATACAGCTTTACAAAATTAGTCCAGGAAAATCACCAAACAGCAACAGTTACAAATCCTGGGGAGAAGGTAATCTGATTATCAGAGTTAACACATTATATTACTTTAAATGTCCAGTTTCCAACAAGAAATTGTAAAACATGCAACAAAACAGGAATATATGCCTCATACACAGGGGGAAAAAAGCAATCAAAAGAAACTATCCGTGAGGAAATCCAGGTAAATACTTTAAATCAGCTTTTATAAATATGTTCAAGGAGTTAAAGAAAATTATGTCTCAAGAATTAAAGGAAAGTATGAGAATGATGTCTCACCAACTATCATTAAGGAAACAGATTATTTTTTAAAGAACTAACTAGAAATTATGGAGTTCAAAAATACATTAGCTGAAATAAAAATTCACTAAAGGAGCTAAACAGCAGGGGTTTTTTTAATGACTTTTATTTTTTCCATTATAGTTGGTTTATAGTCCAAAGAGCAGTTTTAAACTGAAAGAAAGAATCAGTGAACTTGAAAACAGCTCAACTGAGATTATCCAGTCTGAGCAATAGAATGAAAAGTAAATAGAAAGTCAGAGACCTATGAGACAACTGTCAAGGCAACTCTCAAGCATACTAGCATACCAAGCACACCAAGTTTAACAGGAATTTTAGAGGGAGCAAAGAGAAAGGGCAGAAAGAATGTTTGAGAAACTAGTGGCCAAAAACTTCTGAAATTTTATGATAAACATTAATCTTCATAGCCAAAGAAACTGAACAAATTCCAAGTAGAATAAACTCAAAGACCCACAGCTAACTTCACACTCAACACTGGAAATCTGAAAGCTTTTCCTCTAAGATTAGCAAAACAAGGGTGACCACCACTCTTGCCCCTTTTAGTCAACACAGTATTGGAAGTCCAAATCAGATAGGGAGATGTGAAACTGTCACTATTTGCATATAACATATATTAATAGAAAACCCTAAACACCAAAAAAACAAACAAACGTGTTATAACAAATAAATCAATAAAGTTATAGGATACAAAAGCAGCATACAAAAATCTGTTCCATTTTTATATATTAACAACGAACTATCAGAAAGAGAAGTTAAGACAACAACCAATTTTACAATTACAATAGAAAAGAATAAAATACCTAGAAAAAAATTTAACCAAGGAAGTGAAAGACCTTTACATTGAAAACTATAGGACAATGAAGAAAGAAAAATGAAGATGGGAGTTCCCATCGTGGCGCAGTGGTTAACGAATCAGACTAGGAACCATGAGGTTGCGGGTTCGGTCCCTGCCCCTGCTCAGTGGGTTAACGATCCGGCGTTGCCGTGAGCTGTGGTGTAGGTTGCAGACGTGGCTCGGATCCCGCGTTGCTGTGGTTCTGGCGTAGGCCGGTGGCTACAGCTCCGATTCAACCCCTAGCCTGGGAACCTCCATATGCCACAGAAGCGGCCCAAAGAAATAGCAACAACAACAAAAAAGACACAAAAAAAAAGGAAAAGAAAAATGAAGATGATCCAAATAAATAGAATATCCCATGCTCATGCATTGGAAGAATTAATATTAAAATGTTCATACTATCCAGAGCAACCACAGATTCAGTGCAATCCCTGTCAAAATTCCAATGGCATTTTTCATAGCAATAGAACTAACAATCCTACAATCTGTTTGGAATCATGAAAAAATCCTTACTAGTCAAAACAATATTGAGAAAGAAAAACAAGGCTGGAAGCACCATGCTCCCTGATCTCAAACTATGTTACAAAGCTAGAGTAATCAAAATTAGTATGGTACTGACAAAAAACAGACGCATCAATTAATGGAACAGAATAGAGAGCCCAGAAATAAACCCAAGCATATCATCAATTAATTTATAAAAGGAGCCAAGAATACACAATGGGGGAAGGACAGTCTCTCTCTTCAATAAATGAAGGTGGGAAGACTGTACAGCCACATTCAGAAAAATGAAAATGGACCACTATCTTACATCATACACAAAGATTAACTCAAAATGGATTGAAGACTTGAAGCCAAAAAACAACTAGAGGAAAACATAGGCAGTAAGTTCTTTGACATCAGGCTTGGCGATGAGTTTTGGTTTTTGACACCAAAAGTGGAGGCAGCAAAAGCAAAAATCAACAAGTAGGGCTACATCAAACTAAAAAGCTTGTGCACAGCAAAGGAAACAATCAACACAGTGAAAAGGCAACCTACTGAATGGGAAAAAATATTTGCAAATCATGTATCTGATAAGGGGTTTATATCCAGAATATATATCTTACATAGCACAATAGCAAAAAACCGAAAAATCTGATTCTAAAAATAGGTAGCTAATCTAATTAGACATTTCTCCAAAGAAGACATGCAGATGGCCACTAGGTACACAAAAAAGTGCCCAACACCACTAATCATGAAGGAAATGCAAATCAAAACCACAATGAGGAGTTTTCTTATGGAGCCGCAGCAGGTTAAGGATCCAGCATTATCACTGCAGTGACTAACACTGCTGCTGTGGCTCAGGTTCGATCCTTGGCCCAGGAACTTTTGCATGCCACAAGTGTGGCCAAAAACAAAATAAAACAAACAAAAAACAAATGAGGTGTCACTGCATACATGTTAGAATACATCAAAAAGACAAGAAATAATGGAGTTCTTGTGGCTCAGCAGTAATGAACCCGACTAGTATTCACAAATATTCAGGTTCAATCCCTGGCTGCTTTCAGTGGGTTAAGGACCTGGCATTGCCATCATGTGGTGTAGGTTACAGATGCAGCTCGGATCCCATGTTGCTGTGGCTGTGGCATAGGCCGGCAGCTGCAGCTCCAATTCAACCCCTAGTCTGGATATTACCATATGTCACAGGTGCAGCCCTAAAAAGAGAAAGAAAAAAAAAAGCCAAGAAATAACAAGTATTAGCAAGGATATAGAGAAAAGGGAACCCCTGTGAAGTGTTGGTGGGAATGTAAATTGATGCAGCCACTATGGGAAACAGTATGGAGTTTCCTTTAAGAATTAAAATAGGACTACCATATTGATCCAGCAATTCCATTCCTGGGTATTTATCTGAGGAAAACAAAAAACACTAACTTGAAAAGATACATGTACCTCATTGTTCACCGCAGCATTATTTACAATAGCCAAGACGGAGAAGCCCCCTAAGTGTCCATCAGCAGATAAATGGATAAAGAAAATGTGTCATGTATGAGTACATACACACACACAAGAAGGAAATCTTGCCACTGCAACAACATGGGATGGACTTTGAGGGCATTATGCTATGTGCAATAAGTCAAGCAGAGAAAGGCAAATGCTGTATAATTTCCCTTATGTGCAGAATCTTAAAAAAAAAAAAAGACTAGCTCACAGATAGAGAACAGATTACAGATTGGCAGAGATGGAGGGTAGCAGTGACGTGGGTGAACTGGATGAAGAATAGCCTAAGGCAAAAAGAATTCCAGTCATAAAATAAGCTGTGAGGATGTAGAGTATAGCATGGCCACTATAGTTAAGAATACTGTATTACATACTTGAAAGTTGCTAAGAAAGTACATATTCAAAGTTATCATCATAACAAAAAAAAATTACAACTATGTATAGTGACATCCATATGGATGCATCCTACTCAAACTGTCAAAAAAAACAAAGGACATGGGAGTTCCCCTTGTGGCAACAGCGGAATCAAATCTGATTGGTATCCATGAGGATGCAGGTTTGATCCCTGGCCTCGCTCAATGGGTTAATGATCTGGCCTTGCTGTGGCTGTGCTGTAGGTTGTAGATGCAGCTCACATCCTGCATTGCTGTGGCTGTGGTTGTAGGCCGGCAGCTATGGCTCTGATTCAACCCCTAGCCTGGGAACTTCAGTATGCCATGGGTGTGGCCCTAAAAAGGCAAAAATAATAAGAAGGAGAAAGACAGAAAGAATCTTAAAAGGAACAAGAGAAAGCAGTGATGAAGCCTCAATAAAATTAAAAGATGACTTTTCCTTAGAAACAGTGGAGACCAGAAGTCATACTAGGATGACATACAAAAAGGGCTGGATGAAACAGACTATAACGAAGAATTCTATATCCAGTAAGACTGTCCTTCAAAAACAAGAGAAAATAAAACATTTTCAGATAAACAAAAACTAAGATAATTTGTCTCCATCAAACTTGCCCTACAGTACTAAAAGAAGAATCCTCTGGGCTGACACAAAAGAAAACCACATGAAGAAAAAAAAAAAAAAAGCTATCCTGGGAAATGCAAGATACACATTTTTCTCATGCGACATGGAACATTCCCTAGGATAGACCATATGTTGTGCCATAAAACAAGTCTCAAGAAATGTAATAAGTTTGAAATTGTAAAAAGTACGTTCTCCTACCACATTGGAATGCGATTAGAAAGCAGTAGCAGAAAGACATTTAGGAAGGTCACAAGTATGTGGAAATTAAAAGATACACTATTGGAGTTCCCACTGTTGTGCAGTGGGACTGGTGGCATCTTGGGAGGTCTGGGATGCAGGTTCAATTCCTGGTCCGGCACAGTGGGTTAAGGATTCAGCATTGATGCAGCTGTAGCTTAGGTCACAACAGTGGCTCAGATCTGATCCTGGCCCAGGACCTCCATATGCTGCAGGGTGGCCAAAAAAGAAAAAAATAAAAAGACATTTTTAAATAACTAGTAGGTCAAAGAAAAAATTACAAGGAAAATGAGAAAAGATTTGAGATGCATGAAAATGAAAACACAACATCCAAAACTTAGGGGGTGCAGTGAAAATGTGCAGTGCTTCGAGGAAAATTTATAGCTGTAAATGCCTGCATTTAAAAAGAAAAAAAGATCTCAAATCAAAACCTACCCTTCCTACTAAAAATTGAATGTTTGCATTCTGCTGTGGTGTAGCACTTTAAGGATCCGGCATTGTCTCTGGGGTAGGGTGGATTCAATGCCCAGCCTGGGTGAGTTGAGGATCTGGCATCGCTCCAGCTTGGGGTATAGGTTGCAGCTGTGGCTAAGATTCAATCCCTGGTCCTGGACCAGGAAGAATGGGATTAGCGCTCTTATAAAAGAGACTCCAGAGTCTCCCCTTACCCTTTTCCCCATGTGAGGACACAGCAAGAGAATGACCATCTATGAACCAGAAAGCTGGCCCTTGCCACACACCAAATTTGCCAATGCCTTGATCTTGGACTTCCCAGCCTCCAGAACTGTTAGAAGTAAGTTCTTGTTTAAGTTACACACTAGTATTAAAATAAAAATACCAGTCTATGGTATTTTTCAAAAACAGCCCAAATCAGAAGTACCCCAAGAGTAGAATACTGCTGTAACAACCCATAGAATATACCAAAAGCCAATATGCACATGAGAAAATGTCCAACATTAGTAATCTTTAGGGAAATGCAAGGCAAAGCCACAATGAGTTATCACCTCACATCTATTAGGATGGCTATCAAAAAAAACCAAAACAAAACAAAATGTGTTTGACGAAGATGTGGAGAAACTGAAACACTTGTGCACCGTTTGGTGGGAAAATAAAACAGTGTAACCTCTATGACAGTTCTCCAAAAATTAAAAGTAGATTGCCAAAATGATCCCCTTCAGGGTACATTTCCAAAAGAACTGAAGTCATGAGGTCATACTGACATAAACAAGTACATAATTATGTAAATGAAAGAGGGACAAGGAACAGCGCTCTCTCTCTCTCTCTCTTTTCTTTTTAGGGCCACATCTTTGGCATATGGAAGTTCCCAGGCTACGGGTCAAATTGGAGCCACAACTGCCAGTCTATACCACAGCCATAGCAATGCCAGCTCCAAGCCACATCTGTGACCTATGCTGCAGGTTGTGGCAACGCCGGATCCTTAATCCACTGAGCGAGGCCAGGGATCGAATCCACATCCTTGTGGATACTAGCCGGGTTCTTAACCCACTGAGCCGCAACGATAACTCCCAGGAACAGCTCTTCTTTATAGCAGAATTATGAATGATAGATGTAGAAGAAAAGAACAGAAAGTAACACAGTAAAAATTATTTCAGACAAGATCCATTGATGGATGGTAATATTAGTTGGTACAAATTTGAGGAGAAACAGAGTTTTTGTAATGGCCACACCTATGGCATATGGAAGTTCCCATGCCAGGGATCAAATCCAAGCCACAGCTGTGAGCTACTCCACAGCTACAGCAATGCTGGATCCTTTGGCCCACTGTGTTTCAAACCCACAACTCTGCAGGAACCCAATCACTACATTCGGATTCTTAACCCACTGTGCCACAGTAGAAACTCCAAAACAGAATTTATATAGCCTCAAACGATCTCAATATATTTATCACCTAAAAAGAGAAATAACTTTATAGTGGAAAAACCTGGTAGAAACCAGTTTAACCATGTGATCGAGGTCAACACCGCTATTATGAGACATACTGGCATCATGAACCCTGTGACAGGCACTGAAAAGAACACAATCTCATTTCTTTTGTGGGGTTTTTGTTTTTTGTTGTCTTTTTTTTTTTTTTTTTTTTTTTAGGGCCGCACACGAGGCATATGGAGGTTCCCAGGCTAGGGGTCTAATTGGAGCTACAACTGCTGGGCTGTAGCTCAGCAGCTGTTCACAGCAATGCTGGATCCTTAACCCACTGAGCTAAGCCAGGGATCGAACCCACAACCTCATGATTCCTTAGGATTCATTTCTGCTGTGCCCCAATGGGAACTCCTGCAATCTCATTTCTGTGATATTCTTGCCAAAAATGTGTAACTTCGTTTCAGTTATGAGGAAACATCAAGAACATCAGAATTGAGGGACATGTGACAGCATAAGTGATCAACCCTGAAAAGTGTCGAGGTTGTGAAAGACAAGAAGAGACTGAAGAGCTGTTACAGACTGTAGAAGACTAAGGGGAACTAATAACTTAATGCAGTGTGGGTTCCTGGGTTAGAACTTGGAACAGGAAAAGAAGAGTAGTGGATATACTGTTACAGTGAGAATAAGGTCAGTAGTTTACTTAATGATACTAAATCAGTGTTAATTTTCCTGTTTTTTGCACTATGATTATTGTATCCACTGTATCACATGTTGTATTATTTGCAATTATTTGCTTAAAATATGTCTTCTACACTAAGTTGAATATTTACAAAGGCAGATATTTCATTTTTGTTTAGGAATGAAATACTTTTCACATACATATACAGCTGTTAGAATGACAGATAGCAAGATATTACAGTGATTATTATCTGGGTGCCGAAATTATGGGGGATTCTCCTTTGCACATCTCACTTTATACAACATTTCTGTGAATTTTTTAAAATGCAGAATACTGATACTGGGAAATGCTTTTCATTATTTTAACTGGAAAAAAAGATGGTCAGAGTTAGAGAGTATTATCTCATTTTTGCGACACAATATATAAACGTGCATAGAAAAAGGACTGTTGATAGCTACTAAGGTGCTGGAGTTCCTCAGCGGAAAAGAATCTGACTAGGAACCTTGGAGACGCAGGTTCGATCCCTGGCTTCAGTCAGTGGGTTGAGGATCCAGTGTTGCCATGAGCTGTGGTGTAGGTCGCAGATGTGGATCGGATCTGGCATTGCTGTGGCTGTGGCATAGGCCAGCAGCTACAGCTCAGATTAGACCCCTAGCCAGGAAACCTCTATATGCCACTGGTGCGGCTCTAAAAAACATATATAGATACTGAGGTGTTATCAGTGTCAGGTCAGAGAGGTGCAAAGTTGGTATTTCCTTCTCATCACTTAGCTCTTTAATAAATTCACTATATTAAAGATATATATTCCCTAGAGTTCCTGTTGTTGCTCAGTGGGTTAAAAACCTGACTAGTATCCATGAGGATTTGAGTTTGATCCCAGGCCTTGCTCAGTAGATTGAGGATCTGGCATTGCCACAAGCTGTGCTGTAGACTGCAGATGTGGCTCAGATCTGGTGTTGCTGTGGCTATGGCATAGGCCAGCAGGTGCAGCTCTGATTCGACCCCTAGCCTGGGAACTTCCATAAGTGGCAGGTGCCGCTATATATATATATACACATATACACACACACATACACACACACACATGTATGAAAAGTGTCAAGGTTATGAAAGACAAGAAAAGACTGTAGAACTGTTACAGACTACACAAGACCAAAGGGAACTAATAACTAAATGCAATGTGGGTTACTGGATTAGGATATAGATATTCCCTGTAAGTTGGTATAACCACTATGGAAAACAGTATGGAGGTTCTTCAGAAACTAAATATAGAATGACCATATGATCCAGCAATCCCACTCCTGGGCATATATCCAGACAAAACTATAATTCAAAAAAGATGCATGCACCCCTATGTTCATCACAGCACTATTCACAATAGCCAAGACATGGAAACAACCTAAATATTCATAGAAGAATGGATTAAGAAGGTGTGGTACACATATACAATGGAATACTACTCAGCCATAAAAAAGAATGAAATAATGCCATTCGCAGCAACATGGATGCAACTAGAGTTTCTCATATTAAGTGAAGTAAGTAGGAAAGAGAAAGATAAGCACCATAAGATTTCATTTATATGTGGAATCTAGAACATGGCACAAATGAACCTATCTACAAAACAAAAACAGACTCACAAACATAGAGAACAGACTTATGGTTGCCTGGGGGAGTGGAAAGGGAATGGGATGAACTGGAAGTTTGGGGTTAGTAGATGAAAACTATTACATTTAGAATGGATAGGCAATAAGTTCCTACTCTAGAGCACAGAGAACTATACCTAATCCCCCGGACAGACCATGATGGAAAACAGTATTTATAAAAAGAATGAATATATGAATGAATATATGAATATATATGAATGAATGAATATATATGAATATATGAGTGAATGAATGAGTCACTGCTGTACAGCAAAAATTGGCGCAACATTGTAAATCGACTATAATTTTAAAAATTAAAAAAAACCATATATTCCTAGTAAAAACAATGAACACAAATGCCTATGTGATAATCCAGTAAGATGACAGTAGCAGAATCTTTAAAAGGTTTAAGTCCACCCAAATGGGAGAAAGGGACAATAATAACAGCATCCTGAAGGGCAGAAAGCAGACTGACAGCAGGTAGGTAGTCTACTTGAATGACCCAGGACACATGAATCCTACGCAAGCTACAGAGAAGCTGAGACCAACTCTGCTGTGCAGATTCCTCAAACTCTCAGAAATAGGCAGAAGACCAAGTACCTCTGGACATGGAGTGGTGAAATAAGTTGGAACTTGATTTAAGAAGCAGTTAAGGAAGTTCCCATGGTGGCTCAGTGGTAGTGAACCCAACTAGTATCCATGAGCATGCAATTTTGATCTCCGGCCTCGCTCAGTGGGTTAAGGATCCAGCATTGCCATGAGCTGTAGTGTAGGTCACAGATGTGGCTCAGATCCTGTGGCTGTGGCGTAGGCCAGTAGCTATAGCTCCTATTCAACCCCAAGCCTGGGAACTTCTATATGCCAAGGGTGTGGCCTTAAAAGACAAAAAAAAAAAAAAAAAAAAGAAGAAGAAGAAGAAGAAGAATAGTTAAATCCCCACTTCCACTCCTCAAGTTGAGTGACCCCACTTGAGCAGAAGATGAGAGTGTTTTTTCTCTGGAGAGGGTATCAAACAAAGAAACACTGGGCAGAGTTAAGGGTGTTCTAGTTGTGCTGAAATCAGGGCACTAAGTGAATAATTAACAGATGCTTGTAGGAGTTTTCACTGTGACACAGTGAGTTAAGAATCTGACTGTAGTAGCTTGGGTTACTGCAGAGGTGTGTGTTCAATCCCTGGCCTGGTGTGGTGGGTTAAAAGGATCTGGCACTGCCACAGCTGCAGCTCAGATTCAATCCCTGGCCCAGGAATTTCCACATGCCTTGGGTGTAGCCATTAAAAAAAAAAACAAAAAAAAAACAGATGCTGCAGGGTTCCCTTGCAGCTCAGCAGGTTAAGGATCTGGTATTGTCACTGCTGTGGCTCTGGTTAAAGCCGTGGCATGGATTCAATCCCTGGCCCAGGAATTTCCACATGCCACAGGCAAGGAAAAAAAAACAAACAGATGCTTGGATTCCCATGCCCAGCTCTCTATCCACCCTTGGCTGGATCAGTCAGCCTAGAGACATGGTGATTCTTTTCTGGGGAAGTCACTCTGTTACCAAAAAATGACCGAAAGATGCTGGAGTGGGAGGTCCCCCAAAGAAACAAACAAGCCAGCAGCCCTCTAGTGAACACCACCACCACACACATTCAAGGCTTTCAAATCTGCTGTTGGCCTCCACTCTTAAATATGATCAGGGTGTCCAGGATCCCCTGACATACAAGCAAAGTCCATAATATGAGAGAAAAAGATCAAAGTAGTTTTTTTCTTTTTTTTAGGGCTGCATACAGAAGTTCCCAGAGCTAGGGTCAAATCAGAGCTGCAGCAGCCAGCCTACGCTACAGCCACAGCAATGCCAGATCCAAGCATACACCACAGCTCACAGCAACGCTGGATCCTTAACCCACCGAGGCAGGCCAGATATTGAACCGGCATCCTCATGGATATTAGTTGGTTCAAAACCCACTGAGACACAATGGGAACTCCCAAAATAATTTTTTTAAAGGTGGAGTTAATAAAGACCATGCAGACAGAAACGTAAAAGAATACAAATTATCAGTAAAATTTTCAGATTGCAAAAAGATACCCATCAATGAAAGGAGAACTTGGTGCTATTAGACACATACATATTTCAGAGAAGGGAAAAAATTTTAATAAGAAAAAGATAAAATTAGAGCACCAGGAGGTATATAATTTAAAGAGGTAGTTTCAATAATAGAAGAGAGGGGAAAAATCATAAGACATTTTTAAATGTCCCAATCTAAGTTTGAATATAGAAGTATTTTCTTATAAAAGTGAGAAAAAGTAAGATGCAAAAGATATATAGGATGCTACCTAACGTGTATAAACAACAAAAAAAAAAGACTATATATCACAGTTGCTTCTATTTCTATAAACTCAGGATACACCAAAAAAAAAAAAAAAACTAATAAAAATAGTTATTTGTGAGGGGCTTGAGGCATTTCACTGAGTTTTTTCATATATATATAGCTTTGATTTTTGAGCCATATGAATGGAATACCTATTCAAAATTAAAAGTAAAAATTAAATTATTCTTCAAGAACCAGTATTGTGGTAGGGAGACCTGAACTACAACTGATGAGGTGAGAGATAAAACTACAACTGAAAGATAAAAACTCCAGGGGACCCAGTCAGGGGGAGGGGGGCACATTTTTAAGAGTCTCGCCTCCAGGATCTCATCAGTTCCTCACAGTTAATATCAGAAAAATCACCTCATGCTGGAGGCAACGGGAAGGAAAATGAAACATTTTGAAATGTGCCAGAGCATTCTATTCTGGTTAACAAATCTGCCCTCAGGAGGAAAAAATTAACCAGACCCTAATTTGCTGGAGTTTTATCAGAGGCTAACGGATCTAGGAGAAGAGAAGTACCCATTTCCAGCTGGCTCTCAGCTTCCAAGTCAGGGAAGGGTAAGACCAGCCCACTCTAGCCATCCTGTCCCACTGAGGGTGTGAGGTTCATAGTCTAGAGGAATAAGCTCACTAAAAGAGTAAGACCTATTACTCATAGGACTATAGAAAACAACCCACACACAGAACTTACCATTATATTACTAAAGGCATATTTACAGCAATTCTTTTTACCCAATACATCATGTCTGGCTATCAAGAAAAAATTACCAGACATACCAAAAGGCCAAAAACGCAACTGAAAGAGAGAGCAAGCAGGAGAACCCGACTCAGATGTGGCAGGGAGGTTGGGATTATCAAGCCAGGAATTTAAAACAATTATGATTAGTAAGGGCCTTAATGGATAAAATAGGATGCAAGAATGGATGTGCAATGTAGGCAGAGAAATGGAAATTCTAAGAATGAACCAAAAAGAAATGCTAGAGAACAAAAACAATGTAAGAGAAATGAAGAATGCCTTTGTTTTTCTTATTAGTAGAATGGACATAGCTGAGCAAAGGAATCTCGAGGCTTGAGACTATCTCAGTAGAAACCACCAAAACTGGGAAAAAAATATATATAAGGTGGAGGTGAGGAGAATTGCAGCACAACTTCTAAAGGTTATAATCAGAATTCCAGAAGAAGAAAGAAAGGAGAGCAGAAGAAATATTTGAAAAAATAATGATGGGAAAATTCTCCAAATTTACGTCAGACACCAAACCACAGATCCAGGAAGCTGAGAGTACACCAAGCAGGATAAATGCCCACCTCCTATGCCTCTCCAGACACACCTGGGCATACCATTTTCAAAATAGAGAAAACCAAAACCAAAAACCTAAAAGAAGCCAGGAGGAGGTATGGGGGAGGAATGTCTTACCTAGAGAAGAACAAAGATAAGAATTACATCTGCTTCTCTTCAGAAACCAGGCAAGCAAGAAGAGAGTGGAGTGAAATGTTTTAAATGCTCAGAGGGACCAACCTAAAATTCCGTACCCATGCAAAATTACCCTTCAGAACTGAAGGAGAAATGAAGACTTTATCAGGCAAACAAAAACTGTGGGAATCTATTGCTAGTAGACTGGCCTTGCAAGAAATAAAAATTTTTAGAGAGAAGGAAAATGATAAAACTCAGATCTACAAAGAAAGAACATCAGAGAAGGAATAAGTGAAGTTAAAATAAAAACATTTATTTTTCTTATTCATAGCTGATATGACACCAATTTGTTCAAAATAATAGCAATAATGTATTTGATTATATATGCCCATATATAAATAAATACACACACACAGACAGAGTCAGCCCTCCATATCCACAAGCTCTGCAAACAGGTGCAAGGGCTGACTGTAAGGGACTTCAGCATGGGTGAATTTTTTTCCTTTTTTATCTTTTTAGAGCCACACGTGTGGCATATGGATGACCCTGGGCTAGGGGTTGAATGGGAGCTGCAACTGCTGGCCTACGCCCCAGCCACCAGCATCTGTGCATGTTGGTATCTGCAGAGGATCCTGGAACCAATCCCATGTGGATACTGAGAGATGACTATACACATACATAAGCTCACACACACACAAAACGAGTAACAACAATGAAATAAGAAATAAGAGAAATCAGAATTATTCTGTTATTGCAAGGTACTCACACTACCCATGAAATGGTGAAGTGTAATTTGAAAGTTAACTTGGATTAATTGTAAATGTGTACTGGCAACTCTAGGGCAACGACTAAAAAAAAAATTTAAAAGCATAAGTGATGTAGTAATAAAGGTGAGAAAATTGAAGCACATAAAATGCTTGATTAAAACCACAAAAGGTTTGATGCAACTAGAGATTATCAGACTAAGTGAAGTAAGTCAGAAAGACAAAGGCAAATACCACATGATATCACTTAGATGTGGAATCTAAAATGTGGCACAAAGGAATATATCTACAGAACAGAAGCAGACTCACAGACAGAGAGAACAGACATATGGTTGCCAATGGGAAGAGGAGGGATAATGGAATATCCTGGGAGTTTGAGGTTAGTGGACGCAAATTATTACATTTAGAATGGATAAATAATAAGATCCTAACTGTATAGTACAGGGAACTATATCCAATCTCCTGGGATAGACCATGATGGAAAATAATATAAAAAGAATTGGGGAGTTCCCGTCGTGGCTCAGTGGTTAACAAATCCGACTAGGAACCATGAGGTTGCAGGTTCGATCCCTGGCCTTGCTGAGTGGGTTAAGGATCTGGCGTTGCCATGAGCTGTGGTGTAGGTTGCAGATGCAGCTTGGATCCCACGTTGCTATGGCTCTGGTGTAGGCCGGCAGCTGCAGCTCCGATTGGACCCCTAGCCTGGCAACCTACATATGCCGCAGGAGTGGCCCAAGAAATGGCAAAAGGACAAAAATAAATAAGTAAACAAAAAGAATATATATACATGTGTGAATATATATACACACACACACATATATATATGACTGAGTCACTTTACAGCAGAAATTGGCACAACACTGTAAATCAACTGTATTTTAATTTAAAAAACAAAAAAGGCAGCAAAGAGTGGAAGACAAAAATAGCAACAAAGAATGGGGGTAAAAATAAATAGCAGTTAATAGTAAATATTACTTCAACTATATCAATAATCACTTTGAATACCCATGGCCTAAATGCAACAATTATTTCAGAGTAGGTCAAGAAACAAGACCAATCCAGAAATCTACTTTGAATATCAAGACATATATAGAATAAAAGTAAATTGATAAAGATGTACTATGATAACACTGACCAAAAGAAAGCAGGAGTAGCTATATTAGGATTAATAATATATTAATTTCAGAGAGAACAGATATCATACCAAGGGAATTTATCAGAGATAAAAAGAAAATGATAAAAGGAGTCAATTCTCTAAGACAACATATCAATTCTTAAAGTGTATCCCCTTAAATATCAGAGTGTTAAAATACATAAAGTGAAAACTAATAGAACTGCAAAGAGAAATAGATGAATCCAGTATTATAGTTGGGGGACTTCAATATCCCTTTATCAGAAATGAATGGGTTCAGTAAGAACATAATTGAATTCAACAGCTCCATCAATCAACTGGATATAATAAACATCTATAGACTACTTCATCCAACAACAGTAGAATGTATATTCTTCTTGAGGTCACACAGAAAGTTCAGCAAGATAGACTACCATTTTGGACCATAAAACACACCTCAACAAATTTGGATTAATAGACATCATATAGGATACAAATTAATACACAGAAATTGATGGCATTTCTATACACTAACAATGAAAGATCAGAAAGAGAAATTAGGGAAGCAATCCCGTTTACCATCGCATCCAAAAGAATAAAATACCTAGGAGTAAACCTACCTAAAGAGACAAAAGACCTGTACTCTGAAAACTATAAGATGCTGATGAAATATATCAAAGATGACACAAATAGATGGAAAGATATACCATGCTCGTGGATTGGAAGAGTTAATATTATCAAAATGACTATACTACCTAAGGTAATATACAGATTCAATGCAATCCCTATCAAATTACCAAGGACATTTTTCAGAGAAATGGAACCAAATATTTTTTTTCCCACTGTACAGCAAGGGGGTCAGGTTATCCTTACATGTATACATTACAATTACATTTTTCCCCCAGCCTTTCTTCTGTTGCAACATGAGTATCTAGACAAAGTTCTCAATGCTATTCAGCAGGATCTCCTTGTAAATCTATTCTAAGTTGTGTCTGATAAGCCCAAGCTCCCAATCCCTCCCACTCCCTCCCCCTCCCATCAGGCAGCCACAAGTCTCTTCTCCAAGTCCATGATTTTCTTTTCTGTGGAAAGGTTCATTTGTGCTGGATATTAGATTCCAGCTATAAGTGATATCATATGGTATTTGTCTTTGTCTTTCTGGCTCATTTCACTCAGGATGAGATTCTCTAGCTCCATCCATGTTGCTGCAAGTGGGATTATGTCATTCTTTTTTATGGCTGAGTAGTATTCCATTGTGTATATATACCACTTCTTCCGAATCCAATCATCTGTCGATGGACATTTGGGTTGTTTCCATGTCTTGGCTATTGTGAATAGTGCTGCAATGAACATGCGGGTGCACGTGTCTCTTTTAAGTAGAGTTTTGTCCGGATAGATGCCCAAGAGTGGGATTGCGGGGTCATATGGAAGTTCTATGTATAGATTTCTAAGGTACCTCCAAACTGTTCTCCATAGTGGCTGTACCAGTTGACATTCCCACCAACAGTGTAGGAGGTGGAACCAAATATTTTAAAGTTTGTTTGGAAGCACAAAAGACCCAGAATAGCCAAAGACATCCTGAAAAAGAAAAATGGAGCTGGAGGAATCAGGATCCCTGACTTCAGACTACACTACAGAGCAACAATCAGCAAAACCATATGGTACTGGCACAAAGACAGAAATATAGATCAGTGGAACAGGATAGAAAGCCCAGAATTCAACCCACACACCTACAGCCAACTAATCTATGACAAAGGAGGCAAGAATATACAATGGAAAAAGGACAGCTTGTTCAAGAAGGGGTGCTGGGAAAACTGGACAGCCACATGGAAAAGAATGAAACTAGAACACTCCCTAACACCATACACAAAAAAATAAACTCGAAATGGATTAAAGACCTAAATATAAGACCAGACACTATAAAACTCTTAGAGGAAAACATAGGCCAAACACGCTCTGACATAAACAACAGCAGTATCTTCTCAGATCCACCTCTTAGAGTATTGACAATAAAAACAAAAATAAACAAATGAGACCTAATCAAACTGAAAAGTTTCTGCACAGCAAAGGAAACCCTAAACTAAACGAAAAGACAACCCACAGAATGGGAGAAAATCTTTGCTAATGAATCAACTGACAAGGGATTAATCTCCAAAATTTATAAACACCTTCTGCAGCTCCATACCAAAAAAAACAAACAACCCCATCAAAAAATGGGTAGAAGATCTAAACAGACAGTTCTCCAAAGAAGACATACAGATGGCCGAGAAACACATGAAAGAATGTTCAACATCACTCATTATTAGAGAGGAGCAAATTAAAACCACTCTGAGGTACCACCTTACACCAGCCAGAATGGCCATCATCCAAAAGTCTACAAATAATAAGTGTTGGAGAGGGTGTGGAGAAAAAGGAACTCTAGTACACTGTTGGCGGGATTGTAAATTGGTGCAACCACTGTGGAAAGCAGTATGGAGATTCCTCAGAAAACTAAACATAGAACTACCATTTGATCCAGCAATCCCACTCCTGGGCATCGATCCAGAGAAAACCATGACTCGCAAAGACACATGTACTCCAATGTTCACTGCAGCACTATTTGCAATAGCCAAGACTTGGAAACAACCTAAATGTCCATCGACAGAGGAGTGGATCCAGAAGATGGGGTACATATACACAATGGAATATTACTCAGCCATTAAAATGAACGAAATACCAGCACTTTTAGCAACATGGATGGACCTAGAAATTATCATGCTAAGTGAAGTCTGCCATACAATGAGACACCAACATCAAATGTTTTCACTGACATGTGGAATCTGAAAAAAGGACAGACAGAACTTCTTTGCAGAACAGATGCTGACTCACAGACATTGAAAAACTTATGGTCTCTGGAGGAGACAGTTTGGGGGGTGGGGGGATGTGCCTGGGCTGTGGGATGGAAATCCTGTGAAATTGGATTGTGATGATCATTATACAACTACAGATGTGATTAAAAAAATAAAAGAAAAAAAATAGAAACATATAATGCCTCCTCTCAGACCACAGTGGAATTAAACTAGAAATTGGTAACAGAAAGAAAGCTGGAAAACTCCCAAATGTATGGAGATTAAACAGAACACTTCCAAATAACATATGGGTCAAAGAAAAAAAAATTTCAAGCGAAATTAAACAATATTTTTTTAACTAAATGAAAACACAACTTATCAAATTTTGTGGTATGTAATGAAAGCAGTGCTTAGAATATTTATAGCACTGAAAACATACATCAGAAAAGAAAAAAGATAAAAAATCAATCATCTAAACTTCTACCTTAGGAAAGTAGAAAAAGGAGAGCAAATTAAATCCAAAGAAAACAGAATAAGTAATAAGTATTAGAGCAAAAATCAACAAACCAAAAGCTGGTTCTTTGAAAAGATCAATAAAATCGATAAGCCAGGCTAACTAAGGAAAAAGAGAGGACAAAAATTACTAATAACATGAATGAAAGAGAGACGTCACTACAGATCCTATAGACATTAAAAGGATAATAAAGGAATGAAATGAACAACCTTATGGCCACAAATTTGATAACTTAGATGAAATGGACCAATTCCTTGAAAGATACAATCTGCCGAAACTCACACAAGAAGAAAGAGGCAATCTATATGAGCCTATATCTATCAAATAAACTGAATAATATTATTAACCTTCCAAAACAGAAAGCACCAGGCCCAGATGGGTTCATTGGTGAATTTGACCAAGCATTTAAGGAAGAAATTATACAAATTCTCTACAATATCTTCCAGAATATACAAGAAGAGAGAATACTTCCTTACTCATCATATGAGGCCAGCATTACCCTAATATCAAAACAAAGACATTACAAGAAAAGGAAAGGAAAAAAAACCCTCAGGTCAGTATCTCTCATGAACACAGATGCAAAAATCCTCAACAAAATATTAGCGAATTAAATCCAACAATGTATACAAAGAATTATACACCACCACCAAATTGGATTTATCCCAGATATGCCAGGCTGCTTCAATATTCAAAAAACAATTAAAGAAAAAAAATCACATATTCACATTAATAGATGCAGAAAAGCATTTACAAAATCCATCACACGTTCATGATAAAAACTCTCAGTAAACTAAGAATAGAGAGGAGCTTCCTTGAGTTGATGAATATCTACAAAAACCTACAGCTAATGTCATACTTCATAGTGAGAAACTTGAAGTTTTCCCTTGATGATCAGAAGAAACAAGGCAAGGATAGCTCCTCTCACCATTGCTGTTCAACATAATACTAGAAGCCTAGCTAATGGAATAAGACAAGGAAAGGAAATTAAAAGTTAAAAGTATATGGATTAGGAAAAAAGGAAACTTTGTTGATTACACAATCATCTTAGTGTAAAATCCAAAAGAATCAATAGAAAGTCCTAGAATTTTAAGCAATTATATCAGGGTTGCTGGGTACAAACTTAATAAACAAAAGTTGATTACTTTCCTATATACCAGCAACAAACAAGTGGAAATTGAAATAGTGTTTACATTAGCACTCCCAAAATGAAATACGTAGGTCTAAACCTAACAAAATATGTACAAGATCTATGTGAGGACAACTACAAAATTCTGATGAGAGAAATCAATGAACAAAATGAGTGGAGAGGTAGTCCATGTTCATATTGATAGGAAGAATCAATATTTTCAGGATATCAGTTCTTCCCAGATTGATCTATATAATTAAGCAATCCCAATCAAATTTCCAACAAGTTATTTTGTAGATATCAAAAAACTGATTATATAAAGTTTATATGGAAAAGATCCAAACATTAAAGGAGAAGTACAAAGTTGGAGGACTGACAGTGCCCAAGTCGAGACAGTATGGTATTAGCAAAAGAATAGACAAATATACATCAATGGAACAGAACAGAGAGCCCATAAATAGACCCACACAAATATAGTCAACTCAACTTTGGCAGAGGAACAAAGGGAATACAAGGAAGCAAAGATAATCTTTTCAACAAATGATGCTGGAACTGGATGTCCACAGGCACAAAATACAGATATAGACAGAGACATTACACCCTTCCCAAAAATTAACTCAGAATGGATCACAAACCTGATTGTAAAACACAAAACTATAAAACTTTTCAAAGATAACATAGGAGAAAATATACATAACTTTGGGTTTGGTGATGACTTTTTCATGCAACACCAGAGGCATGATCCATGCAAATAACTGATAAGCTGCATGTCATTAAAACTAAATTTTTGCTGTGCAAAAGACACTGTCAAGAGAATGAAAACAAGCCACAGACTGGGAAAAAATATCTGCAAAAGACATCAGATAAAGAACTGTTAACCAATATATTTTTTAAAAACCCTCTTAAAAATAAACAATAAGAAAATAAACAACCCAATTTTAAAAGGGTGCCAATGACCTTAACAGACACCTCACCCAAGAAGATATAAAGATAGCAAATAAGCATATGAAAAGATGCTCCACATCATATGCCATCAGGAAAATGCATATTAAAACAATAGTCAGATACAATTACACATTATCAGAATGAGCAAAATCCAAAACACTAACACCACTAAATTCTCATGAGGACGTGAAACAACAGGAACTCTCATTCACTGCATGTGGGAATGCAAAATGGTGCAGCCAGTTTGGAAAACACTTTGACAGTTTCCTAGGAAATTAAACATACTCTTACCATGTGATCCAATAACTGCATTCTTGGATATTTACACAAATAAATTGAAAACTTATGTCCACAAGAAAACTTGCACACAGATGTTTAATAGCAGCTTTATTCATAATTGCCAAAATTCGATGCAACCAAGATGTCCATCTGCAGGTGACAAATAAACTTGGTACCTGCAGACAAGACAATACTACTCTGTGCTAAAAAGAAATGAGCTGTCAAGCCATGAAAAGACATGGAGGAACCATAAATTCATATTATTAAGTGAAAGAACCAATCTGAAAAGTCTACATAATGAATGATTCCAACTATATAATTGGAAAACACAAAACTATGGAAAGAGTAGAAAGATTGGTGGTTGTCAAGGGTTAGGAACAAAGATAGGATGGATAATAGAGGAGCACAGAGGATTTTTTAGTGTGATAAAACAACTCTGCATATACATAGCAGTGGATACATGACATTAAAATTGGTTGAAACCCATAGAACGTACAACACCAAGGGTGAACCCTAAGGTAACCTTGGACCCAGGGTGATAATGATATGTTCATCAATTTTAACAAATGTGCCACTCTGATGCGGGATGAAGATAATGGGTGGAAGGCTATGTGTTGTGGGGGTAGGGAGTTTATGGAAATTCTCTGCACTTTCTACACAATTTTGCTATGAATTTAAAACTACTCTAAAAAATAAAATCTATTTTTTTTTTAAAAAAGCAATGGCTTTACAGTAATTTTTTCTGTTTTAATTTCATTTATTTATTTTTCTTTTTTGGCCTCCCTGCAGCATATGGAATTCCCAGGCAAGGGATCAGATCTGAGCCACAGTTGCAACTTATGCCATGGCTGCAGCAAAGCTGGATCCTTTAATCAACTGTGCCGGGCTGGGAATCGAACCTGTGCCCTGACGCTGCAGAGACACCAAGGATCCTGCTGCACCACAGCAGGAACTCCACAATAATTTTTTAAATAAAATAAATAAAATACTAACAGAAATTTTAAGGCGGTTTTTTTGTTTTTGTTTTTTACCAGAATGGCCATCATCCAAGTCTACAAATAATAAATGCTGGATAGGGTGTAGAGAAAAGGAAACCTTCCTACACTGTTGGTGGGAGTGTAAATTGGTACAATCACTATGGAGAACAGTATGGAGGTTCCTTAAAAAACTGAAAATAGAGTTACCATATGATCCTGCAATCCTACTCCTAGGCATATATCCAGAAAACATTTGAAAAGACACATGCACCCCAGTGTTCACAGCAGCACTACTTATAATAACCAAGACATGGAAGTAACCGAAATACCCATCAACAGATGAATGGGTAAAAAAGATGTGGTACAATTACACAACAGAATATTACTCAGCTATTAAAAAAATAAAATAATGCCACTTGCACCACCATAGATGGACCTAGAGATTATCAAACTAAGTGAAGACAGAGAAAGATACATATTATATGACATCATTTATATGTGGAATGTAAAAAAAAAACAGCATAAATGAACTTATTTACAAAACAGAAACAGACTCACAGACATAGCAAACAAATTTATGGTTACCAAAGGGGGGGGAATAAATTAGGAGTATGGGATTAACACATACACAATACCATCTATAAAACAGATAACCAACAAGGACCTACCGTATAGCAAAGGAACTATATTCAATATCTTTTAATAAGCTATAATGGAAAAGAATTTTAAAATAAAATAATACACATATAAACTGAATCACTTTGCAGGACATCTGTAGCCAAAACAATATGGTAAATCAACCATACTTCAGTAAAAAAGATTTTCTAAAAAAGAAAATTTGGGGAGTTCCAATGTGGTTCATTGGGTTAAGAATCTGATGTAGCCTCCATGAGGATGCAGGTTTGATCCCTGGCCTTGCTCAGTGGGTTAAAGATCTGGCATTGCCGTGAACTGTGGTATAGGTCTCAAATGTGGATCGGATCCTGCATTGCTGTGGCTGTGGTGTAGGCTGGCAACTGCAGCTCCGATTCAACCCCTAGCCTGGGAACTTCCACTGGAAGATAGGTATTCAAAATTCTGAAGGAAAATTATTTCCCTGCCTGAAATTCTGTGTTTATTTGGATGTGTTCCCCTCAAGAAAGAGGAATAGCTGGGATGCAAGGGACAAGAGAGCCACATAGCAGAGAGGCAAAGGGAACTCCCAGGCCGAATGACAGGAGACTCAGCACGCCAGCTATAGAGAAGTTGTCAGAGAGCAGCTGTTCATGTCAGAGCAGGTCAGCAGGCTCTAGAGGAGACTTTCCTGGGAAGATGCAATTGTGAGAGTAACTGATTTACCCAGATCCTTTGAAAGGAGATTTAGCATTAAGCCACCGAGAGGAACATAGAAAAACTAAGCAAAAGGAAAAACAAGTTTGGAGGGAAAATTAATCTTAGCTCGATACATGTTTCAGCTGAGAATATACTGGCATAATTATGTAAACAGCAAACAAGGCTTTTGACTGACCCAAATTATGATCTATACATTTTGGTAGAATGAGGGGGGAAAAAAAGGAAAGATGCAGGGGAAGGACGGTAAAGAGAGAGAATTAAATATTCATCGTAAACCACAGATAACTCCTGCATCTGAAAATTGAGAAACCTATGGATATGGAGGCGGTAAATAGCAAAAGAAGCAGTTAAGTTTCCTTTGGAGAAGAGGCCAAAGGGGTGGGGGCAGGGAGATGCTTGTCAAGAGCCAGAGGCTCTGAGATTCTATCCCACTTGCATGCTAACCATTCAGCTTGCCACAGTTTCATGGAGGCTGACAGAAGACATGACTCCAGGGTCAGAGAGAACAGTTTATTAGACACACCACTAGTATTAGAATATTATCTTTTATTTGGTTCCCTGAACCCCAATTCTCAGAGTGGTGCCAAGAGAGCCAGAGTACACACAGTGGGTTGTGTTACAGGAGAGGAAGCCTGAGCTTCCGGAACCTGAATTGCTATTTATGGAAAGTGAGCCTGCCTACCCTTTGCTTTAGAGGAAGATGCTGTCTCTTCCAAGTTTGTTTGCCATGCAAACATCTCTAAAAAGTTTGTAGGATATTCCATGTTCCTGGATTGGGAAAATCAATATTGTAAAAATGGCCATACTACCCAAAGCAATCTACAGATTCAATGCAATCCCTATCAAATTACCCATGACATTTTTCACAGAACTAGAACAAACAATCCAAACATTTATATGGAACCACAAAAGACCCAGAATTGCCAAAGCAATCCTGAGAAACAAAAACCAAGCAGGAGGCATAACTCTCCCAGACTTCAAGAAATACTACAGTTCCTGGGTCAGGGATTGAATCTGAGCAATAGGTGCAATCTCTGCTGCAGCTGTGGCAATGCCGGATCCTTAAACTCACTGTGCCAGGCCAGGGATCAACCCCGAGCTATTGCAGTTGGATTCTTAACCCACTGCACCACAGCACAACTCCAGCAAAACATCATTTCTTAACAACATAAAAAAATACTGAAATGTTTAAAGAACACTTTTGCAATGTGTTTATAAAATAGATACGAAGACATCTTCTAATGTTTGTACTTCTCAATATTAGAAAACAATTTTCATTTACCTTGTATCACCTTCTGCTTTTGCAATGTGACCAAATATGTGAGCAAATGAATTTGGAATGATTCCTCTAAGTTCAGGAACAGCTCGAACACCTTCCATGGTAAAAGTTTTACCTGTTCCAGTTTGTCCGTATGCAAAAATAGTCCCTGAAAATAATGAAGAGAATCACTTTTTAGTCTAATGTTACAGGACAAGAGCTCTTAAAATTAATTCCTTTGACACTGTGATGCAATTTCTACCCTAGATTAAAATTTATTCCAGTGCAATTTTCACCTTTACCATGCTGTACTGTACAATATGCACTGTTCGCCACAGGAGCACAGATAGCACTGTTTAAGTACTGCAGTCAATGCCATAAATGCAAAATCTGACATTTGAGCTACTCATAAGAAATTTCTTAGAAAGTGTGTATTAATTATTTAATGTGGACATTAAATTAGAGAAGGAATATAGTTAGAGCAAAAGAATACAGGTTCCAGAGTAGAGAGATCTCAGCTTGAATCCACTCATCTGACATGTTTCTTCCATTTGACCTTTCAACATATCTAACCAGAGATTATCTCCTGGTAAAATGGAGATAAGAATAACCGACTCCACATTGATAGTAAGAACCAAATGAAACAATTTACTTAAAGAGACCAACCTGAGGCCTGGCAAATGGTAGCTTTTTTTCCCTCTTAATCTAAAATAAGTTCATTACTTAAAAAAAAAATTGTTTTGCAAAAACCAAGCAGGAGGCATAACTCTCCCAGACTTCAAGAAATACTACAAAGCCACAGTCATCAAAACAGTGTGGTACTGGTATCAAAACAGACAGACAGACAACTGGAACAGAATAGAGAACCCGGAAATAAACCCTGACACCCATGGTCAATTAATCTTTGACAAGGGAGGCAAGAACATCAAATGGGAAAGTCTATTCAGCAAGCATTGCTGGGAAACCCGGACAGCTGCATGCAAAGCAGTGAAACTAGAACACACCCTCACACCATGCACAAAAATAAACTCCAAATGGCTGAAAGACTTAAATGTAAGACAGGACACCATCAAACTCCTAGAAGAAAACATAGGCAAAACACTCTCTGACATCAACATCGTGAATATTTTCTCAGGTCAGTCTCCCAAAGCAATCGAAATTAGAGCAAAAATAAACCCAGGGGACCTCATCAAACTGAAAAGCTTTTGCACAGCAAAGGAAACCAAAAAGAAAACAAAAAGACAACTTACAGAATGGGAGAAAACAGTTTCAAATGATGCAACCGACAAGGGCTTAATCTCTAGAATATATAAACAACTCATACAACCCAACAGCAAAAAAGCCAGTCACTCAATGGAAAAATGGGCAAAAGACCTGAATAGACTGTTCTCCAAAGAAGATATACAGATGGCCAACAAACACAGGAAAAAATGCTCAACATCGCTGATTACAAGAGAAATGCAAATCAAAACTACCATGAGATACCACCTCACACCAGTCAGAATGGCCATCATTAATAAATCCACAAATAACAAGTGCTGGAGGGGCTGTGGAGAAAAGGGAACCCTCCTGCACTGTTGGTGGGAATGTCAACTGGTACAGCCACTATGGAGAACAGTTTGGAGGTACCTTAGAAATCTATACATAGAACTTCCATATGACCCCGCAATCCCACTCTTGGGCATCTATCCGGACAAAACTCTACTTAAAAGAGACACGTGCACCCGCATGTTCATTGCAGCACTATTCACAATAGCCAGGACATGGAAACAACCCAAATGTCCATCGACAGAGGAGTGGATTCGGAAGAGGTGGTACATATACACAATGGAATACTACTCAGCCATAAAAAAGAATGACATAATCCCACTTGCAGCAACATGGATGGAACTAGAGAATCTCATCCTGAGTGAAATGAGCCAGAAAGACAAAGACAAATACCATATGATATCACTTATAGCTGGAATCTAATATCCAGCACAAATGAGCATCTCCTCAGAAAAGAAAATCATGGACTTGGAGAAGAGACTTGTGGCTGCCTGATGGGAGGGGGAGGGAGTGGGAGGGATCGGGAGCTTGGGCTTATCAGACACAACTTAGAATAGATTTACAAGGAGATCCTGCTGAATAGCATTGAGAACTTTGTCTAGATACTCATGTTGCAACAGAAGAAAGGCTGGGGGAAAAATGTAATTGTAATGTATACATGTAAGGATAACCTGACCCCCTTGCTGTACAGTGGGAAAATAAAAAAATTATTAAAAAAAAAAAAAGTTTGTAGGGAATGAAGTAGGACGGTCAGTGCCTCATTCATAAGACATGCAGACCAAGAAAGAAATGATTCTCAAAAATGCTCTTTTCCATAATCAACCTCCTCGAATTAATTTTTTAGAATTACAAGCACAGATAACTCTGATAAAACTGAAAATGTACTAAGTTAGATATTTTACATTATTAAAACATCTCACCTAACTCTTACTCCTACTGACTGGTTATCTCTTCTTTCCAAAGGAGAGACAAAGTCAAGGGAGAAAAAAATGCGTAAGAAAGTTTTCTGAAACTTCACGCAGGGCGGGCTGGACCCCAGGAAGGGCGATCCCAACCCCAGCGAACCGATCCGGATCCGATCCAATCCGTGGCGAGAGCCCCGGCCTTCTGTAGCCCTGGCCTCCCATCGGGGCGGGTTCCTCCACTCCCTGAGCGCCAGGTTCTGGACCAGTAAAACCCAGACCAGATGGCGCAGGGTCGCGGCTGGAGGAGAGCTGCAAGCTACGGGTGTCAAGTGCCTGGAGCAGCTCCTTTGTACCCTGTGTTGATTGCCAGGATCTGGAGGTGAACCGAACCCCGCCGAAAACTTCAAAATATCATCGTGGATGACTGACTAGCCAGCGGGGCCTCGGAGGGCCAGGGCAGGATCTCTGGCCCGGGGGACCCGCACACCCTCCCCTGGCTGGTGCGCACAGACGCCCCGCCCCGCCTGGCACGCTCGGACCTCTAGCTCCCACCCTGGCTGCTCCCCCTGCGCAGCCCCAAGCCCGGTGGGCGTGGCGGTGGGGGTGGGCGCTTCGCGGCTCTCCTTCCTCCCCGCACCCGCACCTCCTGTGGCCACAGAGGGGACCTGCGCTGCGCAGATCCCGTTTATCAGCCCCATCTCCCATTACATAATGTGGCGCCTATCTCCCGGGCATCGCCGTGACCGCGAGCCTTCTCCCACGCGCTTGCTCACAGCTCCCCGCTCGGTTTTGCCGGTCCTGGCGGGGGAGAGGGGGCCGATCCACTCATCTTGGCACAGCCCTCAGGGACTCTTCACTCCCTCCCCCAACACAGAGACCCCACGGGAGACACTACTGATCCTATTCTGCAGTTGAGGAAACTGAAGTCACACAAACAGATGGCAGCCCTCTGGGCACTGGGTGGGGAAGCCCTGAAGGGTGGGGAGACCTGAAGGGCAAACCAGGCCCTCGGACCTGGGTTGTGCTGGGAAGCCTGGGGCTAGGAGAGAAGCGAGGGTGGGAATCGTGGTACCAGGGAGAGGAGGGGGTGGGCAAGGCCGGCAGCCTCCTGAGCAGGAGCGCCAGCGCCCCGTGGAGGACACTTAGGGGAGCTTGAGCCCCACTGGGATGGGGCAGAGGGAACCCGAGCAGGCAGGGAGGGGATGTGGAGGGGAAAGGCACTGGCCCAGGGGAGGAAGTGGGTGAGGGAGAGCGCCTGACATCAGCACCTAGTAGGCAAATGCTGCGGCCGCAGCTGCACACGGTTCTGGGAGGAGTTCTTGAGAAATGAAGGAAAAACTGGGAAATGGCTACGTGCCAGCGTCCCTGCAAGGTGTGTGTGTGGGGGGGGGCTGCTGCTCACAGGGGACATTGGAGTGGGGGCAGGCCCAGGAGTCACACTTCGCAGCCCTCAATCTGCAAGGGAAGTGTGAAGCCTCAGAGGGCAGAGGTTGGTTCTGACAGCCGTGTATCAGCGGTGCCCCAGGTCTCTTCAGGGCTGAGGCTGGGTCTGCCTCCTCCAGCCCTGCCCACGGAGGCCTTTCCAGGAGGATGGGTCCACACTGAAAGTGTGGCCGAGGCACCCAGGGTCCAGGCCGCCTGTGCTGAGAAATCATGAAAACAACTTCTCGAAAGACACATCCCAGGAGAAGCCCTGACTCTGACTGGATCTTTCAACAGAGGCTTGGGGATCCGAACTTCTATAATCCTTCCCACGGTGGGGGCCAACAGGGACTCAGATGGGCAAACGAAGTGGACTGCACTCTCCCCTTCTATCTGGTTCGAAGTTTGAATCCAGAGCAAGCATGGCTTTAGTAACGTAACAGATAAGTTCACTGAAAAAATAAAACCCGCAGATTCCCACATGTGATAGACTGTGGTCATGGCACTGGTCACCTCAAGGGGTCTGAGGGCAGGAGGGCAGGCACTCAGGACACTGGGCTAAAGTGCCAGGGTTCCAGCTGGCATGACTGACACCAGGCCACCCTCAGGGCCTCTCGCCTACCCCTGCAGTAAGCTCATCCAGATCTTAGAAAGGGGCCCAGACCCCCCTCAGGAAGAAATCCACAAGAAATCAAATTCTTTCCTTTATGCGATGCTGGATTTTCCACAAAGTAAAATCAAGATGAGTAAAGATGTGGTTTCTAGATAATGCCCGACAGAGCGGAGACCAGGGTGTGAGGCGTCACTCCTTGGGCCTATAAATGCTGTCACAAGAGGCCAAGGCCACAAGCTGCTCAGCTTAGGCCAGCCTACAAGTCTGCTCCTCACTCCTCCTGTGCTGGCTCCAGGCTCCATGGCGCTCTGGTTGACTCTGGTCATTGCTCTCACCTGCTTTGGTGGCCTCGCCTCCCCAGGCCCTGTGCCTCCCCACTCTACAGCCCTCAAGGAGCTCATTGAAGAGCTGGTCAATATCACCCAGAACCAGAAGGTGAGTGCCTGCTGGCCAGATGCCAGCTTCGAGGGTGTGGGGATGGGGGACACTCAGAAAGGGGACTGGTCATGGTCTGGGCCACGAAGGTTGGGCCTGGTCCTAAGATGTCTGTGGGTCAGGAAGAAGCCTCAAGGACTAGGAGATGAGCTTGGCCTTGAGGGAGAGGAGCCAGGCCGGGGGTGGGGAGGTGTAGCAATACAGACGGACCCATGAAAGAATTTGGCAGAGTCCCCAAGGACCGCTTCCTCTCCTGGCCTGGCCCTGCCTGACATGGCCAGCTCCTATTCAGCCGTTACTGCACAGAGGCAAACAGAGAAGGGCTGGCACCCGCCTAGAACTATTTGGCATTTGCCAACGGGATGTGAAGGCAATAATGGGGCCGTTATGCACAGCATCTTAGTTAAGCTCATTCTTTACAGAAGAATTCATTAGCAGAGTCAGCTCCTTTGCCCAGTGGGATGGCTCACACTTTCTGAGCACTGATAATGTGCCAGGCCCACTGCTGGGGGCTTTATAGCTCATTTAATTGCTGCCAATGACCTCAAGAAGCAGATATGATATCCCATTTGACAGACTAAGCTTCAGTGAGGTTAACTGACAAAAGTCAGATATGAACCAGTACTGGCTGATACCAGAGTGCTGGTGTTGGGAGCTGGAGTGTCCCCGATTCAGAAGGCAGGCTGATCAGAGCCTAGACCCCCACTCCTTCCTAAGCCATTAGGCCACCCTGCCCTGGGCCTTCCCTGCAGGCCTCCTGATGACGGCCTGTGTCACTTGTCCTGCCATGGCTGTGGCAAGCTTCACACAAAACTTGTCCCCTCACTGGCTGTGTCACTCACGTTTTCCTCTCCCAGCCCCAAAATCCTGTACAACAGGCCTCCCTCACTGTGAAGAGCAGGGAACCAAGTTCAGGAACTCTGAAGGTCCCGGGCCTGCCCCGGCTCTCCTGGGGATGCTTGGGGGGCTATCGGGGGGAGGCCTGGCCGAGGCTGGCTGGGCAGGCCTGGGACCCTGCCGGCGCTCAGCCTCCTGTCCTCTGCTCCCCAGACACCCCTATGCAACGGCAGCATGGTGTGGAGCGTCAACCTGACCACCAGCATGGTGAGGACCTGGACACTGCGGGGAGGTGGCTGAGGCTGTGGCCCTCGCGGGCTTGTCTTCTCTGAGCCTCGCTCACACAGCCAGGGCGGGCGGGGAGCGAGGGGTGGTTGTTGTCCAAGCTTCAAGGGCTACCCTCTGCCCCCTCATAACCTGGGCCCCTCCCACCAGCCAGACCCGCCTCCTCCAGGCGGCCCAGCCCCCTTCCTCCTGCAAACTCACTAAACGCACCTGCACCTCCTCCTGACGCCTGACTCGCTGGTGCTCTCCTCCCAGCAGTACTGTGCCGCCCTGGAATCCCTCATCAACATCTCCGACTGCAGCGCCATCCAAAAGACCCAGAGGATGCTGAGCGCCCTCTGTTCTCACAAGCCCCCAAGCAAGGTAAGCCTCCCCCGCCCCCCACCACCCCCTGTGTCCCCGCACCCACATCTGCCAGCCCTGGGCTCACCGCAGGAGCTTCAGGGGAACCTGGTTGAGCAAGCGAAGCACAAAGCCCCCCGCCACCACCCAGGCTGTGGAAGCAGGGACGTGCCCTTGGGATTTCCCTAGCCCTCACCCTGAGGGCTCCTGACTCCTACCCGAGCTTCCGTTTGACATGTGTAACATGTGGCTAAGAACCATACCCACCTCACAGGGGCTTTTGTGAGGCTTAAACCAGCCCCCACCCCCCGCACCCCCCACCCCGGGAAAGCCCCTGGTGGATGCGGGTTGTCCTCACTCTGGCGTCCCACTAACACGCTGGCCTCTTTGTCCTGCAGCAAGTTCCTGGCAAGCACAACCGAGACACCAAAATTGAAGTGGCCCAGTTCGTAAAAGACTTGCTCAAACATTTAAGGATGATTTTTCGCCACGGGTAGTTCAGATGAAGCATGAAAAACGAGCACTGATCTTTGCAGAGGCAGCCCTTTACCATCTAAGATGCGGATTCATTTTTCTTCCAGATGTCAGGAACTCACTGGGGAGAAGGGAGAGGGGGTTAGGGTGTGGGGGGGAAAGATTTCCTTAGCTTAGACTTGAGCCTGTGCTGTCTGCCTTGAGCCTAGCCGACCCCAGCTGCCCTGTGCCTTGGTGCCCAGGGCTCAGCTTGGGGGCCTCCTCCATCCGGGGCTCTGCGCTCAGGGGACGAGGATGGCATCGCCCCGCATGACCTCTCCTTGCCAGACATGGTGAGGAGGCATCGGCTTGACACGGGGGCAACTGAGGCAGAGAGCAGCCAGGCACATTTCTTCTCGGCCTTATTTATTATTGTGTGTTA
Source organism: Phacochoerus africanus (assembly GCF_016906955.1). Taxonomy (NCBI): domain Eukaryota; kingdom Metazoa; phylum Chordata; class Mammalia; order Artiodactyla; family Suidae; genus Phacochoerus; species Phacochoerus africanus. The sequence continues at coordinate 134,951,986 of NC_062547.1, forward strand.
TTTAAACAAGTGTTTTTGTCTGTACCGGGCATAGGGAGGGACTGTTACCGCCAGAACTTAGAGCCAAGGGCCTGGAGACCTGGGGCTGCAGCACCACAGCAGCGGGCATCAGGAATCTCTGGCAATAAGTACTGTATGCATACATTTGCTACCTCACAGGGGTCCTGGGGCCGAGGCAGGGGACAGGAGAGAAGGCCAGGGTGGCCGCTCTTGTCTGCCAGCCAGCACTCGGCCCTCAGCCAAGTAATTTATTTTGTCCTTGTATTTAAAGTTAAGTATTAAAATATGTTATCAAAGAGTTAATATATAGAAGAGCAGCCTAGAACACTGCATATAGTGTATATGGACTTGGGGTAGGGGTGGGGGGTCACTAAGTTGTTTCACTGACTATGTCAATCAAGCTGGAAGCCAGAAATAAAGATGGTGATAAGAGACTTGACCATGTTTGCCCTTTTTTGGGGTTGGGGGGTGCCTTTGGAGACACAGACTTGTGTTCTTAGAACGCTGAGGAACTCCTCTAGAGACCGGCCAGTTGGAGGGACAGTGGGAGACAAGACCAGGGCTGAAAGAAAGCCAGCCAGCCTCTGGGGAGAGGGGACCTGGCCAGCAGGAAGTGCCCCCACTGGCACCCGCAGGAAGGTGGAAGGAGCATGGGCCAGGGTGTCTGGAGCAGGTGGAAACCTTGGAAGTCATCTCACGACTACAGCCCTTGATGAGTGGCTGGCCTGGGTCTGGCACCACCCACAGACCTCCGGGGTCACCCTCATAACCCCCCAGGGCTCCAGGAAGAGAAGATGGCAGCCAGTAAGGAGCAAAAGCCAGGATGTGCACCCCAAACTCACTCCAATTCCAAACCCCACACGCTTTACTACTCTGCCTTCCTCCGTCAAAATGCCATCTGGCCTGAATGCAAGACCTTTATAAGACTGTCACCAGCCTGTGTGGGCACCACCCCTGATGGGAAGCTCACTACTTCCTCTCAGGACACAGCCCATTCAATGTCTGGACACCTCTTGTCACTAGAGAGTGCACACCCACCACCTCTGCGAACAAAGACACACCAGGGACTTGTGGCCCCTGGACAGTGGAGTGACTGAGGTGGAGAACCAAGGTCGCAGGGCCCGGATCAGACTGCTCCTCCAAGCAGGTCTGTGTGTTTCTCCCTTGGCCCAGGTCAGTACGTGGAGGGTGGGATGTGGCAGGCCTCAGAGGGGCACAGCGAACAAGCAGGCCTGGCAGCCGCGGTTGTTCCTGGGTCTGGTTGGACAGGATCCTTCTCGCGGTGGGTGGTGGGTCATCAGAGACGGGTCTCCAATGCTGAGCGGCAGGGAGGCGCCCTCCATGGAGAGCCAGAGCCCTGTGGAAACATCTACAATGATGCACCCAAGTCAGTGGAGGCAGCCACTCAGGAGCAGAGACAGCTCGCGCCGCAGGCGACTCAGGCAGCAGAAGCCACGGCGGGACTTGTCCAGGGTGCAGATGACCAGCCCCTTCACCAGCCCCAGTGGAGGTGAGGGAAGAACCCCGCATCAAGTGCGCAGGGATGTGGGGATGTTGGGCCTAGGGAGGGGAGACCCAGGAGGGGGCAGCAGCTGACTGCCCGGGGCTGGGGGTGGGGGGGCACGGACTGTCTCTGTGCCCAGAGGTCTCAGAGCCTATTAAGCCCCACGTTTGCTGACGACTGCCTGTGACCTGCGCCGCACCAGACACCGGAGCTGTGATGAGCAACACACTGCACGGGCTCAAAGTGTAGCAGCAGAAAGAAGTCGTTAAACAACAGAGGGTCTGGGGGATGGTGCTCCACCTTGAGACGGTAGGAAGCTCAAAAGGCAGGGGTGGGGATAGGAGCAAGATCTCTGCTACCCGCTTCCAGGCCGAGATGCAAGGGTGTTAAAGTCAGAAGAAGACATAGGAAGATCGATTAAACAGACAGACGGCGATCTGTTCTCTGGCAGCAGCATCTCCGACCCATGTCCTCTCTGCCCAGCCGGGGCACTGGCCTGTCTGCTCAAAAAAAGACGGAAAGTCTTCCGGTGAAATTCCATGTGAGTTTTTAGAGAAGGAAGACTGGAACTGAGGATGGCGTGGGGGAGGACTGCTTAGGGTTTCCCAAACCACACAGCCTGGCGGGCCCTGCTACTGGGAGCACAGTGCGACAGGGCCGCCTGGCCCCCACCACTAGGGGTCCGCCGCACACCGTGTTCTCGACCAGCAGCAGCTCCCTGCCTGTGCCGCCACCTCCTGAGACTGTCCCCAGACAGGGGTCTGGGGTCACCGGCGGTGTGCAGTGAGCCTGAGGGGGCTGGGGGCCTTCCAGGGGTGACGGATCCCACAGAGCCACAGAAGCAAGCCTCTGCTGGTGGCCCCAGGAAGGCAGACTCAGCCAGGAATGAGAGAGAAAGGGGAGAGAGAAGAAAAGGTACGTGTCAGCTTTTGTGGCTTAGAGTATGAGCACCTGGGGACTGACCCCGGGCATTTGCTGGGAGTTTTCTCTAACCATGGTCTGTCTCCCTTCCCTCATGCACAAGGCAAACCCCTGGCGGGGCCCAGAGAGCAGGGGGCGTGAGGAAGAGATGGAGGCTCGGCGAGTGGGAGGGAGATGCTGGTCATGGGGCCTAGGGTGGGGAGCCCCGTGGCACCCCAGGAACCCCAGGCCTGGGAGATTTCACTGGAAGAGGGGCTGGGGCTCAAGTGAGAAGTGAGACACTCATTTGGGTTTCCAGCGAACTTGGCGCCACACACCTCTGTTTGCTGCTCAGATGAAGTGTCAGAAAACACTCCAAGTCACCTCAGGGGTTTCTCTGAGGCTGGCCGTCTGACTCGGGACCCAGGGGGACAAAGGCCTGCACCTTGCATCCTCGCGACAAAACAGCTTGATGGCTGGGCTTTATCAAATCCATCAGCTTGTCACCTTTTCGTCAGGATCCATGGGGAAGTGCCTTCTGCTTATGATCAGCTGGTCACCTTGAGCAAACTCAAAACCTGCTCCTGCCCTGAGCTGACTCCCTTCTAAGAAGAGCCGGCCAAGGCCAGACGGACCTGTCCAGGTGAGGCGGCCTGGGCTGGGACCCGTGGGCCAGGGGCCCAGCCTTCCCAGAGTCCCAAACCAGTGCCAGAACAGGGGCGGTGTCACCCCTCCCACACAAGGTGCCCACTCCTACTCTGAAAAAGAAAAGTCATAAAGCCTCATTATCTTCGCTCACTTCTCGGCTCCACCCAAAAGCAACAGAGCACAGGGTTTGCAACAAACTTTCCCAGATCAACTGATTTCTCGGCAGCAAGGGAGGGCCCCATGACGAAGCCATTTGAAATCCCAGAAGCAGTTAGTTTTCTACTTACGACTTCACTTTCTGTTGCGCTCTCTCCCTTCCCCTCCTAGGCACCTTCTCTTGTGGAAAGTCATTCTCTCACAGCGTCGTTGGAAACGCCCCCAGCCCCTGCCGATTCTGCTATGCGGTCACCAGTGACGCAGACGCCAAAATTAAATATAGCAACTCTCGTCAGCCCTACTCTCTGCATCACCTGGACCAGTGTGGGGCCTGAGGGCTCTTCCTGAAACCCATGGGGTGGGAAGGCCTGAGCTGGCTGTGGCCACCCCTGGAGACCTCAGCTGAGGGACCAGAGGATCTGAGCCCCCTCACCCCCACTGAGCAGTTTTATGAGCATAGATTCATTTCCCACCGGGGCACAAAGACGTTTAATTAAAAAAAATTGAACATGGAATGATGCCTGGTCCATGAGGGACCTGATCAAAGTCTGGGTCAGAAAGGGCCAGCAGTGCTCCCAGGAGGCCTGAGCCAGGACCCCTGGGAGTGGCTACTCAGGAGAGGAGCTGGGCCTTGGAGGGGCCTGGGACCCAGCCGGTCTTGCACTATTCCCCCCATGGGCTGGACCTTCTTGGGTCAATTAGATCCTGCGTTGCCAAGAGAGAGGAAGATGCTCCAGTGTGCGGTGGGGGTCTTCACCTAGCCCCAGGGGCAGAAGGACCAGAGGCAGGGGAGGGGGAAAGGAGTGGGCCACCAGCCCAGCTCTGAGGTTCAGGTGACATGGATGGACAGGTCCCACGGACTCCTTAGTCGGCTTCCTTCTCTCTCAGGAGAAGATGCCATCTCACCATCCACTCAGCGAGGCCAGAATCCATAGCCATGCCTGCCCTGGCTCCCTCCTTCCCTGGTCCTCTTGTCCCCTTGGAGGGTGTCCTCCCTGTGTCTGTGCCCAGGATCCCATTCCCCTTGCCTTCTCCAGGGCCTCGGGACAAGGACTTCAGGGTCCAAACAGCATAGGCTCCGAGTCCCAGATGTGCCCCAACTTCCCTGCTGTGACTTCGACAGAGCCTCAGCTGCCCCTCTGGGGAACGGAGTGCCACTCATTCATGCAACAAGTGTCTGCCGAGGCCTTTACTAGGTGCCAGATACTGTTCTAGGGGCTGGAGACCCACAGTGAACAAACCAGGAGACTTTATTTGGGGGACAGGATGCATACACAAAAGAACATGGGGTGGGCAGGGGGCCATCAGGGAAATGCTTCTGGTGAGATAGGATAGAACCAAAATCTGGATGAAGTGGGATGAGCAGGGAGAAAGCTATCCAGAGAGAGAGGACCGCGCGTGTTAGAGTCCTAGGGATAGAAGCATTCGTGTGGCCGAAGCAGAGGGCGAGCAGGACTAGGCTTTGCTCCCAGTGGGTTGGCGACACTCTGGCTGCTGAGGAACAGACGCGGGGACGAGGTGGGGGCCGGATGACTATATATAGCAAGAGGCTTCTGCGGACCCGCAAGTGGGCAATGACGCTGGATGTGGCAGTGAGGGTGGGATGTGGTCAGATTCTGGAGATATGTGTGTAATCTCCATAATACACCATTACGCTGCGTATGACATATAGTAATTGTACATGTACATATATCTTATAATAAATATTACATACACATTGAATTTTTCTCTCCATGTGAGTCTTAAAAATCTTTCGTTATGGGAAAATCTCAGACACGTACAAAAGTAACTCCCAGATAACCACAGTCCCCCTTCAACAGCTGGCAACTCCTGGCCAACTTCCTTTCCTCTCGGCCCCAGCGGCCCCCCTCTGAGGCAGCACACCATTCAGTTCCGGCTACAGTCTGAGGGCAGAGGCTCTGGATTCACACTGGGTGTGGGCATGGGCGGTCTGCCCACGGTGTGAGCACCTTGCAGGTGGAGCTGCCATTTCCTGAGCTGAGGGAACCTGTGCTCACATGTGTCCCATTTAAAAAATAACTATGGGTCACGGGTGATCGCCCCCCTTTGCAGCCAGCGGCCCAACCGAGCCCACCTTCCGAAAGGCATCGAGACTGCAGTTTCCATTTCGCAAGGTCCCTGGGCTCCAGAAGCCGCCTCAGTGATGCCACTGATTATCTCCTATCAGTAATTCCAGCCGAAGCCCTTCCGTCCTTATCTCGCCCGACCCCTCGGAACATGTGACGCTGCTGACCACTTGCGTCCCGAACCGGGTCCCCTCTTGGCTGCCTGCCTCCTCTCCTGGCTTCCCTCTCGTCTCTTGCCCAGCCCCCGACCCAGGAGAGTCCTGGTCCCTGGGCTCCCTCACCGTCCGTGTCTACAAGCCAGACCCTCCTCAGCTCAGTGGACCCCACAGCAGGAGCCTCACTTCGTGGGCCCCACGCCCCACTTCCTTCCCTCAACTGCCGTCTCTGTGAGGGGTGGTTCCCCAAGCCAGAAACCTGGGGGTTTCGGGGCCTTCTCCCTCTTTTTCACCCTTATACCTCGCCAATTCCAATTGTGATTAATAGTAACCATGAAGAGAATCATGATAATGGTGACAATGACAGGTGGCATTAGTGGGCTTCCTATGTGACAGGCACACCCAACGCTTTTATCATGATCACTTCATACAATCCTCTCACACCCCTATCATTAGCCCCGTTAGACCAAGAAGCCTGGACAGAGAACCCTTCCCAAGGCCACCCAGACAATGGTGGCAGAGCTGGGATTCAGAATGACCTTGTCCCGCTGACTCCAGGACCCTCGACCCTCAGACCCCCTGAAGGCGGAGTCTGGACGTGGGGAGAGGAGGTTTTCCCCAGAGGTGTTTGGGGCTGTCAGGACAGCTGAGGCAGCAGCCACAGGAGGACCCATGGGTGGCAGCCCAGCGTGTTCGACAGCACTGGGCCTGCAATGGCAGCCACAGGGGTCGGGGTCCTGCCTGAGGATCCAGTCTGGAGCCTGCCCTCTGCCCTCCCAGCATTTTGTAATGCCCACTTTCAGGCATGAAACACTTTCTGCAATGAATCCAGATGCATAAGCTTGAGGGCCACAGTGCAGCAACTGAGAGTTACTCCTCGAAACAGGGACGGGTCTCGAAGGCCACCTAAAACCGACACATGTAGGCCAGTGTCCACTGCAAAACCTCCACTGTCCTGTTCAGACTCAGATGCACCTAACAGATTAAGTACCACAGTCATCTGACTGACCGCAGACACGGTCAACAACAACAGCACTCACTAAGGACCAGGCAGTAGTCTATTTAAAAACACTCACTGGCGTTCCCTTCGTGGCACAGTGGAAAAGAAACTGACTAGGATCCATGAGGATGCAGGTTCGATCCCTGGCCTCACTGGGTGGGTTGGGATCCGGCATTGCAGTGAGCTGTGGTGTACGATGACGACACGGCTCGGAGCCTGTGTTGCTGTGGCTGTGGCGCAGGCCGGTAGCTACAGCTCCAATTTGGCCCCTAGCTTGGGAACCTCCATATGCTGCAGGTACGGCCCTAAAAAGATGAAAATACACACACTTAGATATTCCTCAGAACAACCTCAAGGGGCAGGTTCCACCGTGACCCCCACCGTACAAAGGAGGCTGAGGGGTGTGCCTAAGGCTGCATCATGAGGAACCAGAGAAGCCAGGACTGCCAGGCCCACCATGAGCTCTGGGGGCCTCTAGGAGTAGTGACTTTCATACAGTAACGTGGGCCATGAAGTGCATGCCATGGAATCTCCCACTTGCTCCTCAGGACTCTCCTGAGGAGGAGCTACATTATTCCCATTTCACAGGTGAGGAAACTGAGACCAGAGAGAGTTGGTGATCTGCCCACAGCCACAGAGTCAACGGATTTGTTTGCGGGGCTCCAAATCTAGCACTCACACCTGCTGGGATCCAGGGCCCTAAGGAGAGCTCTGCGGGTCTCTGGGCTGGTCTCAGCTCTCAGGAGGAGAGAGGGAAGTGGGTCTCTGAGTGCAGCCAGGGCCCAGAAGTGTCTTCCACTTCCCTGTGCTCTCGGGTGCCACCCCACTGGCCTCTCAGGGTCCAGCCCATGACTCCCACACGCTGGGAGAGGCCCCTCAGTGGCTGCTAACTGTCGTCCCTGAGGTCCAGGTCTCCGCCTTCTCAGCCTCCACAAACGCAGCCACATGCATGGCTGCCAAGGTGCCGTTCTACAGGGGGGGGGGACCATTTTTACCTTCTGCCCTTTGAGGGAACTTCTGTTCACTCCCTGACAGTCTGGAAAGTTTATCCTTTTAACTCCAACCTCCTCCAGCCTTTGAAACAAAGCCAAAAAGAAGCTGTATTCTGGAGTTCCTGTCATAGCTCAGTGGTTAACAAAACCCGACTAGTGTCCACGAGGATGCGGATTTGATTCCTGTCCTCGCTCAGTGGGTTAAGGATCCGGCGCTGCCGTGAGTTGTGGTGTAGGTCGCAGATGTGGCTCGGTTCTGGCGTGGCTGAGGCAGCTACAGCTCCGATTGGACCCCTAGCCTGGGAACCTCCATATACCTCGGGTGCGGCCCTAAAAAGACCAAAAAAAAAAAAAAAGCCAAAAACCTGTATTCCGCTTCTGAGCTATAAATTCTGAATTACCTTCCTTTTCTGACTCCTATCTTTGCCCCTAGAGCCTCCTCTCCAGCTCTTCCTCAAACCCCAGGGCTCTGAAAGGTGTGCTCTGTGCCCCAGAGTCTCCTCCAGTGCATCTGCATGTCCAAGGTTACTCCTGTTTTAACTGCCATCTTTCCTTCAGAGAGGAGTCCAGACCATTTTCCCCCAAATAATAATTAATCTGATTTGAAGTCTCTACCGTTTATTAACAAGTCTGCCCCTCTTATTAACTACCCCTACTTGTGTGGCAAAGAATAAACTGACTCTAGCAAAAAACAAATAATCCAATCTAGAAATGGGCAAAGGGAGTTCCCCATGTGGCTCAGTGGTTAACGAATCCGACTAGGAATCATGATGTTGCAGATTCGACCCCTGGCCTTGCTCAGTGGGTTAAGGATCCAGCGTTGCCATGAGCTGTGGTGTATGTAGGTCACAGACGTGGCTCAGATCTGGCATTGCTGTGGCTCTGGCATAGGCTGGTAGCTCCAGCTCCGATTGGACCCCTAGCCTGGGAACCTCCATATGCTGCTGGTGTGGCCCTAAAAAGACAATAAATAAAAATAAAAATGGGCAAAGAACCAGTATAGAAGATACACAAATGGCCAAGAGGATCATGAAAAGGTACTCAACACCTCTAATCATCAAGGAAACGCAAACCCAAACCGCAACGAGCTATCACCTCATAGCCATGAGAATAACGACCATCACCACAATGAGAATGTTGGTGAGGATGTGGAGAGAAGAACCGTCATGCACTCTTGGTGGGAATGTAAACTGGTGCAGTCACTATGGAAAACAGTATGGAGGTTCCTCAGGAAATTGAAAACAGAACTACCATACAATCAGCAATTTCATTCCTGGGACCATATCCGAAGGAAACAAAACCACTAACTCAAAAAGACATCTGTACTCCCGCATTCACATCAGCAATATTTACAAGTGCCAAGGTAGGGCAACATGGTAAGTATCTACTGACAGAAAAATGGATTAAAAAGTTGTGGTATATATACAGTGGCACATTATTCAGTCATAAAAAAAGAAAGAAACCCTCCTATCTATGACAACATGGACAGACCTTGAAGGCATCATGCTAAGTGAAAACTCAAACAAAAACTTTATGATCTCACTTATATATGGATCCAAAAAAGTAAAAGTCATAGAAAAAGGGATCAAATTAGTGGTTACTGGGAGATTTTTTTTGTGGCACGGTAGGTTAAGGATCTGGCGTTGTCACTGCAGCAGTCCGGTCCGCTGCTGTGGAGCAGGTTCAATCCTTGGCCCTGGAACTTCCACATGCCAGGGCACAGACAAAAAAAAAAAAAAAAATTGGTGGTTACCATAAGCAGAGGGTGGGAAGAGGGGGAATTGGACAAAAGCGGTCAAAAGGTACAAACTTTCAGTTGTAAGTAAGTACTGGGGATGCAATGTACAATATGATGACGATAGTTATTTGAAAGTTGTTAGAATAAATCCTAAGAGTTCTCATCATAAGGAAAAAGAATTTCTCTTTTTTTGTTGTAGCCATATGAGATGATGGATGCTAACCAAACTTACTGTAATCATTTCACAACATGTATCTTAAATATTAAGCTGTACATCTTAAACTTACACAGTACTGGATGTCAATTTTATCTCAATAAAACTAGGAAAAGAGAAATAGCAATTTAAAAAAAGGAATTAACTTACCCAGAGAGCTCTGACCTTTGTCCTGGCTCTTGGGAGGTAACCTCTAAAGCCCCTGAAAAGAATTTGACTGGTCTTTGTCACCAGTTCCTGGGAGCGAGCAGCTAAATCCTTTGGATTTTCCAAGTGACAGGAGTGTCTTTGCTGGGAGTGGTGGGCCCTGATTTTTTTTACGCTAATGAGGCCACTCAAGGTGGGGACTGGTCACAAAAGCAAGCTGCTAAGATATCAGCCTGCCCTCCAGGGAAGAGGCTGGAAGTTGAGGTCAACCAAGTAGCCAAGGAGTCAACTGGTCATGCCTACTGAATGACACACCAGGAAAACTGGACCTTGAAGCTCTGATGAGCTGTCCTGGTTGGCACACTCTGCGTGTAGTCACACACTGAGGTGCCGGAGAAGCGACACACTCTGACTCCGTGGGAAGAAGGCAGAGGGAGCTTCGTGTCGGGGACCCTCTTGGACCTCCCCTCTGTGTCTCTTCTCTCTGGGTCTGACCAGGATCCTTTTGCTATAATAAAACTATATAACCTTAGGTATAGTGATTCCTGAGTTCTGTGAGTCATTCTAGCAAGTTATTGAACCTGCAAGCATGGTGGGATCTCAGATTAGCCAACTAGCCAGAAGTGAATGTAAACTGGGGATCCCTGAATTTGCAGCCAGTGTCTGAAAGGAGAGCAGTCTTGTGGAGGCTGTGCCCTTAACTTGTGACATCTGGCTCAACTCCATGTAGTTGGAAGTCACTGCACTGAGTCTGTCAAACTCCCTGCACAGTCCCAATGGAAACATCCTAAATGTAGTCCAAGGACCTTCCCCAAACAACTATCCAGATCCTCTCTTTCATGGAGTACAAGGCACTGCAATGAGATCCAAAGCGCAGGAACAACCTTAGCAGTAGTCTTTTCTGTGTGAGCTTTCAGAGGAATTCAGTAGGGAGAGGAAGGTCAGAAACCAAGAAAGGAAGTGGGGAAGAAAGGGAAGGGAAGGCTCAGGGAGGAAAAGGCAGCGGCATGTGGTGCGGGAATCCTGCTGCACCTGAGTGAACAGTGGGGTGTGCGGTGCCTCGCCAGATCCACAGGACTTAGACTGAGGTGTCAGGGCAAGTAGTGGCGCCTTGACCAGGACAACTGATCATTAACCTGTGAAATGACGGCTCTCTTGCCTCATTAGCTGAGGATGTATTAAAATTACATTTTCTTTCTTTTTTTTTCTTTTTCTGGCCACACCTGCAGCATGTGCAAGTACCTGGGTTAGGGATCGAACCCAGGCCCTAGCAGTGACCAAACCACAGCAGTGACGATGCTAGATCCTTAATGCCTAAAATTCCATTTTCAAAGTGGTTATGCCTGAAACCTCCAGATGGGCACACTTGGCGTAGAGCTCCCTTGTCGTTAAGGACCTATGGACCGATGGTACCCAAACTAAGGCCCACCTGAAGTTCACTGTCCTCGGCCCAAATCCTAAACGTGGAAGAACAGCAAGGCGATTACTAGAGCAGCAGACACTCTATGCCTGTTACTTGCCTTCTACCCAGAGAAAGAACCTCTGATCATCTTTTCCACAAAAGGAGAGTTTCCCAGATGCCACCCATACTTGGAAGAAGCCAGGCTGAAATACTAACCAAGTCAAACTTTCTTGATATTACTCTATCTTTCCCCAGGAGGGTTGCACTAAAACAAACTCGGACACCTGTGGCCTCTTTCCTTCTATGCAAAGCAAAAAGCCAGCAGCAACCCCGAGCTGATAAGATTAATCTAAAGAGAAAATTATGGTGTAATTTCCTATGCTGATACTTTGTAGTTAATTTAAAAAAAAAAAAAAGGTTTCATTTTCCTACTGGTCTGATTTCACAGGAACATTTTACCTATTTCTGTGAGGCATTTTTTCTCCTGGAAGAGAAGCGCTGATTGGCCCTGAATGACTGACAACCTGGTGTAATGAAAATTTCCAATGTAAACTTATTTTCCCTCGGTTTCAGCAATTTTAAATCTATATATAGAGATATCTTTGTCAGAATTGCATTGTTAGCTCCTCCCAGTAAACTAATTGTCTCACATCGTCAGTGCAAATAGAGCTCTCTTCATGGGTCTCACCTCCCAACTGATCCCAACCCTGGTCTGCTTACTGGCATGTACCAGCAACTTCGTCCACGGACACAAGTGCGACATCACCTTACAAGAGATCATCAAAACCCTGAACATTCTCACAGCGAGAAAGGTGAGTAAGCTATCTGGCACCATCTCTCCAGATGCTCTGATGATGCCTGCGCACTTCTTAGACTGTGCTAAGAACCTAACAGCCTCTAGAGAGTTGGTAGTTGGTGGCTGGTGACAGGATGGGGAAGCAGTGGGGAGCCTGTCATCCCAGGGCCTTTCTCCCACTGAGGGGCTGTAGGAGGTTTTCTCAGCAGGAGAGAGTCAGAGCTGCCCTGCAGGGGTTAGTCTGTGCAGTTGGAGGTAACGCTCTCTCTTGCTCTCTCGTTCCTGCCTGGGCCAAGAACTCGTGCATGGAGCTACCCGTGACGGACGTCTTTGCTGCCCCAGAGGTAAGAGCTGGCCCAGGTCTGCTTTGGTCGGTGGGGGGCGTGTGGGGTGTGGTGAGGAGAACCATCCACAAGGGTCTGAACAGGAAACTTTTCTAAGAGAAAGCCAACAGGCCCGAGAGAACTGCAAGGTGTGAAATGTTTTCAAAGAAGGAGAATTCTGATATTTACTCTCAAATACGTTTTGGTGTTTCTGGCCTCACTCGATTTAGAAGATGTTATGATAGCAAGCTTGGGTTTTACAGCCATAATTCATATCCTGGGCAAGGAAAAGCTCTTGAGGATTTTACCCAGCCCAAGGCTAATACCTGGAATACAGGAGGCAGTCAATAAACGCTTATTGAAGGAGAGAATGTTTTTGGCCCATACATTTCTGAAAAACCAAATACTCTCACAAAAACAGATATTGAGATTACAGGTTGAGAGAGCTTTCATTTTGTCTAAGAGACTTCCTATGGCAACAGAAAAGGTATCGCCAGAGCCCCTCCTCTTCCGCAGCCTGGTCACCTAATGGCCCACCAGCTCTGGGCACCGCTGCCAAGAGACCCTTAGCTTACTCTGTCCTGCCAGCTCCCCTCCAAAGCTGGTCCAGAACCAGCCTGCCGGACAGGATCCAACACATCCGTGCCTCCGGCTGCTCCCGCGGGGACATCTCGCCTCTCCTCCTCCTGCTGCGCCTCACCCCCACCCCCCAACTGTAGTGGGAGGAGATAGATTTGACAGCTGATAGTGCATTTTCTCTGACAAACACATGACTATAGCCATATCAATAGCTTTGTGCACACCAGTTCCTGTTTTCATGGAAACACACGACTGAGAATGAAAAACCCAAAGCTTCAACTTACCAGTGGTCTCCTAACCACCTGCTTTCCACATGTACGAGAGGGTGACTTGGCTAGGAGTGAGGTCCCGTGGGCTGGGCAGGGCCGCACCCCGCAGCCAGGCCACAGAACGGGTCTGTCCTACTTGTGAGGAGAACTGTTCTTTAGGCCTTTATCTGGACCATCTCATTTCATTAACGGTTATTCCAGGAGTCTGAGATATGATAATATCTAAGACTGCAATGTAATCCTATACTATTATATAAATGTATGTATAACATAAACTATTATGTAACATATATTTTTGTATTCTTCAGAATCTCTTCTTTTATCAGACTCTCCATCAGTAGTTTAGAAGGACTTGAGGATTATATATATATATATATATGTATATATACATACATACATACATACATATATATATGCCACATGTATATGTGTATATATGTGTGTGTGTGTGTGTATACATATGCATGTTTGTTTACATACACACACATTCCTCCGGGAGTCCCTGACTTATGCTCTGGCTTCTCCAGAGGGTGGCTCCACTGCTGAGAGGGTTCTACCAAAGCCAAAGGCAGGGCCCCAGAAGAAGTGCCGAGGGTCTGGAAGTGACAGGGTCTGTGGCTTTAGCCCCAGTTCTGCCATTACCTATGTGGCCTCTGCAAGCCTCCACAGCAGTTTGTTCCTCAGTTTCTACATCTGAAGATATGAAAGTGATTTTGAAAGTTGGTTGGAGTCCAACCCTTGAGTTAGTGGAAAGTGTTATTGTATGATACAACACTTGATTAAAGGCAAAAACTAAGAGGGGCCAACAGTTGGAAATGATCAAACCTTCCATGACTGCAAGCCCAGGCTGACCCCACTCTCTGTGCGGCTCTAGAGGGCCCAGCCAGTCATCACCCTAACGGGAGTGCAGGCCAGGCCACAAGGCCTTCCTTGTGTTCCTGGGCCTCCTCTTCACTCACGTCTCACGTCCTCCCCCACACATTGCAGACACCTCTGAAAACCAAACCCCGGTGTCTTCCTTCACTCTTACCTTTCTCCCAAACTGATTCTATTCTTCCTGGATTAACAATCTCATTTTTCCATTCTTCTCTTTTCCTCCGCAACTCAGCACTGCTTACTTATCTATTAAGATCCTTCCGAACAAAGAAAGGTTGTTATTTTCAAAACCCACAAAGGTGGTATGTGGGAGGAGAAGCTATTGCTTTGTGTTCTCAAAGAAGAACATCGTTCCAAAATCTAGCATGTTAATTTTAGTGCTTTTGGGGATCAGGAGTTCCATTATGTCCAGGTTGTGTGACATCCTGCTCTTTATGGCAGATGCTAGAACAATGTGTTTCCCAGGCAGTGCCTCCAGGGTATCTATGGACTAAGGTGGTCTGAGGAAGAGCAAGGTGGAAAGCAAGCCGGCCAGTGGGTCGAGGAAACACTTCTTGGGTGGACCATTAGTTGGAGGCATTTTCTACTTACCAAAGAGAGTGAAAACCCACCATTTTTCAGAGGGCTCTATGCCAACCCTCAAATCTTTTTCAAAAAATGAAAGGATATTTTGTTTGTTTGTTTTTTTGGTTTTTGGGGCCGCACCTGCGGCATATGGAAGTTCTTCCCAGGCTAGGGGTCGAATCAGTGCTGCAGCCGCTGGCCTACACCACAGCTACAGCAATGCGGGATCTGAACCGTGTCTGTGACTTACACCACAGCTCATGGCAACGCCAGACCTCCAACTCACTGAGGGAGGTCAAGGATTGAACCCACATCCCTGTGGATCCTAGTCGGGTTCATTAACAGCTGAGCCACAAAGGGAATTACCGCCCCAACCCCTGGGGTTTTTTTTTTTTAAGGATTTTTTCATATATGGTACAGGCTGACTAAATTTGGGTGGACGTGGAGATAATGAATACACCACAAATAGGACTGGATCTGTCTGTAGGTCCCTAAGTGAAGCAGGTCATGGCTCCAGTAAGAACTCGTCACAGTCTTCTGGATGGCATGCCACCATTCCCACAAGAGACGGGCTTCTTTCTGGCCTGGGACCTTCCTTTTGTCCCTTTCCTAAGCAGTTCTGAGCTGCAGACTCCTCCTGGCTCCTCAGTGTGCCCCGAGCTACACGAGACATATTCCCGCAGCGAAAGCTAGATGGGCAGATGAAAGCCACCATGGTATCCTGGTGCTGCCGTGCCAATGGAACCACAACTTTACGGCCTCTACCTAAACCTGCCTTTAGTAGAATTCGTTCTTTTGAAGTTTTTTTCCATGTGAATCAAACTCTCTTCTAGACTTATTTTATCCTTCAGAAGTCTTTTGAAAACTCTCTTTACAGGCTGTCTTCCTATATTATAAGGTCACACACTCAGAACTGAGGCAATATAATTTCTAGGTTCCCAGCCATAGGTTTAGAAAAGTCACATTAGATTTTGATGGAAAAATAAGAAAAAGGTTTCTTCTCCTTTCAGCCTTTTTGAACCTCAGTGTTCTCTCCCAGTGGCAGGAGCATCTCCCTACATCGGCACACACAGCGAGTATCTGCCTTTTTCTTGGCCTCACTACCTCTGCTCACTCGCAAAGCCCCCCAGAGGTACAGGGATTTATGGAAGGTTTCTTGACTCTCAGAGCCCTGGTGCTCTTCTTAAATTTCCAGCCATGGTCAGGGCCTAGGAAGGCTCTCGGCCAATTCGTTAAGGGCATGTTCCTCCAAAGGCCCTGTCCTTGGGCCATCAAGCACCACAGCGCAAAGGGCAAGCTTTTGCAGTCTGGGATTCTGGTGCCTTGGTCTGGGTCTAAATCTTCCTGGCAAAACCCTGAAATATGAACTTCACTTCTAGCATTTAGGCTTAAGACATAAGAGGTGAACACAAAGATTTACACAGACGACTTTGTGCTTTTATTTATAGAAGCAAAAAACTGCAGTGATAAGGGATTAATCAACTATAGTACAAATACGCCCTAGGATCCTGCACAGCACTCCAAACTGTTGAATGACTTAAGTAATTGCTAGTACTATATGTTAAACGCAAAAAGTTACAAAAGCGTGTCAATAATTAGTCGTATTGCAAACATAAAGAAAGAATTTTTAAAATCTGGGAAGATAGTTATCAAAATCTTAGTAGTTCTCTCTGGCCAGTGAGATAATGAATGAATTCATTTCTGTTGAATGTATGTATATAACTTTTATAGTAAAAATTTGTGAATCAGAAAAAATATGTAAGAACCTAAAAAACTGCTTGGACAGTGCTCCTCTTATAAAGTCCCGGAAACCCTGTTAATGCCCATGGTGATCCAGTGGGTCCAGCAGAGGCCTGAGATTCTGCTCTAACAAGTTCCCAGGAGATGCCCACGCTGCCACTTCAGGGACCACACTTTGAGGGGCAAGGGATGAGAGCATATCCCGGCAGGGGCTAGAGACAGGTTTATCTGAGCCGGAATGGGCCCAAGCTGAGAGCACTCTCCAGGCTCCACGCCTTGGTCCTTCAGTGGAGAGTGAGAGGACACACCAGGCCTGACAGACTAAGACACATTCCTCTCTCAGGTTCCCAAGTCGAAGCTCCCCACTGGTACACACACTCTTCTAAGGTTCAAAATCCCCAGAGAGAGCCATGCGGCCACGTCCACATCAGAGCTGCCAGCACGCCAAGGAGTTTCTGATTCTGCACATTTGTGGCCAAGAGCCCCTTACAGAAGCTGCCTTCATCTCCCCAGGCCAGACTCTGGGGGCCCCTGACTCTGATCCCGGCACTCGCCTCCAGCTGTGTGGAGGGATGTCCTATCTTCTCACACTGCTACCTCCCAGGAGAGGGCTAAGTGGAGCGAGCTGGCCAAAGCAGCAGCATCCAGGCCAGGCATCCATTTACTCAACAAGCATGTGAGATTTCCAGGGAAACCTGCATTCAAACCCTTATAGGAATGAGAAAGACAGAAGACTCATAGACATTCAACCCCTTCCATAGAAAGAAGAGCTTGCATGGGATAAGGAGGTGGACATGGGCTGCAGACAGATGGCCCTAAATGCCAATCCCCACCCTCTTGTTTACTCACTAGAGGGACCTGATTCAGGTATCCTTTCAGCAAAACCCTCCAGAGGAAAAGAAATGGGGAGGTTTTAGGAAAAGGCTGCTGCATCGGTCGATGATTGGGAGACTTGGTTTCCTCTGATGAGCAGCCTCCACTCACACAACAGGAATACTTGACTATCAGATCCAGAGTTGAGCAAACTCCTTTTCTCCACCCATCCTTCTGGAAAGCAGAAGTCGGAAGGAAAAATCTCTCGCCAACGTTCAAAGTCAAGCGAGCACACGGTAATTGGTGGCTCTTTTCTAGAACACGACGGAGAAGGAAACCTTCTGCCGGGCCTCGACTGTGCTTCGGCACATCTACAGACACCACACATGCATGAAGAGCCTCCTGAGCGGACTTGACAGGAACCTGAGCAGCATGGCAAACATGGTAAGCTGCCCAGTGCCCACAGCTTGGCTTCTAACGGACAGTGGCCTTACTTCTAAATATTCCTCCTTAGGAATAGAGGCGCCCTGGGTTAATCAAGCCATTCATTCGTTCGACGAATATCTCTTGAGACTCTGTGTTATTCGTAGGTACTGTTCTAGGCGCTGGGATACATTTCTTGCTCCCACAGAATGTTCTAATGGGGGAGTGAGAAAAGCAAACGAGCATATAATATCATGTTTGGTAGCGTTAAGTGCTACAAGGAAAAATACACGAATGAAAACATGGGCGTCATGAGCGAGAGGGCTGCTTTAGTAGGTGGTGACATCCCCTGAGCAGGTATTTGAATGAAGTGAGAGCTGTCACGTCACCAACTTGGAAGGAATATTCCAGGAAGAGGGAACAAAGGCTCTAAGGTAGAGATGGCTTCATGGGCTCAAAGATCAGGAGGTCAGTAGGAAGGCCAGTGTGGCTGCATCAGTGAGGGAGGGAGGGAGGGGGATTTTAATGGCGATCACACAGGGCCTCTGGATCCTGCCCCACGTATGGTGGGCAACTGAGGGAATAGGGTTTTGAGCAGGACAGAGACTACAATCTGACTGACGTGATTTTAATTGACCACTCTGGCTACTGTGGTAAATCGGCTGAGCATCAAAGGAAGAGGCTGGGAGGCTATTCCAGGATTCCAGGCTGGAGATGATGGTGGTTATGACAGGGCGGGCGCAGCCGAGGTTGTTAGCTTGAGGATATAACTGATAGAACTAAACACAGAGCCAGAAGGATGTGCTGCGAGATCTACTGTGGGGGTGAGGGAGAGAGTAGGTGACCTCTTGGTTCCTACCCTGAGCCCGTGGGGGATAGTTGGTGCTGTTGACAGATAGGGAAGACTGGGGGTGATGTGGGGCTGGAGGCTGAATGGAAGGTCAGGAGCTCAATTTTATTAGTAAGTCTGGGGTACCTACTGAGTAGCCAAATGAAGGTGGTGAAAAGATTGCTGAAGAAGTCTGCAGCTTCAGGCAGAGTCAGAACTTGTGATCAAGAGATCAAGAGTTTTCCTGGTAATAGAACTGGGAGCTGATACCACACTCATTCTCTCTTTTAATCCTCTTAATCATCTTAGGAAGTAGGCACTATTGTTCCCATTTTACAGAGGAGGGAACTGAAGCTTTTATAACAAAGAGTTTGTCCTAAGCAATGCAATTAATAAGCTGGTAGAGCTGAGATTCAAACTGAAGCAGTGGCCTGGTGGTAGGTATCCTTTCCACCTGAAGTGCTGCCAAGCTACGGTGTTGCTATTTCAAGGGCAGGAGGGCAAGTGGACTGACTCTCTCTCTCAGCCGTCCACAGCCACGCAGAAGGGCCAAGACAACAGTGAGCAGGTCTGAGCCTCCGCCCTCAAGTTAGGTACCTGAGCAGCATCTAGCTGTGCCACACCTCTCCAGGGACAGCTGCACCCTGAAGGCACAGAGTCAGTGATGGTACAGTGACCATTTCTAGGAGTGTACATGGTATGCAATGAAAACAGGCAAAACCCTGTTGGCCTGGGGTAGAGTCACACTCCCAACCAAGCTGGACTGGAGGCCCTGGTTTGATCGCTGTTCAGGCGGCAAATGCCAGCGTAGGCTTGACCCAGGGAGAAAGGCACGAGCAAGATTCAAATACTTAGCTAACTAATGAAATGTTTCTTTTGTAGACCTGTTCTGTGCATGAAGCCAAGAAGAGCACTTTGAAAGACTTCTTGGAAAGGCTAAAGACGATTATGAAGGAGAAATACTCAAAGTGTTGAAGCTGACTATTTTTAATTTATGATTTTTATAGACTTATTTTAAAAATATTTATATATTTATAACTCATAAAATAAAGTATATGTAGACTCTGACAGCATGATGTCACTTTAATGGCATAGGCTACATTTACTTGCTAACTTTTTAATGAGACACTCAAACTGGGAGTGAAAAACCAAAAGACCGCTTCCCTCTTGAGGAGGTCCCTCTCTCATCAGGGATATAAGAGAGGAAATGACTAAAGCATACGAGGCTACACAAGATGTAAATGATAATTAAGAGAGCTTGCAGACTGGGTCCATAAGTCCCACGGACTACCAAATAATTCTGAACTGAAAAGGTGTCAACTGGAGGCTTAGAACATTCTTCTCCCCTTGGCACAAGGGTTGTTAATATTGACTCCATGGTGGAGGGGGGGGATCATTCTAGCATACTACATGGCTCTGTGGTAAGCAATATTTAAAGCCCTAATAATGTAAATTTTTTGATTGTCAAGTCTTAGAACCAACCAGTAGACAAAGCATGGAAGACTTAGTTATGGTTACAGAACAGAATGAAAATGCTGTCCAACTGACAACATAAAAATATAGCTGAAAATTACTGAGAAGTAAAGTCAGAGGAAGAGCAGTAGGACACCAATATCCCTAGTTCACTCGGGCAGAGGTCACTTGAGCAATACCATCGAAGGTTGATAGAACAAGAACAAGAGATTTAAGTATTTATTAAAAATTGCAACAGTAATAGATCTAAAAATAACTTCCTATACGTAATTTGAAAGGGGTAGTATAACTAAGGTAAACTCTCACTTTTCAATGGGGAAATCAACACAAATATCTAAAGGTGATAAAAATAAAGAGCAGGCAAGGTGGTCATGAATTGATGACTGTAGCTGGGGATGCGTACATGAGGGTTTGATTATATTCCTTTGCTTTTACACGTTTGGAAATTTCCATGATAAAAGTGATCAACCATCATTTTTTTTTTAAAAAAGGAAAAAAGTGAAAAAAAAAAAAAACAATAGTGAGTAAATCAAGAAATCTTTGGGGAGTTCCCGTCGTGGCTCAGCGGTTAATGAATCCGACTAGGAACCATGAGGTTGCGGGTTCAATCCCTGGCCTCACTCAGTGGGTTAAGGATCCAGCGTTGCCATGAGCTGTGGTGTAGGTCACAGACATGGCTCGGATCCTGTGTTGCTGTGGCTGTGGTGTATGCCGGTGGCTACAGCTCCAATTAGACACCTAGCCTGGGGACCTCCATGTGCCGTGGGAGTGGCCCTAGAAAAGGCAAAAAGACAAGAAAATAAAAAAATAATAATAATAAATAAAATAAAGGGAAAAGACAAGTGTCAAGTCATTGAAACGTACATTTTAAAGACAAGTTCTCTGCAAGAACATGGACCTAGTAACAGTGAATGAGCATTCTCTTTTCATCCTCGCTCAACCATGTGACAAAAATTAATACTAGTTCTAAAATTATACCAAAACATGCAACATCTTTTTAACCCTTTCAAAATAAGGGAACAAATCAAAAGCTTAAAGTCTCACCCTGACCACAGCCAGTTTCACCCTGCCCACATAAAATACCAGCATGCCAAGGGCAACAAGTACCTAAGAGAGTCATGGAGCCTTCTAAGGCCACTCTGAAAATTCTAATTTCCTTTCTTCTTTGATTGAGACTCATTTGCATTCAATGGCTAATGTGAGCTGTAGTCTGCCACAGGATATGAGTTGTGGGTTATAGTTTATGTATGAGGCCAGGATGGTAAAAGACAAGGCAGTCGGAAGGAAGATTCTGAATAGGCCACAGAAGGGAGTACGCAGGCTCCAAGCAGGTCTGTCATGGATGGAAATACCCAACAATAAGCCTGTGAGTTTACCGAGTGAGAGGATACGAATCAAGGACATACATGAGAATAAAGAGCAAGGAAACTTCAGGAGTATGTGAAAGTCGAGATGCTTATCACTAGGCACATTCACTTAGGAAACTCAGCTATAGGCCACACCTGCTTCATGGGACGGGCCTCCTGGCTGCACAGAATGTGTGACACTGACAGCAAAGGCAGATCCCCTGCCTCCCTGTTATCAGTGACCTCAACCTTTGACCTATGAATACATTCGATGTCTAACTGGACCTGGTAGGTAATAAATAGTCAAATATATGAGTGAAAGAAAAAAACCTCTTGCCCAAATATGTGGCTGAATGTCTTTTATTGATATATGCTTGGGCCAGTTAGAAATGATGGTCTCTGACAAAGAACACACCGGGGGTTCTCTTGTTGCTATTTGCCAGTGCCCTTGTCCTGTTTTTTTCCACCTTCCTCCAGGTGTCATCTTGGTCAGCTTCGCAGGGTATCCCAATCATCTGAGAACGGGCACTTCCAGGGCAGAGGGCAGGGCACAGCTTTCTCACAGAGCAAGGCCTGGCCTATCAGCACACAAGATCAGCATGGCAGTTCTACCACCTTCCACTGAGGGCAAGGCAAGCACTTTCTCTAGTTTCGGAGCTGATTTCCTGGCTCAAGTTATCAGCTCAACAGGAG
Organism: Phacochoerus africanus; assembly: GCF_016906955.1. Taxonomy (NCBI): domain Eukaryota; kingdom Metazoa; phylum Chordata; class Mammalia; order Artiodactyla; family Suidae; genus Phacochoerus; species Phacochoerus africanus. Next base: position 134,973,653 of record NC_062547.1, read on the forward strand.
CTTAGTTCCCAGGTGGAGTACTGTAACTTCCTGGTTAGCTGTCAGGCCTAGCATTTCCTGAACTGGTCTTGGCCCTGGGCACTCAGACGTTTTCTCCTCTTGGCGCTCCAGGGTTTTTCTTCTAATCCATCCTTCCTGCCAACTTCCTCCTAGCTCACCGTGCAGTCTCTATGCCATCTCTTCTTTTGATTCCAATCAGCTAGCGTTTAAAGTAAACACAAGCATGTTCAAATGTTTAGGGGGCGCTGACTGCACACCCGCGTACCTGCTACACAAAAGAAAAGCAAAGCTACGTATGTTCCTTAAGTCTCGGTACCAGCCATGCAGGCAAGAGAGCCAGCTGAGAAGAGGGTGAGGTTAGCTCCTCTGGTCCATGAGCATCCCAGCCTCCAGGGCACGTGTGTGTACATCATCTACTCTCCCAGCACCCTCGAATCTAATCCTTCACAATCTTTCTAGCAGTTGTTTCTCTAAAACACAATGTGAGTCACCCCCTTAAAATCCTTCTGTGGCTTCCCAAGGCTTACAGAAAACTCTTTGACGGTAAGATCCTGCCCCATCTCGTTCCTTTTCAGGCTCATCCAGCACCACCCCTTTGCCAGACCTCAAACAGATCACCCAACACACATCTATATTCATGTTATTCCTCTGCCTGGAATGTTCTTCTCCCACTTGTTAGATGGCTTTCACACCTCCAACAGCACTTCCCTGGCAAGACGACTTTCTGATCTTCGAGTTGGGTAGATACATACGAGGCACCGTGTCAGCGGCTAGGGAAAAATGCAGTGCCTGGTGGCTCACCCTCCACCTCCTTCACTACAGCCCTCAGTCTCCACTAATGTGGTCGTGAGCTTTGCAAGGACCTTCCACTCAGCACAGCGTAGGCCCACAGTAAACACAAGACATCCGGTGACTGAGTGGCATAATTCATGATGGTGTACAAATCAAGACCAACATAGTATTTTGGCAATAACTCTACTAGTTACAGGTTGGGTTGGGCAATATCCTCTTGCTAAGATTGGTATCAACTCTGAGAAATATTTTATTCAGTTGTAAAGTCCCAGTTAAATTCCTTTGTAAAACTGGAGAAATAAAGCCTTTGATTAGAAACTAAAATTTCCCCAGCCCTCTGAAAAGGGATGAGGGAGGGGAGCAGGTGTAGGAGAGTATCTGATCTGTCATATTCTTTAGTCAGAGCCATAAACGTGTTTGGGTAAGACAGAGTGATGTTCTGATAACGTTGATAAAAGTAACTTGAAGACTGGGTCACAGGAAGCCCAAGATAAATGCTGAGAGGAAGCAGGTCCTTTTTGAAGTAGCCTCTTCATAATCATTTTCCCACACATTTGTTCAATTTCCGAAGGAGGACTAAATACCTGATTTGCTTTGCAAATGAAATAGCTTAAGAATGCAACATTCAGATAATGTCATAACGTGTGTTCAGAAGACTCCTCCAGTTTAAGTTTAGGCAACAGCTTCAGATCTGTGTTCACTGCTGCTGTAGGCATAGACTAACTGTGGGGTCTATGTCTAACTGAGGGACGTGGGGGTTTTATTTTGTTGTTTTTTGTACTTGGTTTTAAAAGAGATTCTCAGGGGTGAGTATTCATAAGCAGGTGGGATGGGCAACACCCCCAGCAGCATGCTGACAACACAGGTATTACGGTTTCCTAGGGGCGCACCTTACTGGTGTTGCCTGGAGAGAGTTGAGTATCGTGGTGGCGGACGGGCAGCAGGTGGGAAGGTGGCGCTACCCATTATTATTACTATTATTTTTTTGTCTTTTTTGTCTTTTCTAGGGCTGCACCCATGGCATACAGAGGTTCCCAATCGGAGCTATAGCTGCCGACATACACCAGAGCCACAGCAACGCAGGATCCCTAACCCACTGAGCGAGGCCAGGGATCGAACCTGCAATCTCATGGTTCCTAGTTGGATTCATTAACCACTGAGCCACAACGGGAACTCCACTACTCATTATTTTGCTTGGCAGATGACAGGCCTCTATTTTCATGTTCTATGTGCGCGTGGAGGAGCTTTACACCAGCTAGCAGATGGAAAAGGAAGAGAGCAAGCCCTGAGATGGCCAGAGGTGTCTTCTCTCCTATGCAAAAAGCACACTAAAACCCTTTGAAACTTGTCGACAAATCAAAACTTCTCAAAGTCCAGTGACCTTCTTGAGGCTGCCTAGCATGGTACCTGGTAATCAAGAAATATTTGTCAAAAGAACACATGATTAGCAATAATCCAAGCAATGCTATTGTCTTGGAAATATTTTAAGCTCATTAAACATTTTTGAAAGAGATCATGATATCACTGCCATGAAGAAATGTCTCCTTTTACCTTTTAGTGAGATACATTTTCCATGCAGACTTCTTTAAGTTTCTGTTCTCAAACACCTAATGACAAGGATAACAAAACTTGGAAAAAGATATTCTTGGTGAAAATACATTGGATCGATGAGAAGAAGCGTTTTAAAAAACATCTCTCCCAGGTTTCTGCATCTTGATGATTTCTGTTTGAAGACCCACAACATTAAAGAGTTTCTGGGTGTGAAATTACATAGCCCTCTCTTCTTGAAATTGAGATGCTAAGCACAAAGAACTTGCCTATTACGATCAGGATGGACATAAACACAAAAATTGTTCAGTAAAGAAGCAGACCACTATTCCACGCATTAGGTAAAGATTTTTATTTCTTATTTAACCATGCTGTATGTGTACATACAATAACAATATATACAACTTGAACAAATAAAATTTATACATAAAATACAATGAAAGTGTGGCTTTTGAAATTAATGCAACAAACGCATCATACAATTTATAATTTTGGCCAGTATACAGTGTTGTAGTAATGCTACTGAAGTTATTAATGATTTAAATTAGACTACAATTAAGCTCAAAGGCACTAGAAAGATCTATGTTTTCTTCTAGCATTTTAAGATCAAAGAGTAAGTAAAAAGGAAAACAACTGTATACATTAAGAAACTGGGCAGACACTGGCATACTTAAATGTAAACTCTACCCATCTTTAATTCACAGCCCTGTAGGAAAGGGAGAGACCTTCCTCAAGATAAGAGCTAAGGGGGAAAATATTTTAAAGGACTAAAAAGAAAAAAACAAAAACCTAAAGCTATAACCATAATTTAAAAGCATGTTACAGTTGAAGTAGAACCGCCCCCCTCCTCTAAAGTAACCTTAAATTTCTTGCTGCAAAACAAGGTCCTTTTTCCCAGAAAGTAGATGACATAGCATGTCAAGTGGATTCTACTTTTGGAACAAAACAAATAGATGTAGACACCCCCGCAGTCTTGATGAATCTTAATACTTCACAAGAATCTAAACAAAAACGGGAACTATTATACCCTAATGTCCTAATTATTACTATATATAATTACAGGTTTATTAAAGAACATACCACATTCTAACAAGGTTTCTTTTAATAAATAAGCATTACTTTTTTAAATTAATGAGAAAAAATAGCCATTCAATAACCTATTTATATGTAACACTCATTTTAAATCTGCCTCATTTCAAATAATGAGTAAGTCTGTTCATTCATATCCTTTCATGAAATTAACAATGAAGTTACAAAATATTCTCTTTGTGAACAAAGACAAAAAGTGAATGTGAAGAAACCACAGAACTGCTATGACTGGAGCTAAATGAAGAGCTCTTAAGTCAGGCTCCCATGTTTTCACACAGATATTCAGACCTGGCTTGAATATCTATCTAATTTTGGTGTTACATAAGATGAATATTTAATGCCCATCTGCTATGATCAATTCTGATGTAAATGCCTTAAAAAAGCTAAAGCTGCCTGTTTTTAAATTTTCTCAATGTTTTAACTTTTTACAGATTTCTTTTTGTTACTGCAATGGCGTGGAAAAGAAAAAAAATCTAACAAGATTGGCTTACATTTTCTACAATTTTTTAAAGCTTAATGCAAAGCTTTATTCCACTTCTATTAACTGGATGGTTAAGTAGCAGTCATATTTTTTCTACTGGGACAATTAAGATTTCTCTAGAATAATCACTAACAGAGTTAAACGTGTATCTACAACTGCCAAGGTACTCTGCTCACACAAAGCTTTTTTACAAGACACAAATTCACCTCAAGGCTTCACAGTACCTAAACAATGCCCCACAGAGTCAAGTTGTAAATGTCTAACTATCCTACACATTACAAAGGAAATGTTGCCAGTTAAATGCAATTTTATTTCCTAGAAAATATCCACCATACATAGGACATCTGAGTACGCCACCTTTGGAATGTACTTTGAACTTATGGACACATTTTTACCATCATTTCACAAGCAGGCCTCCTTCACTCATCCCTGCTCTATACAGCTTTGTAATTATAAACCAGTATTTAACCAAACTTACTAAAATAATGTTAACTTAATAAATACTCATTTATGAGGTCTCAAAACTTGTAGCCAATGTGTTTCAGGGCTGATTACATAATTTAAAAACTCACAAAAGACACATATATATATATGCACATAGTGGTTTTGGAGTAGCATAATGTTAAAAAAAAATAAAAATGTTGTAAGCAGCCAACAAAATAATAAACAATTCTATCTACTACAACTTATTTCACTATAAAATAAAAATAATTTTTATTTTAGAGTTATGGTCTAACTGGATTTAACAATGGAAGAAATTCGGGGAAGAGTATTTTCTTTATAAAATATGAAGAAAAACAAAACTAAGTGTTTTAATGGCAAAGAATTAAAGACATTTTTCTTCCTTTGGCTGCATTTGCTGGAAAATGAAGACCTTTCTCAATTGGGAGAAAAAAAGCAGTCTCCATCAAAATTTATAATGCAGACACAAGAAAACATCCGTTAGTCACACTTCAAAGTGAATTTTTAAAAATATACACATATAGGCAAATATTAGTGGTCAGTATTTAGCTTCTTAATATTCTGCAACTGTGGCTCCTTTATATTTAGGTACAAATTCAATGTTTCAAGAATCATGAAACCAAGAACAAACAAACAATTTAACTTGAGGTCCAAGTGGCAAAAAAGATCAAGAGAGGTCCAGATGAAAAGCATTTTCAACTTTTGCTTTTTAAATATGTATACTTCTAAAGATGGACTATCAAATTATAAAATTTTCCATGTATCAATAAGTTCACTCATCTCATACTTTAAATTCAATGAATGTTAAGTATAAAAATTAGAATATATTTTAAAAGGTCAGGGGGGTGTTAGGATTGAATCATTTCTTAGATTCACAGCCCATACATTCATATATAACAGCAAAACATATACAGGACAATTATACCTGCACTTTTCTGTGTGCACAACAGGACTTGCATTTTGTTTTGTTTTGTTTTGAATATCTGGCTATCTAAATATACAGTAGTTAAGTAAATCACTAGCAGATTTTTGTATACATTTAAATTGCAATGCTCTACAGAATGAGCTGCTCCCTCAACTTCCCTGCACAGTACAAACTGAAAAGTACTATGACAATTTGAACAATTACTAGTTGTACATTTTTAGTGTTATACTAACTTAATATATATAGACTAAAAGTTATCAGGCAAATTATTAGTTCCAGTCTTACTCCATGATCTACAGCTTCCATTATTTGAAATGACACAAAAGTCTTCAGTGTTTTTATTAATGATTTTGTCCAGGCATGAGAGTATCACTAATTTTTATTGTGACTTTTAAGTCTGTAACATTTACTGAAGTAAAGAGTCAATTACAGTTTCGGGCTTTGTAGAACGCTTTCTGTTTGGAGAAGAGAGAAAGAAAACGTGAATGCTCGCTCTCCTAAGAGACTGAACTGCCAACACTTTACGTAGTAGATGATAATTCGAAGCCACACAATCTAGAAATAGGCCAAGGTCTGACATGCTTGACCATGTTAAAAGATCAAGGTCACCTACAGTGAGTGCAAGAGCATGGCACGCCATTCTACCACCCAGAGTGATGAGGAGATGTGTGAATAATAAACTGGACTAGACAATCGGGGTGGGCCAAGCGGTCTCCACGCTTCCCAGATCTGAATCTTCAGATTACCTCTTCTGGAGTATGCTATAGACTTATTCAGTGAAAATCAAAGACAAACATCATCTGAAGCAACACCCCCCCACATGACTGCGTAGGAACCGATGGAAAGGGTCCATTAATGTATCATGTTAATTCCAAGTTTCTTTATTTAGCACACTGAACTATCTATTTCTGATGAGGAATGTCACATTGAACAATCCCAAGTATTGTAATGTAGGATTAATAAGCCTACTTGTTGTGGCTATGTGTCCATCTTTATGGCCATCTACTGTTTTCATAATACTGCAGGCTAATTCCGGTATAAGAGATGCTGGGTTTGGCTCATCTAATGATACCTCACATTTTTTTTTTCAGATGAAACCAAAAGAGTATACATTTTTAAAGGAGCATGCTGAAAACTATATCCAAATACTTTATCAAATTATTTGCTTGTTTTAGGTCCACATAGTTCTTCTTCAAGGGACTAAAAACAGAAAACTCATGTAAATAATCCTGATTTCTGGCTTTCTCCTTTGAAACAAGAAGATCCAGAAACAATGAGGCACTCTTCCGCAAAAGAACAAGAAACAGAGTAGTTAGACAGACCACTCACTTGAGACGGACCAGACCGCACTCCATTTTGCCCAGTCCACACCACTGCCTGCTTTCCGCCTACACTGAGACCAACCGTCTTATCATTGCACATCACACTCGCATTGCTACTTTTCTTACTGAGTGCAGAGTTAAGGGGAAAGTATCTCCATTAAAACTGGAAAAGTCAAAGATCCAAAGGGATTTGTGTATCTTTTAATTGATTTGCGTCATTCATTAGTATGACATACCTGGCTTCTGTGGGCATATAAAAACCTTTTAACCTCAGGCACCTAAATGCTGAAGAGTGCAGAAATTTGCACACTTTTACTATGCTACTAATTCCTCCTCCCCAAATTTATAAATGTTATTTAGGTTACATTTATGAGATTATGTAACACAAAATACTGCAATTTAAACTTCATCCTACATGTAACTCAAAAGTCTATATACTCAAAGAAGGAAAAAATAAGCTTTTATTTCCTGCCCCTTCAGGAACCCCAAAGTCTTACAGTCAGTTTAAATAAGCTGAACAGAACTTGACATGCTTGATGAAAAAAGAGAAGAAACAAGCGCCAGCCCAGGGCTCTCATATCCCGAATTCCTGGGGCTCTATGACAATACACACAGACACTCAAAACCAGCCCCCAAAGGAGAAGAAGAGATGGTCAGAGAAGTTTTCTTCAGTTGGTGCCTGAGATAATCAAGGTTCATGGGGCAACATCCATGACAGAAACAATGAGTCGGCTACATACAATACCCTGGGAGTCCAGCCAGGCAAATTAATTAGCATCTCAGTAGAATAGTTAGTGTAAGGAGTAAGGAATTAAGAGAGTAATGATTCATTACACATTTGGAAAGGACAAAGTAAATTAAAAATAAATCCTACTACTCAGGAGGGCTAAAGAAGTTGGAAGACCTTAATTCTTTAGCTAGATTTCATTTACCCAAATTGTAACTACACACAGACTTTAACATCAAATATATTAGCCAAAATACTCACCGCGTTAACTAGATTTCCTTTAAATGTATCTAACTGGAAAATCTCATTTTTTTTTATTTCTTGGGACTCCAGGACAGTTCTTACCTTCTCCCTGTCTTTGGTCTTGCTTTCCCCTTTGAAGTCCGTGGCCTCTCTAATTTCATCAAGGACTGGCGCAGGCTCTCTTCAGTGTAGGCAAGATAAACGTGGGAAAGATCCACCTCAAAAGGCTATGAAAAGGAAGCAAACACAAGACACTCTCACAGAAAGGATTTAAACCAGATTTGGGGGAAGATTTAAAATACTGAATTAACTCCTAGAAAAAAATCAAAGACGAAACCAAATAAATATCTAAAGATCTCTTTTCCTAATGCCATTTATCTCAAATGTATTCACCAAGTGTATAAGCCCCTGACATACTATAAATTCCTTTTAGTAAAGAAAAAGTGTTGGTGTTTTCCCCAAAGCTGCTACTTCCTCTTGGTGACCTACGACTAGGACCAGCTTTGAAAAGGACAGGACACATTTTAGTCTAACCATATCCCAAAGGCCCAGAGAGGTGGTGAAAAGAATCTTCAAAGAGGACTCTAGGCCACTATGGCAACAGAAATGATAAGCCGGGCATCATGACTGAAGGTGAGCAGAACTGTCCTAATAATCTCTGTCATAGAGTCTCTTAAAAAGATTAGCCTATTTTTTAAAAATTTATTTATTTTATGTCTTTTTAGGGCCACACCCGCGGCATATGGAAGTTCCCAGGCTAGGGGTCAAATCGGAGCTGGAGCTGCTGGCCTAGGCCACAGTCACAGCCACGCCAGATCTGAGCCGTGTCTGCAACCTACACCACAGCTCACGGCAATGGCACATCCTTAACCCAATGAGTGAGGCCAGGGATGGAACCTGAGTCCTCGTGGATGCTTGTCAGATTCGTTTCCACGTAGCCACAATGGGAACTCCCAGATAGCCTATTTTTTAACAGAGTTGACTAACAGATATTATGATAATAATACAATTCAGTAACCCACATTCCTATAAAGAATCAACTGTAGTTTTTGCTGTTTTCATTTTTTTAAAAAAAGCATTCTTACATCTTTCTCCTTTTTATCAGGAACTGGAGTCTGCTTTCTCATGTTATTTCCTGTGTAGGCAACACATTTCTCAAAAAAAGGAAAAAAGGGGAAGAGGAGAATTACCTTAATTAGCAATTTTTACTATGAATAAGACAAATGACTATAAGACAGTACATTCATAAAACATGATTTGACTGCTGGAACAGAAAGAGGCCCAGAGGTTATTCAATGCTATACACCAACCTATACCAGTTCTACTGAGTGTTGTATTTATTACAAAGAATCTAGTTACTTAGAAAAACATCTTATCTTCTCATTTGATTCATCCTCTGGACCACCCTTCTCTCCATGACAGCCAGCACAATTCCAGGCTACAGGAAGTATTCTGTAAGTAGTTTATGAAAGGATGACGGTAACACTCACTAGCTGCCATTCTCCAATGTCTTCATTCCAGTGCACATAGTTTTCAATCATTTCCTTTTAAAAGAGGAAGATGATATACTTTTAATATTTAATAATATTTAAAATACATAAAAATACTCATGCAACTAAAATCATATATTAAGTGATAAGTTAAATCTCAAAACATATACTGCATGATACCCTTTTTATAAATTTTATTTATTTATTTTTGCTTTTTAGGGCACACCCATGGATGTGGAGGTTCCTAGGCTAGGGGCTGAGTAGGAGCTACAGCTGCTGGCCTACACCACAGCCGCGCCAGATCTGAGCCGTGTCTGCAAGCTATACCACAGCTCACGGCAACGCCAGATCCTTAACCTACTGAGTAAGGCCAGGGATTGAACCCGAAACCTCATGGTTCCTAGTCAGATTCATTTCCCCTGCGCCACAAGGGGAACTCCAATATGTATTTTAAAATATACACTTGCGAGGAATATATGTAGATGCAATTAAGCTAATTTTTATTTAAAAAATAAAAAGCAAGGATGGTGGTTTGAGTTGGAAGAGGCAAAAGGATGGAACAGGGAAGAGGGAAACCATTTGGTTAGAAGTGGGTCACTGTCATGGTCCTAGTTTTTGTTTTGGGTGACAAGTTCACTACAAAATAACTAACTATATAAAAACAGGCCATCCAAGGACCATCAAGGACTGCGAGCCAAATATTAATTCTGTGCAACTGAGGTCCAAAGGAGACAAATACCAAGGCTTATATTCAGACAAATTTCTTAAAGCTGTATACAGATTCAAAATAAATTAAAAAAAAAATCACTGTTGAAGTTTGCTAAAATGTACTGGAAAGAGAGAAATTTGGGTTAAAGAAAAACAAACACATTTTTTAAATGATACTAGTATTTAGAGTTAGCATCTACCTAGGGAAGGATGGTAGAGATGACTGCACAACACTGTGAATGTACTTAATGTCAATGAACTGTACACTTAAAATTTAAAATGATAAATTCTATGGTATGTGTATTTTACCACACACACCCACAGACACAGAATTAGCATTCATAAACAGGGAGAAAAAGGTAGCACAGGAATTCTAGTCATTCTATGTATAGGATAAAGAATGTTATAATTCACGCACACCTTTACCTGACTTACATGAGTCTGACTTCCTCCAAAGGGATGAGAAATTTTTATTCAGATACTTAGATACTCAAACAGAGATTTATATATGAAGAAAAGTTAACAGCTAAAGTGACGGCATTCGTTCAAGAAAATTTTATCATCAACAACTGAAATGTAAATATTTACCACTGACTAAATTAGAAATTACATTTTTTATTCCTTAACCCCAGCCAAGTGATTTAGCATCTAGGTCAGAGAACTTCTCTCTTACCTGATAATCCTGAGGTATAAAGTTATCAATAATAAGCATCTGAAGTCGAAGCTCCCGGCTAAGTTGTCGAATGTTCTCCAGGAGGCCTTCAATTTCCCTCTGATGTTCTTGTTGGAGATCAGCCATCTACCAGAAAATCAATGAAAATATTAAAGATAGACAAGATTTTTTTTTGTCTTTTGTCTTTTCTTTTGTTGTTGTTGTTGTTGCTATTTCTTGGGCCGCTCCCACAGCATATGGAGGTTCCCAGGCTAGGGGTTGAATCGGAGCTGTAGCCACCGGCCTACGCCAGAGCCACAGCAACGCGGGATCCGAGATCCGAGCCGCGTCTGCAACCTACACCACAGCTCACAGCAACGCCGGATCGTCAACCCACTGAGCAAGGGCAGGGACCGAACCCGCAACCTCATGGTTCCTAGTCGGATTCGTTAACCACTGCGCCACGACGGGAACTCCCAAGATAGACAAGATTTTAAGTAACAAAACAATTCTATCTGACATAGGACACTGGTTTAAGACCTTATAAAAGCTTACCCAGTTCTTTCACAAAAACACTTGACAGAATAACACTATTATTGTCTATTCCACATTATTAACTTAAGTTTGGAAATAAATCATCTAGCTCAAGAGCTGAAATTATAGACTACAATACAGGTGCAAAATTTATTTCTTTAAAATTGTAAGCATATGGAGTTCCTATTGTGGCTCAGCAGGTTAAGAATCCAATTAGTATCCATGAGGATGTAGGTTCAATCCCTGGCTTTGATCAGTGGGTTAAAGGATCCAGAGTTTCCACAAGCTGCAGTGTGGGTCACAGACACAGCTCAGATCCTGCGTTGCTATGGTTGTGGTGCAGGCTGGTGGCCACAGCTCTTATTGGACCCCTAGCCTGGAAACTTCCAGATGGTGCAGGTGCAGCCCTAAAATGTATGCTTGCCCAAAGTGTAAGCATACATTTTGATACCTTCAGAAATATATATATATATATTTTTTTTTTTTTTTTGGGCCATGTCCACAGCATGCAGAAGTTCCTGGGCTAGATATCAAACCTGCACCACAGCAGCAGCTCAAGCCACAGCAATGACAATGCCAGATCCTTAACGTGAGCCACCAGGGAACTTCTCCTTTAGGATTCTTAATCATATTTAATCAAAGAAATTCTCCTCTAAAAAATTCAGAACTACAAGAGTAGGTAATTTCTAAAAGACCAACCTCTGACTTTGCAGCCATCAGCATAGTCCAAACTTTCTTTAACTTCTTGGTCTTTCCTTGAGCTTCTTCTTGTAAACTGGTATACTTCTCTTCAATATCCAAGCGTTCTTGCTATGACAACAAGTGATAAATTTCAGAATAATTTTCATCATTAAATCACAAATTTAATTACTTAACAAATGACATAAATGTATAGATATGCTTTAAAAATTTTACTAAGATTACAGATATTCAGCTTTTCACTAGAAAAGCTGAATACCTTAGGTGAAGAATCAACCAAAACCAAAAATTCACATTACCTCTTTTTCCTCAAGTTCTCTGCGAAGTTGCTCTGCTCTTTTCCTCCTTTCTTCCAGTTCCATGTTGGACTCTTCAAGAAGTTTCTCTTGTTCCTCAGCTTTCGCCAACAAATCAACGCCACCAACAATTACCTTCTTCTCCAATGCAGATAATTTCTCTAGCAAAGACTGATGTTCTTGTCTGTTAATTAAAACAAGAATACTCTATACCCATCCATTATCTACCATTCTACTAAATTTCCCAAAATTTAGTAAGAATTTGGATGTAAAATTTCAAAATAGGAATATAATTATGTAACATCTCTATCAAATTACACAACTGTGTAATACTGCTTTTAATTACTATCCAATTTTCTTGCTTATGCATCCTATAAAAAAACCAAGAAATTAAAATCATGAATTCATCTCAACTCAGTAATACTCACTGGGCCTTAAGGAGATCTTTTTCTCGTTTCTCTAACTCAGCTCTAGCCTTGTTTCTTTCTTCTTCTTCCATATCAAGCTTTGTTTCAAGTGCTTTTCTCTCCTCATCAATTTTTGCTTGCATTTCAACCATCTTATCTGGGGAAACTTTCTTTTTACCTATTTGAGTCATTTAATTGCAACAATCACTTCAGAGTCAATGTTTCAGACATAAGTTATCTCCAATATAAAAGATACATTCCTCAAGGACACAAAATCAAATGTTAACTTTTTAAGGAAAACAGCTAATAAATTTTATTTCTATTTATTATGTTCCCTAGAAGATCTTTGTAACTACTTGCTAAATTCAAACTCTTGTCCAATTATGCAATGATAACTAACAAAACTAAGTGAAAGAGAAGCAAAACAGATGAGCAGGGACAAGAAAAAAGAAAGACCAACAGAAAAACAAAATAAATTATACAAGCAAAGATCTCCATGTACCCAAATAACGTATCATCGAAAAAACAATATGACTATTAAATTACCTTTTTCTGATAACCAGGTTCGAAATCAAGCAGCTTCTCAAAACATCTCCCCACAAAATTCATTAAAATAAACAAATAAAAATCACTTATAGGTATAAAATGTATAGATAAAAATATCAGGCAGAATTTGTGTGTGTGTGTGTGTGTGTCTTTTTAGGGTTGCACCTGCAGCATAACAAAGTTCCCAGGCTAGGGGCTGAATTGGAGCTGTAGCTGCTAGCCTACACCACAGCCACAGCAACGCCAGATCTGAGGTGTGTCTGTAACCTATACCACAACTCATGGCAATGCCAGACCCTTAACCACTGAGCAAGGTCAGGGATCAAACTCGCATCCTCACGGACACTAGTCGGGTTTGTTACTACTACATCACCACGGGAACTCCTATCAGGCAGAATTTATAGCAAGTAATTTTTTAATATAAATCTTCAGAGTTTTTCTAAAATTTTGTTTGATAAAATTACTTGAAAGTATTTTATTTCATAGAATCCTTTTTTTCTTTTCTTTTTAAGGCTGCACCCATGACATATGGAAGTTCCCAGGCTAGGGGTCCGATCAGAGCTACTGGTGCCAGCCTATACCACAGCCACAGTAATGCCAGATCTGAGCCACACCACAGCTCATGGCAATGCCAGATCCTTAACCCACTGAGTGAAGCCAGGGATGAATCTGTGTCTTCATGGATTCTAGTTGGATTCGTTTCCGCTGTGCCACAAAGGGAACTCCTCACAGTATACTTTCAAAGCAAGTAACTCTATACTAATTAGATAAATTATAATTACATAATAATTAACCAGGCATTTTACAGTGTTGAGCTGTCATGACATATATCTTTTTTTCTTTATAGAAGACATTTTATTTATTTATTTATTTTTATTTACTTTTTTTGTCTTTTTTTTTTGCTATTTCTTTGGGCCGCTCCCTCGGCATATGGAGGTTCCCAGGCTAGGGGTCCAATCGGAGCTGTAGCCACTGGCCTACGCCAGAGCCACAGCAACACGGGATCCGAGCCACGTCTGCAACCTACACCACAGCTCACGGCAACGCCGGATCGTTAACCCACTGAGCAACGGCAGGGACCGAACCCGCAACCTCATGGTTCCTAGTCGGATTTGTTAACCACTGCGCCACGACGGGAACTCCGACATATATCTTAAATGAACAATTAAAACAGCTTGTTGCTATGTCAAATTCAGGATCCTAAATCTCCCTAAGTCAGATTACACATTCCAAGTGTCAAACATAAGTAGAAGCACTACCAAATAATAAAGCCAGAAATACAGCTTCCAAAGGATTATTTTGATAATGTCTAGGATTATATAGATATATATGAGTTGTTCAATGAAAATTTATTGTATGAATTTCAAAATCATTAAAATGAAATAAAACATCAAAAAAAGAAAAACTAACTTATTAAACTGATCATGAAACTGAATCAAAGATAATTCAATTCTAGTAATACAATTTCTTTGAAACATACTTTCCTTCAGAAAAACAATCAAACTTTTCACAGAATTGGTCTGAGGCCCTCCTGAAAGCTGTCATTCTTAACTTCCTTCCCAAAGGACCACAGAAGAGTGTAAAACAGACAAGTTTATAAGTTGTTAATGTCTCCACTCAAAAGCTAACCTCTCCTACTAACAAGGAAAGAGAACTGAAAAATAAAGACAATGGAGATAGAGATCTGCACATGTTCTTTTGGGAACCAGTAGACAATGAATCATTCATAGGCTTTAATTCGCTAGGTTAAAATTACATAAAAACCCTAAGGGCTTAAAATACATTACCCTTCAGTTTCACAGAAATCTCAGTCCAAAAAAAAAAAAAAGGAAAGAAATCTCAGTCCAAAATAAACTAAAGCCACAAAAAAAAAAAAGTTAAATAAAAGAGTAAACAAAAGCAATGATCCAAATTCATGCTTTGGTGTGGTGTGATTCACTGCAACCCAAAGTCAGGCTGTAGACCTGACTCTGTTGACTTCTTCGGCACAGTCACCTGTACTGAACATTCTAAATTACAATGTTAAAAACTCGTCTTAAAAAGCAATCTAACTCCTGTTTCCAAAGCATTTCTGGCAAGAATTTCCCATAAGTAATATTACTTCTTAGAAATTTGAGGGAGGAGAGTGTAAGTTCAGGTACCAAGTAAGTGTAAACATGAAAAATAACTTCCTTTCCACCTGAGAATTGCAAGTATTTAAAGAAAAAATGGCAAATATATCAAGATAAAAAGAATGTATTGTGAAAACTGTATGTGTATAGAGGAAATGATCTGATCAAAAGAGGGTACATTAATTTTTTAGGCTCATAGGGCTACAACTGTTTTCTTAAGTCAAAAACGTATAGTTTCCAAACTCATTAAAAAACAGTAAAATAAAATTTATATGTAAGAATACAAACCACATGCCTATTGATGGATTACTACTATACCTGAATTGCATAAGTTACCCACACCATTCGGGTAATATTTTCAAACTGATGTTTTAGCAGTAAACATCTTATTGCACTCTTACAGTATTTTCATAAAGATGACCATGAAATATAGCTAGGTTCAGTTTCAAAAGTCTAATAGTTAAGCAACGTATTATTTTAGCCAGAATCAGTGTGGTAAATCATTATATTTCTCTGCAAATAATTTTAAGCTAAATGGTAATGCGTACCAACTCTCCTAACCAAGCACTTAAAAACATGACATCAATAAAAGTCACTTTTACACTTTTTTTTATAAGATCTTTAAAAAAATTAATAAGCCAAACCAACAAATAATTCTTCTTCTAAAACAGCAAGAATTCAACACAAAATTTCAGGTAAAAACAAAAAATCTAAAAAGAATGTTAATATCATAGAGTATTCAACTGAGCCAAATAGCAGTGGTAATATTTTAAATTTCCCTCTGCCACATACTCTAACCAAAACTGTGAAGGTAAACTTTTCTGGCAAGGCAAAGTTAAAGGGAGGAATTTATTTCACTTTCATTACATGAGCATCTATGGGCATACATGCCAGGTATCTGATTCCTCACTTTTTAAAAAAAGGGAAAAAAATGAAATTATTTACAGCTGTATTTCTAAAATTTGGCTTAATGGGTCTTTAAGAATTTAGAAAAATGATTATGCCATCTGATTCTGGTGATAATATCTATTTTTGTTGTCTATTTAGTTAATTAGGCTTAGAATATCCCATATGCTTGTCACTGTCAATCTAATACTTCTGAAATGTCCCCATAAGAAGACTACTTAGAAAGAAAAATGTTCCTAAGACCTTCCTTAATAAAAACTGAAATAATGTAAAAAAAAGAATTTAGTAAAAAAGGAAGTTTTTTTTAAAAAAAGCTGAAGTTTAAAGATATTTTAAAATACAAAACACACTTACCTTATAAAAAACTATATTTAAAAAATGTAATGTATTTAAATAACAAAGTTCTTTATAGTTTAAATAACTGTACCATATGCAGTGCAAAGCAATCACACCAACCTGCTTGATCTTTCAATAAGAAGCAGTAAGCAAATCGGAGACAGGAAGCATGTGCACAAAGATGAGGAGGAAAAAAAAGAAAAACATTATTTATTTTATAAAATAAAGAAAAATGTAATAGCATTGATTTATAAGTATAGGAATCACTATAAAAACTGAAATAGAGAGGTTTATGTAAAAAAAAAAGTATACTCAACATAATCAGAGATATAATTTAACCAAGGGTAATAAGAAGATTAATTTAGCCTAAGATTACAATTCAAATCAATCCAAGAGTTCACACTGACTCCTAAACTCCTGCAAACATAACAGTTTTGCAACAAATGATGGACATGGAATTGGGAAGTAATCTAAAAGGGCAAAGCAGGAAATTGAGCCAATTTTAAAAAATTAGTAAGTTAAAAGTAGCAAAATTCATATTGTCTATTTTCAAAATTTCCCAATTCAATGACCCTAGCATGAGGATACATCACAGGTGTGCCTCCCTTTAAGAAAATCCAACACAAATAATTCAACCGACTAAACAGATAAATTATAGTAATTTGTAGTAATTTTGTGATTAACGAAAGCATTTAACGAAGAATTTTTAAAGAGAATTCTCCCAATGCATTTGATATCCCAACTTGATTTATAAGCAATTTTTTCAGAAAAAAATTTATTGCATAAAGTGAAGTACACCTGTATAACAAACTTGCATTCAATCTATTAGTAGACTATTAAGGGTAGTTATAATAATGATTCCACAGAAGTAAATGATCAATTGATGATTCAAGCAAAGAATACCTTAAAAAAAAAAAAAAAGAGCCACTCTTTCTTTCTTTTAAAGGAAAGGTACATACAAGTTACACACAGCAACCACATGCTGGGACAGCCATCTCTCCACTTCATCTACACTTTCATATTGCAACAAAAGAACTTAATATTATGTGCTAAGTACAGAAAGAGTAACTAGCACTGCTTGAATTGAACAAAGCACAACTCATTTCATCACATACTTTTATGTAACTATTTTTTAAGGATTAAGGTGAATTTTAAAACAAAATTAAATTACAATGCCTCCCACTCAGTTATTTTTGCATATTTTACAGTTTATAATACAAAATGAGACTTCTATATGGTTTCTAAATCGGAGTACTTCTAAATACAATTTCATGTATTTTATAAGTCATCCTATGACACTGTCTTGGTAAAATGTAAGAATTGAAAATAGAGAAAATAATTTCTAATATTCTTGGAATTCTTTCTCTAGAAAGCTAAAAGCATGAGAATAACCAAATATTGTTGTTTTTAGTTTTGGAAAGTTAAGTATATAGATAATGCTTTAAAAGGCAGTAAGCTGCAACTAGTACAATAAAGCATCAATTCTATTCTGGAAATAAAATAATACTTTACAACTTTATTAAATTATGGTTTAAGAAAAAGTTTTTAGGTTTGAAATAAGTAGACGCTTCATAAACAATTTCTTGTGGATCTGAATTTCCTAAACATATCTTAGAAAGTTTCTTAAAATCAATCAGGTAATTTAGAAATAGGGATAAATGGCCATTTGAAATAAAATACCATTCAACTTATCTTTACTTGCTTCAAACTTTACATTTTTCTTTATTTGGGAGCTTTCAATCTTAAGCTACCCTTATGAATAGGACACCAAAGCAGAAAAATCTTCACAAATTTAAGACATGTTATAATGGGCACTGGTGTATTTCCAAATATAATCTGTACCTTAAGAAATTCAGGATTTATTACATGTCCTTTACAGTGACTAAGATGTACCATGAAACATAAAAAAGAATCATAAGAATTACTCTTTAAACAGCTTACTAGCTCTCTTTACATTATCTCAACTGCAAAAGCATGAACCTCTCTTCCATTGTCTCAAACATAAGCTTAAGCATATGTTTTAACAATTATGGTTGACTGGAAGCAATGAAGAGGGAGGAAAAATCATCACATGCTTGTTTTACGGAGAAGCCCAACATGTATTCTTTAATTAATGACAGGGTGCAGCGCAGCATTTCTCAAATGAAGCCCATGGGTTATGAAAAAGCCAAAGCTCTGTTAGAGAATTTAAGAGCTACCACTCACTAGGCAAGAACTTATCCAGAGGTTTCTCTATGACAGAACATGTTGAGTCTGAACTACTGCTGCTGCTACTGCCTGGAAGACAAAGAAATGAGCCCAAAGGGAACCAAAGAAAGAGGAGACAAGAAAATGAACACACACACAGAGAAAAATTCAATTCCAGAGAAAGAATTTTAAAGGACACAATCAAGCGTTGTATTAAACAACCAAAACTTACTTTCCCTTAAAACCAGTCTTAGTAGTCTATCCAGTATTTTCTCTCTCTCTCCCTTTTCTTTTTTTAGGGCCGCACCCGCAGCTTATGGAGGTTCCCAGGCTAGGGGGTGAATCTGAGCTACAGCTGCAGGCCTACACCACAGCCACAGCCACAGCAGATCCATGCCGCATCTGCGACCTACACCACAGCTCACGGCAACACCAGATCCCCAACCCACTGAGCAAGGCCAGGGATCAAACCTCCCACCTCATGGTTCCTAGTCAGATTTGTTTCCACTGAGCCATGACATGAACTCCGAAATCCAGTATTTTCTAATTACAACGCCATTCAGGGGAATTAGGAACTGTATACCTTCAAGTATCCACTGTGGATAAACTCTACTATTCAGTTAAAATGTAGTAATGCAGAGGGTTGAAATGACAAGAATAAAAAATAAGCTATCTGGTGACATTTTATGTCTATTTTACACTATTTAGTTGATAAGTTAAAGGAAGTGAGTTTTAAATATTAAAGTCATGCACATTAAAATTGCAGGAATGATAAATTACCCTTTAATACAGAGGGCTTGGTTTGTCTTCAGTTTCACTCTTTCCCCTCCAAAACATCAAACTATCAGATGTGATTATGGGTGTTTAAGATTTCACAGCAAAATTCTGAAAGGCTCACTGAAAACTTTAAGATTTCTAAGACTAGAAGGGAGATATTTTACTACTAAATGTTTGAACATATTAAGTAGTGGCATTTTAATTTTTTACTGTATTATTTATTTATTTATTTGAATACACATGTGGCATGCAGAAGTTCCCAGACCAGGGATCAAATCTGTGCCACACTTGCGACCTGCACCGCAGCTAAGGCAATGCCAGATCCTTAACCCACTGCACCACAGGGAAACTTCGTAAAATTTTATTTTTAACAAATCTATTATCTGCTTTAGCTGTAAATAGTTTACTCTGTTTAAAAAAACAACAACAACAAAAAAAAACAGGTCTGTAAACAAAACCATTTCTCAAAATCAGGGGTCAGCAAACATTTTCAGAAAAGGGACAAATGGTAAGTACTTCAGGCTTTCTAGGCCAAATACACTCATGTGAGGACCACCATAGACTAATATGTAAACAAATGAGCATGGTTGTTTGTTTAACTTTTATTTACAAAAAAAAGGTGATGGGCTGGATTTGGCCAGCAGACTATTTGCCAACTTTAAATCGTATTTTTCCTCTCTTTTGAGGTTACAGACTCTTTATGGCTTTTAAATTTGGGACTCCTGATCAAGCAGTGATATGTGTATTTTCAGCAAGAACATTTTAATAAGACAAGGAAAATATGCACCAGCTTGTCAACAATGATCCACATTAATGGAAGAGAGTTCTGAAACAAATTAAATATTTAGGGTAAAAAGGTTTGAAATGTAGGCCATTATAATATGTCACCAATACTTTTATCACAATTAATAAAGTCTTAATTCATACTTAACAAGTGTCCTATAACAGGTGAGTATGAGACTGCATTTTATAGAGAATATATTTTACAGTCTATTAAAAATAGAATCCGCCTACAAATTTATTACTTAATAATATTAGTCTTAATTCATACTTAACAAGTGTCCTATAACAGGTGAGTATGAGACTGCATTTTATAGAAAATATATTTTACAGTCTATTAAAAAATAGAATCCGCCTACAAATTTATTACTTAAAAACTCAATGACATCTAAAGCCTAATCACATTTGAAAAAAAATCCACATTATCCTAATTTTCTAAAAAATTTAGGTTCCTAACACAATAAAGTTCTTGCATTAAACTAAAACCCCATATAATATTTTAAAACGGTATATCCACTATCATAGATTGTTATAATTTGAAATTGTAAAAACAAAACAAAAAACCCAGAACATACGGTATGCTGATTCACCTAGAAACAGGAGAACAGTATAGGAGGAAAAAATAATGCAAAATTAACCAGGCATACTTCCTCTGAATTACTACCACAATTAAAAAGGGAAAAATTAAAGGCATGCACGCAACTGCCTGGGAAATATTAAATCATTAGCCAGCAATCTCGGTTAATTTCTAGAATACTAAAAAGAACTTACCTCTTCTTTTTTTCCTTTTCTCTCCATCTTCTCCAACCTCACCCTCTTCATCCTCCTCCTCCTCTGATCCACTGATATCAGAGCCTGATATTTCCTCCCCTTGAATGGAAGAAATTTAATACAATTTCTTTTTTCTATCACATCACCGGATATTTAAGAACTGCCTATATCAACTTTCTTCATTAAGTTTTTGCACCCTAAACAGAAGTTCCCAGGCTGTCAACTTGTGCCACTGTAGCAACCCAAGCCACATCAGTGACAAAGCCAGATCCATAACCTGATGATCCACCAGAGAACTCCCAAACTTTTTATTTTTTTATTTTTTCATATATATATATATATATTTTTTTTTTTTTTTTTGGTCTTTTTGCTATTTCTTTGGGCCGCTTCCGCAGCATATGGAGGTTCCCAGGCTAGGGGTCTAATCGGGGAGCTGTAGCCACTGGCCTACGCCAGAGCCACAGCAACACGGGATCCGAGCCACGTCTGCAACCTACACCAGAGCAACGCCGGATCGTTAACCCACTGAGCAAGGGCAGGGACCGAACCCGCAACCTCATGGTTCCTAGTCGGATTTGTTAACCACTGCGCCACGACGGGAACTCCCCAAACTTTTTTAAATTATAGTTGTTTTACAATGTTGTGTCAATTTCTGCTGTACAGTAAAGTGACTCAGTCATACATACACATACATTCTTTTTCTCATACTATCTTCCATCATGTTCTATCACAAGAAATTGGCTATAGTTCCCAGTATTATACAGTTCCCAGTCATACATACACATACATTCTTTTTCTCATACTATCTTCCATCATGTTCTATCACAAGAAATTGGCTATAGTTCCCAGTATTATACAGTAGGACCTCACTGCTTAACCATTCCAAATCCAACAGTTTGCATCTAACCCCAAATTCCCCCTCGGCAACCACAAGACTGTTCTCCATGTCTGTGACTCTGCTTCTGTTCTGTAGATAGGTTCATCTGTGCAATATTTCAGATTCCACATATAAGTGATATCATACGGTATTTGTCTTTCTCTTTCTGACTTACCTCACTTAGTATGAGAATCTCTAGTTCCATCGATTTGCTGCAAATGGCTTTTTTTTTTTTTTTTATGGCTGAGTAGAATTTCACTGTGTATATGTATGTACCACATCTTCTTAATCCATTCATCTGTCAAGGGACATTTAGGCTGTTTCCATGTCTCAGCTGTTGTGAAGAGTGCTACTATGAACACATGGGTGCATGTATCTTTTTGAATTGTAGTTTCATCTGGATATATGCCCAGGACTGGGATTGCTGGATCATAAGGTAGTTTAGTTTTCTAAGGAAGCTCCACACTGTTTTCCATAGTGGTTATACCAATTTACATTCCAACTAACAGTGCAAGGAGGGTTCCCTTTTCTCTACACCCTCTCCAAGATTTGTTATTTGCTGACTTATTAACGATAGCCATTCTGACCAGTGTGAGGTGGTACCTCATAGTAGTTTTGATTTGCATTTCTCTAGTAATTAGTGATGTTGAGCATTTTTCCATTTTCCTGATGGCCATCTATATATCTTGAGAGAAACTGTAGTTTAGACTTGCATATTTCTAATAGTTATATTGAGCATTATTTCATGTGCATCTGTATGTCTTCTTTGGAGAAACGTCTGTTTAGGTCTGTTTGCCCATTTTTCAATTGGGTTGTTTGTTTTTTTGTTGTTGCTTTGTATGAGTTGTTTTTGTTTTTGTTTTTTTGGAGATTAAGCCCTTGTCAGTTGCATCATTTGCAACTAGTTTCTCCCATTCCACAAGTTATCTTTTCATTTTTTTTTTTTTCACGGTTTCCTTTGCTGTGCAAAAGCTTGTGAGTTTGATTAGGTCCCATTGGTTTATTTTTTATTTTTTGGTCTTTTTTGTTGTTGTTGTTGTTAAGGGCCACACCCACAGCATATGGAAGTTCTCAGGCTAGGGTCTGAATCGAAGCTGTAGCTGCCGGCCTACGCCACAGCCACAGCTACACCCAGATCCGAGCTGCGTCTGCAACCTATACCATAGATCATATTACGACAGACCCTTACACCACTGAGTGAGGCTAGAGATCAAACCCGCATTTTCATAGCTACTAGTCGGGTTTATTACCGCTGAGCCATAATGAGAACTCATTTTTATTTCTATTGCCTTGGGCGAATGACCTAAGAAAACAATTGTACAGTTGATGTCAGAATGTTTTGCCTATGTTCTCTTCTAGGAGTTTGATGGTATCTTCTCTTACGTTTAAGTCTTTGCGCCATTTTGAGTTTACTTCTGTGGATGGTGTGAGGGTGTGTTCTAGTTTCAATGACTTACATGCAGTTGTCCAGTTTTGCTAGTACCACTTGCTGAAGAGACAGGATCTCTTTTTCCCATTTTATATTCCTGCTTCCTTTGTCAAAGATTAACTGACCATAGGTGTCTGGGTTTATTTCTCGGTTCTCTATTCTGTTCCATTGGTCCGTATGTCTGTTTTTGTACCAGGACCACATTGTCTTCACTCCTGTAGCTTTGTAATATTGTCCGAAGTCTGGGAAAGTTATGCATCCTGCTTTTCTTCCCCCTCAGGGTTGCTTTGGCAATCCTGGCCTTTAATGGTTCCATATAAATTTCTGGATTATTTGCACCTATATTCACTGAAGATATTGGCCTGTAATTTTCTTTTTTGGTAGTCTGTCTGGTTTTGGTATTCGGGTGTTGATGTCCTTGAGAGTGTTACTTCTTCTTCAATCTTTCAGAAAGTTTAAGAAGGATGGGTATAAGTTCTTCTTTGTATGTTTTGTAGAATTCGTCTGTAAAGCCAACTGGTCCTGGACTTTTGTTTATAGGGAGTGTTTTATTATATATTCAATTTCAGTTCTAGTGATCAATCTTTTCAGACTATTTCTTCTTGATTCAGTTTTGGCAGGCTTTATGTCTCTAGAAAGTCTCCATTTCTTCTAGGCTGTCAAATTTGTTGGCATATATTTGTTTATAGTATCTTTCTTATGGGTTTTTATATTTCTGCAGTATCAGTTGAGATTTCTCTTTTTGCATTTCTTATTTGGGTTCTCTCTCTTTTCTTCATGGTAAGTCTGTCCAGACATTTGTCAATTTTGTCTACCCTTTCAAAGAACCAGCTCTTGGTATTATTGTGTTTTTGTAAAATCTCTATTTTATTGATTTCCTCTTTGATCTTTATGACTTCCTTCCTTCTGCTGATTTAAGGTTTTGTTTGCTCTTCTTTTGCTAATTCTTTTAGGTGGTAGGTTAGGTTGTTGAGTTCATATTTTTCTTTTTTTTTTTTTTTTTTTTTGAAGAAGGCCTATATCACTATCAACTTTCCTCTAAGAACTGCTTTTGCAGCATTCTATAGATTTTGTATAGTTGTCCAACTCTTATATTCTTAGACAGTATATCAGATACATTAACCTTGGAAACAGATATGATGTACACAGAATATTTATTTTTAAAGTTCCTAAAGAGAAGTTAAATTCTGATCCACTTATAATTTCAAATGATTAAATACAGTTCTAAATGTTCTATGTTAGAGTTAATATTTCAGTCTTTTTTTAGTTTTTTATTTTCTATTATAGTTGATTTACAAGATTCTGTCAATTTCTGCTGTACAGCAAAGTGACCCAGTCATACACATATATATTCTTTATCTCATATTATCCTCCATCGTGTTCCATCACAAGTAACTAGATAAAGTTCCCTGTGCTATACAGAAGGATCTCGTTGCTCATCCACTTCAAATGCAATAGTCTGCAGCTATTAAACCCAAATTCCTGGTCCATCCCTCTCCCTCCCTCCTCTGCAACCACAAGTCTGTTCTTCATGTTCATGAGTTTGTTTCTTTTCTGTGGATAGGTTCATTTGTGCCATATATTAGTTTTCAGAGATAAGTGGTATCATACAGTATTCATCTTAGGATGAGATTTCCATCCGTGTTGCTGCCAGTGACATTATTTTGTTCTTTTTATTGCTGAGAAGTATTTCGTTGTGTATATATACCACTCTAAGGATGGGCATTTAGGTTGTTTCCATGTCTATTAGGTTGTTTCCATGTCTTGGCTATTGCGAATAGTGCTGCAATGAACATAGTGGTGCATGTATCTTCTTCAATTAAAGTTTTGTCCGGATATATGCCCAGGAGTGGGATTGCAGGATCATGTGGTAGCTCTATATTTAGCTTTCTGAGGTACTGCTATACTGTTTTCCATAGTGGTTACACCAATTTACATACCCAAAGTGTAGGAGGATTCCCTTTTCTCCACACCCTCTCCAGGATTTGTTATTTGTAGACTTACTAATGATGGCCATCTGACCAGTGTGAGGCAGTATCTCATAGAAGTTTTCATAGGCATTTCTCTAATAATTACTGATGTTGAGCATTTTTCAATATGCCTGTTGGCCATCTGCCTATTTTCTTAGAAGAAATGTCTATCCAGATCTTCTGCCCATTTTTTAATTGGGTTGTTGGGTTTTTTTGTTGTTGAGTTGTATAAGCTGTTTGCATATTTTAAAGATTAAGCCCTTGTCAGTTGCATCATTTGAAATTATTTTCTCCCATTCTGTAGGTTGCCTTTTTCTTTTTTCTATGTTTTCTTTAGCTGTGCAAATGTTTTAAATTTGATTAGGTCTCACTGGTTTATTTTTGTTTTTATTTCTGTTATCTTGAGAGAATATTTCAGTCTTTACAAAATATGATCTCTTTTGCGGAGCATTTTCTCCTCAGTTTTCTGTTTAAGATTTTACATAATTCATTCAACCTGTGTATTTTCTAAGAGCCACAAATCTGTCATCTAATACAGTGATCCCACATTTAGGACTATACCACATGAAATAATTCAAAGTAAGAACGGCTTATTTGTACAATGATTACTTTAACCTAAAAAACCAAAGGGAGTAATTAAGCTAATATTAATGCAAATCAGTACTATATTACCTTCCAAGTAGTTATTAAAAATTACTATCGGCCATCCATTAATTTTTTTTTTTTTGTCTTTCTGCTATTTCTTTGGGCAGCTTCCGTGGCACATGGAGATTCCCAGGCTAGGGGTCCAATCGGAGCTGTAGCCACTGGCCTACGCCAGAGCCACAGCAACACGGGATCCGAGCCGCATCTGCAACCTACACCACAGCTCATGGCAACACCGGATCGTCAACCCACTGAGCAAGGGCAGGGACCAAACCCACAACCTCATGGTTCCTAGTCGGATTTGTTAACCGCTGCGCCATGACGGGAACTCCCATACATTAAATTTCTAAGAAAATAAAGTAACTGGGAGGGAAAAAGTAAAATATACACCAATTACAAGGTAATATTTGAAACTGTAAATATAATATGGGAAGAAATCAAGAGTCTTAAGAGAAGAAATTGATTAAAAATATTTTGTTTCATAGGCCTGCTAGCAATGAGCACACTTAATGCCCAAATCTTAGTTTCTAAATACCATCCTCTGGGAGTTTCCACTGTGGCTCAGATAGTTAAGGACCCAGTGTCATCTCTATGAGGATGTGTGTTTGATCCCTGGCCTCATGGCACAGGTTACAGATGTGGCTCAGATCCAATGTTGCTGTGGCTGTGGTACAGGACAGCAGCTGCAGCTCTGATTCAGCCCCTAACCCAGGAACTTAAATGTGCCACAGGTGTGGTCATAAAAAAGGAAAAAAAAATTACCATTCTCCAATGAAAGAACAGGGGAAAATATCTGATTTTAGGGACCAGGTAAGGAAAATACAAAATGAGCCCCAAACATATGTGGTGCCAGAAAGTGAGGAAGTGCTCAAAAAAACAACCAAACTGATGGGAATATGCTGAAAGCTATAGGAACTACACTGAAGGAGCTCTTAATGGCCAAAGCTGGTATAATTTGAGCAATAAAATAAACAGCAATAAAATAAACAATGATATTATTGTATTATAACTCACAGACTAAAATAAATACCTACATGTCCATAGTAACATAAATAAAAACCTGAATAAATAAATTATGGGGAAAAAGAGATCGCTCTTTCTTAAAATAGAATTTCAAACACTAAACACTAGAGGGAACAAGGGGAAGAGAAAGTCCCACTGAGCAAATGCACATAACTATTACTGGATGCTAAAATTAGTGGAAGAAAGTATGATGAGAAACAGGACCTCTGTATAGCCTCAAAGTGTTATCTCCACAAGACAGACATAAATGACAAAGGAAATAACAAAATAGAAGATTTATAAAAAACTTATAATTGTGAGAGAACTATGGATAAATTCAAATTGAGGAACATTCTACTAATATATGACCAGTACTTTTCAGACGAGATCAGGCACGTTCAGGGTGGTATGGCCATAGACTGACCAGTACTTTTCAAAAGTATCAAGATCATCAGAGACAAAGACTGAGAAACTGGGGGCTGAGGGAGACTAAATAGACATGACAACTAAATGCAATGTGATTCACAATTGGATCCTGAACAAGAGAAAAAGGACATTCCAAAGAAAATTGTATTACTGTAAATTTCATGGTGTCAATAACTGTACCATGATTATGTAACATGTTAACATTAGACGAAGTTGCGTGATAGGTACACAGGAACTCTCCTTGCTATACTTGTTGCGTTTTTTACAAGTCTAAAATTATTTCAAAATAAAAACTTTAAAAATATTCTTTTAATGTTTTTGCCTACTTTTTAATTGTTTATATGATTAACTCCATTAACTGGCTTATAAAATTCTGTTAACTGGATTATAAAAACAAAATGTCGTAAGAGCACAAACAAAATGAAATTTATTAAAAATGAAGTCAGAAGTGAAGTCAGACAATGAGGCACCAACATCAAATGCTATCACTTACATGTGGAATCTAAAAAAAGGACACAGTGAACTTCTTTGCAGAACAGACACTGACTCACAGACTTTGAAAACCTTATGGTTTCCAGATGAGACAGGTTGGGGGGTGGGAGGATACACTGAGGGTTTGGGATGGAAATGCTGTAAAATTTGGTTGTGATGACTGTTGTACAACTATAAATGTAATAAAATTCATTGAGTAATTTAAAAAAAATAAATAAAAATAAAAATGAAGTCAGCATTACCATATTATCCAGCAATTCTACCTTTGGGTATATACCCAAAAGAATTGAAAGCAGACTCAAACAGATATTTGTATACCCACATTCACAGCAGCAATATTCACAATAGTGAAAAGGCAGAAGTAACCCAAGTGTCCACCAACAGACGAAGGGATAAGCCAAACATAGTATATACACAAAATGGAATATTATTCAGCCTTAAAGAAAGGAAGGAAATTCTGACACATGCTACAATATGGATGAGTACTGAGGACATTACCCTAAGTAAAATAAATAAGTCGGATACAACAAGAAATTCTACATGCATGGGGTACCTAGAAGAGACAAATTTGTAGAGATAGAAAGCAGAATGGTAGGTTACCAGGAAGAGATGGGGTGTTAGTGTTTAAAGGGTACAGAGTTTCATTCTGGGATAATAAAGTCCTGGAGGTGGATGGTGTGATGGTTGCAGAACAATGTGAATGTACTTTATGTCACAGAACTGCACACAAAATAGTTAAAAGGTAAATTTTATCAAAATAAATAATATTTAAGAAGTTCAGCAACATAAAAGTATACTCTCAATATTAACAGATCTAAGAAATTTCACATCTTAAAAACATACTGACTATAAATACCACCTAGTGGTCACATTTAAAATATCAGATTCCCTTATCTAAGGCAGCTCAATTATCACTTTTTCTCAATAACCTCTAGAGTTTATTGACTCAGCACCATCTCCAAAGGTTTATGATGGTGGCATCTCTGGATTTCACATCTAATCTAACCTGCAGATTGAGAAGAGGCCTCTTCAAAGCCCTTTACTCACCCGGTACACAAAGGAGCCCTACATCAATTAGTTCTTAGCATGAAGGTTCAGGGAGTCACTGAGCACCTAATGATGGCTGCAGAACTTCTCACCCTCATGAATAAGTTCTTCAAATTATCTAATCTACTAATATTATCTTGTTAGAAAAGAATTCCCAAAATATAATCTCATGTTCAAATTTAAGCGTTGAAGCATATTTTCAAGGCCATGCAATGAATTTTTACTTACAGTGAACTAGGTTAACCCATGATTCTCTGACAGCTTTGTTTACTTCACATAATAGTGATGATACCTTTCATAAACAACTCTGGTCACTTTCACTAAATACATATATGGTAGAACCTGCTCTTATAGAGGAACAAACAAAAATCATGATTTAATAAGTGTTCATATGAAATCTTTACAAAAGATCATAGGGATTGAGATGAAGGTTTAAACAAATTTTTAAAAATCACATACATAAATACTATAACTTTACTTGAGCTTAATAAAATGCCAAAGTATGTAAATATCGAGTTACACTGCAGAAATATTCCTTTAAGATCAATGTTAGAGGTTCAAAGAATTTTTAATAGGTGATTTTTATTACAATACGTACTTGTTAAACAGCATATTTTTAGCCAACATTAAGATTAATTATCTTGAGAAAAAGTTACCTTCTTCAAGCTTTTTTTTCAGTTCTTCTATTTCTTTCTGAAACTGACGAAGCAAAGCATCCTTTGGATCTTCATTAATTCTAGCTTTATTTTTAATATTCTTAGCACGATTAGCATATCGTAATGTACTGATGGTTTCATCGTAATTGTAATCTGCTGGCCCATATTTGCACACTGTTGAATTATAAACACAAAACATTTTACACTTGACATAGTTAAAATTAATACTGCCATTACAAATAAAATCAAAAAGAAATTTGGAGCATATTTCCACACTGGCCTTCTTGAAAAAGAGGGCATCACCACATGGGTTTACAAACAGTATAACTGTAGGCTAGCACACATGATGTACTAGAAAAATAATCATACATTTCAAAAAGTAAAATAATCAACAGTTTTTAAATTTTTATGAATATCAACTACTGACATAAACAGGAAGCTTAAATTTCCCTAATGATAACTATACTACCAATAAAGTCTTACCATCATGGTTTTTGAATTGCCTCCTAAGGAATCCTGAAGAAGCCGAGTCAACTTAGAGTTTCGATAAGGCACATGAGTGCTTTTTCCATCAACCAAGGCAGAAATTACATTACCAAGGGTGGAAAGCGAAAGATTGATTTTTGTAGCTTCTTTTAGGCGCTGTCCAGTAGCTCCAGTTTTTGCTTGTCTTTCTGAACCCTAGCAATAAAGAGCGACAGAAACAAAACTAAAATAAAAAATACATAATATTCTTCCCAAAGTTAAAAAACTTATAACTTTTTTTTAACAATAAAACATCTGCTATCTGGAATTCACTTCAAAACAAAACTGGAAGGGAAGAAGTGGCTGAGGGTAGAGATGAAATAGGACTGACTATGAAATGATAATTAATGAAGTTGGGTGATGGGTACATGGGAAATCATCAACTTATTCTACCTACTTTTATACAGAGTTGAAATAGTACAGAGTTAACGAGTTAAACACAAACAACTTTAAAATGATACATATAATCACTCCCTTTCACTTAAACTATTCAATTATAAAATAAAAAGAACTCACAAGAGTTATGTCTTAAGTAGCATCTTGTTACTTACAGCAAGATCTACAAGATGGAGCTTCCCCATCCTGACATGCATGTTTCCATCAACGCCTTTTTCACTGCATTCTATAGTAATGGTAAAGATGGCATGGGAACGGGAACTGTGTTCATTCATATTAGTTGCACCAACAGAACCTTGAATAAAAGGAAGAAATTCTTTAAAACTGTAACAACTGGGAACACCTTTAAAAATAATTAAATTACTAAATTTCATCACAGCCAAAAGCCTGAGAGCATGGCTAAAATATAAAAGCTTAAGTGTAATTAGCCATTATTAGAAATTTTTGACATTTTATGTTGATAACAAAAATTGTAATTTTTTCATATTGAAGAGGTGATTTTAGGACAAAATACTTAATTTAAATTACAACTATTACAGGCCCCAGAAAATAACTAATTTACATTTAAAAAAATCTTAAATCATTCAAAATATTAACTGCTATTTCAGCTTTCTCTAAAAAGTACTATGTGTTGAGAATCAACCACAGGAATACTTGCATATATACGATAGATAATACAAGGATATTTATTCAGTGCAGAATTGTGTGCAACAGAGAGATCAGAAACAACCAACAGGACAATGGTGAACCACTTACAGAATAGTCACACTATGGATTACTAACCAGTCTTGAAAAAAACATAAGGTAGAGGAGTTCCCATCGTGGCTCAGTGGTAACGAACTCGACTAGTATCTTTGAGAACACAGGTTTGATCCCTGGCCTCGATCAATGGGTTTAGGATCCAGCACTGCCATGGGCTGTGGTGTAAGTAGCAGACATGGCTTGGATCCCTGCGTTACTGTGACTATGGCGTAGGCCGGCAGCTGCAGCTCCCATGTGACCCCTAGCCTGGGAATTTCCAGATGCCCCGAGTGTGGCCCTAAAAAAAAAAAGCAAAAATACTAACAATAAGGTAGATCTGAATGACATGGAAAGATACCGGTAATACATGAACTGAGGGGGGGGAAAAAGAGAAGAATGTAGAATATAATTCCATTCTTGTAAAACAAAAGTATCCATTCAAAATATGCTAAGAATTTGTGTGCGTAAAATATTTACATGAATATATTGTGCAAAGAAAAAGATATGTTTTGATTTTTTTTTTGTCTTTTTGCCTTTTCTAGGGCCACTCCCTCGGCATACGGAGTCTAATCGGAGCTTGTAGTAGCCGGCCTACACCAGAGCCACAGCCAACGCCAGATCCAAGCCATGTCTGCGCCACAGCTCACGGCAACACTAGATCCTTGACCCACTGAGCAAGGCCAGGGGTCAAACCTGCAACCTCAGGGTTCTGAGTCAGATTCGTTAATAACTGCACCACAACGGAAACGCTTGTTTTGATTTTATAATAGGCATTCACTGGTTTTTTCCCTCAAATTTCAAAGTACTTAAAGCATATTAATTTAACCTAAGACCAAAATTATTTTCTCACTTTATATTCATGTAGAACTTTTCCACGCAAGCTGTGATCTTAGAACTTAAACATTAAAACATATTCTTTATTAGCAAACGGCTATATTAAAAATCAGATAACCAGAATGTTAATTGCACTGATAAAGTAAAGCCAAGCCCAATGAAGAAGGGTAAATGGAAAATCAATGGAGGAAAATGCCAGGATTTGTGATGCCATACTACATTTTCAATTTTCTTTTAAATCAAATAATGAATTTATGAAAATTTTCCAAAAATACAAAAAACATAAATTTGATACCACTTCAAATCATCTAATCAGAAGTGACACACACACACACTTCCACAAAATAGTAGGTCTTACTTTATTTTCTGTTTCCTTCCACTTAACATTATCTACTACATATATTTCCCTGCAAAAACAACTTGAAATCTTTACTAAAACTTGTTTTGCTGTTCTCTTACTAAGAAATATTTGGGATTATTTCCCATTTTAGGTCTTCATAAGGGACATTAATGTGAGCATCTTTGAGCAGACACCTTTCTTTCTCTCTAGAATTATATCCATGGGATATATTTTCCAAACTGCAATTATCTGGTCACAGGATAGGAACAGTTTTAGAGGTATGTGATTATCAAATCCAAATGCAGCACTGCTTTTGAATTTCCAATGGGAGAGAGAATTTAATTTGAAAATGTCATATTAAATGTTTTAACAACTATTATTTTTTGCAATATATGTGTAATATGCTATTTATGATTGTAGTATTTCCCATTATGAAAACAAAGCAATGTAACAGACATGGCGTCAAAAGTGACCTACAATCCCTAGGAGAACAGCTTGCAGCAATCAAGTAGATTCAATGCTCCAACCTACCGACACATCACATAATGGAAATAAAATATAACACCTCTACAAATTTTTTGTCAAAATATTTGTTTTGGAATAAAAATTAAGTTGTATGTTTTTCAAGAGGGTATGGGAAAACTTATCCTATAAATATGCCTGCTTGTGTATCAACGCATGTGCATAAAAGAGTATTTATTACAGTATTGATCATAACAGCAAGACTGAAAACAACCCAAAGTTATCAATAAAAGATTGGTTAAAAAATTAGGTAGATCCATCCAACAAGACAATATATAGTTACTTTAAAACACTTATATATGTACTAGTACGTGTTAATGTGAAATGATCTCCAAGATAATATTGCTTTCTGTTTTTTAGTTTTTTTAGGGCCACAGGTTCAGCATACATAAATTCCCAGGCTAGGGATCAAATGGGAGCTGCAGCTGCCGGCCTACAACACAACCACAGCAATGCCAGATCCGAGACACATCTGCAACTTACACCACAGCTCACGGCAATGCCGGATCCTTAAACCCACTGAGCAGGGTCAGGGATCAAACCCACATCCTCATGGACACTAGTCGGGTTTGTTTTCACTAAGCCACAATGGGAACTCCTCCAAAATAATATTGACTAAATAAAATTATTTCTATACTATACAAAACAGATACTAATTTTACATTTGTAAATGTACAGCAGCTTTATTGTCATATCTTTACTGTAATATCTTTATTGTAAATGTATGGTAGCTTTATTGTCATATCTTCCTCCTCTGCTATTTTCCTCTTGATACTTACGTTATTATATTTCAAGATACTACAGTTTGTATTTTCAGGACAAACTTTTCCACTTGGATATTTGTACTAAATGTTTAATTCTTGAACTCAATCTATTTATTAATTAAGAGTGTTTTCCTCTCTGCCATTTTAGACCTTTAAATCCCTTCATCTTTCTTTCATTTTATTTCTCTCATTAGAATTTTTCCTTTTCCTTGAAAAAAAAATCTCACATACCAAGTTAAATTAATTCCTGCGTAATTAATGGAAGGTTTTATTTACTATTGTGAGTGGAATCTTATGTTAAAATTTTTAATTAAATGGGCAATAATATGAAAATATTCCTGATATAAAAAATTCAAAAATACAAACATACAAAAAAACAAGACAAAAGCTCCCTATACTCTTTTCCCTCAACCTTATTTCCCTTTCATTTAAGGTAACCACTGTTAAATACCCTTTCACTTCGTATTTCACCTACACACATGCTGACACACAAATACATAATATCCAAATACACAGGTTAATAATTTGGCTTTTTTACACATGGAAGTGGGATGATGCAAAGAAAGCAAATTAGCTTTCTTTTTCACTTAGCAATATATCTAGCTAAGTCTTTCAGGCTTCTGCATGTAGACTTCTTTTTTTTTTTAAACAACTTCATTATAGTCCATAGTATTTTTGTACCATAATTTATATAACTGATGTTTTAATGACAGTTATTTAGATTGTGCCAAACTTTTGCTATTACAAATTATGCTGCAATATAGTATTTTTTGTACAACTAAAAATATTTTTCTAGAATACATATGTAGAAATAGAAACAGTGAGTCAAAGGAATGGATTCTTAAAATTTCAACAGATATAGTTATACTGCCCTTAAAAGAGGCGGTAAACTTTCATCACCATTGTCATTTCTTTAGAGCCTCACCAATCTGGATATCTTTTCATTAAAACTGATGGGTAAAACATCTCCTGAGGTTGATTTAATATGCATTTTCCTGAATACCTGTGAAGTTTAATATCCTTTCATACGCTTACTGCTGTGAATAGTTCTGTGAACATGTTCATATACATATATCTTTTGCTCATTTTCCTGTTAAAATTTTGGTCTTTTTCTATTATTTCCTTTGTAAAAATGAAATTATTTTTTAAAACTTTTGTTTCATTTCCTTGAGTCTGCTTTTAATGTAGTCATAAAAACATTAAAAATGTTTATTTTGGGAGTTCCTGCTGTGGAGCAGCGGAAACGAATCCAACTAGGAACCATGAGGTTGCGGGTTCGATCCCTGGCCTCGATCAGTGGGTTAAGGATCTGGCGTTGCCGTGAGCTAAGCCAGATTGCAGGTTGCAGGTTGTAGGCTGCAGATGCAGCTCAGATCTGGCGTGGCTGTGGCGAAGGCCGGCAGCTGCAGCTCCGATTAGACACCCTAGCCTGGGAACCTCCACATGCCACAGGGACAGCCCTAAAAAACAAAAAGAAAAAA
The DNA here is from genome assembly GCF_016906955.1 of Phacochoerus africanus. Classification (NCBI taxonomy): domain Eukaryota; kingdom Metazoa; phylum Chordata; class Mammalia; order Artiodactyla; family Suidae; genus Phacochoerus; species Phacochoerus africanus. The sequence goes on from NC_062547.1 coordinate 135,008,589, forward strand.
AAATGCTTATTTTGTGTTTTTATCTTTTGCCTCTCGTCTCTAAGTGCTGTTAGCAACATCATTAGTACTAGACCTGTGGCATCAGCAATACTGCCGAAGCTTTTTATTTAGAAAAAACTTGATTTGTTTCACTTTTCTTGTCAATAAAGGGGAGGCTTTATAGTGCCTGGTCAATACTGACTAATAGAAAATACTCAAATACTCACTCTGCCACTTATCAAGTAGTATATTACCTTGGACAAGTTACCTTAACCCTCAGTTTCCTCAATCATAACATAGGAATTTAATACTTCACAGTTCATTTTGGAATTAGATCATTGCTTATACAGCATTTGCACAAGCACTTGCCACATAGTAAGTGCTCAATAAACTACAGCTAACAGGAAACAGCAATATGGGTCTCAAAGATATAGATAGCATTACTACTAAGAAGCAAAATGTCAGTCAGCATGGAAAGCAATCTTTTGTTCATACATGCTTTCCACATAGTAAACAATCAAAGAGAAAGGGTTTTCAAGAAACCTAAAAATCCAATATTTACAAGGCAAAGTGCATAGCAGTTTTGCTTCTAAACCACTCTACTCCACTCACAAATGTTTAATCACAATTAAGCACGACACTTACGATTTTTGTGGCCCAGTGTCATGATTCTATCCATATCATCAGCATTGTTTACCACATAAGCTGATAAATCTTTAATATAAACTCCAACATCAGGTCTTTCTTTAACCTAAAAAAATAATAATAAGATTTTACATATATATCCGTAATTCTTCTACAGTTACTTATTGAATATCTACTATGTGTTGTACACTATGCTAGATATTGAGGATACACTGATGAACAAGGCAGACATAGTTTCTACACATGTGGAGGAGACAATCCATAGAGAGAACAAATGAATAATTACACACAAAATTATTTTATTTCAATTGTTACAACGCCATGAAGAAAAAAATATAGGAAATTATGAGAATACATTATATAGAGAGAGAGACTTAAGTTAGTGAAATGGGGACAGGATAAATTTCCCCAAAATGATGTTTAAGCTAAGACTAGATAGGAGGGAGCCAATTCTGCTGGAATAGGAGGAAAAGAGTATGTACAAGAATCCGGAAATGGGGAAAAAAAAAAGAAAAAAACACTGGGTACTAGCTAAAATAAAAAACAATCGCACAGGAGTTCCCTTGTGGTATAAGAGGTTAAGGATCCAGCACCATCACTACAGCAGCTCAGGTTGCTGCTGTGGCTTGAGTTTGATCCTTGTCCCAGAAACTTCCACATGCCACTTCCCGCCAAACAAACAGTCAGAAAACAACCAGACAAATAAAAGCCAGGGAAAGAGTAGAGGACAAAAGGGAAACAGGTGGAATATTTGGCTATAGATGTAGGCAGAGATAAGACTAAGCATAGTTATTGGTCTTTATCTTAAGAGCAATCTGCAGCCACTTGAGGATGAAAGTTGCATGAAATAATCAGCTCTGTAGTATTGATGTAAAAATATTACCTTTCTGTGAGTAACTTTATGAGAACTTTCACCAAATTTGAAGGATGCATGTAGAATATTTTTATCTAAATTACTATCTGTAAAATACGAATAGAAATACCAAATTCACTTTGTAAGGTGCTAGAAGTCACCTCCATAAATCAACAGACGTGAAACTGAAGCTTAAGATACCAGCAGGACAAGCCATTCCATAGGTAATAAAACCTCACAGACAAAGATGACAGACAAAAGTTTAAAAAACAATACCAGAATAGAGATTAAAAACAATAGGAAAAAAAATCAAAACCTACGGCTAGATCTTTGAAAGGGTAAACAAAACTGACAAACCTCTGGCCAGGCTCACCAAGAAATGCAAAAGAAGCCAAATAAACAAAATAAGAAATAAAAAATGAGAAACGTCAACTGTTAGCACAGAAATACAAAAAAAAAAAAATTTAGAGAATACTATGAACAATTATATGACAACAAACTGTACAACCCAGAAGAAATGGTTTTTAGAAGAACACAGGTCATCAGAACTGAATCAAGGAGTTCCTGTCGTGGCGCAGTGGTTAACGAATCTGACTAGGAACCATGAGGTTGCGGGTTCGGTCCCTGCCCTTGCTCAGTGGGTTAACGATCCGGCATTGCCGTGAGCTGTGTGTAGGTTGCAGACGCGGCTTGGATCCTGCTTTGCTGTGGCTCTGGCGTAGGCTGGTGGCCACAGCTCCGATTAGACCCCTAGCCTGGGAACCTCCATATGCCGCAGGAACAGCCCAAGAAATAGCAAAAAGACACACACACACAAAAAAAGAACTGAATCAAGAAGAAATAGCTTGAATAAACCAAACATTAGAAATGAAGTAGAATCTATAATTTAAAAAATTAAAAAAAAAAAAACCTCCCTACAACAAAGTCCAGGACCAGATGGCTTCACAGACAAATTCTACCAAACAAGCAAAAGAAAGACGAGTTTTACCAATCCTTCTCACACTCTTTCAAAAGACTGAAGAGGAGGGAACAACTACTAAAGACAGTCTATGAAGCCACCATCACTCTGACACCAAAACCAGAAAAAGATATGACCAAAAAAGAAACTAGATGCCACAATGAGGTCCTACTGTACAGCAGAGGGAACCACATCCAATCTCCTAGGACAGAACATGATGGAAGACTGTATGAGCAAAAGAATGTGTATACATATATATGTGTGTGTGTGTGTCTGGATCACTATATGGTATAGCATAAACTGACACAACACTCTAAATCAACTGTACTTTAATAGAAAATATGTAAATAAAGAAAACTAGAGGCTAATATCTTTGATGAATATTGATGTGAAAATTCTCAATAAAATATTAGCAAGCTGAATCTGAAGAACACAATAAAAAGTCACACACGGAGTTTCCATTGTGGCTCAGTGGAATGAATCTGACTAGTATCCATGAGGATGCAGGTTCGATCCCTGGCTTTGCTCAGTAAGTTAAAGGATCTGGCATTGCTGTGAGCTATGGTGTATGTCACAGACTTGGCTCAGATCTGGCATTGCTGTAGCTGTGGAGTAGGCCAGTGGCTACAGCTCCAATTCGACCCGTAGCCTGGGAACCTCCACATGCCACGGGTGCGGCCCTAAAAACACAAAAGGGGGGGGGCGGGTTAACATACTATCCATCCCAAGTTCACAAGGATGGCTCAATATATGCAAATCAATCAATGTGATATACCACATTAACAAAAGCAAAGACAAAACCACATGATCATCTCAAAAGATGCAGAAAAAGCATTGACAACATCCAACATCCATTCATGATAAAAACTCCTACCAAAGTGGGTACAGAGGAAATATAGCTCAACGTAATAAAAGCTATTTATGACAAACCCAGTGCCAATATAAGATTCAATGGTGAAAAGCTGAAAGCCTTTTCACTAAAATCTGGAACAAGAGACAAGGATGCCCACTCTTACCACTTCTATTTAACATAATATTAGTAGTCCTAGCCATAGCAATCAGAAAGAAAAAAGTATCCCAACCGGAAAGGAAAAAACAAAATTGTAATTACATGCAGATGACATGATCCTACACATAGAAAACCCTAAAAACACCATGCAAAAACTATGAGAACTGATAAACTAATTCAACAAAGTAGCAGGATGCAAGATTAACATACAGAAGGTGGTTGCATTTCTTTACACTAACAATGGAAATATCAGAAAGGGAATGTAAAAATAAATACCATTTATAATTGCACCCCCCAAAAAATTATATAGGAATAAACCTGACCAAGGAGGTGAAAGATGTATGTGCTAAAACTATAAAACATTAATAAAAAATTTAAAAAGGGTTCAAAAATAGAAAGCTATCCCATGCTCTTGGACTGGAAGAATAAGTTTTTTTATTAAAATTGCCATACTATCCACAGCAATCTACAAACACTGGCAATCCCTATCAAATTATTCATGACATTTTTCATAGAACTAGAACAAATAATCCTAAAATTTATATGGAACCTTTATAAAAGATCTATAATTGCCAAAGCAATCCTAAGGAAAAAGAACAATGCTGGAAACTTACCCTCCTGGACTTTAGACAATAGAACAAGCTACAGTAATCATACCAGTATGGTACTGGCACAAAAACAGATATATGGATCAATGGAACAGAATACAGAGCCCAGAAATAAACCCACCTACACCTAGAGTCAATTAATCTTTGACAAAGGAAGCAAAGGGGCAAAAATATATAATGGGAAAAAGACCCTCTCTTCACCAAGGGGTGCTGGGAAAGCTGGACAGATGCATGTAAATAAATGAAGTTAGAACACACCCTCACACCATACACAAAAATAAACTTGAAATGGCTCAAAGATTTAAACATAAGACAGGACACCATAAAACTCCCAGAAGAGATCACAGGCAAAACATTCTCTGACATCAATCATATCAACGTTTTCTTAGGTCAGTCTCCTAAGGCAATAGAAGTAAAAACAAATATTAACAAATAGGAACTAATCAAATTTACAAGTTTTTGCACAGCAAAGAAACAATAAATAAAAGGAAATGACAACCTACTGAATGGAAGAAAATATTTGCAAATGACGTGACTGACAAAGGCTTAATTTTCAAAATATACAAACAGCTCATACAACTCAACAACAACGAAACCCAATTGAAAAATGGGCAGATTTAAATAGACGTTTCTCCAAAAAAGACATACAGATAGTCAATAGGCACATTGAAAGATGCTCAAAATCACTAATTATTAGAGAAATGCAAATCAAAACTACAATGAGGTAACACATCACGGCAGTTCAAAGAGCCATCACTAAAAGTCTGCAGATTAAGGCTCTGGTATTGTCACTGCTGTGGCTCTGATTGCTGCTGTGGTGTGGGATCAAACCCTGGTCCAGGCATGACACGGGTATGACAAAATCATAAATAAGAAATTAAAAGTCGGAGTTCCCGCCGTGGCTCAGTGGTTGACGAATCCGACTAGGAACCATGGGTTTCGGGTTCGATCCCTGGCCTTGCTCAGTGGCTACAGCTCTGATTAGACCCCCTACCCTGGGAACCTCCATATGCCACGGGAATGGCTCAAGAAAGGGCAAAAAGACAAAAAATAAATAAATAAATAAATAACTATTTTAAAAAAAGAAATTAAAAGTCTACAAATAACAAATGCTGGAGAGGGGGTGGAGAAAAGGGAACCCTCTTGTACTGTTGGTGGGAATGTACACTGGTACAGCCACTATGGAAAACAGTACAGAAGTTCCTCAAAAAAACTAAAAACAGAATTAACATATTATCCAGCAATTCCAGTCCTGTGAATATATCCAGATAAAACTACAATTTCAAAAAGATACATGCGCCCCATCTTCACTGCAACACTATTCACAACAGCCAAGACCTGGAAACAACCTATATGTCCATAACGGATGAATGGATTAAGAAGATGTGCTCCACATACACAATGGAACACTACTCAGCCATAAAAGAGAACGATTAATAATGCCATTTGCAGCAACATGAATGCCACTAGAGCTTCTCACTGAAGTGAAGTCAGAAAGAAAAAGACAAACACCATATGATTATCACTTATATGTGGAATCTAAAATATGGCACAGATGAACCTATCGATGGACCAGAAACAGACTCACAGACATGGAGAACAGACTTGTGGTTGCCAAGAGGGAATCTGGGGTTAACAGATGCAAACTATTACATTTAGAGTGGTTAGGCAGTGAGGTCCTGCTGTGATCACTTGTGACAGAACATGATGGAAGATAGTATGAGAAAAAGAATGTGTGTGTATGTATGAATGACTGGGTCACTTCGCTGTACAGCAGAAATTGACCAAACACTGTAATTGAACTATAATTAAATTTTTTCATTTTTTTAATTAAAAAAAAAAGCAGAGACAAAAGTCACAAAGTCACTAAATTCCACGTGTTTGTTTTAAATCCAATTAGAGGTTTGGGCTTTTTTTGGTTTCTTTGGAGGGAGGGGTCTCTTTTACAAGATACATCTATACATCTAGAAAAAGTTACTCTTTTTCTCATGAGATAAACGTTAAGCCCTAATTTTACTAGTAGTAAGGTGTTGGTCTTGCCCAGCAGCTGCCTGAGCATTTTTGTCTAAGGGACAACCCACGCACTTGCTGCTAGCCAGACCCTGCCAGCCCCTGGTACAGTGATCCCCCGGTAAAGGAAACAAGGCTCTGGTCCTGGTCTGCAAGATGGTCTCTGGTAAGTGGCGCGACTGCGCGTTAGCTGACACCAGGGCATTCTTCACCACTGAGTTACCGAGACCGGAATTTCACTTTTTGTAGGGGGAAGACACAAAACTTGGTCATCTGGTATTGAGCAGAGTACTGCTTTAACTGGACCTTCTCTTTTGGGTGGCGGCATCCCTTGACCATCTGGCACTGCTCGTTATAACATGAGAAACTCCTTGTCAGAGCAAGGCTCATCTGCACCCCCTCTTCGAAGAGCAGATAGGAAACTTTCCATTCAAGTGCTAGGAAACTATGACCCTGAGAAGACACCAGATACCGATCTCCCAGTCTGTTTCTGGCCATGTCAGTTTTGTGAAAGAATAATGGGTAATAAAAACTCTGTTCCATCTGTCGTCCCGCAAGATGTTATTTTATGAAGTTGGGAGATCTTCAGCCATGCTCCCATGGAAACGAAGAAAATAAAACTCTGCTGTAAAACCACACGGCCCTTAGGCTCTGATGAACAATGATCCCTCAACGGTTCTTTAGACTGTAACACCAAGAGTCAACAAGAACTGTTTCGTAAAAGGGAAAGAAAATGGGATAAAATTCCTTATGTACAGGCTTTTATTCTATTGCATCAAAGTTAATCTTTGGGAAATGGTTTGACTTTTATCTTAGGTGTGCATATAAGTGTCTTGGCACATGAATTCGAATCCTGTTTTCCATCTCTGGTTTTGAAACTCGTTAGGTGATCCTGGCCCTAGTTTGAGGCAAGACCCCCACCAGGAGGAGAAAAAGGAAGGGAAAGAATTAATCCTTTTCACAGATACCATGTATTGATCTCAGCTTCATTACAGAGAGTCCTGGTAACTCAAATATGGTCTAGACATTCCTGGAAACTAACCGCTTATATTTAGTGGAGAGTCTGACTCAGAACTGGCAAGTTCATGTAGATATAAGGCACATGAACATGAGTGAGTGATATACATTATTGTCTATTACTGTTATTTATGAAACCTTTTCAAAATTTGGGTGAAAACGCTATCAAAGAATTTTTTCCATAAAAACACAAATTTAATTTGTATTAACAAATAGTTCACAGTACCAAAACAACAGATCTCAAACAGGGCTGGTTACTCCCCTGCCCAGAACAGTATAGAAATTTGTGGGCGAGGAGGGGAGAGATTAAGATGGCAGAGGAGTAAGATGTGGTACCCACCTTCTCCCACAAACACATACACACACAAAAGGCTACATGTACAATGATTCACAGGGAACATCTACCGAACACTGGCAGATAAACCTATAAAAGGGTAGAACAAAGAAGAAAAAAGAGAGAGAGAAAGGAATCAGGGCAGTACCAGCACTCCTGAGAGGGGCGCTGTGAAAGAGGAAAGGAATCTGCACCCTGGGAAGCCACCTAACTGATGGGCAGATCAGAAGGACCTCAAAGCCTCAGAGAAAAGCCCAACAGCTGGACGGAGGAGGGCAAAGCAGTGAGAGAGCAGCACAGACTGTCAGTACCACTGCCCCAGACACCACAGCCTGAGACATTTGGGCAGGGGCTGGGCACTGAGACTCAGGCTCCAGAGGTCAGTTCCAGGGAGAGGACTAGGGTTGGCTGTGTGGAGACAGCCTGAGGGGCTGGGGAGCAGTGTGCCAATGGTTGGGGAGTAGTGCGCCACAGCCAAGGGAACCCAAGAGGAGGTCTGGTCCCATAGGAGAAGCAAGGCACCATTCTTGGGGAGGGCAAGAGGAGGTGGGGGGACTGCCATAGGACTATCTATCACTGAGCAGATGCTTGGAGGGTGGGGCTATGGGTGCAAGAGCACCAGCTACCAGTGGTGGCACCTCTCCTGCTTGGGCTAAGCATGATGGGGCGCTTCCTGCGGTACAGGTGGCAGGGGCAAACCACAGCAGTTATCTCTGACTCCAGAGGTGGGTGTGGTCCACCAATACCAGGGGTCTGTGAACAGGCAGCACCTGCAGCCCCAGTCACCTCAGAGGTTGGCACAGAGGAGGGTGCTGCAACCGAGCACCACTGTTATTGCTCTTACTCTCCTGGAAATGCACATGCCCTACAGCTGCTGATGTCAAACCCTCTGGGCACCACCTACACCTGACTGAGGGTCACTGCTACTTCCCAGGCCCCTGCAATGAGGAACAACCTGCACTACCTTCCCATGCGTCCTTGCCACTGTCAAAGGCCCAGCAATCAGGCACCGGCTACTAGCCCTGTCCACTGCCTCCACGACCTGGACGCATGCACAGCACCCTATCAAAGTGATAGCAGCCTGCACACATTGAGCAAAGACACAGCAAGCAGCCAAACCAAAAGCAGCACCATGCCAAAAATAAATAGTAAGCTCTCACAAAATACTCAGGGACACTCTCACATATAAATAGCCCTCCAAGACAATAGCTGTTTTCCCTAAATTCACAGAATAAGAAAAATATAAACAAAATGAAGAAGCTCAGGAACCACTCAAGTCTACAAATAACAAATGCTGGAGATGGTGTGGAGAAAACGGAACCTTCCTACACCACTGGTGGGAATGTAAATTCGTACAATCACTATGGAAAGCAGTATAGAGGTAACTCAGAAAACTAAATAAAGAACTACCCCATGATCCAACAATCCCACTCCTGGGCATATATCTGGACAAAACTTCATTGAAAAAGATACATGCATGGCTATGTTCATTGCAGCACTATTCACAATAGCCAAGACATGGAAACAACCTAAATGTCCATTGACAGATGAATGGATTAAGAAGATGTGGTATACATACACAATGGAATACTACTCAGCCATAACAAAGAACAAAATAGGAGTTTCCATCTCAGCACAGCAGAAACAAATCTGACTAGTATCCATGAGGATGCGGGTTCCATCCTGGTATCACTCAGTGGGTTAAGGGTCCGGTGTTGCTGTGAGCTGTGGTGTAGGTCACAGACATGGCTTGGATCCCGAGTTGCTGTGACTATGGCACAGGCCAGCAACTGTAGCTCTGATTCAACTCCTAGCCTGGGAACTTCCATATGTTGCAGGTGCAGACCTAAAAAAAAACAAAAAACAAAAAAAAAAACCCATAATAATGCCATTTGCAGCAACATGGATGGAAGTAATATAGAAAGATTGCCACAATCCACTGTTCAGTGAAAAAAGCAAACTGCAGTGGGGGCGGCAGGAGAGGAGTAGTCTTTTCAATAATAGTGATAAGTCAACCGGATATCCATATGCAAAGGAGTGAACTTGGGCCTCTACCTCACATGCTATATATAAAATGAACTAGAGATAAATAAAAGACCTAAATATAGGAGCTAAAACTATAAAACTCTTAGTGAAAAAAAGGCATAAATCTTCATGACCTTGGATGAAGCAACATCTTAGATAAAATATCAACAAGCACAAGCAACAAAAGTAAATACAGATAAATCAGACATGATCAAAATTTTAAACTTTTATGCTTCAAAGGACATCAAGAAAGTGAACCCTGACACCTATGGTCAATTAATCTTTGACAAGGGAGGCAAGAACATCAAATGGGAAAGTCTATTCAGCAAGCATTGCTGGGAAACCTGGACAGCTGCATGCAAAGCAGTGAAACTAGAACACACCCTCACACCATGCACAAAAATAAACTCCAAATGGCTGAAAGACTTAAATGTAAGACAGGACACCATCAAACTCCTAGAAGAAAACATAGGCAAAACACTCTCTGACATCAACCTCATGAATATTTTCTCAGGTCAGTCTCCCAAAGCAATCGAAATTAGAGCAAAAATAAACCCATGGGACCTCATCAAACTGAAAAGCTTTTGCACAGCAAAGGAAACCCAAAAGAAAACAAAAAGACAACTTACAGAATGGGAGAAAACAGTTTCAAATGATGCAACCGACAAGGGCTTAATCTCTAGAATATATAAACAACTCATACAACCCAACAGCAAAAAAGCCAGTCACTCAATGGAAAAATGGGCAAAAGACCTGAATAGACTGTTCTCCAAGAAGATATACAGATGGCCAACAAACACAGGAAAAAATGCTCAACATCGCTGATTACAAGAGAAATGCAAATCAAAACTACCATGAGATACCACCTCACACCAGTCAGAATGGCCATCATTAATAAATCCACAAATAACAAGTGCTGGAGGGGCTGTGGAGAAAAGGGAACCCTCCTGCACTGTTGGTGGGAATGTCAACTGGTACAGCCACTATGGAGAACAGTTTGGAGGTACCTTAGAAACCTATACATAGAACTTCCATATGACCCCGCAATCCCACTCTTGGGCATGTATCCGGACAAAACTCTACTTAAAAGAGACAAGTGCACCCGCATGTTCATTGCAGCACTATTCACAATAGCCAGGACATGGAAACAACCCAAATGTCCATCGACAGAGGAGTGGATTCGGAAGAGGTGGTACATATACACAATGGAATACTACTCAGCCATAAAAAAGAATGACATAATCCACTTGCAGCAACATGGATGGAGCTAGAGAATCTCATACTGAGTGAAATGAGCCAGAAAGACAAAGACAAATATCATATGATATCACTTATAACTGGAATCTAATATCCAGCACAAATGAACATCTCAGAAAAGAAAATCATGGACTTGGAGAAGAGACTTGTGGCTGCCTGATGGGAGGGGGAGGGAGTGGGAGGGATCGGGAGCTTGGGCTTATCAGACACAACTTAGAATAGATTTACAAGGAGATCCTGCTGAATAGCATTGAGAACTTTGTCTAGATACTCATGTTGCAACAGAAGAAAGGCTGGGGGAAAAATGTAATTGTAATGTATACATGTAAGGATAACCTGACCCCCTTGCTGTACAGTGGGAAAATAAAATTATAAAAAAAAGAAAAAAAAAGAAAGTGAAAAGACAACCCACAGATGGGAGAGTAGTTTTGTCAATTACCTATTAACAAACCTGTACCTAAAATAGATTAAGAATTATTACAACTCAATAACAAAAAGACAAAGACCCAATTAAAAATGAGCAATAGATCTGAACTGAAATTTCTCCAAAAAATAAATATAAATGGTGTGACAAGATATTCAATGTAATTAGCCATCAGGAAAATGGAAATCAAGCCCACAATGAGATACCCTTTTACCACTAAAATGGTGACAATAACAAGTGCTGACGAGGATGTGGAGAGATTAAACACCTCATACATCGCTGCCAGGAATGTAAAATGATACAGCCTCTTGGAAAAACAGTCTAGCAGTTCCTCAAATGATTAAAAATAGAGTTACCACATTATCTAGCAAATGCATTCACTGATATACAACCAGGAGAACTGAAAAAAATCTATGGATCAAAGATACTGCAGGTTCAATTCCAGACCACTGCAATAGAGCAAGTCATATGAATTTTTTGGTTTCTCAGTGTGTATAAAAGCTATCTTTATACTGTGGTCTACTAAGTGTGCAATAGCATTATGTCTAAAAAAATGTATGTACCTTAATTTAAAAATACTTTATTTCTAAAAAATGCTGACCATTATCTGAGCCTTCAGCGAGTCACAAACTTTGAGCTGGTGGGAGGTGTGAAATATTGCAAAAATTACCAAAATGTGACAGAGAGATATGAAGTAATAAGCACACTACTGGAAAAACGGTGCTGAACAGACTTGTTCAATGTAAAGTTGCCACAAACCTTCACTCTGAAAAAACACATTATGTATAAAACCATAATCTAGTAGCACAATAAAACAGGTGTCCCTATAGTCACACAAAAATCTGTACAAGAATGTTCAGAGCAGTATTATTTCTAACAGACAAAAAGAAGAAACAACTCAAATGTTCCACTGATGAAAGAATCAAATACAATGTCATATCATTCAGTAAAAACGTCGTATCATTCAGCAAAAAAAGAAATGAAATACCAATACATGCTACAATATGCCTGTGCCATGAAAAGTTATGCTAAGTGAAAAAAGCTAGTCCAAAGGGCCACATACTGTGTTATACCCTTATATGATATATCCAATTGGGCAAATCTGTAGAGACAAAAAGTAGATTAATGACTACCTAGGACTGTGGAAACAGGTGGAGTGGGGTTGTGGGGGTGATAGCTAAGGGGTATGGGCTTCTTGGGGGTATAAAGGAATTCTAAAACTAGTTGTGGTGACAGTATCAAAAGACACTGAACTGTATATTCTAAATGGATGAAGTGTATGGTATGTGAGTTATATATCAATAAAGCTGTAAAAATAAAAAAGAAATGAAATACTGATTCATGCTACAACTTGCACAAATCCTGGAAACATTATACTAAGTGAAAGAAGTCAGACATATAAGACAAAAATTCTATGATTCTATTTAAATGAAATGTCCAGAATAGGCAAATGCATAGACAGACAGTGAACTACTGGTTACCAGGAGTGGGGGAGAAAGGGGAACGAGGAGTGACTCCTAATGGTCAATGAGTTTCTTTTCTGAGTAACAAAATGTTCTAATTAGATAGTAGTGATGGCTGCATAGCTTTGTGAAGATACTAAGAATCATTAACTTGTACACTTTAAAAAGATATTATGTTATGTGAATTATATCTCGATTTTAAAAATGAATGTGAAGCAGCTATACCTGTCAGTTAAAAGCATTATGTACCAATTTACAAATTTCGTGATTATCTGACATTTATGCAAATAATCTCACAATTGCCCTTTTCTAAGATGCAGGATGAAAATAGTCTTTAGTACCAACCTATTATCCAAAAGTATAGAAACTAGAGTTTCTCAATCACAAAGTTTAGTTTTTTGGAGTTCCCGTCATGGCTCAGTGGTTAACAAATCCGACTAGGAACCATGAGGTTGCTGGTTCAGTCCCTGGCCTCACTCAATGGGTTAAAGATCCAGCACTGCCATGAGCTGTGGTGTAGGTTGCAGACGTGGCTCAGATCCCAAGTTGCTGTGGCTCTGGCATAGGCCCACAGCTACAGCTCTGATTAGACCCCTAGCCTAGGAATCTCCATATGCTATAGGTACAGCCCTAGAAAAGACCAAAAAAAAAAAAAAAAAAAGACAAAATAAATAAATTAATAAAGTAGAGTTTTTCCTTTAGGTAAAAGAAAGACTGAAATCACAAGTATCTGTGACTACATTCAGTTAGTCTTAATACCTGTATTTTGACACTTTAAATGTTTGACTTAAATTCTGAAGTACTCTTGAGCATTCATACCAGAAAATGACAACTTTGCATAAAAATCTATGTGAATGTTTACAGTGGCTTTACCAATAAGTGCCCCAAACTGTAAACAGTGCAGACGAATTTCAACAGATGAATGGTTAAATACACTATGCAACGCTACTCAGTAACAAAAGGAATGAACTATGGATACAAGAAACAGCTTGGATGAATCTCTAGGGTGTCATGCCAAGTGAAAAATACAATTCTGAAAGGTTACATATTGTGTGGTTATATTTTCCTAATATTTCTGAAATGACCAAACTGAAGAATTGGAAAGGAGATGAGCAGTTGCCAGGGGTTGGGGCTGGGAACAAAGGGTAGTGGTCACAAAAGAGACAGATGTGGTTAGAAAAAGGCAGCACGGGCATCTTTGAGATGTAACTGTTCAGTACCCTGATGTGGCTGCAGATACACCGATCTACCCATGTGATAAAATGGTATTCGACACAAGTCAATGTAAGAAAAACTGGGGGCATCTGAAGAAGATCTGTGGACTGTATCAAGGTCAGCATTATGGTCGTGGTAATGCATTACGGCTTTGTAAAATGTTACCACTGGGGCAAATTGTGCAAAGGGCCATCTCTGTATTATTTTCTACAATTGCAAGTGAATCTACACTTGCCTCAATAAAAATTTCAATTAGGCACTTGCTTTTATCAATGTACATAGTATGCTATTTTTGGAGTAAAAATAAAATTTGTCTGTATTTACGTAAAGAATACTGAAAATTCCTTGGTGGCCTAGTGGTTAAGGATCTGATGTTGTGGAGTTCCTACCATGGCTCAGCGGAAATGAATCTGACCAGCATCCACGAGGACACAGTTTAGATCCCTAGCCTTGCTCAGTGGGTTAAGGATCCGGCGTTGCCGTGAGCTGTGAGCTGTCACAGACACAGCTCAGATCTGGTGTTGCTGTGGCTGAGATGCAGGATGGCAGCTGCAGGTCTGATTTGACCCCTAGCCTGGGAACCTCCATATGCCACGGGTGTGGCCCTAAAAAGATGTGGAGAAAAAAAAAAAAAAAAAAGGTAAGGTGTTGTCACTGTTGTGGGCACTGTTTGGCCCCTAGTCCAGGATCTCCTGCATGCCAGAGGCATTTCCCCCCCCCAAAAAACAGGTACACTGAAAGGATAAATGAAAATGGTTGTCTTAGGCTGGGCAAAATGGGATAGGAACAAGATTTTTCAACATATAAATGTTTAAAATATTTTTATTTTAAACCATGATATCACATTACCTGGTCAAAAAATAAGTTAAATATTAAAAGTAATTTTGTACAAAAAAGACCTTAATTTAGTACATAGTCTATTGCTCCAATTTCAATTATCCTTACCTCTAACCTCTGTGTCTGATCCTTGCCCAAAAGGTCACGAACTTCTTCATTATATATTTCCAAATAGGACACTCGAACCAAAAATCTGTAAATGAAACATCATTTTATTTTTTTATGAAAGTTCCTGGGTCAGGGATTGAATCTGAGCAATAGGTGCAATCTCTGCTGCAGCTGTGGCAATGCCGGATCCTTAAACTCACTGTGCCAGGCCAGGGATCAACCCCGAGCTATTGCAGTTGGATTCTTAACCCACTGCACCACAGCACAACTCCAGCAAAACATCATTTCTTAACAACATAAAAAAATACTGAAATGTTTAAAGAACACTTTTGCAATGTGTTTATAAAATAGATACGAAGACATCTTCTAATGTTTGTACTTCTCAATATTAGAAAACAATTTTCATTTACCTTGTATCACCTTCTGCTTTTGCAATGTGACCAAATATGTGAGCAAATGAATTTGGAATGATTCCTCTAAGTTCAGGAACAGCTCGAACACCTTCCATGGTAAAAGTTTTACCTGTTCCAGTTTGTCCGTATGCAAAAATAGTCCCTGAAAATAATGAAGAGAATCACTTTTTAGTCTAATGTTACAGGACAAGAGCTCTTAAAATTAATTCCTTTGACACTGTGATGGCAATTTCTACCCTAGATTAAAATTTATTCCAGTGCAATTTTCACCTTTACCATGCTGTACTGTACAATATGCACTGTTCGCCACAGGAGCACAGATAGCACTATTTAAGTACTGCAGTCAATGCCATAAATGCAAAATCTGACATTTGAGCTACTCATAAGAAATTTCTTAGAAAGTGTGTATTAATTATTTAATGTGGACATTAGAGAAGGAATATAGTTAGAGCAAAAGAATACAGGTTCCAGAGTAGAGAGATCTCAGCTTGAATCCACTCATCTGACATGTTTCTTCCATTTGACCTTTCAACATATCTAACCAGAGATTATCTCCTGGTAAAATGGAGATAAGAATAACCGACTCCACATTGATAGTAAGAACCAAATGAAACAATTTACTTAAAGAGACCAACCTGAGGCCTGGCAAATGGTAGCTTTTTTCCCTCTTAATCTAAATAAGTTCATTACTTAAAAAACAAAAAAATTGTTTTGGAGTTTGCGTCGTGGCTCAGTGAGTGGTTAACGAATCCGACTAGGAACCATGAGGTTGTGGGTTCCATCCCTGACCTCGCTCAGTGGATTAAGGATCCCGAGTTGCCACAAGCTATGGTGTAGGTTGCAGATAAACCTTGGATCTCTTGTTGTTATGACTCTGGTGTAGGCCAGTGGCTACAGCTCCAATTGGACCCCTATCCCGGGAACCTCCATATGCCATGGAAACAGCCCAAGAAATCGCAAAAAGAGAAAAATAAATAAATAAAATTAAATTTTAAAAAAATTTTAAGTAACAGCTGTAAGGAATAGAGGAAGTCAACAAAAAAGGCAACAATGCAATTATTACATGTAATTCCAGATACAACTTAAAACTTTCTAGATACCCAAATTCATTCCTTCAACAAATACTTAGTACACACCTGGGTATGGCATTGTACTGGGCACCAGGGACCCAGGGACAAACAAAAACAACATAACCTTTAATCTTACGGTGCATGTAATCTTGGGGAGGCCATGTTGACCAAATCATTAAAAGCTGGATGAGTGCTGGGAATGAGAAACACAGTTCTAGAAGACAGTAAGGAACATAATCAAGACAGGAGAGCTGATGCAGGAAGGGGTTGGGAGCAGTCAGGGAAGGCTTTCCAGAAAAGCTAGGTTTAAGATATGATCTGATGTCATAGCAAGAATTAGACATGAACAGAGTGGACAGCAAATGGCAAAATAGAGAGTAGAGAACCTGAGGAAATGAAATACAGAATGGAAGAAATAGAGATGGAAAAGGAAGGTGGATGGCAGAAAGGGCTAAAGAAACTAGGAGTTTCCCTCGTGGCTCAGTGGTTAACGAATCCAACTAGGAACCATGAGGTTGCGGGTTCGGTCCCTGGCCTTGCTCAGTGGGTTAAGGATAGGGCACTGCCATGAGCTGTGGTGTAGGTCTCAGGTGAGGCTCAGATCCTGCAGTTGCTGTGGCTCTGGTGTAGGCCAGCAGCTTCAGCTCTGATTAGACCCCTAGCCTGGGAACCTCCATATGCCGTGAGAGAGGCCCTAGAAAAGGCAAAAAGACAAAAAATATATATATATAATTTACATATGATCAGAAATCCCACTCTGGCCATATATCTGGACAAAACTGTAATTCAAAAAGATAAATGCACCCATATGTTCACTGCAGCACTATTTACAATAGTCAAGACATGGAAAAAACCTAAATACCCATCAACACATGAATGGATAAAGAAGACAATGTACCCATATAAAATGAAATATTACCCATAAAAAAGAACGAAATAATGCCTTTGCAGCTACACGGATGGACCTAGAGGTTATCAATATTAAATAAGTCATAAAGAGAAAGATAAATACCATATGATGACTTATACATGGAATCTAAAATATTATACTAATGAACTTACCTACTAAACAGAAACAGACCCAAAGACATAGAGAACAGATTTGTGGTTGCCAAGGAAGAGAGGGGTGGGGAGGGATGGACTGGGAGTTTGGGACTAGAAGATGCAAACTATTATATATAGAATGGATCAACAAGTTCCTGCTGTATAGCACAAGGAACTATATTCGGTATCCTAAGATAAACCTTAATGCAAAAGAATATGAAAAGGAATATATACTATATAATACATTACATATTATATATGTATAACATATAATATATATCTGTATTATATATTTATATAAAACTGAATCACTTTGCTATATACCAGAAACACTTAAAAAAAAAGAATATAAATAATGCCTTCAAAGGAGCTGAAAATATCATGAACTCATACACTGCACTTTTGGGGGCCATGTCCAGAGCATGCAGAACCTCTTGGGCCAGGGATTGAACCCATACCACAGCAGTGACAATGCTGGATCCTTAAACACACTAGGCCACCAGGGAACTCTTCATATATTGCATTTTAAAACAGACACAACAGCTACTATTTACTGATTGTTCCTATGTGCTGAGTTATGTACTTTTCATGTATTTCTATTTAATTTTCACCTTAACTCTAAGAGCTAGGCACTATTTATGTTCCCACAGGTCTAGGTGAGGGAAACAAAGGCTTAAAGAGGCTGACTGGCTTGCTCAATGTTATAGTAAGTGGTAGAAATAAGATCTGAACACACACAGTCCATTTGTCTCCAGAGCCCATACTTTCTACCAATATGTAATGACCAAAAAAAAAAAAAAAACTCATAATTAATTCCCTACTGCAATTTCCATTAATGCATTAAATATATGAAGATTACTAATTTAAGAAGGATATTTCCACAGAAAAGAAAATCATGGACATGGAGAACAGACTTGAGGTTGCCAAGAGGGAGGGGGAGGAAGGGGATGGATTGGGAATTTGAGGTTAACAGATGCAAACTATTGCCTTTGGAGTGGATAAGCAATGAGATCCTGCTGTATAGCTCAGGGAACTGTATCTAGTCACTTATGGATGGAGCATGATAACATGAGAAAAAAGAATGTATACATGTATGTGTAACTGGGTCACCTTGCTGTACACTAGAAAATTGACAGAACACTGTAAACCAGCTATAACAAAAAAAAAAAGATTATAAAATTTTTTGTACAATTTTAGAACTGAGAAAGGAAGACCAAGTATCCCTAAAATTAAAGAGATGAGAGTCCAAATTTCCAGTTTTTAAATGCCAAACTTAACAAATAGAGCATTATAATTTCCTTCAACATGAACTTCTCCCTGTGATTTTATCCAATCTCATTTCTGAATTACGTATTTAAAATAGCAGGAGGTCCACCAAAAAACCTGCACGTGGATATTTACAGCAGCTTTGTTCTTAACTGCCAAAACTTGAAGGCAACCAAGATGTTCCTCAGTAGGCAGGTGAACAGATAAACTGTGATACATTGCGACAATGGGATATTATTCATCAATAAAAAGACATGCCGCTATCAAGCCAGGAAATAGCATGGAGAAAACTTAAGTGCATGTTACTAACTGAATGAAGTCAATCTGAAAAGGCAACATATCTATGTGATTTCAGCAACATGATACTATGGAAAAGGTTAATTTTTCAGTGCAGAAGAAAAATGACACTAGATGGAAATATGGATCTACCTAAAGGAGTGAAGAATACATGAAATGGTAATTACATGAATAAATAAAGACATAAACTTTTTTCTTGTTATCTAAATCTCTTTAAAAGGCAACTGATGGTTTAAACAGAAATGGTAACACTTGGAGTTTACAACATGTAGAAGTAAAATCGATGCCAACATAGCACAAAACTTGGGAGGAAAGAGATTGAAGTACAGAGCAGAAATTACCAGAGCCTTGTACATTATTTATACCTCAACAAAACTTATCCTGCTAAAAAAGAGACTAAAGTACAGTAGTATAAAATGTTTATATTATCCATAAAGTGATACAGTATCACTTGAAAGTAACTGTAATATATTTAAGGTTTATACTATAAACCTTAAAGCAACAAAGATGCACTGCTACAAATCACAAAGATAGACTGGAATAAGAAAAATACTTGATTAATCCAAAAGAAAGCATAAAAAGAGGGAAAAGGGGAACTAAGAACAAATGGGACAAAGAGAAAACAAATAGCAAGATGACAGAATTTACACCTAAGAACTAATCACAATAAATACAAATAGGCTCATACCCTAATTAAGAAGCAAGAGATAGCAGAAATGGATTAAGAAAAAAAAAGACAAACTATATGCTTCTGTGCAGAAAAGAGCTAACACAGCAGACCCTAGACTGTTACCTTTTGCTATCCTTTGCTTTAAAGTTGGCCTCTGACTAGTATCTGGAAATTAAATTCAGGGAGGATTCCCACCAATCCGTAACTAATAAGAGTGGCTCACTATGCCGCAATTGCTCGTACAAACACAGCGGTTTATACTAACATCTGCTTTACATCTTTTGAGAGTCTGGGATCTTTGCACTTGCTAGGCTGAAGGTGACTCCATGAGCAGCTTCCAATAAAAACCTTGGGCACTGTGTCTTTACATCACTTTCCTGACAAAGAACATTCATGTATATTGTCGTGGCCAATGCTAGGACAATTAGATGTATCCTCAGCACCCACCCATGAGAGGACTCTTAGAAGTTTATGCCTAGTTTCCTCCAGACTTCATCCCATGCACATTTCCCATTCGCTGATTTCTTTTTTTAGTATCCTTTTTGTTCTAATAACCAAAGCCATAAATACAACAACACCTTCAGTGTCATGAATTCTCCTAGCAAATCAACAAAACTGGCATGATCTCAGCAACCTCTAGAAAAGGTACCTACTAAAAATGCCGTTTCAATATAAAACACAAATATGTTAAAAGCAAAAAGATGGGAAAGGATATACCATGTTAAACACCACTCAAAAGAAAACTAAAATTTTTATAATAATATCAGACAAAGTAGGTTTCAGAGTAAAGAATATTACCAAGGATAAAGAGTAGTAATTTCATAATAAAAAGGAGGCTCACCAAAAGGACATAAAACCCCTAAACATTTATGCATTTACTCACAGGGTTTCAAAATACATGAAGGAAAAACTAACACTATTTAAAGGAATAGGGAAATACAAAAATACAGTCAGAGAATTCAATACCCCCTTCTCAATAAGAGATAGACCAAGTAGAAAATAATTAATTACAAAGATGATTTAAACACTACAAATTGACCATTTATAGAACACTCCATTCAACAATAGCAAAATACATGTCCTTTTCAAGTATACACAAAACATTTTAAATAATAAAAAAGAAACATTTTGGGTCATAAAACGAAAAAGTCAAGAGATAAAAAGTATGTTCCCTTATTAAAATGGAACTATATTAGAAATCAGCAGTTTATACTATAAACCTTAAAGTAACCAGGTTTATACTTAAACCTTAAAAATCTCTGGAAATGTTAAAACAACTGGAAACTAAGACATTTCTAAATAACCTAGGAATCAAAAAAGAAGAAGGAAGGTAGAAAGTATTTTGCACTGTATAGAAAATGAAAACGCAGTATGTCAAAACTTTCAGGATGCCACTAAAGCAGTACTTAGGAGGTAACTTAATAGCATTAAATTTCTGTATTAGAAAGGAAGAAAGCTCTCACAACAATGGCCTCAACTTCCATCTTAAGAAAGTAGAGGAAGTTCCCGACATGGCTCAGCAGAAACCAATCTGACTACTGTCCATGAGCATGCAGGTTTGACGCCTGGCCTCACTCAGTGGGTTAACGATCAGGCATTGCCATGAGCTGTGGTGTAGGTCACAGATGTGGCTCAGATCCTGTGTTGCTGTGGCGGCTATGGCATAGGCCAGTGGCTACAGTTCCAATTCGACCCCTAGCCTGGGAACCTCCATATGCTGCAGGGGCGGTCCAAGAAGTGGCAAAAAAGACAAAAAAAAAAAGAGTTAAAAATTAGAAAAAGACTGAAATAGGAGAAAAGAAACAAAGATCACTGAAGAGAAAACATAAAAATAATAAAGAAAAATTAATAAAACCAAATGTTGGTTCTTTGAGAAGATTGATAAAATTGATAAACCTTTGGCCACACTAATCAGGAGAAAAAGAAAACACACATACCAACATTGGGAATGAGAAAAGTTCTATCACTACATTCTAACATAAGAATAGGGGACTGGAGTTCCTGTTGTGGCGCAGTGGTTAACAGATCTAACTAGGAACCATGAGGTTGCAGGTTCGATCCCTGGCTTTGCTCAGTGGGTTAAGGATCTGGTGTTGCCGTGGGCTGTGGTGTGGGTTGCAGACGTGGCTCGGATTCTGCATTGCTGTGGCTCTGGCATAGGCCGGTGGCTACAGCTCTGATGGACCCCTAGCTTGGGGACCTCCGTATGTCGCAGGAGCGGCCCTAGAAAAGGCAAAGAGACAAAAAAAAAAAAAAGAATAGGGGACTGATACACACAAATTTTCGGCAATAATGTCAACAATTTAGATGAAATAGACAAATTTCATTAAGATCAAGTGCAAAAAAACCACTAAAGGAACAGTTAACTTGAATATTCAAAGAAAACCTATTAAAACAAACTGAATTAAAGAAATGGAATCTGTAGTTAAAACCTTCCCATACACAAAAAATTCCAGGCCCAGTAGGCTTCATTTGGTTAATTTTACCAAACCTTTGGGGAAGATGTAATATTAATTCTACGCAAATTTTCCCAGGTAATTAAAGAGGGAATACTTTCCAACTCAGTCTATGACTAGCATTATTCTGATACCAAAAGCAGATAAAAACAAACAAGAAATTACATGCTTATATCCCTCATGACCACAGCTGCAAAAATAAACAATACTTTAGCAAATAAATCTAAAAATATACAAAAGAATAAATAATACAGCAAGACCAAGAGGCATGGCTGGTTTCCCATTTAAAAATCATTCAAAGAGAGGAGTTCCCATTGTGGCTCAGTGGTAATGAACCTGATTAGTAGCCATGAGGATGGGGGTTTTACTTCTGGCCTCACTCAGTGGGTTAAGGATCCCTTGTTGCCATGAGCTGTGGGGTAGGTTGCAGACATGGCTTGGATCCAGCATTGCTGTGGCTGTGGCACAAGCCGGCAGCTGCAGCTCCGATTCAACCCAAGGGAACTGCCACATGCAGAGGGTGCAGCCCAAGTTTAAAAAAAAAAAAAAAAAAAAAAAAAGACCAAAAAAAAATCAATCAAGGAAAGCCAAGATCAAGATGGTGCAGGAGTAAGACATGGTGCTCACCTTCTCCCAAAAACATGCACACAAAAAACCATCTACATGTACAACGATTCAAATACAACATCTACTGAACGCTGGTAGAATGCCTTAAACCTCCAAGAAGGGCAAGAAACCCTCCACATAACTCAGTAAAACAAACGGAAAAAAGAGAGAGAGAGAGGCATCAGGACGGGACTCCTGAGAGGCAGGTGTGAAAGAGGAAAGAAACCCACACCCTGGGAACCCACCAAACTGATGGGGAGATCAGCTGAGACAGAGGGACCTCAAAGCCTCAGAGAAAAGCCCAGCTGGATTGAAGGGGGCAAAGCAGAGAGCAAGCTGCACAGACCATCAATACCACCTCCCTGGAAACCACAGCCAGAGATACTCAAAAAGGGGTTGAGCAGTTGAGACTCAGGCTCTGGAGGTCAGTACTGGGGAGAGGACTACGGTTGGCTGTATGTAGATGGCCTGAGGGGCTGGGGGCAGTGTGCCAAGGGCTGGAGAGTGGAGCACCACAGCTGAGGGAATCTGGGAGGTCTGGTCCTGCAGGAGAAGCAAGGCACCATTCTCAGTGAGGGCAAGATGAGTAGGGGCAGACTGTAATAGGAATATCTATCACTATGCATGCATGGATTCTCAGAGGGTGAGGCTACAAGCAGAGAGGCACCTCTTGTGTGGGCTACAGGTGACAGCCCCTCTTGCACCAGCTACCAGTGGCAGGGCCTAAGCATGACGGGGCACTTCCTGTGTGGTGTACAAGCAACGGGGGCAAATCACCATAGTTATCTCTGACTCCAGAGGTGGGCATGGCCCTCCACCACTAGGGGTCTATGAACAGATACCACCTGCAGCCCCAGTCACTTAATGGGTTGCTGCAGAATAGGGCATTGCAACTGAGGACCACCCATTGTTGCTCTCACTCCCCTGTTAAAACGGACGTCCTGCCACTGCCGCAAGCTCCAGGCACCACCCACACCTGCCTGAGGGTCACTGTTACTTCCCAGGGCCCTGCAATGAGGAAGAACATGTGCCTTGTTTCCATGGGTCCTTGCCACTGTCAAGGGCCCAGCAACCAGGCCCTGTCTACTAGCCCTGCCCATTCCTTACATCTACCTGGAAGCATGCACAGCACCCTATCAAGGAGAAAACAGCCTGCACACACTGAGCAAAGAGACAGCAAGCATCCAAACCAAAAGCAGCCCTCATGCCAAAATAAATAGTAAGCCCTCACAAAATACCCAGGGGCACTCTTGCATATAAATAGCTCTCTGATACTACAGTAGTTGTTTTCCCTGAACTCACAGAATAAGAAAAATATAAGCAAAATGAAGCAGCTCAGGAACCACTCCCAGTTAAAAGAACAGGAGAATTTGCCTGAAGAAGCAAACAATGAAAGAGACCTATGCAGTCTAACAGACACGAAGTTTAAAAAAGAGATAGTGAAAATACTCAAGGAATTAAGAGAAAATATGAAGAAATTAATAGTGGATGTGAAGAGTAATACAGATTACTTTAGAGAGGAACTTAAAATATATGGAGGAGCCAAGAAAAATTAGAAAATTCATTTTCAGACACACAAGGTTGAGTTAAAGGCACTGAACAGCAGAATGAATAATGCAGAGGAAAAATTTACAGCCTAGAATATTTTACCCAGCAAGAGTATCATTTAAAATAGAAGAAATAAAGAATTTCTCCAACAAACAAAAAGTCAAAGAGTACAGCAATACTAAACCCATTCTAAAAGAATTACAGAAAGGGCTTCTCTAAATAAAAAAAGAATTAAGAAAAAATAGGATGGAGGAAATCACAACTGGAAAGTAACAACCTAAATAAGCCAGCATATAGACCTAAAAGGGGGGAAAAAAAGCAACTGTAAAAGTGACAATAAGCACAAGGAACAGCAAAAGGATAAACATGAAGATGCTAACAAATGACATCAAAATCATAAAATATGGGCAAAGAATTTAAGAAAATCTAAACTCTTTTTTTTTCTTTTAGAACATGTTTCAGCCTATATGACTATCAGGCTAAAGAAAGCAGATATAGGAAGGGGTTAATATACTTGAAAAACAGGGCAACCACAAATCAAAACCAAACATTACATTTACAAAAACTAAAAAGAGGAGGATACAAGCATAAAATATAAGGAAATCATCCAACCAAAAAAAAAGCAAGGAACAAAGGAGAAACGGAATCAACTGGAAAACAAGGCTTAAAATGGCAATACACACATATTTATCAATAATTACCTTAAATATCAATGGACTGAATGCTCCATCAAAAGAGACACACAGTGGCAGACTAGATTTTAAAAAAAGGAGCCTACAATATGCTGCCTACAAGAGATTCACCTTAGGGCAAAGAGATACATAGAAACTGAAAGTGAGGGGATGTAAAAAGACATTTCATGGGAATAGAAAGACAGGAAAGTATATGCAATACTCATATCAGGCAAAATAGATTTTAAAACAAAAGCCATAAAAAGAAGGACATTATTTAATGATTAAAGGATCCATTCAAGAAGAGGATATTACACTCATCGATGCATGTGCTGCTAATATAGGAACACTCAAATATATACAACATATACTAAAGGACATAAAAGGAGAATTGATGGGAATACAATAATACTAAGAGACTTCAACACCCCACTCACATCAATGGACAGGTCCTCTAGAGAGGAAATTAATAAGGCAACAGAGATCCTAAATGACACAAGAGAAAAGTTAAAACTTAATTCACATTTTTAGGAAATTACATTCCTGAAATATATGCATACACACACACACACCCATACACACACACACACCCATACACACACACTTCTTTTCAAGTGCACATGGGACATTCTCAAGGATGGACCACATACTGGGGCACAAAACTAACCTCAACAAATTTAAAAGTACAGAAGTTATTTCAAGTATCTTCTTTGACCACAATGGCATGAAACTAGAGATTAACCACAGGAAAAGAAATGAGAAAAAACCGACTACCCAAAGACTAAACAATATGCTACTAAAAAACCAATGGGTCAAAACAAACAAATAAAACCAATGGGTCAATGACGAAATCAAAAGGGAAATTAAAAAATATCTCAAGACAAACGATAATGAAAACACAACCATTCAAAATCTACGGGACACCACAAAAGCAGCTCCTAGAGGGAAGTTCATAGCAATACAGGCTTTCTCAAAAAAGAACAACCTCAAATCAACAACTTAACCTACCACCTAAAAGAATTAGAAAAAGAAGAACAAACAAAACCTAAAGTCAGCAGAAGGAAAGAATTCATAAACATCAGAAAGGAAATCAATAAAATAGAAATGCAAAAAGAAAGAAAGAAAGAAAAACAATAGAAAAAAATCAATAAAACTAAGAGCTGGTTCTTTGAAAGGGTAAACAAAATTGACAAACCTCTGGCCAGACTCACCAAGAAGAGGAGAGAAAGAACTCAAATAAACAAAGAAATGAAAAGAGAAATCTCAATGGATATTGCAGAAATACAAAAAACCATAATAGAATACTATGAACAATTATATGCCAACAAACTGGACAACCCTAGAAAAAAAATGACAACTTTCTAGAGACATACAGCCAGCCAAAACTGAATCAAGAAGAAATACATCACCTGAACAGACTGATCACTGGAAATGAAATTGAATACATAATGAAAACACTCCCCTACAAACAAAATCCAGAACCAGATGGCTTCACAGGCAAATTCTACCAAACATACAAGAAGAACTTATACCAATTCTTCTTAAACTTTTCCAAGAGGTTGAAGAAAAAGGAATAATTCCAAAGACATTCTATGAAGCCACCATCACCCTAATACTAAAACCATACAAAGATAATACCAAAAAAGAAAATTATAGGTCAATATCGTCGATGAATATAGACACAAAAATACTCAACAAAATTTTAGCCAACCAAATCCAACATTATTTAGAAAAGATCATACACCACGACCAAGTGGGAGTCATCTCAAGTTCACAAGGATTTCAACATATGCAAATCAATCAACCTCATACACCACATTAGCAAAAGAAAAGTCGGGTTCCCGTTGTGGTGCAGTGAAAAGGAATGTGACTAGCATCGGTGAGGATGCAGGTTTAATCCCGCCCTCACTCACTGGGTCGGGGATTTGGCATTGCTGAGAGCTATGGAGTAGGTCACAGACACAGCTAGGATCCCACATTGCTGTGGCTGTGGTGTAGCCCATCAGCTATAACTCTGATTTGACCCCTAGCCTGGGAACCTCCATATGCCACGGGTTCAGCCTTCAAAAAAAAAAAAAAAAAAGCAAAGAACAAGTCAACAACCACATGATCATTTCAGTAGATGCAGAAAAAGCATGTGACAAAATCCAACATCCATTCATAATAAAAACTCTTAGCAAAGTGGGTATAGAGGAACATATCTTAATATAATAAAAGCCATCTATGACAAACCCACAGCCAATATAATATAATAAATACTCAATGGAGAAAAGATGAAAGCCTTCCTGCTAAAATCTGGAACAAGACAACAATGCCCACTCTCACCACTTTTATTCAACATAGTATTCAAAGTCCTAACCACAGCAATCAGACAAACAAAAAAATAAACAAATAAAAGGTACCCAGATTGGAAGAAAAGAGTGTTGTAACACTGTCATTCTATGCAGAAGGCTTGATACTATATATAGAAAACCCTAAGGACCCCACGTAAAAACTACCGGATCTCACCAATGAATTCAGCAAAGTAGCAGGATACAAAATTAACATTCAGAATTAACATTCAGAAAATTAACATTCAGAAATTAACATTCAGAAATTCAATTAATTGGGGTTGCATTTTTCATTTCTGTATACTAAAAATGAAATATCTGAAAAAGAATATAAAAATACCTTTTAAAACTGTACCCCAAAATTTAAATACCTAGGAATAAACCTAACCAAGGAGGTGAAAGATTTATACACTAAGAACCATAAAACATTAATCAAGGAAATTAAAAAGGATTCAGACAAATGCAAAGATATTCCATGCTCCTGGACTGGAAGAATTAACATCATTAAAATGGCTATACTACCCAAAGCAATCTATAGATTCAATGCAATCCCTATCAAATTCTCCATGATATTTTTCACAGAACTTAAACAAACAATCCAAAAATTTGTATGGAAGCACAAAAGACCCAGAATTGCCAAAGTAATCCTGAGAAACAAAAACCAAGCAGGAGACTTAACTCTCTCAGACTTCGGACAATATTACAAAACTACAGGAATCAAGACAGTGTGGTACTGGTACAAAAACAGACATATAGACCAATGGAACAGAATAGAGAATCCAGAAATAAACTCAGACACCTACAGTCAATTAATCTTCAACAAAGAAGGCAAGAACATAAAATGGGAAAAAGACAAGTCTCTTCAGCAAGTCATACTGGCAAAACAGGACAGGTGCATGTAAATCAATGAAACTGGAACACACCCTCACATCATACACAAAAATAAACTCAAAATGGCTTAAAGACTTAAACATAAGACAAGACACCATCAAACTCCTAGAAAAGAACATAGGTAAAACATTCTCTGACATCAACCTTATGAATGTTTTTCTTAGGTCAGTGTCCCAAGGCAATAAAAATAAACCAGTGGGATCTAGTCAAACTTACAAGCTTTCGCAGAGCAAAGGAAACCATAAAAAACAAATAAACAAACAAACAAAAACTCAAAGACAACCTACAGAATGGGAGAAAATAGTTTCAAATGATGCAACCAACAAGGGCTTAATCTCCAAAACATATAAACAACTCATAAAACAAAACAGCAAAAAAACAAGTCCACTGAAAAATGGGAAGAAGGCCTGAAGAGACATTCCTCCAAAGAAAACATACAGATGGCCAAGAGGCACAAGAAAAAATATTCAATATCACTAATTATTAGAGAAATGAAAATCAAAACTACAAGGCAGTTACCACCTCACACAGGTCAGAATGGCCATCATTAGTAAGTCTACAAATAACAAATGCTGGAGAGGGGGTAGAAAAAAGGGAACCCTCCTACAACATTAGTGGGAATGTAAATTGGTACAATCACTATGGAAAGCAGTATAGAGGTACCTCAGAAAACTAAATTTAGAACTACCATATGATCCAGCAATCCCATTCCTGGGCATATATCTGGACAAAACTTCATTGAAAAAGATTCATGCACTCCTGTGTTCACTGCAGCACTATTCACAATAGCCAAGACATGGAAACAACCCAAATGTCCATCGAGAGATGAAAATGGATGAAGATGATACTTATATACAGTGGAACACTACTTAGCCATAAAAAAGAACAAAATGATGCCATTTGCAGCAACATGGATGGAACTAGAGATTCTCTACTTAAGTGAAGTCAGAAAGAGAAAGACAAATAGCATAAGATAGCACTCATATCTGTAATCTAATATACGGCATAGATAACCTATCTACAGAAAAGAAACAAACTCATGGACAGGGAGAACAGACTTGTGGTAGCCAAGGGGGAGGGAGTGGGATGGACTGGGAGTTTGGGGTTAGTAGCTGCAAACTACTGCATTTGGAGTGGATAAGCAATGAGATGCTGCTGTATACCACAGGGAACCATATCTAATCACTTGAGATGGAATATGATGGAGGATATTGTGAGAAAAAGAATGTGTGTATATATATATATGTATAACTGGGTCACTTTGCTGTACAGCAGAAATTGACAGAACACTGTAAATCAACTATAATAAAAAATTTTTAAATATATATATATATATATATATATATATATGGTGTCACTGAAAAGAGCAAAGGATTAGAGGTGTGACTCTAGGTCAAATCCACAGAATCTCACTACATTTAAATAAATAAAAAAATATCAATGTAATTGGCCACATTTTAAAAAAAAACTTTGAAAAATAATTTCTAAGTGCGAAAACACTGCACTTTGCAAAATTCAATACAATCCCCAAAAGAAATTCTCAGCATACTAGGAACAGAGGGGAACTTATTCTGATTAAAGGTATCTCCGGAAAAATCTACAGATAACATGGTACTGGTAAAAGCATGAATGCTTTCTCCCCAGGGTTAGGAACAATACAAAAATGTCCACTCTCACCACTTCTATTCAACACTGTACTGGAGCTTCTATTCTAGCTAGGATAAATTAGGTAACAAAAAGATCACAAAGAAAGAAGTTGTCCTATCTTTATTTTCAGACATGCTCTTGTAGGTAGAAAATCCTAGAGAATCAACCCATTAAAAAGCCTAATAAACTCAAAATGGATTAAAGACCTAAATGTAAGGCTGAATACTATAAAACTTTTAGAGGAAAACATAGGCAGAACACGCTTAGACATAAATCACAGCAATATCTTTTTGGATACACCTCACAGAGTAATGACAACAAAAACAGAAATAAACAAACAGGACCTAATTAAACTTAAAAGCTTCTACACAAAGGAAACCATAAACAAAATTTAAAAAATTACCCACAGAATGGGAGAAAATATTTGCAAACAAAGAAACTTATAAGGGATTAATCTCCGAAATATACAAACAGCTAATGCAGCTACATAAAAAAAAAAGCTCAATTGAAAAATGGGCAGAAGATCTAAATAGACATTTCTCCAAAGAAGACATACAGATGGCCAAAAAGCACATGAAAAGATGCTCAACATCACTAATTACTAGAGAAATGCAAATCAAAACTACAATGAGGTGCCACCTCACAGCAGTCAGAATGGCCCTCATCAAAAAGTCTACAAACAATAAATGCTGGACAGGGTGTGCAGAAAAGGGAATGCACCTACACTGTTGGTAAGAATATAAGGTAGTGTAGCCACTAATGGGAACAATATGGAGGTTCCCTAAAAAAATAAAAATAGAGCTATCATTTGATCTAGCAATCCCCCTCTGGGGCATATATCCAGAGAAAATCATAATTCAAAAAGATACATGCACAGCCACGACTTGCAAAGACACATGTACTCCGATGTTCACTGCAGCACTACTCACAACAGCCATGGACATGGAATCAACCAAAATGTCCAGTGACAGGGGAACGGACAAAGAAGATGTGGTACGTATATACAATGGAATATTACTCAACCATACAAAAGAACGAAATGATGCCATTTGCAGCAACATGATGGACACAGAAATTATCACACTAAGTGAAATAAGTCAGACAGAGAAAAAGAAATATAGAAGATCACTAATATGTGGAAACTAATTTTAAAAAAGAACTTATTCATAAAATAGAAACAGATTCAAAGATTTTGAAACCAAACTTAAGGTTACTCAAGAAGGAAATGTGGGAGGGAGGGATAAATTAGTTAGGATTAACATATACACACTACTATATATGAAATAGATAAGTAACAATGACCTAATATATAGCAGAGGGAAATTTACTCAATACTGTGTAATAACCTATATGGGAAAAGAATCTGAAAAGGAATGGGTATATGTATACTACAAAAAATTAAATAAAGTATTGTTTATTTAAAATAAATTAAATAGATAATCACCAATGACCTACTACTGTATAGCAAAAGGAACTCTACTTAATATTTCCTAAAGCCCATATGGGAAAGGAGTCTGAAAAAGAATGGATAGACATACAACTGAATCATTTGCTATACACCTGAACCTAATATGACACTGTAAATCAACTATACTCCAATAAAACTTTTTTAAAGCATACTGGAGATAAGAATCAAGTTTAGCAAAGTTGCAAGATACAGAGTCAATATACAAAAATCAATTGCAAAACATGAAATACTAGTTCACACCCACTAGGATGGCTATAATTAAAAAGAGAGATAATACGTTTTGGCAAAGATGTGGGGAAACTGAAAACCTCATACATTGCTGGTGGGAATGTAAAAACAGTGCAGCCACTGTGGAAAACAGTCTGACAATTAACCTTTTGACTCAGCAATTATATTCCTCAGTACCTAAGGAAACTGAAAATACATGTCCACATAAAAACATGAACAAAAATATTCATAGCAACATTATTCATAAAAGCCAAGAAATGGAAACCACATAAATGTTCATCAACTGACTAATGGATAAATAAAACAGAGTACATCCAGACAATGGAACATTATTTGGCCATAAAAAAGAATTAAGTACTGATACATGTTACAACATGGATGAACATCAAAAACATGCTAAGTAAAAGAAGCCAGACACAAAAGAGTACATGGCATGTGGTTTATTTATATGAAATGCCCAGAACAGGTAAACTCATATGCATAGAAAGTAAGTGCCTGCCAGGGTAGGAGGGAGCAAACTAGGAGTAATTGCTAATGGCTACAGAGTTTCTCTTTAGGATGATAAAACTGTTCTGGAAACAGGTAATGATGGTTATACAACATTGCGAATGTACAAAACCCCTGATTTTTATACTGTAAAGCGGTTAAAACAATGAATTTCACATTATTACATTTTATCTCAATTAAAAAAAACTAGGGAGTGCCTGTCGTGGCGCAGTGGAAGCGAATCCGACTGTGAACCATGTGGTTGCAGGTTCGATCCCTGGCCTTGCTCAGTGGGTTAAGGATCTGGCGTTGCCCTGAGCCGTGGCGTAGGCTGCAAACGTGGCTCAGACCCGGCATTGCTGTGGCTGTGGCGTAGGCCAGCAGCTATAGCTCTGATCAGACCCCTAGCCTGGGAAACTCCATATGCCATGCGTGTGGCCCTAAAAAGACCAAAGACAAAAAAATTTTTTTAATTAAAAAATTAAATTAAAAAAATTTTTTAAATAAAATAATCAGGGAGGTCTACTCAATGTTCTGTAATAACCTATATGGGAAAAAAGAATGGATATGTGTATATGTATAACTGATTCACTCTGTTGTATACCTGAAGCAAATACAATGTTATAAATCAACTATACCCCAATAAAATTAAAAAATAAATAATCAACTGCATTTCTATACTAACAATGCACAATTCCAAAAAGGGAATTATGAAAACAATTCTATCTACAATAGCATCAAAGAAAGACCTTAGGAATAAATTTATCAAAAGTAGAACAAAATTTATAAATTAAAAACTACAAAATATTGATGACAGAAATTAAACAGGACATAAACAGAGAAAAATATCATATTCATGACTGGAAGACTAAATATGGTCAGAGTAACAATTCAGTAAAATCCCTATCTAAATCCTAGTATTTTTTTCTTTAGGAAATTAACAGGATATTCCTAAAATTTATATGAAAATGCATATTTTAGATTTAGAAAAGCCAAAACAACCTTGAAAAAGAACTAACAAAATTAGACAACATATACTACCTAATTTCAAAATATTCAAGAAAGCTGTAATAATTAAAACAGCAGAGGAGTTCCTGTCATGGCTCAGTGGAAACAAATCTGACTAGCATCCATGAGGACACATGTTCAATCCCTGGCTTCACTCAGTGGGCTAAGGATCCAGTGTCACCATGAGCTGTGGTACAGGTCCCAGACATGGCTTGAATCTGGTGTTGCTGTGGTGTAGGCCAGCGACTGCAGCTTCAACTTGACCCCTAGCTTGGGAACCTCCATATGCCATGGGTACAGCCCTAAAAAAAAAAAAAAAAAAAAAACACCATAGACATGGAGGAATTCCTTTGTGTCACAGTGGGTTAAGGATCTGGCACTGTCACTGCAGTGGCTTGGGTCACTGCTGTGGCTGCATGAGTTTGATCCCTGGCCCCAAAACTTCCACATGCCAGCCAAAAAGAAAAAACAAGAACAAAAAACCCCCGCACAGACCTGGAAAAGAACAGGCAATCCAGAAATAAGCCTACATATTTGTGGTCGGTGGAACGTTGACAAAAGCACCAAGTTAATTCAATAGGGAAAGACTAGCCTTCTCAACCAACGGTGCACAAACAACTGGATATCCACAGGCAAAAAGGAAATAAGAGGAGGAGGGGAGAAATCAGACCCTCATCTCACACCTTGTATAAAAATGAACTCAAAATAGATCACAGACTTAAATGTAAGACCTAAAATGTTTACAACTTCTAGATAAAAACATAGGAGAAAATCTTTGTGGACTTGGGTTTGGCAAAAATTTCTTAGCTATGTCACCAAAAGCATGTGACAAAAGAAAAAAATTGACAGCTGGACTTAATCAAAACATAAACTTTTCAAAAAAACACCATTAAGAAAATGAAAAGACAAGCCACAGACTGGGAGAAAATATTTTCAAAACACATATCTGATCATGGATATGAATCTAGAATGTATATAAAGAGTATGATTCAATAAGAACACGGGAAATCTTGGAGTTCCTGTCACGGCACAGGGGAAACGAATCCAACTAGGAACCATGAGGTGGTGGGTTTGATCCCTGCCCTTGCTCAGTGGGTTAAGGATCCGGCGTTGCCATGAGCTGTGATGTAGGTCGCAGACGTGGCTCGGATCCGGCATTGCTGTGGCTGTGGAGTAGGTCAGCAGCTGTAGCTCTGATAAGATCTCTAGCCTGGGAAACTCCATATGCCGCAGGTGCAGCCCTAAAAAGACAAAAAAAAAAAAAAAAAAAGAACACACGAAATCAAATTATAAAATGGGTAAAATATGTTAAGAGATATTTTACCAAGAAGATAGACAAATGTTCAATCAGTACACAAATAAATGTTCAACGTTGTTAATCATTTGGGAAATACAAGTTAAAACAATGAGATACTACTACAGATCCTCTAGAATAGCTCTAATTAAAAAGACTAATAGTCTAAATACTGGTGAGAATGTGAAGAGACTAGAAAGCTCACACCATGTTGCTGGGAATAACAGTACAGTCACCACTTAGGAAAAAAGTTTTAGTTTTTTCACAAGAAAAACATATATTAAAGGTAAGACCTAGCAATTCCACTCCTAGGCATCTGCCCAAGAGAAACTTTGAAACATATCAGCAAAAAGACTTTAAAAGGATGTTCATAACAGTATTATTTTTCATAGTCACAAAACTAGATCATTCAAATTCCCATCAAAGATCATAAAAGATGGCAGAGTCACAGAACAGACTACAACTCAACAATAAAAGGGAACAAACAACTGATACATGCAACAACATGGGTGACCCTCAAAAATATTACACCAAGTCTAAGGAAACAAAGATAAAATGGCCTATCATTTGATTTACAGAAAAAAATGTTTTGGCCACCCCCCAGACATGTGGAAGTTCCTGAGCCCGGGGTCAACTTGAGCTGCAGTTGTGACCTTGGCCACAGCTGCTGCAATGCCAGATTCTTAACCCACTTTGCCACAAAGGAATGTCCGATTCATATGAAAGGCAAAACTAGACAGAACACAGGTCAATGACTGCCTGGATGTGGGACTGCAAACGGACATAAAAGAAATTTGGGGGTGATAAAACTAGATTGTGGGGATGGTTTCACAACTGTATGTATTTACTACAAGTCATCACACTGTACAATTTGATTGTACAATTACAAAGGGTGAATTCACTGGGAAATGTAAATAGCTGATAAAGTTGTTTAAAGTACTCACCATTGTAGCCTTCAAGAACAGAATCAATAATAGGTCTAGCAGTTAAATTATAAACATCTAGTTGTTTACTCTCTGGTCCAAAAACAGTATCAAAAGTAAATGTCTTTGGAGGTTCGTTGGAAGAATCAGTCTTATGTACAGTGATAGTCCCCCTCATCTCATCCACACTGACGGCCTGTTTGTAGCACATTGATTTCTCTCTCTCATTGAGGGGGCGGCACCTCACAACCACTTTCACATTATCGCAGCTTTCCGGCTTCTCCGATTTATTGATCTGGTGGAGAAAATATTTACAAATGACAAAAATGATATTTACTTTTACCTTCAGAAGATTAAATTTAAAATTTGAAAAAGGATGCTTTGCTATCTCAGTGCCTTGCACACATTAAAGCACTCCATAAATAACTGTTAAAAGCAATTAAAGAATTACAGATATACAGGAAAAAAGCTTACTAAAAGATATAAAAATAGTTTCTTTTACAATATAAATGAGGGGAGAGGAAATGTAATTTATAGTTCATGCAATTTAGGCAGAAAATGAGCGAGTATATCAGAGACTTCTTTCTGCACAGAAGTCCCTGACTTCCTGAGTCTCCAGCCTGTAGGAAAACACATGTGAACATGGTTAATAACTTTAATCAAGAACATGGTAGTAGGTCCTCTGTTCTCCTGAGATTGTGTTTTATTTTCTATATTAGCAACAAATTTTAATTAGATAATGTATCCATATATAGTCTACCTTCTCTATAGAAGACAAGTAAAAGAAAAGACTGGAGGAGAAAAATGTTTTATCTTGATTCTAACCTTGTGAACATTTGTATATATAAAGTTTCAATTTTTGAAATTTTATGATTAAGTATCTATATTAAAATACTAAGGAAGTTCACCACTTCCATTAAACAAGTAGTAAATTCCTAATGTCTCAAATTCTCTCCTAAGCATTAGAGAAAAAAATACGAGCTACTGTTCTTGACAAGGAACAGATGATACCAATTCAACACACCTATCTCCATGTCTACTTTCACCACCTTCATCTAGGTCATCATTATCTCACCTGGAATTATCAGAGACTCCAAACTGTCCTCGTGCACCTAATTAGATCCCCCTACAGTTTGTTCTCCACATGGCAGTCGGCATCAACACAAGCCTAATTATGTCACTCCCCTACTTGAAACTCTTCAATGGTTTTCCCACAGATCTTAGGAAAAAAACTGAAATCCTGAAGGTGGTCTGTAAGGTCTGGCTCTGGCCCTTGTCTACCTCTCCAGCCCTATTTCACGAGTTACCCTGCTTGGCTTTCTTAGCCTCAGCCACATCGGGTTTCTTTTAGGCCTTTTCTTGTCACCATGCTCCTTCTTATCACACACCTATGTGCTGTTCCTTCCGCCTAGAACATTCTCCACCCGCCCCTTCACTTACCCTGCAAATCTCAGCTCAATAGCCCCTTCACCTTACTACTGCGTCAAATCCTTGTATAGGCCCTGAGAGCGTACTTCTCTCTTCTTCCTCTACAGTTGTTACAATTCTCTCTCTCTCCCCCCTCCCCTTTTCTCTTTATTTGATTAATGTGTGTCTATCTAAACCATAGGTTCCAAAGAGGAAATCAAGGGGCCACACTCAACCCACAAATGTCTTTTGCTTGGCTCAATTGAATTAGCCGCTACAATTTAAAAATTGAGAAATTTCACAAAAGTCACAATTTCTAGATTCTCTTGAAAAAAAAAACAGATGATCTGACATCTGTAGGTCAGTGTTCCCACATGGCAGTACTTTACAAT
The DNA here is from genome assembly GCF_016906955.1 of Phacochoerus africanus. NCBI lineage: Eukaryota > Metazoa > Chordata > Mammalia > Artiodactyla > Suidae > Phacochoerus > Phacochoerus africanus. Next base: position 135,045,446 of record NC_062547.1, read on the forward strand.
TCACCAGAATCTACTCCTATCTACAGTATGCCACGCAATCACGTCACTCATTACTGTTAAGTGTCTTGTCTCTGTAAATACGTATGGTTTTCACCTCTGCTCAACAAGGTACGTGTCTACAACTGCAAGCACCTGGTTGGTTTTGCTCACTATTGTATCGCTATTGCCTAGCATGTGGCTGATGCCCAATATCTGCTGAATGAATTGATAAATAGAAAGCAAGGACAAGGAACAAATATTAAGCATTTAACGCTAAATGTCAAGCACTGTCCTTCAAGTCTCCTGCGCAGTAGCTTATTTCCTCCAGATAACAACCCCGTGAGGAAAAGTTTAATTATGTGGGAACGAAGGGCCCACAAGGATTAAATAATTGCCCAAGGCCTCGTAACCAGTAAACTGGCCACAGCTCAAGTGTTCTCCATGACCCTATACTAGACTTACACGACGACCCCTTATCAAATGCAAGATAACAATCTGTGAAATCCTACGAGACAAACATAGCACCCCCCCCACCCCCCTCACACACAAAGACACCTACGGGTTACATTCTGCACTGTAAGCTAGAGCGCCACGAGAGGAATGACAGGTCGATTCAGGAGCCTGGAGTAGGGGAGGAAGCCCGTGCTTTGACGCCTTCCAGAGCTTGGCTCCGGAGCGCAGATACCCCGCGAGGTGAGAGGCATCCAAAGTCGACCCTCGGCGGCAGCTCCTAGACGCCCTACCCAACGGGCTGGGCTGGGAGCTAGAGCGCATCCTCTGGCACAGCGCCTTCATGTTAAACAGGGCAGGCCTTGCGGGATGCAGCAGCGACGAAGGCGGAAAGGCCGGCCCCGGGCCCCTCCCAAGGTCGGGCAGACCCCCCAACAGGCCCAGGCCCATCCGCCGGGCTCCCCAAATGCTCGGCCGGCCGGGCCTGCCAGGTCCCGTCCCGCCCCACCCCGGCCGCCCTTCGGCTCCGCGCCTCCATGGCAACGGCCGCGCCACCCTGCCAGGCCGCTGGGATGAGGAGGAACCCCAGCGGCTGTGAGACTCTCCTCACCGGCATCGTGGCTTCCTCCCGTGCCCGGCGGACGTCCCCGCCCGGGGTGCAGTCCAACGACGCCGGGTTCGCGGGAGAGGCGAGTCAGAGAATACCGAAACACCTCCTGGGCGCTCCCGAGACTGCGGCTCCTGAGGCGAGAGCGCGCGCTACGCAGGCGCATTCCGATCTCGCCCCGCCCCATCCCCTGGCCTCAGGTTTCTTCTTGCATTACGCCTGCGCGGAGACTTTCGGAGTCCGTCTCCTAGGACGCCAGGCTGAAGCCGCGCCTGCGCAATGCTTCCATTCCGCTGTGCTGGAACCGTGGCCCACTTTGGGGTGGGGATGGATACCAGGCTACCACCGAAGGGGAGGAGGAGGCACTCCTAGATCCGCATCTTCTATCTTCTAGCGTTTGCGGTACTCCAAATATTAACAACAAGAATAGCAATTGTATAGTGTGTCCTATCCGAAGAGTCAAAAACTAGACAGACATTACTGCGCTTGATGGCTGACCTGTTTATGATCTGTCTCACCCTTAGGTGAGGACCTGAGCGGCTCTGTCGGTATTCTCACAATTACCTCCAGAGCCTAGAATAAGCAAAACGTGGGTTTTCAATACATATTTGTGAAATTAAAAAAGAATAATCTATCCTCTTTCCTGTCCGAACCTCTCCTCTGAATACAATTCCACTTGGATGTGTAATAGGCACTTCAAATTTGTAGTGTCCAAAATTGAAACGTTGATTCCTGCCTCCTATTCCCTACTAGTACCCATCCCACCCCCGTCAAACGTTATTGTAAATAAAGTCGTTTATTTTAAAGGTTCATCACAATAAATGTGAGCTCAATTCTGACAAGTGATCTGGTCAAAACAGTCTTTTTTCTCTCATACACAATATCCAATCTTTCTATAGAGCTAGCTATCTTCAAAGTGGAACCAGAATCTGATTACTTCTACCACACCAACGCTCACCTGCATTACTACTAAACAGCTCAGAACTGGTTTTCTTGTCCCTGCTAGTCTTTTTCTTTCTTTTTTTTTTTTTTTTTTTTTTGCTTTTTAGGGCCGCACCCACGGCATATGGAGTTTCCCAGGGCTAGGGGGTCCAATTCGGGCTGTAGCTGCTGGCCCACGCCATAGCCACAGCAACGTGGGATCTGAGTCACGTCTGAGACCTACCCCACAGCTCAGGGCAACGCCAGATCCTTAGCCCACTGAGAGAGGCCAGGGATCAAACCGCAACCCCATCCTAGTCAGATTCTTTTCTGCTGTGCCACGATGGGAACTCCCATGCTAGTCTACTTTCAACATGAATCAGACACTGTGTTTTCTCAGTTCAGAACCTATCCATGATTTCACCTGAGAGAAATAAAAGTCAAAGGCCCTCTTCCTGCTTCCTGCAATCATCCTTACTCAGTATTGCAAGCTATCCTCCTTGCACCAGCTCCACCTGGCCTTTAGCCCCAGCCTTCTTATCGCTTCACCCTACTTTATATTTCTCCATAGTAGTTATAACTATCTGATATACCATATATAACATTTACATACACACAGCTTTATTAAGATATAATCATGTCATACAATTCACCAATTTTAATTGTACAATTCAATGATTTTTACTATTTGTAGAGTTGTGCAATCATAACCACAATCAATTTTAAACATTTTCATCATCCCAAAAAGAAACACTATACTAACAGTCATCACCCCTTCTTCCCACCTGTACGCCAGCCCTAGACAACCACCAATCTACTTTCTATTTCTACAGATTTGCTTATTCTGGACATTTCATGTAAGTGGAATTATATATGACCTTTTGTAAAATGACTTCTATCACTTAGAATAATGTTAAGGTTCATTCCTATTATAGCACGTATCAGTAATCCTTTTTTTTTTGTCTTTTCATCTTTTCTTGGGCCGCACCCCCCCCCCCGCCCCGGGCATATGGAGGTTCCCAGGCTAGGGGTCCAATCGGAGCTGGAGCCACAGCAATGCGGGATCTGAGCCACGTGTGCGACCTACAGCACAGCTCACGGCAACGCTGGATCCTTAACCTACTGAGAGAAGCCAGGGATTGAACCCACAGCCTCTTGGTTCCCAGTCGGATTTGTTAACCACTGAGCCATGACGGGAACTCCAGCAATCCTTTTCATTTTATGGCTGAATAATATTCCATTGTATGGATATGCCATATTTTTGTCCATTTGTCAATTGATGGACGTTTGGCTACTTTTTGGCTACTGTAGATCATGCTGCTACAAGTTTTTGCGTGAACATGTTTCGTTTTCCTTGGGTATATACTACAAGAGGAATTTCCACATCATTTGGTAACTCTAATATTTAATATTGTGAGGTGCTGCAAAGTTGTCTTCCATAGTGGCTGCACCACCAGCAATGTATGAGGTTTACAATTTCTTCACCTCCTCACAACACCTGGTAGTGTTGTATTCAAGCTTTTCTTATTACAGCCATCCTACTTGTGTAAAATAGTATCTCCTTGTGGTTTTGACTTAACTTCCTTGATGACGAATGATGCTGGATGTCATTTCATGCGCTTATTGATCATTTGAATATCTTCTTCAGAGAAACCCTTTGCCCTTTTCATCCGTCTTTTCATGAAGTTGGAAGAATTATTTATATATATTCAAAATACAAGTCTCTTTCAGATACGTTATATATTTTTTTTTCTCTCATGTGTATTGTCTTTTTAATTTCTGGATGGTGTTCTTTGAAGCTCAAAGTTTTTCAATTTTCATCAAATTCGATTTATACATTTTTTTCTTTTGTTGTACTTTTGGGGCATACTTAAGAAACCACGTCCCAACCCAAGACATGAAGATTTATTCTCTCAGGAGTTTTATTGTTTTAACTCTTACATTTAGATCTATGATCTATTTTGAGTTCTTTTTGTATATGATATGATTTAGTGATCCAGCTTCATTCTTCTGCAGTATGAATATTCATCTGTCCCATCACCATTTGCTGAAAAGCCTGTTCTTTCCCCCACTATTGTGGCATCTTTGTCAAATATTAATTGGTCATAAACATGAGAGTTGATTTATAGACTCTCAATTCAATTCCGTGGATCTATATGTCTATTAAATACTAGACTGTCTTGATTACTCTAGGCTTGTAGTAAGTTTTGAAATCGGATAATGTGAAGACTCTATTCAACTTTTTAAGATTGTTTCGGCCATGGTGAATTCCTTGCAGGTTCATAGAAATTTTAGAAATACCCTGTCAATTTCTGCAAAAAGACATCTGCAAACTTAACAGGGATTATGATGAATTTATAGATCAATTCGGGAAGTATTTCCATTTTAACAATTTAAATCTTCTGGTTCATGAACACAGGATGTCTCTCCATTTCTTTAGGTCTTTAACTTCTTTCAGTGATAACTTTTCAACATAGAGGTATGCCCCCAAGGGAGTTCCCATTGTGCCTCAGTGGTTAACGAACCCTGAGGTTGCAGGTTCGATCCCTGGCCTTGCTCAGTGGGTTAAGGATCCTGCTTTTCCTTGAGCTGTGGTGTAGGTTGCAGGCACGGCTGGGACCCCGAGTTGCTGGGGCTCTGGTGTAGGCTGGCAGCTACAGCTCCGATTGGACCCCTAGCCTGGGAACTTCCATATGCTGCGGGAGCAGCCCAAGAAATGGCAAAAAGACAAAAAAAAAAAAAAAGTATGCCCCCAAGGGTAACCACTATCCTTCCTCTAACATTATAGATTCATTTGTATACTTTATATAAATGAAATCATACAGTATGAACTCTTTATCTGTCTCCCTACATTCAATATGATGTTTGTGAGAGTCTTCCTTATTGGGTACAGCAGCTCATTCTTTTTCAGGGCAGTGTAGTGTTCCGTTGTATGAATGTACCACAATTTGTTTAGCCCATTCAACTGTTGACAGATGTTTGGGTTGTATCCAGTTGGCGGCTATTACAAATAGCGCTGCTGGGAACATCATGTGGGTGTCTTTTGGTGGATCCAAGTGCTTTTCTGTTGGGCATATACTTAGAAGTGGAATTGCTGGGATTTCCATATATTCTACTCATATTTATTGCCTTTTTCCTGACCAGAACGTACGTTCCTCGGCTATTTTATTCACCGTTACGGTCGTAGCACCTAACACGTTGCAGGGCTTCAATAAATAACCTTCCTCAGAACCAGCATTGGTACCAGCTGCCCCATCCTGGGCAGGCTTTGGGCGTTCAGTGGGTTCGCATAAGGTGGGAGGAAGAGCAGAGAGGATCCTTCACCCACCTGCGCGTTCTCTGTCCCACCCGCCTCCCAAGTCCCTGTCCCTCATCTGGCGAGCAAATGGCTAGGAGGGGCTGGCCCCACGCGCCGGGACACCTCTGGACCCAGGGCGGGGGGGTGGGGTGGGGCCTCCGAGCCCGCCCTGCCCCGCCCGGGGGCCGCCCCAGCTGCAATTCCCAGGCGCCGGGTTAGAAAAAGCCGGGCTAAACTCGGATGCAGACCCAGGATGCTGCGCTGCCATGGCCTCCCGCCCGCGCCCCCGGCCGCAGCCCTCGGCCCTCGGAGGTAAGAACCGTCCCGCGTCCAGCTGAACTGGTCCTTCGCTGGATTCTCTCGCCGGCCCTGTGGACCGCCTCTCTCCCCCGGAGGAGACTCAGGACCTTGCCGGGGGAGTGCCTGTGCGGGGCCGCCCGGCTCCCCGCGCCGGTTCCGCCCGCTGCACGCCCCACCCCCGCCCCCGACGCCGCTGTGGGGCCGCCGCCGCCGCCGCCTCCCCCGCCGCCCCCGCCGCCCCCAGTCCCGAGCCAGCCCTATCTGGTGCCAAGCGACTGGGGAGGCGTCGTGGACGAGCGCCAGCTGGATGCCCACCTGACGCAGGCCCTGGGTCGCGAGGCGCGCCTGTGGCAGGGCGGCCAAATCCAGGTACCGGTCCCCGCGCCGGGCCTTCCTGGGAGCGTGTTCATCCCCGTCCTCACGCGCACACGGTTCGCGGCGGGGCTCCACTTGCACCCGCGCTCAGGTGAGCAGCGCCCTGGAGCGCGCACCTTTCCCAGGTGCGTCCCCTCGCACCAAGCAAGAGGCGGGATTCGCTGACTTCTCCCACTGAGAGGGTGCTTCGGAAAAGGGCTTCTTTGAGTTGGGGAACTCTTCGTAGGACCCACAACGGGCGCGGGAAGAAGATCTGAATGGGGGAGCCGCTGGGCAAGAGGGGCTCTTTACTGACCGAGATTGGAAGTTGAGGGGGCTTCTCACCGCCTTTCTGATCATCTTAAGCAGACGGTCCAGCCCCTGGTGGACAGAGACCGGCCACTAGTGACCGTCCCTCCCCTCTCCCACCTCCTCTTTCCAGCAGGTGGAGATGTGCAAAGCCTTCGAGGGAGTCGTGTTGTGGCTCCTGAGAGTTGAGAATATCTTTGGCTTCTCCCAGACCACTTTAACCTGGCTCTCACTATCTTCAGCCGCTTCATACTTTCAGTAAAGGTTAGGAGGTCTCTGATGGATGGTGACAGGTGTTGGGGGGTGGAAAGGGAACTCTGTTCCCCATTGCTGCCTGAGAGGAGATTCATGCCAGATGTCCACACTGAGCCTCATACGCTAAGTAAATTGTTCCAACTGGAATTGGAGCCCCTCCACCTCCTACCACTCTGCCCCGTCTTGCTCAGTATTTGGGTCCATTAGGGGTTGACTTGGGGAGCCTAAGAGGACCTAGTGGGGAAAGGACTCCCTGTATGATGATGTTGGGTGTGCTTGTCTGGACCCATCCACAGCAGCCTCAGGCCAGGATGAGACTGTGTGTTCCCTAAAATGCTGCCCTATTTCCCACCTCCAGACAGTCCTCTGATAGACGACTGCTGGCTAGTGAGTCATTTGTGGTTCTGAAACCAGGAGGTTTTCACTGATCATGTCTGAAAATGAAACTAACTTCCATGTGGATAAATACAGTCTGCCTTTTAATTTAAAAAGGAAAAACTTGATTTCTTTACTTAAAAAAAAAAAAGAGATACTTTACAGTTCATCTCTGGCATTCGTATTCTGCTCAAGTGTGTTTCTTCCCCCACTGCAGGTAAAAGAAGGCGTTTATTCCATTGTGTCACAATTACTTCCCTGAGACTTGCTGCCAAAGTTAATGAAGAAGAGGAGGTATGGGTCCCTGGAAGTTCATTCCAAGCTACTTTTGAGGGATATGGGTGTATAACACTGGAAGTTTCCTGTAGGGTCTGTGCCCTTGGGAAAAGTTTTCCATTCTGGAAAAGTCATTACCCTTCCAAGATCTCAACTGTCCCTTCCTTAGGCTTGTCAGATGCTGGGACCCCACAAATGGGGAATTAGAAGAGCCGAATTCTCCTGGTCCAGCAAACCCAGAGGGCTTACCTCCTGGCAGATTTATCTTGCCTCGTGGGTTGATGCAGGATGCCACTTCCCACTTAGCAGAAGAAAAAGGCCATATGGCCAAAGCATATGGCCAAATGGCCACTCCCAGACACTACACCTAAGAAAGCTGCTTAAGGACTTGGCTGTGTCCCTGGTTTTTAGGGACTATGGGACCATTCTCCCAGAAGGCCAGGAGGGCCATGTGCAGTGGGTGGAGAAGAAGCCCCCAGAAAGGCTTCACCTTGCTTGAACTTCTGTTTCACTGTGGCTTCTGTTCAGGAGAGAATCCTGAACTTTCTGAGGCCTCTGTCTCTCCCTCCCTCCAACTTCTCCTCCTTTGGGGATATGGAACCCCTGCTATTTCTACAAGGCCTCACCCTGAGATTGGCTGATCTCAGGGTCTAAGCAGGCAGAAAGAGTCTCCTGTGTGTCCAGTTCCAAATCTTTGGGAAAAAAAAATTTAAATCCTGTTTGTTAGACTATAATGTAAGCCTCCCCCCAAGATGTTTTGTCCAACTAAAAATCAAGTAAATAACCTTTATAAAAGAAACTGTTCCTAGAGGTTGTAGTAAGATTTTGTTATTTAAAAAAAAAAAAAGTAGAGGGACCAAGTCTTTCATGCACTTGGTACTTGAATGTTTATTCACAGACAAACTTTTGTAGTATATGTGGAAAAAATTCAGTTTTTCTGGGACTGACCTGCCTTCAATGAAGGCAGAAGGAATGTGTTTGTACCTATGGTGTTGCCAAAACCCATGCGAGGTTTTATCAGCATCTCTTTCTCATAGAGAGAAAGGCATACCCTCTATGACAGGAATTACGGTAGGGCTGGAGATGGGAGAATGGGTTGAGGCCCACAGCTGGAAAGCTTTGAGTGGGTTCTGCAGCTGAATGGGGGAGACAGCACAGCCCCAGCCTGCAAGGCCACCTTCGGGTATGAGCTGGACTGCAGTTTGGGGATCAAGACCTGTTGGCAGCAGGCGGCCATGTGGTAGTCACTACACATTGTCCCAACGACCTAGGGACTTGACAGACAGCCAAGATCTGGTTTGGTTTTTCTTCTGGAAGCATTTTTCTGTGGTGGGTCACTGGCAGACCACTCTCCTAGGGTCATGGATGCCCAATCCCAAGGAAAGGAAAACAAAAGCTACCACGACATGGTGTAGGGCTTTGGCCTCTTTATTTTCTTTTTACAGTTAATTCCGCGCGTAAAAGACTTCATAAAGCACTATGGCTCTGGCTACTCCCCCAAATGAGCTGCTGAGGATGGAGCTGGCTATTCTGAACAACTGCACTGGGATCTCTACACTGGGAACCGCTGGACTTCTTGACCATAGTAAGTATGAGGAGTTTCCCTGGACTCGTCGTGCCTTTGGAAGAGCTGTTCACAACACAGGACGGCAAAGCACACGTCCTTGCACATGCAGCACAGTGAGGTCACCCACAGGGCTCACAACACACGGACAAGTGACATTGTATCTTCAATCCAACAGAGTTCTGCCAGACTCCCACTTCTAAAGACATGAACTTTACAAAGATATTTAGACGGCACTATTAGAGTGAGTTTCTCTTTTAAATACACACTGCAAAAATATGTAACTTTCCATTCTATGAATACTGTACATAAAAATCTGTCTGCTTTTGCTACACTTTACACACATTCATTTAGCTGTCTTTATGCACCTACCCACAATCCTTACTGAGGCTTTAGACCATATTGATCCGGCACTTAAAAAAATGTCATATAGTTTTGTGTTTGTTTTAGTTGGAGGATGATGGTCGTCCTTAAGGATATGATTCCGTTAGTAAGGCAAAATTACGCAATGTGGAAACGTCATGGGGTTTTGGTCTGTTATGAAGCATGAAGATTAAATCACTAAGGACTGTAGCATTTTGAAAACCCGCCACTGTTGCCAAGTTGCAGAGTTTCTTCTCCTGTTCAGCAGATACAAGTAACTTTTCTGTGACCTTAATCTTGAATGGACTGTTTCTCTGTTCCAGAATTGAAACACTGTCAGGCGGGGTACTTGAGGCTCCTAATGACCCTGCTGCAAAGCAGACTGTCTTTTCCTCTCCCAGGTTGAAGCTGAACTTGGCCACAGAGTGGGTATTAAGCCTCAAGCCCCTGCGGGGCCATGAATGGGAATGAAAGGGGTTGGGCAACATTTGATGTTCCCTGATGGAAATTTAAATTGTTTGCACTTTGGGTCCTTGGTATCTGAAAAGTATGGGCTCTCTGACCTAATCTTAAAAACCACCGTCTCCAGTTCCACACCCTGGTGGTCCTGGGCTGGCCCCACGTGAAGGAGCTGCTGCCTCAGAGGAATCCTTCCCTCCACGTCGCGTCCCTGACCAGGCAGCTGCAGCACTGTATGGCGGGCCACCAGCTGCTGCAGTTCAAGGGCTCCACACTGGCCTTGGTCATCATCACCTTAGAGCTGGAGAGGCTCATGCCCGACTGCTGCTCCTATCTCTGATCTGCTAAAGAAAGCACAGGTAGACATGGACTTGGCCCCAGACCAGGCTCTCAGTTCTGCCCCTTGAGCTGAGGCACTCTGCCCCCCGAAGGGTACCCGTGGCCCTTCTCGACCCGTGTGGGCTTCAGAAGATGCTCTGGCCATGAGGACTCTGAACACGCATGGCATTCCCTCTGGACCTGAGTATGGGACCCATTCCTTCAGCAGACCAATTAGACAGGGAGAGACGCTTTGTCCCAGCAGCAGCCCCTGTAGCCAAGAGCATTCAGGGACCTGCCCGGCTCAGTGGGATGCAACACTGAACTTAATATTGGGGAGTGTAAATTTCAGACACCCCCCCCCCCCCGCTATATGGTCCCAGGCACTGGGCTTCCATGAGGCAGGCACTGGGAGGCAGAACTGCTTAGGATGGACAGGGTTAAGATGGAATGTGTTAGACGAAGGACAGTTTTAGGGAGGTGGAAGATGGGTGTCCCTGAGATGGTGGAGTTTAGGTTCTTAAGTTGGGTGGTTGGACTTTCCTGAAATTGCTCCATGCTGCCAAGTTGGCACTCAGTTGCTCATTCTTTAGAAGGTAAAAGGGTTCTGCCTCAAGAATGACCACTCTGTTTTAATTACAGGTTGGCATTAGGCAGTGGAACCGCTGCAAAGAACTTGTAAAGCAGCAGCTGATACGTGTGTAGTCACCTTCCTGCACAGACAACGTTCTGTTTCACCTGCCAGCCCCTGTGCCCCTACCCCCGTGCCCTTGAGAGCATAATGGCAATCCCTCCTTGCATGGACTCCTCATATTCGTGGCTTTATGGATCCTATAACAAAGGAAGAAGGCCCTGAAAGAGGAACTGAGAAAATGTTCCTGAATCTTGAGAAAAAAAAAATAAGGGGGCAAAAAAGATGGGTCTGGGTCCTTAAGGGAAAGGGAGTCTGACAGATTGAACCCCTGCCTCCCTTGCCACTCTGGGCCCCAGAGAGAAGGAATAAATGCTCCTGCTGCAGTGCGGTTTTGCTCCTTTCTCCAGCAAGAGCTGTATCAGGGCTGGAATATGAGGCCAGAGGTAGGCTCTGCGGAGGGCCAGAGCGAGCCCTGGTACTGACAGACACATTCTAGCTGCTCCACCTGCCAGGGCTGGCCAGGGCCTTCCAGTTTCCTAGGCTTATCTCATGAACATGTGCAGCGCTTCGGGTCCCAGCACCCTGCCCGCCCCTGCAAAAATGGGACAGTCTCTCCAGATCCCTGGACCTGGCCATGATTTAAGTCTTTTGTTCTAAGGACGTGATGATCAAGCAGGCTTTGTTTATGTACAGAAGGTAACTTGATGAAGCTTTAGGCAAATCTCTTTTTACTCCTAAGCAAAGGAGTCTATTAGCTTAACGAGGGGAATTTTTGAGTTAAAGAATGACACTTCCAGTTACCCTTAAGCTGGGAAGGCACAACTCCCAGACGCTGTTGAGGTGAGCAGGTTCGGAGGCTGAGCCTGCCCCCGGCCCTGCGCTGCCAGGAGGAGGAGAGGACTCGCAAGGCTGTGAGGACTCGCAAGCTGCCCTCGGATGCTGTGACACTGCAGAGCCTTCTCTAGGCAGGGGCATCCAGTTGACAGAGATACCTGCTGGGGCTGTGTCGGTAGTGCTGGGGATATCACAGACTGAGCCACACACGTAGAGGTGTTCTGTGAGGTCCCTCCATGGAAGTTTTTTTGGGTAAATGTGCTAAGCCATAGGGCGTGTGATTTGCTACGAGGTTCAAAATAGTCAAGGACCAGAGACAGATGATAATAGTGTCTGTACGGTAGTCAGTTCACATCTCTACCATCTGCTGAGACATAGCTACCTGCTGGGGCTTTTGGTAAAATACACTTTGATTCCTTTCAACCCCGTCTGAGTCTTATTTCACATGGATACCATGCATGTGGACTTTATGATAGAGTCAAACACACTTGAAATTCCATCTCCCGGGTCCTATCAGGAACCGTCCTCTAGTCCCACCCGGAGCAAGACACTGGTGGCAGCAGGCTGCTTGTGGCCACAGCTCCCTCTGCCCCCCTCCTCCCACTGTGAGGGGGCACTGTCGTTGGTGGTGGCTTGTCCTACAGGCCCACGCCAGCTCAGGCTGTCCCTGACATCAGGACACTGCTGACAGGTACCCAGAACCCTTAACCCAGTAGCTCTGGATGTAAAGCTGCATCCCTGGAGGTAAACCAGCTCTCAATCCCTTGGAGACAGAAGGTAGAGCTGTGAGCCACAGTCCTGGGGTAAGGGACCGCCTTGCTGCTTCATCTTTCTGTAAATAACCTTCCCCTTCTTTGGGGAGGCAAACTTCCGTATTGCCCAAGTACCACTCGTGAGGTGGTGGTTGTTGTTTTGAGTTTCTGTGCTGTCCAAGCTTGCCTGGGGGTCCCAGGTCCCATCCTAACTCTCCTCTAACACTTTTTTTTCCCCAAGGGTAGGAACTCAGATCAGAGATTGGGGGGGGGGTCACTGTGGTGGCAGAAATAAGGACACACTCCATCCTCCTACAGGGGCTAGGGGCTGGTGAAGGGCTGTGGCTGCAGAAAAATGGAGATGGGAGAGGGCTCAGAGGCGGAAGGGCTAAGAGAAGAACAGGGTAGATGAGCATCACAGACCTGTCTGAAACTTTTCAGATATTTCCTCCCCCATTGTGTGAGCCAAGTTTTATAATGTTGTTTCTTCCCGCGGTGTGGCCCTACTGCCCCTGGCTTCCTGGAGAGTCTGTCCTTCAAAGCTTAGAGAAGACTTTGCATCTCTGTCACCTGCCTCCCCATGGGGAGAGTTGTGCCATACCTTCTCCAGGGCTGCCTGCATGCCCTTCTTCCAGCTGGGCTGTCAACGTCCCCACCTTGGTCCCCTAGCTCCTCACTTGGGTCTTGCCAGAGATAAGCCTAGTGTCCAAAAGAAAAAGCTCCCCAACAGGTGGGCCCAGGAGATTGCCATCGCTTCCTTCAACCACCAGTCTGCCCTTCCTCAACCACAGATTCGTCTCCTTGCCAGGGCACCCCGTGTCTACATAACCATCTCAAGGCCACCCTCCCACACTGTCAAACTGCATGCTTTAATATTGGCCACATTTCCCCTGTTCCTCCATCATTCCATCAGGTTGCCAAGGAACAGCCATAGCTCAGAAATTAAGGGTGCAAGATACCAATATTCAAACCCCAAATCCTCCCAGCTAAGAGCTGTATGACCTTGGGTCATTGCTCGACCTCTCTGTGTCTTACCGCTAAGATGGCGAAAATGATACCTAATCATACGATTATGGTGAAGATTAGAGGAATTAATATATGCAAGGCACCTGAGAGTCATGACTGGCAGACAGGAAGAACTCAAAGGTTGGCTGTTCCATGTCAAGCCTCCACAAGGATGTAAACTCTTCAAGGGCAGGGTCTGCCTTTCCTCATGTGCTACCTGACAGTCACCTGGTAAAGATGCATTGGCCACAGGCTGCCTCTTCTCAGTCGTAACTATCTTTCCTCCACTGCCAACCTATTCAAGAGCCTTTCACAGATGCCCATGGCAGGATTCATTATTAAAACATACCTCCTACAGAGGCTGATCAACTCCACAAAGTTCACAGATAAGACAAGCTGCGTTTTAAACGGGATGCCGTAGCGGATTAATAGGCTAGGAAACATTAAATCAGAAAAGCCACTGCCCAAAAAAAGACACCACAAAAACTCAAAATAAATGCAAAATTTAATGGAAAAAAATGAGTACAAAGTGAATGGAAGGGAACAAAAACAGTCAATGAATGAAGGAGTAAATGAATTAACCAGTGAGGCAGTTTTAGAAAAGCATGTTAACGTAACAGAGTAGCAAGCCACACTTCCCTCCGGCCTCTTATCCAGTTATCTGAGCCCCACTTCACAGGGAACCCACACGAACATACATGAACACATATGCGGCCGGTCTGCACAAGTACAGACCACCTAGACTCAGGTTCCCCATAACTCGGGCGACCGCACATCCCAGGGTGCCTGAGACAGTTACGGCTTATGCCTGTTGACCTGGCATAATAATTAAGAGCATCTCCTTTCACTCGCAAAGTCTCAGTTTGGGCAGTAAATTATATGGTGATTCTACCCCAAACCAACTTGGTTCATGAAAGACATGATAGTAAAGGCCAGCATCATCCCACTGACAACCCTAACAATACCAACAGACACCACTGTGACAGCAAAGGAGGGGCGGGCAGGCCCCGCAACAAAGGCCCCATTCCATGGGGGCAGCTCGGTAAATAACAGCAAGTTTCAAGCTTGCCGTGTGCACCAAGGATTAATTTGGTCTCAGCTAAAACGACAAAATTCCAAACACAAAGAGCATGGAAGAAAAGTGCAGCGGGGCCCGCCAAAGCCAGTGGGACCTGGGAGGCAGCTCAGACCTCAGAAAACGTCACAATGGCAGGTCTCCCCCAAGATGCCGGGAAGCCTTGGGCCCACAGACAGGTAACCAGCCCCACCTCTGGCCTCCAAGGTATGCCTGGGGGTGGCCCGCAGGCAGCGGTGGGCGGATGGCAGAATCTACCTGCTCCGAGAGTCCCCAGATTGGCCCACGAACCAGGAATCTTCATTTCTTATGTAATCGAGGACCCCGCTGGGTCGCTGGGCCTCATCTTGAGAAATACACTAGCTGATAGAGGCGATCTTAAAGGTCATACTCCCACCAACTAAATACATTTTCAGACACATAATGGCCCTAAAGTTAAGCTGCTTGCAGTCCACATCTGCCTCAGATAGGCTGATGTGTCTTTCTGGATACCCACACGGAAGCATCAGTCCTCCGTTACAAGCAGAGGTGGATTCACTATGACACGAACGAAGCTTAAGTTTCAAGGCCCCTTCTAAAGCCTTGTACCGACCTTATATTCGTATCCCTTTTTTTTGTTGTTGTTCTTTGGGGGGGGTATGTTTTGGAAGAAGGCTTCTCAAAGAGTTCAAGCTTCCAGCCCCTCTAAATCTGTATCCACCTCTGGTAAGGGCAGAATCCTTGGAGCCAGTGATAAAACGTGAGCGTCACTAAAACCTGCCCTCCTGGTGAGGAGAAAAAGGCCTGCTTTTCCTGGCCGTACCTCGGTGGATACACACAACTCACCCTCCACCCTTCTCTGCATGGCAGCGGGGAGCCAGGACCTAGTCCTGGACATCAGCAAAGCAGGAAGCCAAGGCACAAAGAGGGAAGCCACGGTGGGAGGAAAGAAGGAGGACACAAAAAACAAACTGCCGATCCGACCATACATGAGCGCGGCTTCCTAAGGCTTCCAACTCAGGAGGGCACTAGACTGTGAGCTCCTTGAGGCTACAGCTGCGTGTCACTCTGGGGAGCCTGTGCCCAGCTCAGTGCTTCACCAGCATTCAGTGAAATCCTCCCTTTAGCCATGCATTTCTCGCATCCCGTGTTATCAGAGCGTATTTTCAACCCTGACAGTCTCAGTGGCTTGCAAACCAACAGGAACAGAGGAGCATGTGTGGACCTGGGATGGGCTCCCTAAGAGGGCAGCTAAAAGGGAAAAGCTCCTCTGCAGGCAGTTTTTTTCTCACATTGTTCACGAACATCAGACACCTTCGTCTCTTCGTCCTGTGACTCCGCCAGGAAAAAGCAAACAATGACCTGGAAAAAAGAAACCTTCTCCCTCTGAGCACGCTTTGCATTCGGAATCTGCAGGGTTGGGGTGGGAGTCTTAGCAGGAGTCACACACTGAACACACACACGTGGGGCTGGTCCCTGTTTACACGTGGCGCCTCTGGGGCACACGGACAACGGCTGCGGGCTGCTGTTCCATTTACATTCACAGTGAAAACATGGGCTGTGGTCTGGTGCGTGACCCGCTTCCATCCGTAAAGAAATTCCAAACACTGTCATGACAGGATGTTTATTACCCACCTCTCCCTGTATTGTATAGGGATACTTTATACATCAGGAAGGCTGAGATGTTTTTAGTTTTTAAAAATCAGGGTATCTGTGTTACTTATGAAAATAATGGGAGAGGGTATTATTTGTCTTGATGCTGGTGCCGAAATAAAAAATTTAGAAGTGCTTTAAAAGTTATTATTATCATTAGGCTCTAGGTTAGAAAAATTAAAACGAAGGGGAATCGGGCGGATCTGCAGCATTGATACCGGCCTCGCCTAGGGCACTGCGCGAGTTGCCATCTTGACGCTGAACAACTAGGCCGAGCATCGCCGGCGGGGGCCTTCGCTGGAGCGGCACAAAACTGCTCCATCAAGGGATAGTGACACTGTAAATGGAAGACCAGCCACTGGCTCTGAAAAAAATAAACCTCATCAGTTTGGGATTCCAGCATTCATGGCTTTGACGAATTTGCATAGAGAGGGTGGCCCCTCCCCAAGGCCCGGGCAGCCTCGGTCGGGGGGGGACAGGGCTGGGGGACAAAGCAGGGCTGTAAACACTGGAGTCTGTACCGGCTCCCAGTCCGTCCTCACACCAAGTTATGGGAGAAGGGTCACAAGGTGTAACTCAAGCAACTTAACACATGAAAGTCTAAAGTCCGCTCTTGACATGTAAGTCTGTGCGTGCGTTAACTGAAAAATAAAAATAAAACAAACAGAACAGAAACAGACACATTAAAAGATACGCCGACGACCAAATCAAACAGAAGCAAAAGACAGCAAGGTGGACACTGGGAAAGGACAGTCAGTTTGGCATTTGGGACGAGCAAAGCAGAGAACTCGCTTCGGTTTATGGCATCCCAGGCTGAGCGTCCAGATCCGACTAGGAGGTAATTTTACAAAAAGGGATTAAGGTTTGACGAATAAGTACAATCGGTCAAAGCCATTCAAGTAAACGGGCGTCCCCAAAGGCCCCTCTAAATGCACTCCTGACTCACCCCGGTGCCCTGACCAGGCCGGGGGAAGGGTGCTCCCAGCCACCCCATCTACCCCGCTCCTGGCCTCCCCGAGGCCTGCACAGGAGGAGAGGGCCCTCTCCCAGAGGCCAAACTGACTGAAGCTTTCTGGAATGTCCCGCCAACAGAAAAGACCTGTTTCCAGGCTCAGGTCACATGAAAAAAGCCTGGAAACCTGACACCAGTGATGAGCCCCACCCTGAGTTGTGCCAGTGCCCTTGAACCCGGCCGACCCCACCCCACTGACCTTACACCCTAACCCAGCCACAGGTCCTCGTCCTCAGTTTTCTAGGGGTTTTTGCTTTTTTTTTTTCCCTCTCTTTAGGGCCATGCCCACGGCATCTGGAGATTCCCAGGCTAGGGGTTGAATCGGAGCCACAGCTATTGGCCTACAGCACAGCCACAGCAGCGCCAGATCCCAGTCACATCTGTGACCTACATCACAGCTTATGGCAACGCCGGATCCTTAACCCACTGACTGAGGCCAGGGATCGAACCTGCGTCCTCGTGGATGCCAGTCAGATTCCTTCCCACTGAGCCACAACGGGAACTCTATTGTCTTCAGTTTTTGAGAGGTTTCTCCACATCTCACTTCCTAGGGGACTCTGCCTTTTTTTTTTTTTTTTTTTTCTTTTTAACCGAGATGGCCTGGGCTAACCTGGCAGGAACAGGGCAAAGTCTCTTGGGGTGCCAGCACCTGGGCCACAAACTGGCATACTCCTTCCAGGAGAAACCAGATTTCTTAGCTGCTAGCTTGAAATCCACACAGGTTCCAATTCACAGAGCTGGACATGGGACCAGGGCTAGAAGCAAAGGCAAAGCTGAAGGGAAACTAATACAGCTGAGGGGAGTGTGGGGCCGGGGTCCTCCCTGAGGACAGGCAGGGGCTTATCTGCCCCAGCAGTGCCAGCAGGGGGATTGGGAGTCAGCAGGATGGGGAAACTATAGCAAGAAGGAAGCCTCTCTGTCCCAAAGCAGAAAACAGGCCTGAAGACTGAGAACTAGCCTCTAGTTCCTAAATGCCTGGCTTTGTCCTCCCGGCCTCCCCCGAGGGAGAAGCCCTTTAACTTTCTTTTCCTTCGATGTGTCTGTGCCTCTGTGCAGGTGTGTCCTGGGAACTGTGTATATTGGTAGCCGTGCATCTGAGTCTCTGTGTGTGATGCGGCAGGAGAGACTAAGACAGCGTACCTGTGTCACGCATGTGCGTGTGTTAGGGAACGTGATGCTGGGGGGCAGGGGAGGGCTAACGCCACAAGCAGCATCCCAGGGCCACAGCTAGCTATGCACTGCATGGCTCTAACCACAACGCTCCACTGCCACCAAGGAAAGAAGGGCCTGGACATACACATTCTCGAACATTCCAGGAGGAAATGAGATTCCAAGAGGATAAGACTGAGGGCCGAGATGGATACGCCTGCTTAGTTTTTGAGGTAGGCAAGAGAAGGAAGTTACTGACACAGGCCAGGAGCAGGGAGAAGCAGGAATGGACGAGATCCCCAAGGGGGGACGGGGTGTGGGACGCTGAATGAAGTGAGGTGGGAGAGGAAGCCAGGGCACCCGGACGCCAGCTCTGAGTGTGGAAACGGGCCATGAAAAACGCTGAGGAGGAGGGACTTAGGGCGGCCCCCACCTGGCCAGGAGGCTGCCAGGCCTCCTGGAGGCTGGGAAAGGCCTCCTCTCATCCCCTACCCCTCTCTCTCCTCCCCGTCAACTCCTGACTCCCAGAAGAACAACTCCAGCCTCTCCTCAAGGGGCAGCCCCTCTGCCCAGCAGGACTCAGGGAGCCCCTACCGGGAGCTGTGGCCCTTCCCTCAGCAGGCCGTGATCACAGTGTCCAGGGGGTCAGGCCTGGCTGGGCTCCACTGTCCTCAGTCAGCACCTGCCTGTCCACATGGGGACCACGTCCACAGCCTCAGGACGGAGGGGCGGCACCACGGCCGCCCAAGGAGAACCCACAGGGGCTTTGGGATTCTGTCCAGAAATGCTGCCATGCCGAGGCCCTGACCCTCTCCCGGCCTGAGAGACGTTCCCCAGGAGCCTACACCCTCTCAGGGGCCACTCCCTGCCTGGGCGGCCGGCCTCCTCCACCCAGCTCTTGAGGGGCTGCAGGAGAAAGAGAGTGAGAGAGAGAGAGAGAGTAATGGGCTGTGGGATGGGGGAGGGAGAGGGGCCACTCATGCACCAAGACAAGGGTGGGCGCCCGCGCTTGATTGAGGTCTTGGTCCATGAAGGCCACCAGAGAAAGAAAACGAAAGATGAGTGAGAATGAGGTGAGAGAGCAGGGCAAAGGAGAGAGCAAAGGGGTGAACCGGTGAGAGGGAGGGAGACAGAGGGGGCGATGAGAACGAACAAACCACAGGGGGCGAGAACGAGAGAGAGAGAGAGAGAGAGAGAGAGAGAGAGAGAGAGAGAGAGAGAGAGAGAGAGAGAGAGAGAGAGAGAGAGAAGAGAGAGAGAGACAGACGAGAGACAGACGAGAGAGAGAGAGAGAGAGAGAGAGAGAGAGAGAGAGAGAGACGAGAGAGGGGGTGGGGACGAGAGAGGGGGTGAGAACGAGAGATGAAAGGGGGTGAGAACGAGAGAGGAGAGGGGATGAGAACAGGAGAGGGGGTGAGAACAATAGAGGGGGTGCGAACGAGAGATGAGGGGAGTGAGAACGTGAGAATGAAAGGGAGCGAGATGAGAGCTGAGAAGGGGCGAGAAGGAGCGGGAGTGGGAGGGAGCCCAGGGCCAGGAGCCCACCACCTACTTCTTCTTGTCCTTGTCCTTCCTCAGAGGCTGCTGCGAGGTGGCGTGCAGGGCCTGGGACTGCAGGGCCTCCACTGCAGCCTTCCTGCGGTTGAAGGCACTGGTCTCCTCCTCCAGTTCGCGGCGCTTCTCCTCCACTTTGCGCTTTTCCTCCTGGTGGACCCGCTTGAGGTGCTCAAACTTCTCGTGGAGCTGCGAGCAGAAGGAGCAGAGGCCGGGCTTCGCGTGGGCCCGGAAGGAGCCCCGGGACCCCCCCTGGCCTCGCCACAACCCCCAGCCCGGCACCCACCTCTCTCTCCTTCTCCTTCAACTCCAGCTCCGTCTCCTTCACTTTGTTGACAAACATCTGCCTCATCTCTTCCTCCTTCCTCTGCAGCTCACTCAGGAACTCCTTCCTCTTGGCCTCATACGTCTCCTGGAGGCTGTGGGGACCCGGGAGAAAGAGGCCAAGGGCGGGATTACGGCGGGACCGGGACGGGGTAGGCAGAGCCAGAGAGGCAGAAGCACTTGGGCACGCTGGGGCCAGGGGGAAGGATGCTCGCGTCCCCGGGGCCTCGCTCCCTGGCTCACGAGCCCCCAGAACAGGTGCCCGTGTGGCAAGTCTGGCCGTGGCTGTGGAGACAGGCTGTCACCTGAAGGGCTGGCTGTCACCGTCGCTGTCCTGGAAGCCCAGCTCCTCCAACTTGCAGCGCCGGTAGAGCTCGTAGTGCCGGCTGTGCGTCTGCTCGCGGAGGTCCTCCATGTTCACCCGGATCAGCATCTCCCGGAGCTTCACGAAGTCGCAGTGATTCTCGTTCTCCACTGAAAGCAGAGGGCATGTGGGCATCAGCCGGGCATGCAGGCAGGCGGCGTGGGGAGGACAGCGCAGGACCGCGGCTAGAGTGTCAGAGGCAGACTCCAGAGGGTGGACGGGTGGCAGGCGGTCGCGCGGAGGACGCAGGACAGGGGGCGAGGTTCGGGTCTGGCTGGGGACGCGCTCTCGCCACCACACTCACCCTGCACCACTCCCCACGGGTACTGCCGTGCTCGCACCAGCTTGTTCCCCACCTTCACCTCCTCCGTGCTGCCCACCACAGCAAAGGGCAGGTGTGCCTGCAAGGGGTCCAAGTGCGCATGAGCGCTGAGCTGACTCGGTTGACTGACGGCCCCACCCTCGCTGCCCCTGGGCCCCAGGGGAGTGGGTTGCCCAGACCTGAACAAGACCTGGCCAGATACTCAATTCCTGGCTCTCCTTGGGAGAAGTATCCTGGAACCTCCAAAATAAGGTTCCTCATGTTCTAGGGTGTTGTTTCAGTCTTTGGACTCCCCAGGAGCCCCCGGAAGCTCCCTCGAAGGACCTGTGGGCCTGGCTCTCTTCCAAGTTCCCAAGCCGTGGCATCCTACCTGCTCACTCCGGCAGGTTTCAGATCCCCGCCCTAAGCTTGCCTCGTGGGCAACTTAAACCTAGGGATGCACCAGTACCAGGCTAACACCCGAGTCCTCCCATTCCGGGTCCACAGGGCACAGGACTGGCTGGCTCCCAGATGCCCACCCGACTTTGCTAAAGAGCAAAGGCAGGCATCTAGGGGAACGGGAGTGGCCTGGGGCTCTGCCAGAGATCTGTGCAGGCTCCAAGCCCTCCAGCCCCAGAGCCCTGAGGCCCCGGCTCGACGCTCACATTCATGACTGCGTTGATCTCGGCAACAGCCTCGTCATCAGTGGGAAACTGGTAGATCTGGACCCCATTGCTGACCAGCTCTCCCATGATCTTGATCTTGAACTTGTGGAGCTCACTCTTGGAGATGGTGTCAGCCTTGGCAATGATGGGAATGATGTTCACCTGCCAGGATCGGGGAGAGGAGACAGCAGGCGAGTTACTCCCTAACTGTGGACAGCCCTGCTCAGGCCACAGACTTGGGCAGAGGGGCACGACATCAGAGAGAAGGAGCTGCTCCCAAGGGGAGTCCTGGCCTGAACCCAGCCATCTGGGGCCATTGCGATGGGTTGACACAACTGGCTGCAGGGCTCACAGCCCCGGCTCCCTCAAACCTCCATTCAGCCCAAAATTAGTCCCCTGTGCATGCTCAGCTTTGACCTAGAGTGCTCTGAAGGTCTTAACTAGCATGGAGCCTAACAGGAGCAATGGCAGGAGGCTGAGCTCCCCACAAGCAGGAAGTCAAAGGAAGACCCCAAGATCTCCCAAGCCAAGGTTACCCCATTCTTCCCGGTGAAAATTAACTCTTGTGGAAGGTGACAGGTGACTGTGAAGCTGCACACCCTCCAGGACCCCACGCGGTTCCCACTGTCCCCATGAAACTGCCCTCGTAACACCCACTCCCCCTTCCTACTCCAATTCTGGGCCTTAACTCTCCTCTCTCTGAGGTCCTCAGGAGGACCCCAAGGGGAGCCACGACAGGAAGGACAGGGGACGTGAAGGGGGCAGAGGAACTAGGAATTAAGTGAGATGAGATAAGCAGAGAATTGGGGTGCCCTGGGGAGGGGGTCAGAGGGCTAGAGGGGCCAGGGGACACACAAGGGGGGCGGGGGTAACCCTAGGGTGATGGGGAGGTGGCTACGAGCTAGCAGGCTGAGAATAAGAACCAATTCAGCAGGAAAGAAGGGGCTCAGAGCCAGACGCAGGGGACAGAGCTCTGCAGAAAGAGCCCAGAGCATCGGGGGTTGGTTGGAGGCACAGGGACAGAGAAAATACAGAGAAGACCAAGCCAAGAGGGTTGTCTGCAAGGCCCCAGCCAGCGGAGCCCTGAGGACCACAGCGGAGAGTCGCATGCAGCTGCCTCACCCCACCTCCGCGGAGGACCGGGAGCCCACAGGACCAGCGGGAGGGCACCAGACCTTGCTGTCCAGTTTCTTCATGGTCACCAGATCCAGGGACTTGAGGGAGTGCCCGGTGGGCGTGATGAAGTAGAGGCAGACGTGGATCCTCGTGTCGTGGTAGTCGAAGAGCGAGCGGCGGATCTTCAGCTCCTCCTGCAGGTAGTTTTCAAACTGCGCGTCGATGTAGTCGACGATGGGCCTGTAACTACAGGGAGCTCCGTCACAGGCAGGCAGGCAGGCGGCAGGCGGCGGAGCGGCGGCAGGGCCCCAAGCCAGGCCAGCTGCCCCCCGGCCTTCTCTGAGGAGACGGACAGCGTCTCCCTGGGATCCCTGTCTGGGTGCTGGTGGCTGACCCCTTCTCCTGGTCCCCAAGGGGTCCTCGGGACCTCAGATATTCCCCAAGCGGCGCTCCCTTGGCCCCCATGGAGCACGGGCTGGGCTACCGGTCCAGGGGCAGCGAGGAGCGCGGAGTCCTAGGATGGAGGGTTGGCACCCCACCCGCGCGGGCGGCACCACGGGGAAGAGACCAGGCGGGGCTGCCCTTCCTGCCTCTTGCCTCTCATCCTTGTTGATCTGATCCCCGAAGCCCACGGCATCCACGATGGTCAGCTTGAGCTGCACGTTGCTCTCTTGGAGGTCGTAGGTCTGGGGCCGCAGCCGCACGCACTCCTCGTGGTGACTGGCTTCCTCAGTCTCGAAGGTCGTGTTGAAGAGCGTGTTCATCAGTGTGGACTTGCCGATGCCCGTCTCCCCTGGGGGGCGGGGAGGTCAGAGGCCGGAACAGGGGCCCTCCCTGGTGACTCGCCCGGGCTGGGGAGGGGGGCACTCAGGTACCCTCGGCCTCCATGCAAGAGAGAGGGGCAGGCTCCCCCCTCCATCCCTCACCATCCCCAACCCCAGGAACCATCCCTTCTCAGTGGCCTCAGAAAGAAGAGTCAAAAGGCTGACTCAGGAGTTCCCATTGTGGCTCAGCATTAAGGACCCGACTAGCACCCATGAGGACGCGGGTTCAATCCCTGGCCTCGCTCAGTGGGTTAAGGATCCAGGGCTGCTGTGAGCTGTGGCGTAGGTCGCAGACTCGGCTCGGATCATGCATTGCTGTGGCTGAAGTGTAGGCCAGGGGCTAGAGCTCCGATTCAACTCCTAGCCTGGGAACCTCCCTATGTAGCAGGTGTGGCCCTAAAAAGCAGGAAAAAAATAAAAAGCCTGCCTCAAACATAATATGTGGGTGCGTGGGACACGTGAGCTGTTTCCTCAGGGAGCGGGGAAGGGGCGCGTAGGGTGCAGTGAGATGCCACTAGACACTGGCCTCTGTGGGCCTCAGTGGGACCAACGTGGTCACCAGCTCTGCACACCAGCCCTCTGGGCCCAGGATGGTCATGGGGCCAACAGGGCTGGGGTCTGAAGCCACCAGCAGCTCGGCCTAACTGTCTGGGTGACCCCCAACTCCATGTAGCATTAATTAGGAGCAGGGAGGCTCAGGATAAGCAGATGCCAGGGCTTGGGCATCTGTGGAGGGTCTGGCAGAGCTCTCTCTCCCCTCTGAGAGGCCCAGGCCCTGAGGCACATAGAACCTTCCAGAGCCTCCCTGTTAGGGGCTTTATTTGTTCAGGTGTGTGCCATATGACAGTGTAATGGAGGGAGAGTCTGATTTACCACAGTGTCCGTGACACATAGTAGGAACAGAAATGAATGTTTTTTAAATAAACAAACAAGTGCATCTAAACCACTGTGATAGGAATCCCCGTTGTGGCGCAGCGGAAACGAATCCGACTGGGAACCATGAAGTTGCGGGTTTGATCCCTGGCCTCACTCCGTGGGTTAAGGATCCAGCACTGCCATGAGCTGTGGTATAGATCACAGACTCAATTCAGATCTGGTGTGGCTGTGGCTTCGGTGTAGGCCGGCAGTTACAGCTCTGTTTCGACCCCTAGCCTGGGAACCTCCATAGGCTGCGGGTGCAGCCCTAAAAAGACAAAAGACGAAAAAGGTAAACCACTGTGATAAATATTCTTACTGTACAAAGCACTTTCAGGCACCTAATCGCATTTACTCTTCACAGCAACCCTGAGTCAGGCCCTGGCTCCACCTTGATCCTTGACCCTGACTCCCTCGACCCCGCAAAGTGTCACTCTGCCTGAGAGTCCCCCTTGCAGCTCGACAGGTGGCCAGGGCAGCAGCACCCCATCTCCCAGGAGGCCCTCGTCTGCCCTTTGCCTGAGGCTGCCCCCGGCCGGGCCTGACACTCACCCACACAGAGGATATTGAAGCTGAAGCCCTGAGTGACCGACTTGCTGACCAGCTGGTCAGGGAGGCTGTCAAAGCCCACGTGGCCACCCAGGGAGAGGCTCCGGGGCTCGGGCTCTGCATTCTGCCGAGAGAGGAGAGACAGGGGCAGTGAGCCCACTGGGGAAGAGGGAGGCTAAGCCTGGGTCAACCCCCTGCCCGCCACCACCCTGTCTGAATTCCTGGAAAATCTCAGGACACACCCTGAGGGCACCAGAGCTCCAACTCCAGGCCAAGTATCCACAGAGGGAGCCTCAAGTGAAAAGGCCTTCTCACCCACGGCCCTGCGCCTCCTGGGCTGGTGAGGAACGCCTGGGCCTGAGGTGTCTCCTGGCAGATGGCCCAAACACCTACGGCTGCTACCCCAAGGGCTCACTGCCCTCCTGCCCAGGGGGAGGCCCCACATGATCCCTGGACCTTAAGCCAGGATTTCAAAGAGTTCTGGTCGTGGTGCAGCAGAAACAAATCCGACTAGGAACCATGAGGTTGCAGGTTCGATCCCTGGCCTTGTTCAGTGGGTTAAGGATCTGCCATTGATGTGAGCTGTGGCGTAGGTCATAGACGCAGCTTGGATCTGGCGTGGCTATGGCTGTGGCTGTGGTGTAGGCCGGCAGCTGTAGCTTCTATTAGACTACTAGCCTGGGAACCTCCATATGCTGCAGGTGTGGCCCTAAAAAGGGGAAAAAAAAAAAGATATCAAAAGGCCAAGACTGGAGGGTGTGCATGTTCCTGCAGTCTCCTCCCACTGAAGCAGGACTCAAGCACAGGTAGGTCTGGCCTGACCCGCTGATGCTCACACTGTCTGGGGGCCTCTCCCATTGGGCTGGGTTCAGGGTCCCCCACAGACACCCCTTGCTCGTCACACACCCAAGGGCAGAATGCACACATGGGCCCTGCTAAAGGGGCCGGTACTCACTCGGATTCACCACTAGGTCTCAGGACTCCCAGGCCTCCTCTAGGGACTCCCAGGCTTGGGTTCCTGCCACCCTCCCAGCCCCACCCAAGTCCTAGCTGCTTGAACTGAGATGCCAGATGAGAATGTGGAGGCCTGCCCAGAGAGGCAGGCAGCGGGCGGGAGCGAGCAGGGGCCACTGGGCTGCCCACAGCACTATAAAAAGAACCCGCCAGGACCCGAAGTAGAGGGTCAGGGTCAGGCTCCAATTTGTGGGGATGGACTCTCTGCCTCCCTGGGAATGGGGCTGGAATGTGGTCCTCGGAGAGAAGGTTCCCAGGCTCAGCCGTTCTGGGCTTGGCCCCTCTCAAGGGCAGGTCCCAGTCAGCTCCGTGGAGGGCAGAAACGCGCCTCCTCTGTCCCCGAGCCCCTCTGCCCTGAGTGCCAGCCAGAGCCGGGCAGGTCAGGGCAGTGGGTCTGAGACTCCTGCCATCCAGCCCACAGCTGCAGAGCGGAGGAAACAGGCCTAAGTGAAGACGGTCCCAGGAGCACTGATTGTGACAGTGGCAGCCCTTATGCGATATAGAAATGGGCACAGTGAGCAGAGGGGGCTGAGGACCAGAGAGCAGGGCCCCAGCTCCCTGTCCTCCAGCACAGGGGTCTTCTGAGCATCTGAGCTCCCCCTGACCTCCCTGCAGCCTCAGCCTGAACCCTGCAACCACTCTTTCCTCCCAACCAGAGCTCCTGGCACTCAAACCCAACCCTCTCTTCTTCATCGGTTCTGCCCATCGGCCTCTTCTCCCCACCTTCACTCCCCCACCCCCCGCCAGCTCAGTCACTGCGACCCTACATGGAACACTCCCAAGTGTGCACAGGAGCAGCCGAGACCCTTCGTGGCCCCTCTGGGCAGTGGTACTACTCCCTTGAGCAAGTCAGAGTTACCCCTAACCTGTTCTCTCCAACGACCCTCTTCCCGCGGCGCCTCGGCTCTGAAGAGCTGATCCCTTCTCCCTAGCCCCTGACCCCAGGGGATTACATCACCAACTTCCCAATCAAGCCCGGCCCCCCAAAGGCAGCTTCCCTTCATGGGTGCCCACACCAAAACCAGTAAGTGGATGTGCTGGGCCAGGGCCGAACCCCCCAGCATGGCACTTGGGGCCCCTCACCATCCGAGGCCTTTCTTTTTCACAGGCTCAGTTCCTGCCCCGCTGGTAACCTTGGAACGTACTTCCCAAACTCAGCCCCTTCCCTGAGCTCCAGAGCTCTTGCGACCTCTTCCCTGGCACCTGCTCGAACCTGGCCTCTAAGTGCTTACATTCCAGACCCCTGGCTGGGCTCTGACCCCATGTCCTTACACGGTTAGCTGTCCTTTTTAGAAGCGACGTGATTCTCCAGCCTCCCCCTGAAGGAGGCTGCAGGAGGGCAGGTTTCGCATTCTTCCCACCCTCCCACCACTGTGCCCAACCTGCTAGACAACGCCAGCATTTATAAACAGCCAAACCCGTCTTCGCCGCCACAGCACCAGGGGCAGCTGCCCCCTCACACAGAGCTTCATTATTCAGCCTCTGTTCCACCTGCTCGTGGCAGCAGGGATCAAATGGAGGACAGAACAGTTAGTCTAGAGCTTGCCTCCTTCCAGGCGAGACTGAAAATCTCCAACATGTAAGGCGTGCTGTGCTCGCAGAGAAGACTATGTGTTTATTCATCCTCTTCTTCCAAGGGCGACACCATCAGGATGCAATCCAACGCCCTGTAGTCTGCCGCCAAAACCCACCCCGTCAGCTGTGTCTGGAAGCCACACATGTGCGCATGCGCACGGACACGCTCTGCTGCAGAGTCCTTGCACACAAACAGAGGCCATCCTATTCCTGGGGTGCCCTGCCTCTCTCACTTTGGAGTCCTAGGCTCCAAAGCCTACGAGTGGCCCTCAGGGTCTCACACTGGCCCGCCTACCACACTCAGCAAGCCCTGCCTGCCTTCACTTACGCAGCTGGGCTCACCCTGGAGGAATGTGCAGCGGACAGGCCCTCGTCTCCAAGGGGTTGTCCAGGCTGCACTGTCACTGCAAGGCCCGGAGACCTAGAGCAACTGATGCCTGCTCAGGAGTCGCTGCGGCCACAGGAGTGTCCATATCCAGTGCATGCGTGCACACACACACGTCCACACATGGAAGAATGGACGCTGGTCCTCACAGGAACAGAGTGTTCGTCCCCGGTCTCAGAGGCTGGTCTGACCTCCCGGCTCCACTGAGGTGTGACTCTCACGAACGCCAACCTCCCTGATCCCATATTTGGCATCCACAACATGTGATCCAAGGGGCCCCACTCACTCCGAGGCGCCCGTCCCATGTGTCTCTGCTGACCTGCACAGGGTCCCAGCCCAGGAGGAGTCAGCAGCCTACAAAGCACCACTGGCACGTCTCAGCCACGACAACTCAGAAAGGAACTTCAGGGCTCCCACTGGCTACTGCAATCCGTCGGGCAAGACCTCAGCTCCAACGCCGGGGCCGGGTTCTCATGGTCCTGAGCCAATGAGCATGATCCCACGATGGGTTCAGGCAAAGGCGAGTGACCCAGGGTGAGCCTTCGTGACCATCTTGAACCATGAGGGGAGCCGGTCTAAGACCGAAGCCCGCTCACGGAGGATGGCAGAGCCAAGGAAAGCACAGAGGAGAGAGCTGGTGTCCTCCCTCCCTCTGGGCGTTTCCCTTTACCGGGGCCACAGCCAGCTTTCCTGCTGAAGCTAGCTGAATGGGGCCATCTCGACTTGCAATGGAAAGCATCCTGACTGCTTCAGGCTCCCAAGTAAAACTCTGAGTGCGGAGGAACAGGGAGAAAGCAAGGAGAGGAAGGACAGGGAAGGAGAAGTCGTATCCCAACCACAGGAAGGAATGGATGTCCAGTGATGACAGACACCAACACCTCCCTGAGGACCACCTGCACGGGCTAAGCCAGGTGAGTCCCACAGGCCCTTGCCCGCCCTGTGTGGCAGAGACCATTATTACCCATTTTACAGGTAAGGAAACTGAGGTGCACAGAAGCTGAAGAACTAATCAGGGCAGAGGAGGGGTCTGAGAGCAGCCGAGCCCTGGCCCCGAGACACTCAGCTTTACTACCTCCGCTGCTCTTACAACGCTCCCAACTCATTCATCCAGCCACCTGACACATGCTCGCTGGCACGTCTGCTGTGTGCCAGCCACTGGGATGGCTGCCAACGAAAAGATGAGGACACTAGATTCTTGACCACGGGGCTCAGTCTAATTCAGTCTAAACTCAACCGGCTGGAGAGGCCAGGCAGGTAATGTGAATGGGTGAAGGGGAGCAAGATGGTAATAACGACAGCAACCACACCTACCAGTTATCGAGGGCTCACCATGTGTGCTTCTAATTCCATCTCGCTTAGCCCACCCATCCGCCCTATGAGGTAGGCTGCCTATTATCTCCACGGCACAGAATCAACAACTGAGGCACCAAGAGATTAAGTAATTTTCCCAAGATCACACTGCTCAGGAGGGCGAAGACACGATCTGGATGGAGAGGGTGCGACAGCAGAACCCACACTTCCAGCCACGTCACTCTGCTTGCTGCCTATTGGACGAAAGACTCGGTGACTGGGCTGAGTGTGGGGGCCTGCAGAGAGAGGCAGGAACCATGGAGAACTGCAGAGGCTGTGCTCGGCCCATGATGGCTATGGTTTCGTGACTCCAGCCAACTAGGGGAATGCACACCTCGTGTTGCCAAATCTTCCAATTTTTTAAAGAGAGAATCCAGAAATCTAGATTTTTATTTGAAAACTCATTACTTTTCGAAGATTGGCAACACCTACAAATTGAAACTATCATGATGGCCCAACACAACACGTCTAGGGGGATGGACCTGACCCATGGCCTGACAGTCTGCAACCCCGGCTGGCAGGAGAGTGACCTGGAAAGACAAAACACTCCGTCTCCACTCTTGGGGCATGGGGACCCACAGGAGGCTGCTCCGTGGAAGGAGCTTTCAGGCTGGATGACTTAACTCAGACCCTAATGAGAGGAGGACCCAGCTGCTTCTGGCCCTTTCCATATGCCCTGCTCCCAGGGGTGCCAGCTCAGGGGGCTCAAACGGTCCTCAAAGCTCCAGCTCCAGGACAGAAGTTGGCAGCTCTGAGCTTTACACACACAATGGGAAACTCCACAGGGCCATTATCCCCCCTCTAATCACTAACAAGCTTTTGGCTCCTGCGCCGGGCTCCGGGCTTCTATGTCATCATTTCTTTGCAAACATCAAAGACAGCAACCAAAATAATAACCGCTCAGGCTGACTGCGTTCCTCCATGCCCGCTCGTCCAGAACAAAGTGGAGAATGGCATTTTGTTATGTAGCCCAGTGGATAAATAGGACGTCCTTTTCCTGACCAGGCAATGCTGTCTAAGCTTTCTGGAGCAGCCCGAATCACCAGGCAAGAGGAGCTGGCTCTTGGTGGGAATTGGGGAGAAACTGTGTCTTGCGCTTGCCCCCTCCCCCAAAAGACAAAACTTTTTGTCCGAAGTACTGGGAATCTGTTCGTCAGAACCAGCAGAACTGAGGCAGACATGGGTGAAAAAAGCCCCCTGACACCAAACCTCCCAAACTAGTTTGGTTGTTGGGCTGAAAGTAGAGGTGATGCCCCACCGTCAGTGTATGTGGCTCCTGAATCCCAGACAAAGAGCAGCCCCCACCCCAGGCCTTCCGCAGAGTTCTCTCCAAGTGCCTTGGATATTGGACAGGATGTCCCCCCCAGGCTCCCAGGCCTGACACCCACTGCCCTGAGCACCCTCCAGGCAGACGGGAAGCCTTCTCCTCACAAGAGCTTGAGCTCTGGGTGTGTGGGGGGGGGCTATAAAGTCCTTGTGCAATGGACACAGGAGTCACTGTGCCACCGGGGGACTTCTCTGCCCATGGGTCTGGCACAAACCACCCTACCCCCGGCTCTAGCTTATGCTCAGCAGCCTGGGCCTTAAATAGCCAGAGCAGAGGCCTCTGGCCAGAACCGGTCATAGCGCAACTGTCCTTGAGTCCAAGAGGAATCCTAGGAATTTTCCCAGGAAAGGCTTAGGCTCTGGTCCCAGGATTCCATAGCAAGCCTCTAAGTCCAGGTCAGAGGTTACGGGAAATAACCCAGGGATGTACATGGGAGGGCAGGGGTGGGAATGCTGCGGCCTTGGGCCAGGAGGGAAGAAGAGACACAGGATATACCTGTCCCCGGTCAAGAGGACACCTGAGAACCCAAGTGGCCCTCTCCTAAGGAGGCAACAAAAACCCGGGGAGAAGACACAAGCCAGGCTCATGGTGACAGCACAGTGGCAGACACGGTAACAACGGCAAGACGGCAGTTGGGCCCCAGGAGGAGGCCACCAGTCACTCAAGGCCAGTCATCCGGGCCCCTATCCTGGGAAGTGAAGGGACTTTGGGAGCAAATGACCGGCAAGAGTCCAAGGCCACCTCACGCCCTGACCCCAGCACTCCAACCTCTGGGCTTCTGGTCCCTCCGAGAGGCGCTTGGCTCCCTCTTCCTGCACAGAGACAACCAGGCCTGCTGCTTAGTCCCCCGGGATGATGGAGCGCACACTTCTCTGGTCAAAATGAGGTCTCCAGGAAGGCAAGTTACTGGTCTCTGGGCCCACTGTCCCTGAAACGCTCCTGGGCTTCGTCATCCTCCTGAGAGGGAACAGTCCAACCCACCACAGGGCAGATGCGGAAGGCACTCTGGGCTGCAGAAGGTACTGGAACCCCAGGTGGTCACTTTCCCACTTGCGCAGGGACTCCGGGGGCAGGGAAAGCCACACGGTCTGGACAGCTGGATGGAGGCAGCCTATGTTCCACAGGGAAGGAGATGCCACCCTTGGAAAGAGGAAAGTGGGCAGCAAAGGTGACCGTGCCCCCCGCCCCCCCCGGGATGGATGCTGGTGTGTGAGGAGAAGGGCCTGAGCACCAACCTGAGGCTCAAGGCGGAGCTGCTCCACTTTCCTGTTGCTTGTCTCCCCACCGCCCCCTCCCCACCACCACACTGGCAGAGTATCAGACTCACAGTCCATGCCCACGGCCTGTGCTGAACCTCAGGGCCCAGACGGTCCAAGCCCAGAAGGCCCCTCAGAGAGGAACTAGCACCTGCGATCCGAAATCGGCTCCCATTCCTTCCTCCCCTGCTTCTGTCCCTCCAATGGAGCCTCCAAGATAGGGGCCAGGAACTATCCAGAAGCCATGTGTCCTGAGGAAGAGACTATCCAATCTGCCCCAATAGCACCCAGGGCAATTGATGGTTCAGGCCAGGGGTCCCCTGCCCTGCCGTCCACCACCTCTTCCCAGCGGTGGCTCCTCACACGAGCCCTGGGCATGCAGATGGCACAGGTCGCCCCAACTCTATCACGAGGACATGTTGCCCTTGGGAGGCATCCTCACCAGGCGGTTGTGTCTCCCTCTGGCCTGCTTAGCTCCACATCGAGTTATCTGGCAAAGTTTGTGCCTTGGCGGCCATAACGGAGTCCTGGGACCCAAGCTGGCAGCACAGAGGCAGGAAGACTGGAGAGGCTGCAGGGGACACACAGAGGCCAGCCAGTCCTCAGGCCCTTTGCTCTGTCATCCTGCAGCGGCTTTCTTCTGGTAGCTGGACTGGAGCCACAGAAACACGCATGGTGGTTACTGCCCCAAATCCATACCTCCCTCCAGCCTATCTCAGGGCTCAAAACTCAGAGGGCTCCACCTTCTCTGTCATCTCAAGGGGTCCTTGGGAACTGAGGTTGGGTCTCAGGCCCCAACGTGCCAATGACCAGCGTTTGCATCTCACCCAGCCATGGGCTATTGGCATCAACAAGATGATGGACAAAAGCATCCAGTGGCCTCCCTGCCATCCAAAGCTTTTGACAGATGTCTGGTCCTGGGTTCCCAGCCTTCATCCATTCTCCTGTGTCACTGGCATTGCAGTCAGTCTCCTTCTCACCCCCCTCTCTGTTCCGACTCTGGTCTGTCCCTTGTCATGTGCTGCGTTGGCTCACCCATGCACTCCCACCCATCTCCCCGCCCTGGCCCATTCCAATCCACATCCCAGGCAGATCTTTCTTAGGTCAGCACCCACGGCAAGGTATGGTGCTAGGCAGGCCAGACCCACCTCCCAGGGCAAGGGGCTCTGCAGCTGGTGCTCACTTACGCCCCCTCCAGACCTCCAGGCACTGAGAGCTGCACAGACACCCCTTGCTGAGCCCTCATTTTTCCTTCAGAACAGCTCAGCCAGGAGGTTACTGGCCCTTTGTGCAGGGGCAGGCGCTACCACTCCATGACGCCCCGCCAGGGTGAGAGCCTGCCTCCTGCCTTCCTTCCCTCCAGCTCTTGCTTCAGGGGTGGAACAGGCACTCCCGGGATAGCCTGCTTCTTGGGGAAGTGTCAAGATTACAGGGGTGACAACGGAAGTGACAGATGGCGCTGGGATAAAGTGGAGATGGAGGTGGGGGCGGGTGATCGGCTGAGAGGGGTGCCAGGCGTGAGGCTGCCATGCCGCACACTCCTCTCTCCCCCTCAGAGCTCCACTTCCCCTGGGCCCTCCATCCCCCCTCACCACGGAGTCTGAACCTTACCCATGAGAGTCTAATAGGAGAAACACAGGAGCCAGCCCCTGAGACCGAAAAAGAATAAGCCCCAGAGCCTGGGACCCAGGCTGGAGGAGGGGCAGAGCATCGTGGACAGGAGTCTGGCTGCCCAAGGAGGGCAAGAGGCAAGAGACTCCCCAGGGGGCTGTCCCAGACACGCTCATCCAAGGAGATTTCAACCCTAACTCTGGGGTTCACCTAGGGCTGGGCCAGGCCCAGCCAAAAGGTAAAGGCTGCTGAGCCTGAGCTGTTCGCATCATGCTACGTAGAGAACAGGAACCCCGCACACACTGACCTCAAAGCACCATTCCATCTGCTTGTCTAAGCTCCAGGTTGGGAGAGTTCCCAGGCCCTCTGGGGCTGGTCTGACCACCGAGCTGGCCTCAGCAGCAGTGTCAACCTGCCACAGTTCAAGCAGATCACAGCCTCCCGGCCACTGCTTAAGACCCAAGTCAACCATGGGGTTGGTGAGACAACTACGCACATATCCCCAGACATGCCGTAGACTGCGATTCATCTTCCACAAACTCTCTGAAAACATGAGCATGGTTATGCTCACTGGATAGCGAGGTAAAGGAAGAAATAATTTGCCGAGGATGACAAGGCAGGAGAGGAGAATGGAGCCCAGGCTCCTACATGAAGGCCAAACCCCACCCAAGGTCTCCACCCAAATTCAACTGTGTCCAAGTCCTCCCAGGAGGCTGACGGCCCAGAGCTCGAAGGGTGTGGATGGCGTCCATCCATCCAGCTTAATCTGGCACAGTAACCAAGGCCCCTGAGCCGGGACGGTACGCCTTGCCTTGAGTCAGCCCCCTCTTTGCGTCCCGGCCCACTCTGGGCATTAAGAGCCGGAATCCCCACAGTTGTGGTTAAAAAGCTACCATCTCTCAGGGATGGTGGCCCCTGGAGAGGGGGCCCTGTAACGGAGCAAACCCATTCACTGCTGCCTTCTTACACAGAGAGCCAGTCTTCACAGCCACATGCGCGCTGGGGAGAATGTACCTTGTGATGTGCCTACCACGTGCCAGTCACTGCTCTGAGTACCTGACCTGGATCCTCTCATTAAATCCTTCTAATCACCCTATGGGAAAGGCAGTACTCTTATCCCATTATACAGGTGAGAACACTGAAAGCTTAAACAAATTGCTCAAGGTCACGTGGCCAAAGCGAGTCCAGGATTCACATTGGGGCGTCTGATTCTAGTTACGCTACACACCCCTTCCATCTGCAAGACCTCCTGTTAGAGCAACCTCTGGCCACGGAGAGACAGAACCCAGCCATAACTTTCTGCTCAGCAGGGCACAGAACATGCACACAGACACGCAGGGAGAGATGTGTAAACACACACAGGTCTCTTGGCCTCCAGCTAACCAGCAGGTCTGTCGGGATTCACGCGCAGCCCTCCTGGGGTACATAAATTCCTATTTACCGTGCAGGCCAAGCTCTGAACCTGCTCCTCCTGTATTCAAACTTACTGAACTGACTCGCAGCCCCCTCTCCACTGGAAATGAAACACTCCAGTACAGAAATTATGAAACCAAGAGTCTCTGCTTTAGTTACCCCTATTTCCAAAGTAGACCAACAAATGTATTTTCAGATGAAAGAGAAAATTTACATATATAAATTCGGATGGCAGTATTTATAGCATTAATTACGTAAGTCCCGGATCCCTTATTTAGCCCCAGAACCAATTCCTTATCGGTCATATATTTAGCATTTCCCCCCACCCCCAACGTCTCCCGACTCTCCCTTACAACGACCAGGGCCTCACATGCTGGCAAGAAGACACAGCTTCCTTCACTGTCAGAGCCCAACCTCCCAGACACACCCAAATTCAGCCTTAGAATCAGGGGACATGCAGCCACGACCCCCAAAAGTCCCCTCTCCCCTCGGGTGAATTATAAAAGCCTTTAGAAAATAGGCTACAGGCCGGCTCGGGCCCGGAGAGACCTCTGGAGGGACCACCAGAGATGTGAGCCCTGCAGAAGGCATACCCGACCTGGGGCCCAAGCAAACATCCACTGGGCTGAATCTGGAATCTCTCCAGTTTCTGGGGAATGGCTGCCTCCGACCCTACCACTGAGGCCGGACCTGCCTGGAATCGCACCCGGGATCCGGCCGCTTGGGTTGGGGTGCAGGCTGGGGTTGGGAGAAGCAGGGCCAGGACCTTGGGTCTTCAGGACCCAAGTCTGCAACTGCCCTTGGCTCACTTGAGGGACTCCCTCGGACCCCTAGGGCTTCATCCTGAGCCCAGCCAGCAGCACCTGCGCGGCCAGGGGTCTCCCCCGCCGTGCAGAAACAGGCAGGGAGACGGGGCTTCGGAAGAGCCTGGATCCTCCCCTCCGGCGCCCGGGGCTCCGGTCTGTCCTCTCACCTGGCCGGAACCAGGAGGATATTTATGTGCTCCTTTCCGCGAAAGGAGTCCGCCTCGCCTTCGCCCAAGCAGAGCGACCCCGCCAGCCGCCCGGCGAGGCGCCCCCGCCCGACGCCCCAGGTCCCGGGGCTAGCGCTGCTCGGAGAGCCAGCTCGTGTGCCCCCGGCCCGCCCGGAGTCGAGGTCGGCTCGCGCGGCACTGACAGCCGGGCTCGCGCCCCCGGCCAGCGGCACGCGGCCCCCTCCCCGCGCCTCTCGCGCGCGCCGCGGCCCAGCGGGGCCCTCACCGAGAAGCGCTCCAGGTCAGTGGCCGCCATGGCGAGCTCCGCACCGGGCAGGCGGGCCGGGCCGAGCACCCGGGCCGCGACAGGGACCAGCCGGCTGCGGGACGCGCTCCGCCCGGGCGGCTGCGGCTGAATGGATCCAATATGGCCACTTCCTGGAAACTCCCCTTGGCGGCAGCGGCGGCGGCGGCGGCGGGAGAAGCCGCGGAGCCGCCCCCGCCCCCGCCCGCGGGACCGGCCTCCCCGCCTGGCCCCGCCGCGAGCGCAGCCCGAGCCCCAGCGCGGGCACGGCCGGGGGTCTCCGCGGCGAGGCGGGAGGTGCCAACTGCGAGGACTGCTGGGACTTGTAGTCCCGAAGTTGGGGGGCCAGCAGGGCCGTGCCTGGGGACCCGGGCCAGTGCCCGCCGGCCTGCCGCGTGTCCCTGGGAGGCTGGGGACGAGGCCGGGAGGGAGTGTCCCGCGCCTCCGCGCTAGGAAGCCCGCTCGTTGCCGAGAAGTGTAGGGTGCGGCGTGCGCCCTCGAGGTCTCCCCCAAGCCGCCTCCACCCGGTCAGAGCCTGCAAATACACGGAGACCACCAGCCAGAGTGTTGGTGGATTGCGTGCGGTCCGTCGGGTCCAGGAGAGGCCGCCTCAGCCTCTTATGGCCGTACGCTGGGCCCCACCTGATGCTCTGGTCCGAGCCAGGACGGCACCCGGGGCGGGACCCGCGCGTCCGGCTGGGCGGCCTTCCCGGGCCAGGGACCAGCCTTCGGCTCCTTGCGCAATGAAGGCGCAGGATGCGCAGTTCAGGCTCAGATTCGTGCAGTAGACAAGCTGAGTTCGGCATTCAAGACATCAGATAGCAAGTGACCGTCACCCTGCCTACCCCTAAGGGTTTCGGGGGAGGTCTTAATGGAGTCTGGGAATTGCGCAAGGAAGACTGCAGCTCCCAATGCATGCGCATTCTCTCTGCGAATCCCACTACTCAAAACACGCACAAAACTTAGAAAACTAATACCTCTGCCCAAGCCAAAGGCCTTCAGGGGACTCTGGTCCTATTCACTGACTAGCCTTCTAAAATCCAGCTCCGAATCCTCCAAAACCCTCCTTATTTTGTCATTCCCTCTGCCTCTCTGTCTGCTCTCTCTTTGGGAAGGTAGCAAGGCTTGTCTCCTGCTATTTCAATGGCCTCAACCTGGGTGGGTCCACCCTCCACACCCTTCCCACCCACCAAGATTTTCCTGAGAAACAGCCCAGCCTGTCCCTCTGACTCAGGAACTTGTGGTTGAAGGTGTCAGAGGACCACATCTGGGCTTGGCACACCTGGCTTTAAGAGGAGCTCCTCCCTGCCCTTCCGCTGGCTCTCAGGTAGTTGACCCTGTCCCCTTGAAGTAGCTTTTGTCTTCCTTCTCTCCAGGGCACATTGTAGCAGGTCACTAAGGTGAAATGACATCTTGCTGGTCCTTTCTGATTCAGTGTTCACTCTGTGCCTCCCTCTCACAGTGTTTCCCATGCTGTATTGTAGCTATCTGCGAGAAACAGGCAAAGCTGTGGTTAAGGGTGCTGGACCCAAGGCAAACAAACCACCTGGGTTGGAATCCTGCCTCCATCCCTTGCCAGCTTTTTAACCTCAGGCAATTTACTTACCTGTGCCTCCCCTTCCTCCTCCTAAAACTGAGGCTAATCAGAGTACCTCTGCCACAGGATTAAACTCAGGAAAATAAGGGCTCTCCTCTACACTTGAAATAAAATGCTTAATCAAATCTCCTCTAGACTACAAAAACCTTAATTTCAAAGCCCAGAGAGACAGACAGACAGACAGACAGAGGGAGCGAGATGTGTGGTCAGTTGGTGTTGCGTTGATCAGCCTGGACCAGATCCACTATTTCCTTTTTCTTTCCTGTAACTGGCAAGAAATCTGTCCCGAAGACCATTTTCTGCATCACAACTCTCTGGAATCTGCCCTAAATTATCTCAAAAATGGTCTTTCCCCCAAGTTGTGCATTTTTTTCAAAATAATCCACTTCTGCAGCCCCAGCTGCTGGCTGTGAGAAGGAAAAGCCGAGATTACAGCTGACTTCCTTCTCTTGGGATGTGGTCACTGTTAGGAAAATTTACATCTCCTCCCCGAACCCCAAGTTTCTTTTTCTTTCGTCCTCTTCTCCTTCTCCTTCCTGTTCCTCTTTTTCTCCTTCCTCCTCCTCCTGTTTTGTTTTGTTTTGTTTTTGGCTTTTTAGGGCCGCACCCATGGCATATGGAGGTTCCCAGGCTAGAGGTCTAATAGGAGCTACAGCTGCCAGCCTACACCAGAGCCACAGCAACGCCAGATCCAAGCCACTTCTGCGACCTCCACCACAGCTCACGGCAACGCCGGATCCTTAACCCACCGAGCAAGGCCAGGGATCGAACCCACAACCTCATGGTTCCTAGTCAGGTTCGTTTCCGGGGCGCCCCGACGGGAACTCGCTCTTCTCTCCTCTTCTCCCTCTCCCTCGTAGTCGCCTTCCTCTCTGCCCCCACCTCCTCCAGTGCGGCTGCTGGTCAGAACTACTGAAGGAGGGAGAGTGAGTTACCTGTGGGGAAACAAAGGCAGATACAGCAATCATTTCTCACACGAGGTAAAGTGGTATTTCTCATGGCAGCATTTCCCAGTGTTCCTTACACACCTAGGAGAAGGGGATACCTGCTAACACACACACACACACAGACACACACACACACAATGGTTCCCCAATTAAATAATAGTACATGTGCAATGCCGAGTTCCAGACAGGACAAGGTTTCTGTAGAAGTCCTCAGAGCTTTGGGTGACACCATCTGAGAGGTAAAGGGACTATGCAGCCTTCCTCAGACTTAGTTCCCCGCACCCCCCGCTCCCCCCCCCCCCATATACACCTAGCACCACACTGAAATTTAACCCCACAGGCCTCACTGTTGCTGGCCTTTTACTTTTGTTTATAGTTTCTTTCTGTCACACAAAAGTGTAGAATATTGATGCTGTCAAGTGTACTCGAAATTTCCTTTAGCGTTTTCATCATAAAACCCCTTTTAAAAATCCTTCCCTATCTTAAATTCATGAAGTTATTCTCTTTGGCTCTCTGTATAAAACGTTCCAAAATTTTTTGTCACATCTAAGTCCATCAGCGATTTGCTTGTGTATGTGACAAACTGGGCTGTGTCACCATCACTGATCTACAAGGCAAATTGTACCGGGATTCAGCGGTTAGCAAGCCCAACTAGCATCCATGAGGACACGGGTTCCATCCCTGGCCTCGCTCAGTGGGTTAAGGACCAGGCGTTGCCGTGAGCTGTGGTACAGGTCAAAGATGTGACTTGGATCCTGCGTTGCTGTGGCTGTGGTGTAGGCCGGCAGCTACAGCGCTGATCGGATCCCTAGCCTGGGAATCTCCATATGCCTCGGATGCAGCCCTAAATGACAAAAAGACAAAAAATAAAAAATACAATGCAAATAATACCAAAGATTCTATTTCTATATGTGTGTGAGTAGGTCTGTGGATCGGTTAGGATAAGGTTCAGTCGCTTCAGCAAGATAGACGTTTCTCACTTTATCCAGGGAGGCAGTCTAGGCGATGCGACATTCTGTTCACACTTTCTGTTGCTTTGCTTTGAAAAGTCTTGACTTCATGATTCCGCGTGGTGAAATCTGCATTCCAGACAGTAAGAGAGGGTGAAGATAATAAAGAGAAAATTGAGCAAACACTCTCAGATGGTTCCAGAAGCTGCCGTGTGGCACGTCTACTTACATCCTATTGACCGTAGCTAGGAAATGGGGTCTTTATTCTGGCCATCAAGTGCACAGCAAAAAATTCCATAAAATATTAGGAGAGTAGACATTGGGAGGTGGCAGCCATCGCTGCCAAGTCTGTGTTTATTTATTCCATTTAGTGTGATGCCTGAAAGAATATTTTTTTAATGTTTTAAATGTATTTGTTTAATTGTTGGAAAATTAAAACATAAAAAAAATGATAAGTGAAGTTCTCTTGTGGGGAAGCCGTTAAAGATCTGGCAGTGTCACTGCAGTGGCAAGGGTTGCTTGCTGTGCTGCAGGTTCGATCCCTGGCCTGGGAACTTCTGCATGCCGTGGGTGCAGCAAAAAAAAAAAAAAAAAGACAAGCAAGTAAACAATCAGCTATATACCACCTTTCAGAGTCAGCCACAGAAATGAGCATTACATTACAACGTTTTAGAAAGCTTTCTACGCATATTTATAGACAGGAGAAAAGACCACAGAAATATTTTATATGACCTGTACCATCATACAGATGCCATTTTAATAAAAAATTATTTTTATTAATAAATTTTCCTCGAATTTAAAAGAAGTGGAAGTGAAACTGAAGGAAGAGTTGAGCTTCAAATAATGCTTCTTGACCACAGGAGATATTACTTCCTAAAAGATACCTCTGAGGTTAAGCAAAAATTGTGAAAAACATTAAGAGCTTGGAGCCAGTGTTTTGAAATTACACACTTCAATATTATGCGTGTGCGTATGAGTGTTAGCTCTCATGATTCTTTCCATCTCTCCACCTCCCCTGACCCTGCCTCCTGACATTTACTGCTTATATTATTATTGATACATTTTCCAGGTTTATGATAATCATACTCTGTTCTAGTTAGTTGGTATACATTCCAGATTTAAATAAATTCAATGCTCATCACAGGTTCTTTTATCAAGGATTCTCTATTTGCAAGCTCTTTATTTCATTTCATCTCTAAATGGCCTAATTTCATTGTTTCATTTTTGGTTTGGTTTTGTTTTGTTTTGCCTTTTTTTTGTCTTTTTAGGGCCACACCTGCTGCATATGGAGGTTCCCAGGTTAGGGGTCCAGTCGGAGCTGTAGCCACCGGCCTACACCACAGCCACAGCAACGCCAGATCCAAGCCACGTCTGCAACC
This sequence comes from Phacochoerus africanus, assembly GCF_016906955.1. Lineage (NCBI taxonomy): Eukaryota > Metazoa > Chordata > Mammalia > Artiodactyla > Suidae > Phacochoerus > Phacochoerus africanus. The sequence goes on from NC_062547.1 coordinate 135,086,060, forward strand.
TACAGCACAGCTCACGGCAACACCAGATCCTTAGCCTACTGAGGGAGACCAGGGATCAAACCTGCATTCTCAAAAATGCTAGTCAGATTCATTTCTGCTGAGCCACAATGGGAACTCCTAATTTCACTGTTAAGCTGTTTTCTCAAGGAGGGTTTTAGCTGTGTGAGTCTATCCGGCTGTTGCTTTTACACTTCCACCCTTGGTTGGATTTAATATTCTTGAACCTCACCTTCCTTCCCATAGAATGTGGCAGGCAGCTTTTGCTCCTTTTCTTCTGGTTAGAAGTCTGAGGCCAGCCTGCATTTCTATTCTTGTGGCTGACTTTTTTTTTTTTTTCCTGCTTGTTTGTGTAAAGAAGTCACTCTTCATTCTTTTTTTTTTTTTTCCAGTTCAATAACTAAAAACATGTCTTAGTATTAAACATTCTGAGCAGAGCTTTTCTGGAACACAGTGTCTTTCAATCTGCAGTTTTAGTTTTGCTTCTTCTGTGTTAGAATTCTCTTTTAGCTCTATTTTTGGTTTCTCTTCTTCAGCAATATCAATGAATCCTTATATTGGGTCATCTTTATCTGTATTCCATTTCTATTAGTTCTAATTTCTTAAATCACCTTCCCTTGTTTAGCTGCCCCAGCTAAGTCATTGGAGTTTCAGTGGGGTCAGTTCTCTTTCTTGTTAGTTCTTATTTGTTTATTCTATCATGGTGTTGCTTTTGTTCTCAGTTTGCTTCCTTTCCATCAGTTCTTTTGTTTTATCATCCCATCTTGGAGCCTCCAATTTATTAAATTCATGTTCTTACTAAGGTGCTTTATATATAAAGCAGCGGTAAGAAATTTCCTTTTGGGGGGAGGGGAGGAGCCCTAGTCTTTTGCCCACAGTTTTCCTTCTATGTATCATTTATAATTCGCTGTCATGCGTTGGCATCCATTTCTTTCCATCTTGGTTTCGAGACTCCGTCCAGATCTTCTTTATGCTACCAGAATATGACAGCAAGGAGGGGTTGCTTACTGACCATCTTCTCGTGTTTGAGACCAGTGTGTTTTTCCCTCTGACCTAAAAGACAGGCAGGGCACGTAGAGTCTATGAACTTTTTGGTCGTCTGAAGAGGACAGCTCAGTCAAAGCAGGTGCAGCCTTTGTTGGTATAGCTGTGCGTATCCCTGTCCTGAGGTTCTGATGAATGGCCAGCACAAGTCTCAGGTCACCTGCTGGGGATGGCGAGGGGGACACCATACACCTTTTCCAAGGAAGGAGGATAACCCAGGCTTTGGATCAATTTCTCAAGTTGGAGTGTTGATCTGGAGTCTGTATTTCCATTGGCTGAGTCAGCCCCATGGATCATGCGCCAAGCTTCCTCTATGTCAACCCAGCATGCTTTTTAATATTGCTCATTCAGAAGAGGAAGAATATAAGGGTATGACTCATAAATGGTTCTTTGCAGATTCAGGAGCACTGGGAGGAATGTGCAAGGCTTTTGTCATCCTCTGGGCTTTGAGGACAGAATAGGGAGCAGAGGTGCGCTGTGCCACTCCTTGCCACTCAAAATCTTCTGATTCTTTCTTTGGATACCACATTTGAAGTGTATTGTATTTGTTGCTGATAGTAAATTTCCCCTGTGATTTTATCTACTTAATTTTGTTAGGAACTGGAAAAGAGGAATTCTTTAGAGAAGCTTTAATCTACTGTCTGTATCTAGAAGGACCCCTATATTTTTTTTTTCTTTTTGCTGCACAGGCAGCATGTGGAAATTCCCAGGCCAGGGATCAAACCTGCGCCACAGAGTGACAATGCTGGATCCTTAACCACTAGACCACAAGGAAACTCCGTCCTTACATATTTTTAAAGCAGCATTGCCCATCTCTGGCTTTCACATCTGACTTGTTATCAAGGGCTATGAAACGATACAAAGCAGAGCAGATCCAAGGAGCCTCCTGGGTCCTAAGCACTGAGTTCCCAAGTCCTAGGTTGTCCCGAGCAGGCAGACAAATGCTCCCATTTTGCAAAATATGATTCTTAAAAGCCAGATTTAAGAATTATAGTCAAATGGCAGTTCTGCCAGCTTGAGGCCTAGACCAGCAGTCCTGGCCTGGAGAGAAGGAACCATGTTCCAACTCCTAGGAGACTGACCAGAGTTTGCACCAAGGCTGGACTATAGCATCCATGTGGCACAGAGGCAACGAACGGTGGAAAGCAGCCCTTCCCTGGCCTCATGGGTTTCCGGCTGGCCTCTGCCCCAAGCTCCACCTGGAAACTGCATCCCGCAGATGGGACAGGAAGCATGTCAAAACACAGGCCTCCCTGCCTTCCACAAGAGCATGTGGCATGGATGCTTTGGAAAGCCCTGGAGATGGGAATCTCTGTCTGTTTACTTATTTATTTATTTAGTCTTTTTAGGGCCGCACTGTGGCATGTGGAGGTTCCCAGCCTAGAGGTCAAATCGGAGCTATAGCTGCCAGCCTACACCACAGCCGCAGCAACGTGGGATGCTTAACCCACTGAGTGAGGCCAGGGATTGAACCTGCATCCTCATGGATACCAGTCAAACTTGTTTCCACTGAGCCATGATGGGAACTCCTTTGTCTTTTCAAACAGAAGATCCTCCCGTGGCACATGAGTCCCTGGGTCTCCTGGGAGAACACCGAAACCATGGTTCCCAGGGATACGTCCAGGTTTTGTAGAGCCTGAAGCGTATAGAATTTGGAAGGCTTTCTTTGAGAAAAAAGAATACACAATTATAAATACAAGATTGAGTATGGAATTAATTATTGAGAATGAGAAACAAACAGGACTTGGAAGGAACCCATACATGCTGGACACTTCAGCTTCATGTGTTTCCAAAGGTCCAGGGTGCCTTTAGTACATGGACCACAGAGACACCCATGGGTGCCTAGACTCTGCATCTACAGGCACTTTGGAATCAACCCCCACGGTCCAGAGCTGCCCAATGGGAAGGAAATCCTACTCCAAACCCAGCATGGAGGGCCCAAGGACAGGGGTTGATATCGACTTTACAAGAGACCCCATGTGACCTGTCAGAAGATTCTGTCCATGCCTCTGCCCCTACCCCCATGCCAACATCCCCAGTAGGCACAGGCCTCCCTAAGGTAGAAGCATTTCAGCTCCTCCAAGGTCATTGTGACCAAAATAAATTCTCTGGGAAAAAAAAGTGTCAACCCTCCAGTAACCAGAGAGCTACAATCTACATAAATGGAAGACCCAAGATGCTTGCATATGGAGAAGCCAGGTGACAGTGCTGCTGGCCAGCCCATTTCCACCTGGTCTCCATCCCTGCAGCCCCACCTATAGGCAGGGTACCAGCAGGTGAGAGGCGGCCTCACATGATGACAAGCTGGACCAAGATGATGAAGTTAAAATGCTTTGCTGCTTTGGAAAAATGTGCCTTTCAAAGAGCATGAGGGAAGTGGAGAAAGAATCCTTGATTCTGGCCAAGGTGCCAAAGGAAGGGTTCGGGAGAGGAGACACTTAACTGCGGGGAAGCCAATGGCAGCTCAAGACAAAGGGGAAAGGTCTGGAGAGCAATGAGCCCAGAGGGGCCCTGGGGAGCACAGGGAAGAGAAGGGCCTACCCTCTCCCGAAAGAGTTCCATTTCATCTGCTTTATACATTGGGTTTTCATTTCAACGAAGGATTCTTCTGCAGCTAAAAATAGATCGGAAAACCACATATCTGGGGGAATTTACTCAGACGAAATGGGTCTGGAAAAGGCTGCTGCTGGAAGGAATCCAAGGAAACTGAGTGTGAGACAGCTGAGAGGTAGAGTTAGACCTGGAACCAAGGGACTGGCCAGGGAGATTGGAGGAACGAATCCAAGGGAGCTGAGAGCAATTACTCTACCTTGAATTAGGAGTAAAAATAAAAGTAAATGAGCAGTAAAGAAAACACTTGGAGTTCCCTGGTGGCCTAGCAGGTTAAGGATCTAGGGTTGTCACGGCTGTGGTGCAAGTTCGATCTCTGGCCTGGGAACTTCCACATGCTGTGGGTACAGCAAAAGAAAAAAAAAAGAAGAAGAAGAAGAAGAGAAAACACACAGAGAAGAATGAGGTCAGCTGGAATGAAAACAGAGGGGGAAAAAAAAGGATCTGATTTACGTACAGAACCTAATCTAGAAGAACCGAGGAGGCCAAGGCCTGTAACTCAGCTGTTTGGCTCCTACTACTGGTTTACTAGGTATTCATCTTCTGCTTGTCGGCAGGGGCAGGCTAGGGGTGAGCGGGATACGACAGAAGCTTTCAGGAAAGCAGGCAAAGGTTTGAGGGGACACTCCTCCATTCCCGAGTGTTTGTCAGAATGTCTGCGGCGGGACCTGGGGCCTGGCAGTCCGGGCCCTGGTGTAGGGCAGGACATTGGAGCTGCACAGGCAGGATGGTGTGGTAGTGAGAGTAATAGCCCCCAACGACATCCATGACCTCATCCTCAGACCCTGCGAACATGTCACCTTCCATGGCAAAAGGGATTTTGCAAATGTCATTAAGTTAAGGATTTTTTATTTATTTATTTGGTCTTTTTGCCATTTCTTGGGCTGCTCCCGTGGCATATGGAGGTTCCCAGGCTAGGGGTCGAATCAGAGCTGTAGCCGCCGGTTGACACCACAGCCACAGCGACGCGGGATCCAAGCCGCGTCTGCCACCCACACCACAGCTCATGGCAATGCCGGATCATTAACCCACTGAGCAAGGCCAGGGATCGAACCCACAACCTCATGGTTCCTAGTCAGATTCGTTAACCATTGAGCCATGAGGGGAACTCCTAAATTAAGGATCTTCAGATGAAGAAGTTATGCTGGATTACACAGTTGGGCCCAGTATAATCCCAAGAGTCCTTACAGGAGGGAGTCTGGAGTATCAGAGAAGGAGCTGTGACAGAGGATGCAGAGCTGAGGGTGAGGCAGCCGCAAGGCCCGGAGTTCTGTCAGCTTCTAAAACTGGAAAAGACCAGGAAACCTGTTCTCCTGCACACCTGCCGAAGGACCGCAGCCCTGCCAGCACCTTCGTTTTAGCCCAGAAAGACTGCTGACCACCATAACTATAAGAACAAATTTATGCTTCTAAAGCTACATGGTTTGAGGCAACTGGTTAGAGCAACAACAGGAGACTCTGCAGATGGCACTGTGTGTAAGCGTGTACACTCTGAACTCAAGTTTCTGGATTCAAATTCCAGGACCACCACTTGCCAGCTGAATGACCTCAGGCATGGTACCTTATGTTCTGTGCCTCAGATTCCTCTCATGCAAAATGAAAATAATGATCATTTCCACCTCATAAGGGCATTTTTCTAAATGTTTATTTTTGCTTTTTTAGGGCCATGCCTGCAGCATATGGACATGACCAGGCGAGGGGTAAAATCAGAGCCAGTAGCTGCCGGCCTACACCACAGCCACTGCAATGGCAAAATCCAAGCTGCACCTGCAGCCTACACCACAGCTCACAGCAACGCCGGATCTTTAACCCACTGAGCGAGGCCAGGGAAGGAAGCTGCATCCTTATGGATACTAGTCAGGTTCATTACTGCGGAGCCACAATGGGACCTCCCTCTTTAGGGGATTAAATGTGCAGTGCTTAGAACCATTCCTGAGAGAGTAAACTTTCACTAAATGTGAACTGCTGTTAACACTATTATTATTCCACGGTCATCATAAGACTCCTTTTCACCATCCTGCTTTCACCTTCCCTACTCAGGACACAGAAGTGAAGCCTGATGGCAAGACGAAGCATGATGTCAGAGTCACAGCTGTTAGGGCTGGGCCAGGACCATTCATTCACTCATTCAACCATTTGTTGAGTGACTGTCATGTGCCAGCCACCGTTTCAGTGCTGAGGACAAAGGAAGGGAGGAAGGGGACAAAGGACCTCTTCCCTTGCATGGCTCTTACCATTTGCTGAGAAGAAAACCTTTCCTGGATGGCCCCCTAAAAACTCCCCCTGCAGTCTCACTGACCCCCAAAAATGAGTCACATAACCACCTTCGTTTCAGCCCAGAAAGACTGCTGACCACCAGACCTGCTGACCAACAGAAGTTCTGAGATTGCCGAACAGCGGCTCAGACTTAATGTATGTCGGCTGTATTACTGAGAATATTTAAATCTGCTGCAGAAGGTAAGAAAAGCAAAAAACAAAACAAACATGCAAAATGCATCAGATCTGGTAAGTACAGATAGTAAGTTGCTAATTTGTGACATGTGCTAGACGTAGTATAAATGAAACATGTGGATATTGACTACAGACAAGGAGGATACATGAACACAAAAGTGTTATTTGTACATCCCAGAAAGGGATGGGGAAAGTTTCAAGGTAAGGATCATGCTCATTCTAGATTGACAGCCATCCTCCCCAGAGACCCCCCCCCTTGGTGACACCCATCATGATCCCATTCTGGCCCCTCGCGTGCTCTTCCCCAGCTGCCCACAGCGTCATCCATGCGCTGTGGGTGTAGCCAGGGGTACTCGACTGTGTTTCTCCAATAGAGCTGGTCGCTGAACCCTTTTGTCCAGTCCCAACTCTGGCTGTCACAGCTGCATGGTCCGTGGGGAAGGATGATGCATGAAGGGGCAGGAGGGGGAGGATGGGAGCTCCGTAGCACACAGGATTCAGGCAGTGTGTGCCTTCCCCTCTGCTTACACCACACCCTAAGTGGATCCACCTACCTCAATTCCCCCTTCCCCTTGGTTCTCGCTGCAAGCTTTAAATCAAACCCTGAAGCTAGGTGCTTGGACCATCTTAAACTGCTCTCGGAGTCTTTCTGTTCGTGACCTTTGGACAGCTTGCCCCATAGGGCACTTAGAAGCCACATGGAGTCAAGATCCTTTCCCACAAGACAAACAATAATGATTCATCCCCAGAGCTGAGCGCCTTGCTATCTAAACAAATCTGGAGTCCTGTTACACAGAAGGGGAGAACGGCTGGTGGTAGCTGCCTGAAGTCAAAGGAGTCCATCTAGTCTGGCCTCCTGACTCCAGGTCAGATACACGAAGTCCATTTTTCTGATCAGCTGCAGATTCGGGGCCTTTAGAATTTGTTCTCATCTATGAAATCCTTCGTGGAGAGGACAATTTTCCCAGGGTCCTGCTGGTCCAGACTACTTTTTGATTTTTTGGGGGGCAGGTGGTGCATAGGTGTAGCATATGGAAGTTCCTAGGCTAGGGGTTGAATTGGAGCTACAGCTGCCAGCCTACCCACAGCCACACAGGATCCTTAACCCTTGAGTGAGGCCAGGGATTGAACCCACATCCTCATGGATATTAGCCGAGTTCCTTTCTGCTGAGCCACGACAGCAACTCCCCAGACGATCATACGGTTTTAGAAGCTCCTGGACTGGCTAAACACTGAGGTCATGTCTTCATTCACACAACAGAGCTTCAGGGAGCACTTCCCACGTGCCGTAGGCATGAGGATAGCAAGACACAGTCACTGCTTCCCAGACGTCAACAGGAGAGCAAACATAAAAATTGCTTTTAATGATAATATATGGCTGATCTTGGCCACCCTTTCAGAATCCTTCCTGGGCAAAGCAAGACATGTTGGGAGTCCAAGAAAAGGCACAGCACCGGTATCATGAAGCCCAAAGCCCAAGCCACCTTGTGCCAGCCACCTGCTCCAGTCTCTCACTGCCAGCCTCTCTTTGTCCCTCCTGTATCTGTCTCACTCGCCCAGCCTGCCAGGTGTGAGGTGTGCCTCCAGAACCCTGGGTCCTGGTTCATGCCATCGCTCCTGCTCTCCCTGGCTGGACCATCCAACTGAAGGCCCCCGGGGACACCTGACAGCTCAACCTGGCTCCCACCCTTCCAGCATCTCTGCCTGGGCAGAGACTGTACCCTCAGCCCAGGCTCCCCAATGGGGCTATCGGTGCCCCCTGCCAGGGATCCAGAGAAGGATGCAAGGATGGAGAGGGAAGAAGTCTCCCAGAAATGACATTCAGACACACAAATTTGCTCTGGTCACAGCAGCTACAAACCCAAAGGACAAGGCCACCCTAGGCAAACATGCTCTCTAGGAATGAAGCCAGGGCCCTGGGAGCAACACTAACTCTTCCAGGCCTCCACTGAGAGGATGACAGCAGGTCAACTCACATTACAAAAAAAAAACCATCTGCTTTCTCGGCATGCTCCTGCACTGCCTGGCCTCCTACAAGAGAGAAAAAAGATCACAAGCCCTGCTGCCTGCCAGCACGAGCTCCTGATGGTTCCATGTGTGGCAGACCTCCCAGGTTGCTTGGAAATCCCATGCTTCTTGCTAGTCACCCCACTGGCCCACTCCCCATGGCAGTGGCTCCAAACAGCACACACTTTGCCCTGCTCCATCCACCTTCACACTCAGTTTCTCTCTTTCATTCAGTCAACAAACATTCGCTAAAGGTCTCCTCTGTGCTAGAGCCATGGGGATAAACCAGGCATGGTTCCTGCCCTTGCAGGACAGTGTGGAGTCAGAGAAATACAGACACAGAGTTCCCGTGGTCACATCATGGTTAACAAATCCAACCAGGAACCATGAGGTTGTGGGTTCGATCCCTGGCCTTGCTCAGTGGGGTAAGGATCGGACGTTGTCATGAGCTGTGGTGTAGGTCGCAGACATGGCTCAGATCCTGTGTTGCTGTGGCTCTGGTGTAGGCCAGTGGCTACAGCTCTGATTCGACCCCTAGCCTGGGATCCTCTATCTGCCTCAGAATTGGCCCTAGAAAAGGCAAAAAGGCAAAAAAAAAAAAAGAGAGAGAGAGAGAGAGAGAGAAAAATACAGACACACAAGAAGCAGGCTACACTGTAACAAGCTGCAGGCACCCGCCAGCTTCCAAGCCCTTACCCCACACCCACCCTCAGCGCACACCCAGCCCCCACGCATGCGTCCAGCAGCACTGCCTGGACCACCTTCCCCTGGAATCCAAGGAAGGAGGCCCCCAACTCCTCCTGGGAGGAGTTCACAGTGTCCGTTATTCCTTCCTTTCCCCCCCGTCTTCACTCTCTCCCTCCCTCTCTCCTCCTACTGTCCTATCTGGCTAATGCCCCCAAGCTGCATCATCTAAAAAAGGCTCTCTTGAACCCCATTCCTCCCATGTCCCCTGCTTATCTCTCTGCTTCCCTCTCCTGTCCAACGTCTGGAAGGAACAGTCTGCTTCTCAGCTCACTGGTGTGTCTTATGTCTCCTGTCAATCTGTCTTTTGCCTCCACATCTCCAAACAAACTGTCCTTCTCGAGGTCACCAATGATCTCCTAAAGGTCAAACTCAGGGGCTTCTTTACAATTCTGATTTTATTATTCCTCACGCCCCGCACTGGGCTCCAGTTACTCTCTCTGTGAGATTGGATCTACTCACAGAGAAAAAGCCAACTCTCTACAAGGACATAAAAAGGAAAGAGTGGGCTGGGAGGCCCCTGTCCGGCCTCCCCTCCACTCCCAGGCTGACCATGGCTTTCCAAATGTTTGTCCAGGTATAAACAAAAGCAGAATCCATGCACATTTAGAGTATTTTAAAAAAAGACAAAACAAAACACATCAGAAACTATACATCTCATTCTACATGCTCCATCCCAGCATTGATTTCCCGCCGTGGGCCTGGCTCTAGCCCCCAAATAGCTGAAGGGCATTTTTAGCCCTTGGCGCTTCGCAAGAGCAACATTCCTGAGTATCTCCACTGCCTCTGGACTTTGAGCCCATCAGGTCTGTGGCTTGCGTCTCTGAGTTTCTGTCCTGTTTCCGGCCCATGGAAATGTTTATCTTGTTTCAGTGCAACGCCAACTTCTGAATTTCCTTTTCCCGCATTCATCTATCACTGTGTTGGGTTTCAAAGCAACACTCTCAATGCCAGTTCTCTTGCTCAGCGAGTGACTCTGCTGAAGCCCACGTTCACCGCTGTCACTGCCATGCTTACAAACTTGCAGTGGATCCCACCTCCCCCAGAGCAAAAGCCCAAGCCCTTATCATGGGCTGCGAGGTTGTATGGGATGCAGCCGCCTCATGCTTCTTGGACCTCTTCTCTTGCTCTCTCTGCTCCAGTCACACGAGAGTCCCTGCCAGCCCTTCAAACAGTCCACATGCCTTCCTTTCCTGTAAGCATCCCCCCCTCCACCGCCACATATCCACGTGGCTCACTTCTTTACTCTGAGTCTTTTCTCAGGGGGAACAAAGAAATGTTCAGAATTTTAAAAGGTACAAAGCTTACCTCATGTTGAGTTTGGGGGAATGCAGATATAAGATCCACAAGGTTAAGTAAAATTCTTCAGTCTTCGATTTGATTTAGAAGCTCATGAGAGTTCCCTTGGTGGCTCAGCAGAAACGAATCTGACTAACATTAAAAAAAAAAAAAAAAAGTTGGAGTTCCCGTCGTGGCGCAGTGGTTAACGAATCCGACTAGGAACCATGAGGTTGCGGGTTCGGTCCCTACCCTTGCTCAGTGGGTTAACGATCCGGCGTTGCCGTGAGCTGTGGTGTAGGTCGCAGACGCGGCTCGGATCCCGCGTTGCTGTGGCTCTGGCGTAGGGCGGTGGCTACAGCTCCGATTGGACCCCTAGCCTGGGAACCTCCATATGCCGAGGGAGCGGCCCAAGAAATAGCAACAACAAGTACAACAACAAAAGACAAAAAGACAAAAAAAAAGTTTATGAATTTATGAAGTATTTTCTCCCTCTCTCTCTCTCTTTTTTTTTTTTTGGTCTTTTTTAGGGCCACACCTGCAGCATATGGAAGTCCTCAGGCTATGGGTCTAATTGGAACTGTAGCCACCAGCCTATGCCACAGCTGCAGCAACACTAGATCTGAGCTGCATCTGAGAACTACACCGCAGCTCACAGCAACGCTGGATATTTAACCCACTGAGCGAGGCCAGGGATCGAACCGGCATCTTCCTGGATACTATTTGGGTTCCTTACTGCTGAGCCATAATGGGAACTCCTATGACATATTTTCTCTTTAAAAAATGTATTTCCATGAGCAGAAGACCTAAATAGACATTTCTCCAAAGAAGATATACAGATGGCCAATAGGCACATGAAAAGATGCTCAACATCTCTAATTATTAGAGAAATGCACATCAAAACTGCAATGAGGAAGTTCCCATGTGGTAGAGCAGGTTAAGGATCCAGGAACTTCCACATGCTGTGGATGCATCAAAAAAAGAAAAAAAAAATACAGTAATGTACCACATCACACCATCATTTGAAAAGTCTGCAAACAAGCAGAGTTCTCATTGCAACTTAGCGAGTTAAGGACCTGACATATATCCATGAAGATGTGAGTTCAATCCTTGGCCTCACTCAGTGGGTTAAGGTTCCAGTGTTGCTTCAAGCTGCAGCATAGGTCACAGATGCCACTTGGATCTGTGGCATAGGCCTGTAGCTGCAGCTTCAATTTGACCCCCAGCCCAGGAACTTCCATATGCTGCAGGTGCAGCCTTAAAAAAAAAGTCTACAAACAATAAATGCTGGAGAGGGTGTGGAGAAAAGAGACCTCTCCTACACTGTTGTTGGGAATGTAAATTGATGTACTATGGAAAACAATATAGAAGTTCCTCAAAAAAACTAAAAATAGAACTACCATATGATCCATGAGATCCTAGGAATCCCATTCCTAGGCATATACCCAGACAAAACTATAATTCAAAAAGATACGTGCACCCCTATGTTCAAAGCAGCACTATTTACAATAACCAAGACATGGAAACAACCTAAATGTCCACTGACAAAGAAATGAGTAAAGAACACATGGTATATCCACAATGGAATATTACTCAGCCATGAAAAAGAATGAAATAATGGCATAGGCAGCAACATGGATGGACATAGAGATTATCACTCTAAATAAAGTCAGATGTATAAAGACAAATATCATATGATATCACTTATACATGGAAACAAACATATGGCATATGGAGTTCCCATTGTGGCTCAGCAGGTTAAGGACCTGATGTTGTCTTTCTGAGGATGCGGGTTTGATTCCTGGCCTTGCTCAGTGGGTTAAGGATCCGGCATTGCAGCAAGCTGTGGCATAGGTCACAGATGTGGCACAGATCTGGTGCTGCTGTGGCTGTGGCGAAGGCCCCAGCTGCAGCTCCCACAGCCTTTAGCCTGGGAACTGCCACATGCTGCAGGTGCAGCCATAAACATAAGTAAAATAAAATAAGGCACAATGAACTTACGAATCAGAAACAGACTCATAGACTTTGAAAACAAACTTATGGTTACCAAAGAGAAAGGGGGTGGGGGAGGGCTAAATTAGGAGCTTGGGACTAGCAGACATACATCACTACATATAAAATACGTAAACAAGGTCCTACTGGATAGTGCAAGGGACTCTATTCAATATCTTATGATAAATCATAATGGAAAAAAATGTATTTCCAGATCTGTCTACTGAAAAGGGCTAGAAAATGACCTGCCCAGCAACAATGAGAAATGGCTTGTTCCAGGCCTAGGACAGGAAACATTCAAGATGAAAATGGAACACCTTCTCATTTCAGAGGTCAAGGAAAAATGATGTCAAGAGGCTCAGGAGCCAAGTGAACAAAACTGCCACTGGCAAATGGAAAGATGATGTGAACATCATGAAGGATAATAACTATAATGAAACACATCAAATATGTTTAAATTCATGAGTAGAAATTTTGAAGCTCACAGGTTGCCTTTGGAAGATGCTAAGGATCCATTAGTTTAAAAGATGGTAAATAATGGGAATTTATTCAATCTTTCCCATAGGAGCCTCAGGGTAGCTGAATGGTAAATTAGGAGAAATTTCTAATGCAGAGATCTTGCAGCTGGTAAATGTAGGAGGAACAGAATATCACCTTGCTGCAATCCCCAATAAAACAAGGCATCTAGGCAAGAATCTCAATGGCTGCTACATTATAAAAGAGAGATAAGTAGACATGACACCTTCCGGAAGTACACATTAGCGTCGATGATGGTAGCCCCAAAGTAATCGAACTTGAATCTGCTCAAGACTCTAGATTCAACTACTAATTCACCGGAAGTACAGGAGATAAAAGACTACGTCAAATGTCACAACAGGAATGCAAGGAGCAAAATCCAGATTGTGGGAAACTTTTAAGAAAAACAAAAACAAAAAAGTTCTTTTTCAATAAATAAACTGTAAGGAAAAACGAGACAGGGGAACCATAGATTAAAAAAAGACTCAAGAGCAGTTCCCTTGAGAGATCCCAGCATGGCTCAGTGGTAACAAACCTCACCAGTATCCATGAGGACGTGGATTTGATCCCTGGCCTCGCTCAGTGGGTTAAGAATCCAGAGTTGCTATGAGCTGTGGTGTAGGTTGCAGACATGGCTTGGACCTGGCTTTGCTGTAGCTGTGGTGTAGGCCGGCAGTTACTGGGGATGCGTGAGGTCCTCAGCAGTTTCGACCCAATCACCTTTTCCAACCTGTTTCTGCTCTCACTCACCCCATCCTCACCCTCCTTTTTCATCCTGGGGTTCTTGCTGTTCCACAAACATTCTACATGCCTTTGCGTTTGCTTGCATCTTTTCGGAGAATGCTTTCCTCTCCCTTCTCAGTCTGCAGAGCTCGGGATCATCAGCCCACATGTCTTCTCAGAAAGGCTTTAGCATCTCCCAGGGAGAAGGGCTTCCCGCCTGGGCACGCAGCATGCCCGCAGATCCCCGTCTGGCCCTAAGCGCATCCTCTCGTAGATCCCCGCTGATGTCACCTTCCCCACCAGCCACGGTTTACAGCATAGAGGAAACATCGCCTATTATCCTTTCTGTTTTTACCTTTGAAACTAGAAGTATGAAGCTATCTCACCTTGTTTGCCAACCTGCTCAGCTTGGCGATGACAACACAGAAGGCCACGCTGCAGATGCAGGCACTGCAAGGTGGTGGGGGGTTCCGGGAAAGTTCAAAAACTACTGTGGGCGGAGGACGAGACGGACCAGGAGTTCGGTGAAGGAGCTGACAAGAAACAGCCCTCCCCAGCAGAGTGAAAATTCCCTGCTGGCCTACCATCTCAACACAGAACAAACCTCACAGAAGACCACCTTAGATCTGGCTACCTTTACACTGTTGGCGAATTTTTGCTCCCCAAAATTTGATGCATACATCAGGATGCTCCAAGCTGCAGCCACGGCTATGGGCTTTCATTGAGATATGCCTGGGCCAGATCTTGTCGCAGCCTTGAGTTATCTGCGTCCTAGGGACCCGTGGAATGTTACTTTGGGATGAAATCCTCCACTCTGGGAATATTTGGATAAACCCCCCACGTCTTCCTTTCCTTCTGTCTTAGTTTCCTGGAGCTGCCATAACAAATTACCACACACTGGGGATCCAAAAGCTGTAGAGATTTGTCCTCTCACAGTTCTGGAGACCAGGAGTCTAAAATCAGAGTGTCAGAGTTCCCACTGTGGCTCAGAGGGTTTAAGAATCCAACATAGTGTCCATAGGGATGCAAGTTCTATCTCTCACCTTGCTCAGTGGGTCAGGGATCCAGCATTGCCATGAGCTGTGGTGTATATCTTAGATATGGCTTGGATCCAGTGTTGCTGTGGCTGTGGTGTAGGCCAGGGGCGGCAGGTCCGATTCAACCCCGAGCCTGGGAACTTCCATGTACCGCAGGTGTGACCTTAAAAACAAAAACAAAACAAAATAAGATCAGGGTGTCATCAGGCTGTAGTCCCCTAAAAGCTCTAGAAGAAATTCTTTCCTTGACTCTGCCAGCTTTGGGGGCTCCGGGCATTCCATGGCTTCCCTGGCTGCATTGCTCCAATCTTTGCCTCTGTCTTCACTTAGCAGTCTCTGCCTCTGTGACTTCTGTCTCTTATAAGGACCCTTGGCCCTGGATTTAGCACCCACTTGGATGATCCAAGATGAGAGCCTTAATTTAATCACATCTGCAAAGACCTTTTTTCCCAAATACTAGTCCCATTCATAGGTTCTGGGATGTAGACTTATCTTTTGGGGGGTCCACTGTATCTTCTGAATGGAAAAGGACCAAGAGGGAACAGCATTTGTTAACTTTGAGATGTAAACAATTTGTCTTCATGGAAACACACACAATGTTCTTTAAAAATTTAGAGTGAATAGTAAAACAAACAAACCAAAAAAAAAAACCTACGACAAAGAAACAGCAGCAAAAAGCCTAATCCCAAACAACAGCTTTAATATGATTGTTTTTGTCCTCACTGTCACAGCCACAGAGAAGGCTCTGTGCAGACTGTGGTCTTATTGTCTCTCCCCTGGAAACTTTCTAAGGCCCAGTATGTTGGGCTCTGAGGACATTAGAATATTGGGACATTTTGCCAAATGTTTCCCGTTAAAAAAGAAACGTTTCTTTTGCCCAGGAAATTCTATTATCATGGCTCAAGAAGGGAAGCTTGGAGAAGGAAGAAAAGAGGAAGGAACACGGCGTCTTGCATGAAGAGCCAAGCAGCAGGCTGCAGCCCCTCTCCACTGAGAGAGAAACCCTCGATGGCTAGGGTTTCAGAGACAGGATGGGGGAGCAGAGCCTTCCCCCTGCCGAGCCCCCCCAGCACCTCTGTATTTTGGATCCTTGCTCTTGCTCCAGCCATTCTACCTGGAATTGAATTCCTGCAGCATCAGGGTAGATGTTTGTGTTGCTGACTGCGCTGTACTCACTTCCATTTGATCAACATCTAAGAAGGTAACCAGAAGTCTACATTTAGAAAAATCCAGGGTGGAGTTCCCTCTCTGGTGCAGCGAGTGAAGAATCAGACTGCAGTGGCTCAGGAAGGCAGCCCTCTCTGTGGCATCATTCTTAGTTCCTGAAATTATGGGGCTACATTAACCTGTCGGAACATATCCAGGTTGTTTACTGACTCCCATCCCAAGGTGGAACCTTCATCATCAACCCCAAGGAGAGGTAGGTAGACAGTAATCTCTGACTCCATTTTGAAAAGAAACAATAGGAGTGCCCATCGTGGCTCAGTGGAAACAAATCTGACTAGTATCCGTGAGGATGCAGGTTCGAACCCTGGCCTCGCTTAGTGGGTTGAAGGTCTGGCACTGCCATGAGCTGTGCTGTAGGTTGCAGATGCAGCTTGGATCTGGTGTTGCTGTGGCTGTGGTATAGGTCAGCAGCTATAGCTCCAATTTGACCCCTACCCTGGGAACATCCATATGCCATGGGTGTGACCCTGATAAGACAAAAAAAAAAAAAGAAATGAGAAGAAAAGAAACAACAAACAGCTCATACAACTCAACAGCAAAATAGCAAACAACCTAACTGAAAAATGGGCAAAGACCTAAATACACATTTCTCTAAAGAAGATGTACAGATGGCCAACAGGCACAGAAAAAATGCTCAACATCACTAATTATTAGAGAAATTCAAATCAAAGCTACATTAAGGTACCACCTCACACTGGTCAGAATGGCCATCATTAGTAAAGTCAACAAATAAAAAATGCTGGAGAGGGTGTGGAGAAAAGGGAACCCTCCTACACTGTCAGTAGGAATGTAAATTGGTACAACTGCTCAGGAAAACATTACTGAGGGTCAGAAAACTAAATACAGAACTACCATACAATCCAACAACCCCACTCCTGGGCATACATCTGCACAAAACTATAATTCAAAAAGATACATGCACCCCTATGTTCATACAACAACATTTGCAATAACCAAGACATGGAAACAACCAAAATGTCCATCAACAGACAACTGGAATAAGAAGATGTGGTACACAGTTCAGCTATAAAAAAGAATGAAATAATGCCATTTGCAGCAACATGGATGGAACTAGAGACTCTTAGTAAGTCAGAAGGAGAAAGACAAAGAGCATGTGATATAACCTATATCTGGAATCTAATATATGGCACAAATGAGCCTATCTACAGAAAAGAAACAATGGCTAAAAACACATGAAAAGATGTTCAACATCACTAATTATTAGAGAAATGCAAATCAAAACCACTATGAGGTATCACCTAACATCAGCCAGAATGGCTGTCATCAAAGTCTACAAACAATAAATGCTGAGAGGATGTGAAGAAAAGGGAACCCGATTACACCGTTGGTGCGAATGTAAATTGGTGCAACTACTGTGGAAAACAACATGGAGATTCCTCAGAAAACTAAAAATAGAATTACCATTTGATCCAGCAATCCCACTCCTGGGCACCTATCCAGAGAAAACCATGACTCGAAAAGATACATGTACTCCGATGTTCACTGCAGCACTATATACAATAGCCAAAATGTGGAAACAACCTAAATGTCCATCAACAGGGGAGTGGATAAAGAAGATGTGGTACACATACACAATGGAATATTACTCAGCCATTATAAGGAAAGAAATAACGGCATTTGCACCATCATGGGTGGACCTAGAAATTATCATGCTAAATGAAGTTAGTCAGACAGTGAGACACCCACATCATGTGCTATCATTTACATGCAGAATCTAAAAAAAGGACACAGTGAACTTCTTTACAGAACAGATACTGACTCACAGACTTTGTGAAACTTACGGTTTCCAAATGAGACAGGTTGGGGGTGGGGGGATGCACTAGGGGTTTGGGATGGAAATGCTATAAAATCAGGGTGTAGCGTTCCCATCGTGGCTCAGTGGTTTACAAACCTGACTAGGAACCATGAGGTGTGGGTCCGATCCCTGGCCTCGCTCAGTGGGTGAAGGATCCGGCATTGCCATGAGCTGTGGTGTATGTTTCCCTTAAGGGTTTTTTTAAATTACTCAAAAAAGAAAAAGAAAAAGAAACAAACTCATGGACATGGAGAACAGACTTGTGGTTGCCAATGGGGCGGGGAGTAGGAGGGACTTTGAGTTGGGGGCTAGTAGAGACAAACTATTATATGAGGAGTGGATAGGCAAGGAGATCTACTGTACAGCATAGGGAACTATATCCAATCACTTGTGATAGAACATGATGGAGGCTAAGAAAGTGAGAAAAAGAATGTGTATATGTAATATGTATAACCAGGTCACTTTGCTGGACAGCAGAAATTGACAGAACATTGTAAATCAACTATGATAAAAGAAATGAAAAAGAAAAAGAAACAAAGTGATGAGAGTCCCTACCATCTGACACATTGTTACTTTTTAGTTATTATCAATGGTTATGGAACATATAGGAAAACTACTGAATAGCTATTGTAGACGTGCCCTCTAGCCCCATTCTGAAAAAGAAAAATCAAAGCAATAAAAGTCACTATTATGTGACAAATTGTTGCCATTTTATCATTATCAATATTAACTGAACATACAGCTATCACCCAACAGATGAGGACACAGCATCTTGCTCCTGGGAGCTTGAGCTACTGAGAGAACAGGTAGATGAAAAGAGACCTCAACCATCCAAGTTTTCATCTAGCGCTGCTAGTAATTTATTGATGTTTAGTCAGGTAAGAAAAACCAGTACTATTGATGAGTTCTTGGCCAGACCACACAACCTGAGAAGTAAAGTTCATCTTCCTGCTTTTTGTTCATCGTTCAATGTCACCAGTTACTACTCTGGGGACTGTTAATAAAATTGTTTGATATTTACTTAGCGGATAGTCTCAAAGCAGCAGGCAAGCAGATCTTCTGAGGACCTGAAACCAGCCCTTTGGCTGCCTGCCCCCCTCCCCTCCCACCTGGGCAGCTCCCTCAGTTAGGCAGACCTCAGCTAGACTCCTCCCCAACGCGCCCTCCAGAAGGAAGGGTCTCAATTAACCTTGCAGTCTTTTGTATAACTTGCTTCAAAGTATCCTATTCTGAGCTTTCCCTTACTGAGCTCTTAGAAACACTGAACAGGAAGCTGGAGAAATTGACATGAAAGGATTCTTTGCACCTTTACCCAGGATGCTGAATGGAAGGCAAGTTACACAGGGTGTACCAGTACCACAGGAGTTTAGGAAAGAGCTGAGCTATTTCTCCTTGTCCATCTCTAAAGCCAGCTGCTGCTGGGGATTTCACAGGGCCAAATGTTTGGTACTGTCATCCCCAAGCCCATCTGAACGGGTAACCGTCATGGCTTGCTGATTGGTCCACCCTGACCCAGGTAGGGACTCTACGATTAAGGAAATGGTTAGAACAGCAGTTCGCAGGCCCCTCAAGCTAAGCCCTCCTAACATAGACACTGACCCAAGTAAAAGACCCATAATGTCCCTCTGGGGGTAAAAAAAATTTTTTTTTTGCTTTTTAGGGCCACATCCGAGGCATATGGAGGTTCCCAGGCTAGGGGTCTAATCAGAGCTGTAGCTACCGGCCTGCGCCACAATCATAGCTACAGCAGATCCGAGCCACATCTGCAACCTATACCACAGCTCACATCAATGGCAGATCCTTAACCCGCTGAGCGAGGCCAGGGATCGAACCCACAACCTCATAGTTCCTAGTTGGATGCATTTCCACTGCACCACAATGGGAACTCCCCCGCAAAAGAAAATCTTTTAGGTCATAACTAATCTATGAAAATAAAACAGGCCAAGAATGGATGACTGAAGGCAGCCAAGGATGTCCTCATGCTTCACCTGGCCAGGACACCATGGACCTTTCCAGGTCTCCAGGGACCAACTCCCCTGTTCCCTACCTAGCAAGCAACCATCTGAGGAATCGAAGAAGCAGCCTGAAAACTGACTCACAGATAGGAAAACTCAGTTTATAACAGAGGCAAAGGCTCTGACATGTGTCACTACGATTTAGAAATAAAGAAAAGTCCCTTTGACCTCAGAGAGGACTGGGCTTCACAACTTAGAGGCATGAGCAAAAAAGAGGCCCCTCTTGCTTCCCCTGGGCTGGTAAGCAAGAACAAAACATGATTTGTTCCAGAAGTCATGACTGCAAAAGCTTGATATGTGGACAAAGTCCCTTTACAGCCGTTCTGAGCTGCCCATCCCCCTCGTGTCCCTGGAGCTCCTGCCCACTGGGGCCCCAGACACTCATCCTCCTCCTTCTAGATAACTAGGCATTGGTGAGACGGCAGGGGGCAGAGGAGGCAGGCTGTGGTGGGCTAAGCCTAATGGGAGGGGCCTAGTCACGCCACCAGGACAGCCACCAGGCAGTTGCAAGCATAAAGCATCCTCTATGGCTCTCTGCGGGGCTCAGGCCTGGGGTTCAGAGAAGAGTGTCGGATGGAACAGGCAATGTAATATAACATAACCACGTAACACAAAAATATAATATAGTTGTAGAGGGCTTTAATTTTTTATTTCTTTAACAATATGGCTTTGAACATGCAAAGGGCCTCCTTCTAGCCTGACCACCTCCAGATTTAAGTTAATGAGACAGGAACAAAATGTCCTGCCTATTGCTCTCTCTCAGTGTTCAAGACACATTATAGAATTTTACCCTTGCTATAAATATCATTTTCTATTTGATTTTCCTAATGTTTACGGGCAAACTGCTGGGTCACTGGAAAAATTGATTCAATGGCCTCACTGGCAGCAGGGCACCCAGATTTAAAAGCAGCCTGGGGAACTGGATGTCACTGGCATCCTCATCCTAATGTTTGCTCAAACCATAAGCTAATCACTTAAAATAGTAAAGCGGAAGATGTGCAGATGCATAGGTAGAAAAGTTTAAGCTAGATTTTTATCTGAGGACTTTCTCCCCTTCTTTGTTGATTGAGCATCCAGAACATCCATTTTAAGTGATGGTGATCTAATTTTGCACAGTAAATGAGCACAGGCTTTGGAATCGGACAGCCTGGGGCTCTAGTTTGGGCTCCGCCAATTATTAACTCTGACCTCAGGCACAATTCTTTGTAAAGCTCAGAGCCCAGAGCCTGTAAAGCGCTGTCAATAAATAAACTTCGCTTGTATCAGCAATTCGGTACAAGCAAAGTATTTAATCCCTTGTCTATTGTCAGGGATCACGGTCAGAATGAGTTCAAACCACATAAATTAATAATGATCTTTAACAGGGAAATCTCCTTCCTCCTCCCCTCAGAGAGAGAGGGCACAGAACAAAAGTCCAAGCAGGAGTTCCCATTGTGGCTCAGTGGTTAATGAATCCGACTAGGAACCCTGAGGTTGCGGGTTCGATCCCTGGCCCCACTCAGTGGGTTAAGGATCTGGCGTTGCTGTGAGCTGTGGTGTAGGTTGCAGACGTAGCTCGGATCTGGCGTTGCTCTGGTTCTGGCATAGGCTGGTGGCTACAGCTCCGATTGGACCCCTAGCCTGGGAACCTCCACATGCTTCAGGTGCAGTCCTAAAAAGACCAAAAAAAAAAAAAAAAGCACGCAGGCAATATAATGCAAGTTCTGCTTCTGAAACATCTTTGTCATTCCTCTGTCCTTCTGCCCTAGCTGAAAGTCCCTCAGCATCTCTCAGAGGGACACTGCCACCATCTCTCCAGGGCACCCTCCTCCACTCATTCACCACACCAGCACTGGTTACAGCAGGCTATGAGGGAGCATAGGTTATGAAACAATTAGTGATCTAATTCTGTGTAATGTGGGTTTTAAAGGTGTACATACATCTATGGATGTAAACCACAAAGCTCACAGAATAAACCAAAACATATTAAGAGTGGTTCTCTAACATGTGATTTTTTCTTTGTGTTATTTTGGAAACTACTGAGAAATTGGAAAATATCACTCGTAATTTTGTAATCAGGAAATTGTTAAAGTTACTTTTAAAAAGAATAAAAGTTTTTAATGGCATCCTACCACAAACAGGGTAAAGTCAAGCGAGCATTTAAGGTTCTCCATCCATGACCCCATAAGTACTTTTCAAACATTGTCTTCTCCTGTGTATCTGACACATACCCTAAACAGAAAACACACTAGACACTCTTCACCCTGAACTTAGCCTTCACGGTCCATATTCCAAGCCCTCGCCTATCCTGTTCTCACAGTCTACCTGCTAAAAAAAAACATGGAGCATTTATTTAGATAAAATAAATAGTACAGATAGTACACACAACACAACTCACTGTGGTTTTCTCTCCACCAAGTGGTTAGCTCTTCAAAGGCAAGTTGTATCTTCTCAGAACACCTGGTTCACTGCCTTGCACCCAAAGATAGTCAAGAATGGTCACTGAAACAGATTACAGAAGAGCGAAGAGGATTATACACCCCAGGCAGTTGCGAAAGATTTGACACTGTTGGGATTGGAGCTGGGTTTAAAGAAGGGGTAATATTTAGAGAGAAATGATAGCTGATCATGGTTATAATTCTGTGATAAAAATGTGAGGATTTTTCCCAACGGCATTGTTATCATTCTGATGTAGATTGTTTGATGCCCCAGGGTAAAGTGATCCTAAAAGTTCTCTTGTAAATAGGAGATGTACCTTCTTATATTTTGCATGTATCCTCTTAAGCTAAAAGGATCCAATATTTGCAATTAAAAATTAGTTGTCAGGAGTTCCCGCCGTGGCGCAGTGGTTAACGAATCCGACTAGGAACCACGAGGTTGCGGGTTCGGTCCCTGCCCTTGCTCAGTGGGTTAATGATCTGGCGTTGCCGCGAGCTGTGGTGTAGGTTGCAGACGTGGCTCAGATCCAGCATTGCTGTGCTCTGGCGTAGGCTGGTGGCTGCAGCTCCAATTCAACCCCTAGCCTGGGAACTCCATATGCCCCCAGAGCGGCCCAAGAAATAGCAAAAAGACAAAAAAAAAAGAAAAAAAATTAGTTGTCAGAATTCCTGCTGTGGCGCAATGGGATCAGTAGCGTCTCTGGAGTGCTGAGATGCAGGTTTGATCTTCAGCCAGCACAGCAGGTTAAGGATCTGGCATGGCCACAGCTTCAGGGTAAGTTCCAACTGAAGCTCAGATCTGATCCCTGGCCTAGGAACTTCGTATGGCTCAGGATGGCCAAGAAAGAAAAAAAAAAAAAAAAAAATTAGTCATCTAACAAAAAGAAATAAAAGGCATCCAAATTGGAAAAGAAGAGGTAAAAGTGTCATTATATGCAGATGAAGATACTATATATAGAAAACTTTAAAGACTGAACACAAAACCTACCGGAACTGATAAACGAATTCAGCAAGGTAGCAGGATAAAAGATTAACATAAAGAAAGCAATTGCATTTCTTTATACTAACAATGAAATATCGAAAGGGAATGAAAAAAACAATACCTTTTAAAATTGCACCCAGGAGTTCCCGTCGTGGCGCAGTGGTTAACAAATCCAACTAGGAACCATGAGGTTGCGGGTTCGATCCCTGCCCTTGCTCAGTGGGTCAAGGTTCTGGCGTTGCCGTGAGCTGTGGTGTAGGTTGCAGACGCGGCTCGGATCCCGCGTTGCTGTGGCTCTGGCGTAGGCCGGTGGCTACAGCTCCGATTCGACCCCTAGCCGGGGAATCTCCATATGCAGCGGGAGCGGCCCAAGAAATAAGCAAAAGACACACACAATAAATAAATAAATAAATAAAAATAAAATAAAATTGC
This sequence comes from Phacochoerus africanus, assembly GCF_016906955.1. NCBI lineage: Eukaryota > Metazoa > Chordata > Mammalia > Artiodactyla > Suidae > Phacochoerus > Phacochoerus africanus. The sequence continues at coordinate 135,109,348 of NC_062547.1, forward strand.
ACCCAAAAAATTAAATTAAATTAAATACTTAAGAACAAGCCTGGCCAAGAAGGTGAAAGACATATGCTAACATCTATAAAACGTTATTAAAGGAATTAAAGGGAGTTCCCATCGTGGTTCAGTGATTGACGAATCCAACTAGGAACTGCAAGGTTGTGGGTTTGATCCCTGGCCTCGCTCAGTGGGTTAAGGATCCAGCATTGCCATGAGCTGTGGTGCAGGTAGCAGATGCGGCTCAAATCCTGCATTGCTGTGGCTATGATGTAGGCTGGCAGCTATCGCTCTGATTGGACCCCTAGCCTGGGAATTTCCATATGCTGAGGGTGTAGCCCCAAAAACCAAAAAACCAAAACAAAAACAGCGTGATATTGGCACAAAAACAGACACATGGATCAAGGGAATAGAATGGAGATCCCAGGGAGATGTCGTCATGGCTCAGCAGTTAACAAATCCAACTAGGATCCATGAGGATATGAGTTTGATCCCTGGCCTCACTCAGTGGGTTAAGAATCTAGCGCTGCCATGAGCTGTGGCGTACGTCACAGATGTGGCTCAAATCTGGTGTTGCTGTGGCTCTGGTGGAGGCCAGCAGCTGTAGCTCCGATTGGACCCCTAGCCTGGGAACCTCCATAGGCCTCAGGTGTGGCCCTAAAAAGCAAAAAAAAAAAAAAGAGAGAGAGAGAGAGAGATCCCAGAAATAAACCTACACACCTACAGTCAATTAATCTTTGACAGAGGAGGCAAAGGAGTGAAAAGGCAAGAATATATAATGGGAAAAAGACCATCTCTTCAGCAAAGTGCTGGGAAAGCTGGACAGCTGCAGGTAAATCAATGAAGTTAGAACACACCCTCACGCCATACACAAAAATAAACTCGAAATGGCTCAAAGATTTAAATATAAGACGGAAACCATAAAACTCCAAAAAGAGAACTTAGACAAAACACTCTCTGGCATATATTATATACATGTTTCCTTAGGTCAATCTCCAAGGCAATGAATATAAAAATAAAAATAAACAAATGGGGCCTAATCAAATTTACAAGTTTTCACGTAGCAAAGGAAACCATAAACAAAATGAAAAGACAGCCCACAGAGCGGGAGAAGATGTTTGCAGACAATGTGACTGACAAGGGCTTAATTTCTAAAATACACAAACAGCTCATACAACTTAATAACAACAAAAAACAAAGAACCTAATTGAAAAATGGCAGAAGACTTTAAATAGACATTTCTCCAAAGAAGACATACAGACAACAGGCACATGAAAAGATGCTCCAAGCGGTTCTAATTATTATAGAAATGCAAATCAAAACTACAGTGAGGTACCACTTCATACTGGTCAGAACAGCCATCTTTAACAAATACACATACAAACAAATAACAAATAACACATACAAATGCTGGGGAGTTCCTGGGGTGCCTCAGCAGAGATGAATCTGGCTAGCATCCATACACATAACAAATGCTGGGGAGTTCCTGGGGTGGCTCAGCAGAGATGAATCTGGCTAGCATCCATGAGGACAGGTTCGATCCCTGGCCTCACTCAGTGGGTTAAGGATCCGGCATTGTCGTGAGATGTGGTATAGGCTGCAGATGGGGCTCGGATCCCACGTTGCTGTGACTGTGGTGTAGACCAGCAGCTGAAGCTCTGATTGGACCCTTAGCCTGGGAACTTCCATATGCTGCAGGTGTGGCCCTAAAAATCCAACCCCCCCCCCCAAAAAAAATGCTGTAGAGGATGTGGAGAAAAGGCAACTCTCCCACACTGTTGGTGGGAATGTAAATTGGTGCAACCACTATGGATAACAATATAAAGGGTCCTCAGAAAACTAAATATAGAACTACTATATGATCCAGCAATCTCACTCTTGGGCATATATCCAGACAAAACTGTAATTCAAAAAGATACATGCACCCTTATATTCATTGCAGCACTATTCACAATTGCCAAGATATGGAAACAATTGAAAATAAATGTCCAATGAGAAAGGAATGGATAAAGATGTGGTACATATATACAATGGCATATTACTCAACCATAAAAAAGAAAGAAAAATGCCATTTGCAGCAGCATGGACGGCCCTAGAAACTATCACACTAAGTGAAGTAAATCAGAAAGAGAGAGGCAAATACCATATGATATCACTTATATGTGGAAGCTAAAATACGACACAAATGAACCGACAGAAACAGACGCACAGACTCAGAAAACAGAATGGTGGTTGCCAAAGATGGGAGAGGCAGGGGACGAATGGACTGGGAGTTTGGGATTAGCAGATACAAACTATTACATATAAAACAAATAAACAACACAGTCCTACTGTATAGCAGAGGGAACTATATTCAATATCCAGAGATAAACCATAACGGAAAATAATATAAAAAGAATGTGCGTATATACATTATGTGTGTATATAAATAAATAACTGAATCACTTTGCTGTACAGCAGAATTTAACACAACATTGTAAGTCAACTGTACTTCAGTAAAAAAGTGGCTGTCTAAAAATGAATGTATAATCAGAAAACAAAATTAAAAGATAAATGACAAAGTGGAAAAATACAGCATATATAATGAAGGATTGATAACAAGAAAACATTAACAAATGGGTAAAGAGGGAAACGGGCAAGTCATAAAAGAACAAATCAAATAAGAGGAGAAAGAGAAGTTTTACCTCATTAGTGATAAAGTAAGTAGAAATCAGATACCATTTTTTTATCTTTCAAATGGACAAATTAGAAGATATTATAGAAGATATTGCACAAGTCAGGGAGGGAAAGACTAGGGAATTTCATAGGGCTGTAACTTCTGGAAAACGACTTAGTAAAAAGTTTCAAAAGTTTTAAAAATAATTCCCTTTGACTTAGTAATTCTCCTTGTGGGAGTCTATCCTAAGAAATTCATCCTAAGAAATTCATCTATAAAATTCAAAATTTTATAGATAAGCAGCACTATCCAAAAGAATTAAAAACAATGTAGACTGTCGACAATAAGAACATAAAGTGTATCTACATTTATTTGAGGCTCTCATGTAAACATCATATATTTTTAAAGAATAGTTATTGTCATTGGGGGAAGCACTCACACTATGAAGTGAGGTTACAAAGAAGATCAAATGCATTCTGGAAATAGCCGAAGATGGAAATTGTCTCTGGGCAAGGGGTTTGGGAAAAGGGAGAACTTTCCTATGTTCTCTTTTTTTTTTCCCCTTCGGTAAGAATAATAGAAGTGACTATACCGCTACTAATAATTTGAATGTTTACTGTGAGCCAAGCATTGTTGTAAGTGCTTTGTCCATTCTCTCACTCCTCACAGCCTGGTGACCTGAGTATAATAGTACCATCTCCTTACCCCTTCACAGATAAGAAAATTGAGGCATAGAGAGGTCAAGCAAGTAGCCCAATGTAGAGCCAGGATTCAAGTGTGGAATTTTGACTCTAGAGTTAAGCAAGTAGCCCAATGTAGAGCCAGGATTCAAGTGTGGAATTTTGACTCTAGAGTTTTGCTCTTTTTTTTTGTCTTTTTTGTTGTTGTTGCTATTTCTTGGGCCGCTCCAGCGGCATATGGACGTTCCCAGGCTAGGGGTCGAATCGGAGCTGTAGCCACCGGCCTACGAGCCGCGTCTGCAACCTACACCACAGCTCACGGCAATGCCGGATCGTTAACCCACTGAGCAGGGGCAGGGACCGAACCCGCAACCTCATGGTTCCTAGTCGGATTCGTTAACCACTGCGCCACGACGGGAACTCCGAGTTTTGCTCTTTTTAACTACTAAGGTATGGTGCCTCTGGTGATATCTTTGAAGTATTGTGTTTGCAAATTAAAAAACTGATCTCACCTTTGCCCTGGCTGCTCCCTCTGCTGAAAAAGCTTCTTTTCCTACCTAGGTACCTAACCCCGCCCCCCCACCCCCATCTCTTCAAGCCCTTGCTTAGCTGTGGCCTTTACAAGGAGTCCTGCCCCGAACACAGGATTCAAACTTGCAACCTGCCCCTCCGTCTTACTCTGCTTTATTTTTTCCATAGTATTTCTCCAACATATTATACAATTTTCAGATTCACCCATCACGTCTCTTTGTCCCTCCCCCTCCTCCATTACCACGCAAGCTGCACGAGGTCAGCTGTCTTGCTTGCTGATGTATCACAGACTGAAAAGGCACTGGCACAAACGAAGTGCGCAACAAATATTGGTGAAGTGAATTTTTTAAAAAAGCACGATTCCAATTTTGCTTTCTTACTGTAAAGCATACACATGTATACACATGCGTATGGGGGAGGGAGAAGAAAAAGAGTGCAAATGTTAATAATGATTTCAAATGCTATTTTCCTTAGGCTTTCCTGTGGGTTTCCTCCCAAAATTCGATGCGAACATGTATTATTTTATCATAAGAAAATTGCTTTTTAAAACGTCTCTTCTAAACCTCGGATGACATACGTTGCCATCCGTAGCAAACGGTCTTCACCGCAAGTTGCATGAAGCCGTTTTTCCTGTGTGAAACGCAGTCAACAATTCAAGAGGTAGTGACGATTTTCAAATAAAGTATTGCTTTTAAGCAATCGCCCAGTATTTTGTGGTGGTTAAATATTTCAGAAAGGAGTAAAAATCCTTGCCTCGCCTGTAGACTGCGGCATCCCTGGCGAACACACCCACCTAGCAACCGGGAGCCGAGCTGAAGCCTGGCACTGCGCCTTTAATTCTCCAATTGGGAGGGGCGGTGGAGAATTTCCGCTCCCCTACTCCCACCGCGGCCCTGGTGGCAGCTGTCACCTGTAAGGCGAGCACCGCACGCAAGGGGATGGAGCCCGGCGCCCATTGGACAGAATATAAAGGCAGAAACCTACCCCGAAGACTGGGGGCCCCGCGGGGCGGCGGCGGGGGGCGCGCACCGCGGCCCCCAGCTCCTTTTTCCGGGAGACTCCCGGACTCCGCGGCGCGGGCGTGACCAAGGTCCAGCCTCGGGGACACGCCCGTCACGCCTCGGTAACAACGATCAGGTGAGCCTGGCCGAGGCGGACTTGACTCCCGGAACCCGGGCTCCTGCACTTCCCGGCCGGCGCCGCGACGTACACCTGCCGCGCAACCGGGAGCCGCGGGTCGGTGGGAGGGGGGCAGCCCCGGCTTCCCTGCCGAGCGGGTACGGACCCTGACCATGGCGCTGGCCGCGGCCGCGGCCGCTGCGGCCGCCGGGGTGAGCCAGGCGGCGGTGCTGGGCTTCCTACAGGAGCACGGCGGAAAGGTGCGCAACTCCGAGCTTCTGAGCCGCTTCAAGCCGTTGCTGGATGCAGGCGACCCGCGCGGCCGTGCAGCCCGCAGGGATCGTTTCAAACAGTTTGTCAACGACGTGGCCGTGGTGAAAGAGCTCGACGGCGTCAAATTCGTGGTGCTGAGGAAGAAGCTGAGGCCCCGGGAGGGACCAGAGCCCCTGCCCACCTGCTGGAACAGCACCCCGGGGACACTAGCCCCGCCGTCGAAGATCACTTCCGTCTCACAGGTGGAAGCCGCTGCCTCGGGCACTCCATCCTTGGCCTCCGAGCAGAAGGCGGTGGAACCACCTAGAGACCCGGCTCCACCATCAGAGTCGCAGGACACCCTCGGGGCTCCGGCTTCCGAGCCCACTCAGCCAACCAGGGAGCTGCTGTTAAGCCCGGCCCTGCAGTCAGGGGGGCCCTCGGACCCGCAGATTCCAACTTTTGAGCTAGCCCAATCCTCCGAGGGACTCTCTGCAGACGTGGCTCCACCGTCTAGGGCACCGTCGGAGGCAACCTTGACCCACGCAGAGCCGCCAGACCTGGAACCTGGGCCTAGACAAATAAAAGGGCCGCCACCGCCCCCGTCACCGCCACCGCCCCCTCCGCGCGCGCCGCTGCAGAAGCCCTGCATGCTGCCGGTGCGCTGCGTCCCGGGTCCCTTCCGGATCCGGACGGAAGATCAAGGCTTGCGTCGGCAGCTGTCGGAGGAGCCCAGCCCTCGGAGCTCCCCGCTGCTGCTGCGGCGGCTCTCGGTAGAGGAGCCTGGCCTGGGCCTCAGCCTGGGTCCGGGCCGCTCCCCGCACCTGAGGCGCCTGTCACGCGCTGGCCAGCGCCTGCTTAGCCCCGACACCGAAGAGGTGCCCGCTGCACCGCCGCCGTCCGCCGTGCCCCTGGAGCCGGCCGAACACGAGTGGCTAGTGCGGGCGGCCGGGGGCCGCTGGACACACCAGCTCCACGGGCTGCTGCTGCGCGACCTCGGTCTGGCGGCCAAGCGCGACTTCATGTCGGGTTTCACCGCCCTGCACTGGGCAGCCAAGAGCGGCGACCTCGAGATGGTGCAGCAGCTGGTGGAGGTCGCGCGGCGTGGGGGCGCGCGGGTCGACGTGAATGCGCGCTCACACGGCGGCTACACGCCGCTGCACCTGGCGGCCCTGCACGGGCACGAGGATGCAGCCGTACTGCTGGTGGTCCGCCTGGGTGCACAGGTGCAAGTGCGTGACCACAGCGGGCGGCGAGCCTACCAGTACCTGCCGCCCGGCGCCTCGTACGCGCTGCGCCACCTCCTCGGCGACCCCGGCCTGCGAGGCTCTACCGAGACTGACCGAGCTGGTGGTGGCAGCGGCAATCTTGCGGCCCGACGCCCGGTGCAGGTGGCCGCCACCATTCTCAGTTCCACCACCAGCGCGTTTCTGGGCGTCCTGGCCGACGATCTGATGCTCCAGGATCTGGCTCGAGGCATGAGGAAGTCGGGCTCCTTCAGCAAATTCTTGGGTGCCTCGCCCATGGCTCCTCGTAAAAAGACAAAGACCCGCAGCAGTCTACAGGCCTTTTCAGAAATCTCTCGCCGACCTACTCCGGGGCCTTTGGCTGGTCTAGTGCCCAGCCTACCCCCTGCAACCTGAAGGTCCCAAGGTTATGGCTTGGTTCCTCTAACCTGGCCTTGCCTCTCAGTCAGATGGCGGCCCAACACCTTTGGCTCCATCTTGTTTCCAGCTTTGTCCACCGCAGCCTGTCATACCCTGGTGGGCCTACGCCTCCAGCTTCTGTCTGAGGCTTGATCTTTCTCCAGAGATGGGATTCAAGATCTCAGTGAGAGCTTCCTATGAAGAACTCCAGAAGTCAGGCTTAAACTTTGGAGATGTGAAATTTAGGATCAAAAAGGTTAAGGGGCAGCAGCTGGTCTGGCCCCCAAATGAGTTAACCTGTTCCTTCTGCATCCCTACCCTCCTAAGCCCGAATTAGAGCTTTCTGTGATGATGGATTGTCAGCTTTAAGATACATTGTGCTTTTGTAACTTGATGCTTTTATCCTGTTTTTAAATTGAAATGAGGTGAAACGACTTTCATAAAAGAACCTTTTGAAAATATATTTTTCCAAAATGATCATTTTCAATCTTTTGCTAAATATTTTGGAATTCTATTTAAAAAAAAAGTGCTCAAGATCTAAAGGAAATTAGTCCCAACCAACAAAACCCTTGAATGGTTATCTACCTCATTTTAGGCAATCAAGATTCTAGGGAGTCTTGAGCCCAGAATGTGACCATTGTGAATGTAATTCATTTCAGCTGTACTGTGAAAGCTAATTACTAGAGAACAAGTGCATCCTGGGAGTAAAAGTGATTTAACAGTGAGTGAAAAGGCACATTTTGACAAATACTTTAAATTCGTGGTTATTTGTCTTTGGCACTTGGTGGCTGGCTGTTTTGATTTGGCATGACTATTTAATTTTTAAAGTATGGCTTATCTGTGAATTGCACCACTGTGCCATGTTTCTGAACCTGTGGCTTTGGAGTCCAGCTGAGCCTATCACTGCAGTAGGTAAACATTCAAAGAAAAAAAATGTCATAGCATTACACCAGAAAAATTACTAGTTAAATAATAACAGATACAATTAAGGACCAACTATTTTACATGAAAGTTATGTACAAACAAAAAGCCCGTGACAGCCATTTTAAAAAGCCATCTGAAAACAAACAGCTTATTCCAACATAGCAAACGCACATTCTCTTTGCTCAATGACCTTAGGAGAGGGCTAGCTTAACTCATCTGCATCTTTGCTCGCATTTGTAATGGAGAAGATTTTAGGTATTGCCAAGATTTCTCAGGTTCAACGCAGTGTAATCATAATGGCTCTTTTTCCATTTTAAATGTGTGGCATCTCTTTGCTCAACCAAGCTTTTAAAAAATATCTTGTTGAAATAATGCCCTGCTTTTGCACATTGTGTTTGCATGTCATTAGTTATACCAAATGGTTCTTGTGGCACAGGCTCCCCTCCTGTGTACATATCAGTGAGGCTTCTGGAATTACTGAAGGCAGTCTTACATGGAATGTTTTGATTTAAGCAATGAAATAAACATTTTTCCCTGCTTGTGTGATGAGGTACTTCTATAGCACATTCTATAGCACTAGCTAGTGTATTTTTTTCTTCTCTTTACTCTTTACCCTTCTTCTGCCTCTTTCAAGAATTCCGTTATTGAGAAAAAATTGTGTTTCTCTGAAAAAATAAAGGAGTCCACCAAACATGGCTATGGTAACCAGAAACTGTAGGTAGGCCCCAATCTAACCTTCCTCACCTTCCTTGCCTGGAACTGAAGCTAAGCTGCATAAATTATTTTTAAATGCAAATTAATTCTTCTGCCTCTGCAAAAAAAGAAAAAAATGATGAGAGGCAATAATTAAAGCAATCCGAGAAGCTGAAGGTCGAGAAGATAGAATAAAACATTAGAGATTTTTTTTTTTATGGTAAAAGAGAAGCTTGATTGATACAGGTAATAAAGGTGATAAACATGGGTCTGAGCAGCTTTGAGAAAGACAAAATGTGAACCAGCAAAGCCATCCTAACAATAACTGATGTTTACCACTGCACACTTAGATCAGGGGAGGGTTCTGGAACAGCCAGAAGCAACTTTGTTTCAGAAGAGTGTATGGCACGCCTTCCAAGTGACGTAAAAACATTTGGTGAGAGTGGAGCATCAATAAGCTTAAAACTCAGGTGTTAGAAACCTGCACTTTTTCCTTGCAGGCTAAGACCCTTCTGAAACTATAAAGTCAGTAGGAAATTACAATATCTGCCTAGTAGGAGGTACACCTGTGGAAGGGTATTTCCAACTGAAAAAAAGAAAAATTTGTTCATTGGTTTAGGGCAATCTACCTGGTTAGAATTATCACAAGGAAGAGAATCACTCCTTTTATTTATTTATTTATTTATTTAGGTCTTGTTGTCTTTTCTAGGGCAGCACCCATGGCATGTGGAGGTTCCCAGGATAGGGGTCCAGTTGGAGCTGTAGCCGCCAGCCACAGCCACAGCCACGCAGGATCCAAGCCACGCCTGCCGACCTATACCACAGCTCATGGCAACACCAGATTCTTAACCCGGTGAGCGAGGCCAGGGATCAAACCCGAAACCTCATGGTTCCTAGTCGGATTCGTTAACCACTGAGCCACTAGGGGAGCTCCAAAAATCACTCCTTTTAATAGGGGAAGAGTTAACTGCTATGTAGATGTGTATTCAGCAAGCTTTTTAATACAGTGGTACATTTCCTATTCCACACACCTGATGGAGACTAGGGTACGGGTAAGGCATATATGACCTGTGTTTGCTAAGTGTGGGGCACAGTTCTAAACACTTTGCAGGTATTAACCACCACCTTACAAGGTATGTACTCGGAGTAATTTGAGTGGGTTTTTTTTTTTTTTTTGGTCTTTTTAGGGCCGCACCTGCAGCATATGGAGGTTCCAGGCTAGGAGTAGAATCAGAGCTGTAGCTGCTGGCCTGCGCCATAGCTCACGGCAACACCGGATCCTTACCCCACTGAGCGGGGCAGGGATCAAACCTGCAACCTCGTGGTTCTTAGTCGGGTTTGTTTCCGCTGTGCCAAAATGGGAACTCTTCAGTTTCCTCACTTTAAAAATCAAGTTACTTGGAGTTGCCATCGTGGCACAGCAGAAACCAATCCAGCTGGGAACCATGAGGTTGAGGTTCGATCCCTGGCCTCCATCAGTGGGTTAAGGATCCGGTGTTGCCGTGAGCTGTGGTGTAGGTCACAGATGCGGCTCGGATCCCGGGTTGCTGTGGCTGTGGTGTAGGCCTTCAGCTATAGTCCTGATTGGACCCCTAGCCTGGGAACCTCCATATGCCTCGGGTGCAACCCTAAAAAGCAAAAAAAAAAAGAATAAACTGAAGCCTAGAGAAACTGTAAGTAACTTGTCCAGACCTCACAGTAGCTGTCACAGTCCAGACACTATCCTGGTGCTCTTTTCCCTTACACTGTCCTGTTGCAGAGAAGCAAGAAGGGCTCATTTTAGCCCTTTATTCATTTAGTGACCTTAGGCAAATAAGCCAATTCCCCAAGCTCCATCTCCCCCTCTCTATGAGACTGGCAGTACCCATCCTACAGGCTGTGGGGAGGCAGAAACACAGGGAATGAGTAAGTAGAATTCTTCGTACTGCAATGCCATCCTGAAACATTACCGGGAGTGCCCAGTTGGTCCCAAAGGGATAGCTGGCTAATTCCAAAACCGAATCTTATTTGTGGCTCCGCTCTCCATGATCACCATTCTTTTACTATGTTAGCATTTATATATATATATATAAACAACACTAACTCTACCAAAGAAACGTATTCTCACAAAAGGAAAATTATCCCATATTCTGTAAATGAAAATGCTTTAAGTTAGAATGTCACCTTTCTTTTTCTTTCTTTTTTGGCCACACCCAGTGGCATGTGGAAATTCCTGGGCCAGGGATCGAACCCGCACCACAGCAGTGACCAGCACTGCTGCAGTGGCAATGCTGGGCCTTTAACCCGCTGCGCTACAAGGTTATCCCACAATGCCTTTCTTCATGCACATTCCTCCAGCATCCCCACCCGCACCTCCCAGGTCTAAACAAGCAGTCATTCAGCCTTCTGGACTAAAAGCACCCCTCCATGTTCATGGTTATAAAGCTGGGCCCACCCAGGACCCATATTCTGCCCCCCTTTTTTGGGCTTTTCCTGGAAGAAGTTATTTGACCTTTTAAAATGGTTTAATAAATAGACTCTCTGTTCCTCTCCAGATACCTTTTTTGCCGTGAAAAAAGCTGTGACTGGCATCACCGTCTCAGAACGGCCACACCTCTGGACTTGAAACTGTGGAGCAGAGGTGGCCTGAGATTTACTGCAGGGAAGAGGAAAGGAAGAGACGGCGGGGAGAAGGGAGACGACAGCGCTTGAGCGAGAGCTATCTAGACTTCTCCTCCAAAGAGGGGAGTGGGAGACAAGTGAGAAGTTGGTGCTGGCTTAAATTTCAAAAACAACAGATAAACACCCGTCATGACTGTCTCATCTGCAGCCAGGCTGTGACAGTCACGCCACAGAGTCGTTGGGAGGATTGCTTTACAGCATTTGCCTCCGTCCCCTACATTCCCCTTTGACCTCTTCCGCCTGCGGTCCTCAACCGCATTCGACCTGAAGGTCCCAGGAAGCTTGTGAATTACACGTGACTGAGCAGCGCTGTAAATTGCTCCCGTGAGGAGCGCAGAGGTTTACACCAGCCGCTCGCCGAGGTACGCGGGGTGCCAGGCAGGCTGTTCCAGCACGATTGCGCGCTGGTTTGGGGCGCCGCGGAACGTTATTGCTTCCCTACTCGGTTTGCAATTTACAATCTGGAGGTAAAATGTACCCTCATTAAATCCCTATTAGGAGGAGCAGCGGAGGCGGGATGAGGCAAGCGGGGGAGGAGGCCACGAGGCTTACTGTTGCCCAGCAACAACCTTGCTCAGCGCAGCCTGGGAGCAGCACCCGGGCGCCCGGGTGGGGGCGGGACCAGCAGGCGGGGGCGCAGGCAGAAAACTGCCGCAGAGACCCGAGAAACCGTCTTTTCCACCCTGGGGAACTAAGTAAGGCTCTTTTTGATACTGATACTCGAGATCGACACCCCCCAGCTTCCCCCTCCCCAGGGACTTTCGAACAAAAGGCTTGTGGCAAAGGAAAGAGAACCACCCTGCCCACAGCTGGCTGGCCAGAATGTTTTCCCGCTCGAAGCAAAAGGGCTCAACCTCAGCCCCAACAAGGACACTGCTCGGGACGAGCCAAAATCACTGTGGCTAGCCGAGGCGGCCTGGGAGCTGAGGAGGCTGCGGGTGGTCAAGTGGAGGTAGACGCTTTCATCACCAGGAGAACAGTGCCCTCTGCTGGCAGCGTCCACGGGGGTGGAATTCACCGGCTTCTGCCCCGCCCCCGGCCCCAAAGTCTTTGCTGTGCTGTTGTCGAACAAGCCTGGCGAGCTCCTTCTTGCCCTCTGAAGGAGTAAGGGGCGGCTGGAAAGGAGATGGATGGGGGCAGGAAGGAGACGGCGGCAAAATGGAAGGATGGGCGCAGGAGGTGTGGCCCTGCTTTCGTGTGCTCCCTCGATCTGGTCGAGACTAGCACCGAAGCCTCCCATTTCCGCAGAGCAAAACCCAGCAAAGAGGCAGTTTAACCAGACAAAGGCAGACGCTGCTTCTCCTGCCCATCCTGGGGGCTGGGGCTGATGTGTCTGAAATACGCAATTTCCGCTGGCCTAATAGACGGCGTTAAGTGTTTCTAAGACTATCCCAGTGGGAGAATGCAATGGGGTCGGTGTAAAAAGACAGAAGTCAGTAGATTCCATCCAGAAAGCATCTCACAGGGAGCCTGCTAGGCCGAGGAGCTTGGAGTCGAGACCCCGCCCACAGAGTTCAAAGGAGAGAAGCAAAGCATAATGTTAGAACCCACAACTGCCTCAGCAGGAGCCCCATGTGTTTTTTATAAAAAGGCACAATGTGAGCATTGTTCTGTGCTCAATAGCGCGACTGTTATAACTAATGCTTTTGGTATGAATACGACCCTTTAAAATTCCCAGCCAGTTGCAGTTCGTGACAATATGCATCAGAAAAAAACGAGCCCAGAAGCAGAGATTTCTCACTTTGGGGTCAGCAGGCTTTAGATACACATACACATGCCTGTGAATGTACCCAGTTTCCAAAAACACACTGGACGTTTGCATGGACAATGTTCTTGCCCTGGCCTTTGCAGCTGCAAACACTAGGGCAGATTTTCACTTGTATATTTGCGAACTTAACACTGATTCTGTGTACACACGGCTAATCCACAAACAGAGGGGCGTGTGTAGCCTATTTCATACCACTCTAGCCCTTAACTCCCCACTCCCAACCCCAGCCTGGCCACAAATCTTCAGAACACACATGACACTGCCTCTACAAGTCCTCAGCATCTCCCCCATAACAGGTCTCCAGGTACTCCGTAACTCACCTGTAGCTCCCACCCTCCCTCCCCAAGCCTGGTTGACCCAGTGGGGTCTCTAAAGGGGAACTGGATACATTTAGATAACATAACTGGAAGAGGAAGAAAGTTCTTCCAGGATCTGGTAATAAATGTCCCCAAATGTCCAAGCATACCTGACCTTCATCAGGGTTTTTAGGCAGCAAAGCATCTGAACCTATGTTCCATTAGCGGAAATTACCATCCTTTGAGATTTGAAGTGAGGCAGCCCCCAACTTCCACTACTGAGGTTGTGGAGTCAGGTCAAAACCCGCAAAGGAGACCTGAACTCAGCCCGTAAGGCCTAGGCTTTTGCGGTAATGATGCAGGCACCAAAACAGAGACGGCCCCCTATTTCAAGCTTGTTTCTTCAGTCTTCTAGATCCCCAGACCTGAGCCGTATTCTGCAACAAATGTCTCTTCTGCCCTACCTTCGGCAGGACTGTGTCTGCACTGAGCAAAAAAGATCCCTGCTCAAAGCCAGGCTCCAGCTGACTTGCACACTTCCCACATTAATTTTTTACTGAAAAAAAAAAAAGGCCATTTTGCTTCTTAAGTGGAAATACTCCCGTGACTTGTCTCTCCTCCCTCCAGCCAACCTTGATGGAGCCTCTTCCTCATCACAAAAGGAGAGGGGGGGGGGGAAATACTTCAGTTTTAAAAATTCTTAAGTTAATTACCAAATAATCCGCAAGACTTGGGTAAGGCCACGTGAGAAGACTTGGAAAAGGACCCCCGGGAAGGTCCGGCTTGGGTGCTCCGCCACCCCAAGCAAAAGCACACAATAAATTCAGGTCACCTCGAGAGGGAGAGGCTGGGGCAGGGCTCCCCACCCCCACCGCCTGTAACTAGAGGATGGGAGGGGAGGAAGGGCGGTTTGTCCGGAGGACGGGTGCCTGGGGGCCAGGCCGGCCTGGGAGGCGGGGGACGACGGCCAAGGTCATTCCTGACAGCGTCCAGTTGGTCCTGAAGGAGGCGGACCCGCTCGTCCAGGCTGCGCTGCTGGGCTAGGACCGCGGCCTTGCCGGCCAGCAGGGCGCGGTAGGCGCGCAGCTCCTCGGCCGGCAGCGCGCGCACCAGCACCTCGCGCAGGGCCCGCTCGCGCCGCGCCACGTGCTGCTTCAGCTCCTTGGCGTCTTCCTGCTGCCTCTGCAGGAGCCCCAGTCGCTGCAGCAGAGAGGCCTGGAGCCGCAGGGGGAGGGCGCCGTGAGCCAGGTGGGGGTGCCAGCGTTCCCCGGATGCCTCCAGCCAGAGCCCGCAGGTCCCTCACCGGCCCGCTCTCCCCTAACACTTACCTGCTCCTCAGGGTCGCCGTCTGCGCCCGCCCGGGCCAGGGCACGGCGCACGCGGGCCAGGCGACTGCCCAGCAGCAGCAGGAGCCCAAGCACCCGCTCTAGGTCGGCCATGAACCGGCTGAACCGCTCGAGCTCGTGGGGGGCACATGCCTGGCCCACCGCGGCCTCCAGAGCAACCCTGCACCTGGCCCAAGCCTGGGCCTTTCTCTGCAGCTGCTGCTGCTCTGCCTGGAGGTCCCTTAGCATCTTGTGGAGGAGGTTGGCCAGCTCCACCTGCAGGGAGGGCATGGGTATTTAAGACTGGAGCCAGGCCCTGAGTACTCAGCCCAGTCTCTGGGCTCTTGCCCCACCCGGCGCCCGCCAGACCTCCACACTCACTCTCTTGGCTTGGATGCTGTTATCTGGCTCAGGGAGACCTTGGTCACAGGGCTGGTCAGGCACAGTGTGGGTGGTAAGGTTTTCGGGCCTCGTCTCTGCCTGAGAAGTTTGCAGGTGCTGGGTGGAGTTAGGTAGATAGGACCTGGAGGGGAGATGAAACCAGAGCTCCTTGGGTTGTCCTGCCCCACACTGCAGACACTGCAGGAGCTCAGAATCCTCTGAGTCCCAGGTGCCGCTCACTCACCTTGGCTCAGAAGCAGCAGCAGCCTCCTCTTCAGCCTCCTCACAGCCTGGCCTCATTGCAGCCCAGATCTCAGCTAAAGGAATCAGCCCATCCAGCAGGCCCAGGGATGGCTCTGGGCTGGGGCAAGAGATGAGAGTATCACTCAGAGAGGGATCCAATCTGGCCAGCTCCTGAACCAGCTCCTCGAGGCGTGGACTGGGCCATACTGGCCTGGAACCAGACTGGCCAGTGCCCCAAGCCAGGGCAGTGTAGTCCGGAGGCCTTGGGGTGTCATTGGCTCGAGGTCCCAGGACACCCCCTGGGAGAGGTTTGAGGGGGTCAGACCCTGCAGCTGTGGGGGGGTCAGTGGTCTGCAGTCCAGTGTCAGAGGTTGGGATGTCACCATTTGCAGTCCCAGGGGGGCTATAGCATGGAGGCCTGGAGTCACTCTCAGAACCGTTTACCCCCTGCCAGCAGTCATTTGCCCCTGCAGTCTCTGGGTGCTCCTGGAGGGGCTGCGCTGTGGAAATTACAGCCTGGTCAGCCCCTTGGCCCAAGCCAGCTCCATAATGCTGGTCAGAGGCATGGACCCTGGAAGTGGAAGAGACAGTGAATCAGAAAAAGCTCTGGCCAAAGAAAAGTGGTGGCTTCCAAGGACAACCTGCTCCTGCCCCTGCCCCCACCCCCGCCCCCTAGCTCTCAGACCCCAGCAGCAAGAGGGTTCCCTGCTCCTCCAGCATTCTGTAGACGTGTGTAGGAATCGGGGTGTCTCACTTTGCTTAAAAGCCCCAGGGAATTCACCTGGATGGGAGCCCCAAGGGAGTGCAGGAGTCTGCAGGTGATCTCATTCTGACCAGCGGGGCTTCTTCCAGGAAAACCTCATCATCGGGAAGGGAAGGAAGCCGAACAGACACCTTGCAGTTCTCTGAGACGTTCTGCTCACCGTCAGAGGGGCTGCTCTGGGGGCCCTCTGCAGGACACACCTCTGCAGCATCTTTCTCAGTCAGAAACCTGGAGGCAGGGACCCCACACTGACCACAGTCACCAGGAAGGATGACCCTGGTTCTGCACCAGAGGAACAGTAGGGTGTTGGGGGGCAGGGATTAGGAGATGTGGTTTGCAAAAGAGGGTCAGAAGGTTCAAACTGAGGCTAAGTGGGAGACCCTCTTCTTTCTTGGGCAGGATCTATGAAAGCTGCCTGCCCCCAGCTTTCATTCCCCAGAGGGGTCCATGTCTCTCACCTAGAACGTTTGGTCAGAAACAACGGTCTGCTGGTGGTTTCTGCTCCTTGGGGAACAGCCTGGAAAGGCAAGCAGATGGATGAAATGTTGCTCAGGTTTTCAGTCTTCCAGCTGCTCCCATCCCAAACTGGCAACCCCCATCTTCCATACCTGCGGAATGGGCATAACCCCTCCTGAACTTCCCCACGGGGCCAAGACTTCTCCTGAAGCGCTCCGACTCCGATCGGCAGGTCTGTAGCCATGGCCGAGCCTCAAGGACCGGGGTTTCGGGTCCTCGATGTCTCGGGGCTGGGTCACAGGCAGCCACCTGATCTGGTGACCATCGAACTCCGCCGGGGTCCGCGGCTGCTCTTCCTGGGGCTCCGGCCTCCCAAGGCCTGAGCTGGAGCGGGCCTCCCCCGAACATTCCCCGGCCGACGCACCTCCCTGACCCACGCGGTCCAGCTTCCCCGGCTCGGAGAAGCACCACTTCCGCTGCTGGTTGGCCAGGCGTCCCTGGCCAGAGGTTCCCGGCCCGGGAACCCCGGGGCGCGGCGGCTCCACTTCCCCCCCGGGGTGGCTGAGCGAGGCGGAGCGCGGGTGCGCGGCGGAGGGCCGCACGGGGGCCGCGGGCCGCAGGCGGGCGGGCAGGCTCATGCGGAGTTCCTTGCGCTGGAAGGACGTCTCCCGGAGCACTCGCCGCTGCGCACCCTGCAGCCGCTGGCGGTAGGCGGCCCGCGAGGCCGGCGGGCTGGGCGGCTCGGCGGCCCGCGCCGCGGCCTCCGCCTCGGCCGCCAGCGCGTACAGCAGCGGGGTGGCGTGGCGGCTGAGAGGCCCCGGGGTGCCCTGGAGCTCAGGGGGACGCGGCCCGCTGTGCGCGGCCGCCGCAGGCCGGGGCTGCGGGCAGGTGCGAGGTCCCGCGGCGGGCGCGGCGGGGGCCGGGCCTCCCCAGACCACGCGCACGTAGTCCCAGTCCAGGTAGGGGAGCGGGCGGGTCCCCGGCGAAGGCGTGCGCGGCTCCGGACCGCCGGAGGCGGCGGAGAAAGAGCCGTAGGCCGAGTCAGCGCGCGCAGATAGCCGCCGCAAGTCCAGGCTGCGAGTGGATGAGGCTGGGGAGGCGCGGTCGCCTCCAGGACCCAGGGCCTCCATGGCTCCGACGAGGGCCGAGGCTGGCCTGGAAGAGCAGACGTGGTGCGGTGGGTGAGGCGCTCCTGGGAAGGGTTGGGGCAGCCTGCTGGCCCCTCCATCACAGAGGGCCTGGTGCTTACACATCCTCTCTCTGGCCACAGGATCCTTGGCGCCAGCATTTGTCACCCCCTTAGTCGGGGCTAGCAAGGGCAGTAGGACCAAGGGAGCCACTATGGAGGGTGAGGGCCTTAGTTCACTTATCCTTGGCGACTAGCCCATTCCCCGCTGGGGCGCGCTCTTGGCTAGCAGCCCTGGCTCTACCCTGGCACCTTCTGGAGCGCTGCATGTACCCATGCTCCTTCCCTCCCCCAGCCTGTCCCACCCAGGCTGCTTCCTGGCAGCTTTGTTAGCTTCTCCCTGTGATCTTTCCCTGATAAACAATGGTCAAGATCCGAGATCAAGTCCGAGATCGCAGGCCAACAAAGAAAGGAGGTGGGGGAGGCCGGGTCAGGTGGCAGGAGCAGCTTCAGAGCCTTCCTCCCTCCCTCTGGGCTGGTTGTGCTCCAGGTGCTTTCAATAAATATTTATCTTGACCCTCACAAGTGCTGTCTGCATTTTTACAGATGAGGACACCGAGGTTCTGAGGGAGAAATGATTTGCCCAGAGGCACACAGCTGGTAAGAGTCAGATCCCTGCCTGGAATCTGGGCCTGCCTCCAAACTTACTGCAGCCAGAATCGATTTCCTAGAAGCAAACCCTGCTGAAAGCCAGTTTAACCCCACCCACCCCCCAGATGCCTGAAGCCTCCAACAAAGCCCAGACTCCATTGTGGTAAATGGTGACACCCCCCCCCCCCCTGCCAAAATACTGGCAGATTCCTGGATAATATGTCCCCTGCTTGGGAGCCTCTGCCTTTTGTCTAGGAATGACAGGCTCGCCGGTCTCTTTGTCCTGCCACTCTTGCTCCTACAGGGCTCAGCTTAGAGGTCTCCCGACCTTTCGGGTTCCCAGCGGTTCCTGAGCTTCCCCCATCACAGCAGTCAACCCTGCACTGATTGGCGGCCGTGTACTAGTGATTCAGTCTCCCCATGTCCACCCCTGAGCTTCCTGAGGACAGGCCCTGCGCTTACCCATCTCTGTACCGTCAGTGCCTGGCAGGTAATGATGATAAATATTTGCTGAATGACAAGGAATGGAGCAGCCTTACAAGGAGTAGATGGGGGGGTAGGAAGGAAGAGGGCACCTTTGCTTCTAGCCACTCTTCTCTCCCTACTTGTCTTTTCTGAGGAAGGGGACAGAATAAGTGAGGCAGTTGCCACAATGCACACTGACCAGGTGACTCCAGTTGTTGGGAACCAAAGGAGCGGGCAAGCCCAGCGTGGAGCAGGAATAGCCAGAAATCAATACTTCCCCAGTGCCAGGAGGAGGAGCAAGGGGAGGGACTGGGTGGGTGTGCCTGGATAAGGGTGAAAGCAGCTTTGAGTCTTAGAACCAGGAGCTCCCTATGGGCTATAGGGACTGGAGTGGGTAGGGGCTTGCCTTCCCTGAGCTGCTTGATGGGGAGTACAGAGGAAGGTGGCCCAGAGCTGGGGTGGAAACTGAAAAACAGGCTTCTCTGAGTCTCCTAGACACTTCTGAAGCCCAGGATCACCAATATCCCAGATGCTGCAGATTGCTGGTTAGGGAAGGTAGGGAGGTCAGTGGTGGGAGGATATGGTGTTTCCTAGAAGGGAGAGGCAGTACCTGCAACATTCCCGGAGTTGGGGGGAAGGGGAGGTCTTAGCTGACCTGGTACCAGAACCCACCTGGTGGCATCTTTGTGCCCACTAAGGCCAGCCTTGCAGGTTGGTCCTCACACTCAAGCTTGGGACCACTTTTGCAGAGCAGTTTCTATGACTTCAGAAAGACAAGAAGCCACCCTGAGGAGCAGCCCCTGGGAGGACTGTCACCTACTCTAGGTAAACCCCTAGTAGCCCTCTCTCTTCCCTTAACTTAAGAAAAAAAAAAAAATCTAAAATGGTAAATAATTCCAGAGATAAGTTAACCTACATAAACTGTTTAATCAGACACTTTATTTTCTCGTTTTTGGTCGCTCCAACGCATATGGAGTTCCCAGGCCAGGGTTCAGATCCAAGCCACAGTCATGACCTAAGTAAGCTGCAGCTGCAGC
Source organism: Phacochoerus africanus (assembly GCF_016906955.1). Lineage (NCBI taxonomy): Eukaryota > Metazoa > Chordata > Mammalia > Artiodactyla > Suidae > Phacochoerus > Phacochoerus africanus. The sequence continues at coordinate 135,129,012 of NC_062547.1, forward strand.
TACCTGGATCCTTAGTCCACTGCGTGCCAGTGCTCCCAAGATGCTACCAATCCTGTTGCATCACAGTGGGAACTCTGGGAGCCACAGTACTTTTTTTTTTAATGTAAAGTATTTTTTTTAATTTTAAAAAATATTTCAAAAGTATTTTTAAATTTTTTTTATTAAAGTATAGTGATCTACAATGTTGTGACTCTTCCTAGCCTTTTTTTTTTTTTTTGCTTTTTTAGGGCTGTACCAGTGGCATAGGAGCTATGGCTCCTGGCCTACACCACAGGCATGCTGGATTGGAGCCATGTCTGTGACCTACATCATAGGTCACGGGGCCAGGGATCAAACCCGCAGTCTCATGGTTCCTAGTTGGATTTGTTTCCGCTGTGCCAAGACGGGAACTCCTCTTCCTAGCTTTCTGATCTGAGCTTGTAAGCCCTGTTTACTCTGGCTCATGCCACCCATGTTGACTTCTGCTGCATCTACAGGAATGGGTAACTGTTTGAATACAAAGATGTTTCCTCAAAAAAGGCCTTGAAAATTCTATCTTATATTTGAATTACTAACAAAGGATTCTGAGTTCACTCAATAAAAACAGCTCAACTGGATAAGAAAATATGTGTACATTTTCTTATTGACCTTAACTTGTCTCAAGGATTTTTTTTTTGGTCTTTTTTTTCTAGGGCCGCATTTGCGGCATGTGGAAGTTCCCAGGCTAGGGGTCTAATCAGAGCTGTAGCCGCCGGCCTACACCACAGCCACAGCAACACAGGATCCAAGCCTCATCTGCGACCTACACCACAGCTCACGGCAACGCCGGATCCTTAACCCACTGAGTAAGGCCAGGGGTTGAACCTGCACCCTCATGGTTCTTAGTCAGATTCGCTAACCACTGAGCCACGACGGGAACTCCTCAAGGATGCTTTTTTAGTGGCAAGCCGAGCACCTGATACCCATGCAGGTCGCTCACCCTGTGCTCTTTGCAGAACCTGTTATGCCAGAAAGGTCCAGCTCCTTTAGTGTGTTTTGGGGCCTCAGCTCAAGGAGCAGAGAGTTTTCACACTTGTCTGGCTGCAGGGAGCCTCTGGCAGTCCAGCCAGCCCCTGGGAGTGGCCACACCCCAGGAACCCTAGCAGGGTTAGTGTCAGCTGTGGGCTAGGTGGCAGAGCCAGTGCCTGCATGGAAGATAAATCCAGAGGCGAGAGCTCAAGGAGCTCCTAAAAGAACTTTTTGCCAAGTCCTACCAGAGCAGGGGAAGCAGCATAGAATCCCTGCTGGAAAACCACCAGACTGGGGTCATGTGGAATTAGGGCATTTGAGATCAACTCAATACCTGACTCAAAGAGAAGAAAGGAAAAGGAGACAAGAAGGAGTTAAGTGTTCAGAGCTAGGGGCTGGGGAGGTAGATGTGTTGGTCTCAGGAATGAGGAAGCTGAGATGCAACTGGCCAACGGGTCCAGTGCTCATTCAGTCTGGGGCCTTTGGGAGTTGCAGTGTTTGTGGCAAGTCTGGCAAGTGGCTGGAAAGTTGAGATGTGGATCTGGCCCTTAGCAGAGATGCTGGGCCAGGCAAGCAGGCTGACCCAAGTTTTTAGGTAGAGGTTTTTGGAGAAATCGATTAAGACAGCTTCCTGGTGGGTCACGTCACACAAAGACAACAGAAGATCCAGGTAAGGTGACCAGAAGGACAGCCAGCCTCAAATGACCAACAGTGATCAGGAATTAAATCCTAACTTTCTCAAAGGCCACCTCACATCTGACCTCTCTACAGAGAGGTTGTTCAGGCCACCCGTCCCAGATCAGATGCCTCAGCACTAGGCTCTCTGTGGGGTGCTGCCTGCACAGCAGTCTCCCGGCCAGACTGAGTTCCTGGGCCGTGTCTTGAGTCCCAGCACCCCTGACTAGGTCTAGAAGAGTAGGCATTTGGGGAAGTTTGGGGCTCTACCAGTTTCCCAGGGGGCCCCTGTTCTCCTGGCCTGGCCGCACCACAGCGCACCCCGCATATCATCCTCTCTCTTCTAGCACCTTAGGCGCCTCGGACAGCTCTGCGCCTCGGACAGGAAACGCGGGATGCTGGCGACACTTGGGGAGAGGAGGCCTGATCTAAGTCAAACCACATACCTGGGACTTCAAGCTGAGTCGAGGGGCTCCAGGGATAAGAGAGGCACGGGCCCGGTGGGGGCGACAAAATCACGCGGAGCAGCAGTAGTGCGGGGCCACGGGGACTCTGGGAGAGCGGATGGCCGTTGGCCAGTGCATTTCTCGGCCTTTCCTGTTGGGTTCACCGTCAGGGAAGTAGGGCTCAGGACATGCGCCGGGACCTGCGATTTTGGGCAGGAGGGGCCCAGGATTGCCACCCCACCGCCCCCAGCCTCCGGCTCTGCGGCTGAAGGGAGGGAGCAGGCGGACGCGGGGCAAGAGACCACTGCGCTATCGGGGAGCCCCCACCCCCCCCGCGCGCGCGCTCCCCACCAGCTCCCGCGGCTGCCGGCTCTGCGCCCCTCACCCCTCTTCCAAGATCACAGACGCGCAGGGACCGACGCGCCTCGCGCAGACCCCACTCGGCGCGGACCCAACACCTCCAGACCCAGCGCGGTGCCGTGTGCTCCGCGGCGCCCCGGCCACTCCCACCCGCTCCTCGCCCACCGGCTCGCCCGGCCGCCCACCCCCCGCGCCTGGACCGGGCCTCGCCGTGTACCTGAGCTCCAGCCCGAGACGCGCTCCCGGGCGCTGGCGGCCGCGCGGTGACATCAGAGCCCCGGGTTCGGGCTCCCGACCCCACCTCCCAGCTCCCGCCGCCGCGGGGGAGGCGCCACGTCCGGCTCCCGGGGGCGGGCGCACCGAGCGGGGCGGCGGGGCTGCCCCGGGAGCCGCCCGCCCCTTCGTGATGTCCTGATGTCCGCTTGGCGGCCCAGACCCGGGACCGGGGGCGGGACGCTCGTTCCCCTGCCAGACACAGGCCTCTCACTCTGGCGGGAGAAGCGGGGAAGGAGGGAAAGGGCGACGGAGGTGCTCGCCCGCCCGCCCGCCTCCAGCGCCGCCTGGCGCGGCGCCGTCTCACCACGGGTAGTGCGCGGGCCCGAGCCCCCCCGCCTGGGGGGGGGGGTGGCGACAGACCCCTCGTGGGGAAGCCCAGGCCGGGTCCCAGGGGCTCTAAGACGACCAACCTATTCCTTTCAAGTTTGGCCAAGTACACAGACCCGTCTTTGTCCCCGTCCTCTGAGTACAGCTCGGAGGCTGACGCATCCATTGACCAATTCTCCCTCCAGATCCTTCATTTCCAAAACTCTTACAACGCTTGGATGCCCATCGTCAGCTCTCTTATTTTTGCCCCTTTTCTTTTCATTTCTCCCCCTACCCCTCATAGTCTGGGCCCTTCTGGCCATTCATCTGAAGGGGAGGGAGAGGGGAAGTGGGAGGGAGGCGGCAGAGAGGTGCTGCTGACTTGTGTCTTCGCTCCAGCTGTCCTCAGTGGCTCCTTTAGGTGTTGAACTAGGCCTATCCCCTGTGGCCTGGATAGGGTTAACTTCAGCCATAAGGTCTGGCTCTCAAGGCGTTCACCTTTGGGGATCTCCAGACCCCAAGAATGATCTGAATTTATCTGCCACTGCGCATTCCTCCTGCTCTGTGCTCAGCCCTCCCTGCTCCCACTTTGCAAAGCTCTAATCCTATGAATACTGGCTTCTGCCAAGAAATACTCCATCCCTGGAAGGGGCTGGGGCCCTTGGCTGAAGCCCTTCAGAGCTCAGGTCTCTCTGCTGTTGCCGTGGCTGCCCTCACTCTCCCACAGAATCAGCATGCCTGGTGGCAGGGACCATATCCTCCCATCCTAGCATTCTTGACTGACAAGGTTTGTTGCTGGTAATGACCAGAACCCAGAACTCAGACTGGGGGTCAAGGCTGCCACTTTCTGGGGGCACTGAGAGCCTGGTGAACTCTGTCTGCTTGGGTCTTCTAGGGGACAGAGGCAGCAGGCACCTGAGCTTGGCTTCTGTTGGCATCCTCCTGACTCTGATCTTTCTTCAAACACCATCCTGACCCAGGATCAACTTCAGCTGGAGCTGGAGTGCTAGACTCTAATCACTCAGAACTGCTTGGCTTTGAACACCTACTCTTTTAAGAGCTTAAGACACATGGTTGGTCTCAGAGCAGAATCACAGTAGAGGTAACACAACCCAGCAATCCAAAACCAACTCAAAATTGGTCAAGATTTTAATTTATATTTTTTAAAAAAATATATATATATATTTTTGGTCTTTTTAGGGCCACACTCACAGCATATGGAGGCTCCCAGGCTAGGGGTCGAATCAGAACTGTAGCCGCTAGCCTACACCACAGCCACAGCAACACAGGATCTGAGCCACATCTGCCACCTACACCATAGCTCACAGCAATGCCGGATCCTTAACCCACTGAGCAAGGCCAGGGATCGAACCCAAAACCTCATGGTTCCTAGTCGGATTCGTTAACCACTGCACCATGACAGGAACTCCAAAAGTAAATTTCTTGAATATACAAACCACAAGGTAAACACGGTGTTCACAGTCATTCTTATAAACCCTCTCCTCCTCTGGTCTGCTCATTTCTCTTATACACACTTCAGAAACTTTTGGCCTGACACCCTCAGAATGAAATCCCGGCCACCCACTTCTCTGCTTGCCGCTTCTGGGAAAGAGAAAGCAGCCTCTGACATCTGGAAATTGGCTTGGGACTATCCGCGAGACCTTGGTGTTAAAGGAGTTGACCTGACATTCACAGCCAAGGCCTTGGAGCTCTCCTGTTGCCCATAAACAGTTTCACAGGACAGCAACATCAGACAAGGCCATCTGTAACTCGGCTAGGTCAAGACAAAAACAAGACCGCTCTGTAGTCAAATCTGGACACAGACAAACCGTGAACATTGTCCACGTCACAAAAATGACCCAACGTCTTTCTGTCCTGGATAATATGCATGAGCACTGTTTCCCAATTGCAGCTGTAGCTTTGCTTTCATCATTCCTCTTTCTAGATAAGATGGAAGATACCCAGAGAATCCCTCTTTCTTCCTGACAGTATCAAACACTGAGAAAAAAAAATCCCGCTTCTTTAACTCTCTAAAATCACCCGCACAAGCCCAAATCCTTCTAAGTCCTTACTTACAATGCCCTCTTACCAAAGATGCTTCATGGTTCCCATCCCGTGTGTTTCCTTCACTGCGACAACGAACACACTTTGACTACAGGTGCATTCCTGGTGGTCTTTGACTGGAGGGCATCTCTTTATTCCAAAAGCCCAAAGAATCTTGGCGGGGAGGAAAGGGAAGACACTGCTGCTAAGTCAGAGTCTCCTTTAGCGGCGATGGCTGGGGAGAAGGGACCATGGAAAAGATGAAGACGTGCACATGTTATAATCATGGTTTTCTACTGCTTACGAAGACATCCCGTGCCCCTCAGTATCTCAGTACTTTCCCAGTCCTGGAAGAGTTCTTTCTTTTTTTTTTTTTTTTGTCTTTTTGCCTTTTCTAGGGCCACTTCCCATGGCATATGGAGGTTCCCAGGCGAGAGGTCTAATCGGAGCTGTAGCTGCCGGCCTACACCACAGCCACAGCAATGCCAGATCCTTAACCCACTGAGCAAGGCCAGCGATTGGACCCGCAACCTCATGGTTCCTAGTTGGATTTGTTAACCACTGCGCCACAACGGGAACTCCAAGAGTTCTTTCAAAGAGCCCTGTAAGTGACTGGGTTTGGCCAGGGTTAGAGGCATAGATCTGGCTCTGCTCACGGAGCTGCCAGGTGGGAAGGTGGTGGGCCTCCAGTCCATGCCATCTGGCCCTTGTCATCTGAACTAACAGAAGCATGCGAAAGCAAGTGCCCACCTCACAGGTCTCTGTGGTTTCTTGCTTTGATTTCCTCTCTTTCTCTCTCTCTGTTGCATTTGGGATGTGACAATGACATGGAGGCTAAAGACCACGTCTTGGCTGCCAGGTGCTGTGCTCAGGGGTCTACTTATCTTCCTAACCCGTTACTCCTGAGAAGTAGGGCTCACTGTAACTCCATTTGATAAGTGAGAAAATAGAGGCTTAGAGAGATTAAGTATCTTGTCAAGTTTAAGTAGCTCATAAGAGGTAGAAGCAAAACTTACCGCCCTGCTGGCTGTTTCCAGAGGAGATTTTCACATGCCCAGTGAAAATGACGGCAAGATGTGGATGTCCACACAGCCTTCCTAGGAGAACAGGATTGAGCAGCACTAGAGGGCCAAATATTTCCCCAAGTTTGTGTCTTTTGACTTTGTGGTAGCAGTGCACCTAAAATCCACGGTTCAGGAGTTCCCTCTGTGGCGCCGAGGAAATGAATCCGACTGGTAACCATGAGGTTGCAGGTTCGACCCCTGGCTTCACTCAGTGGGTTAAGGATCTGGGGTTGCCATGAGCTGTGGTGTAGATCACAGACGCTATTCAGATCCCAAGTTGCTGTGGCTGTGGCGTAGGTTGGCAGCTGCAGCTCCAATTCGACCCCTAACCTGGGAACTTCCATGTGCTGCAGGTGTGTGTGGTCCTAAAAAAGCAAAAAAAAAAATAATAATAATAATAAAAATACAATAAAATAAAATCCACAGTTCAGGTAAAAGATATTTGTTTCTTTTGGACATACATAGCTATCTTAATAATTCAGAGACCATCATGTATGGGTTAAAAGACACCAGAAGAAATCTTTCAATGAAATCATGTTGTCTATTTTTGGAAATCCAACAAAGCATGAATCGTTGTTTTTATACAAATGTCTCCGTAAATCGTAAGAGTACTCTTAGAGCAAGTTTGTTTGCTTTTTAATTATGCACTGAATTCACCACACTTGTCTAAAGATAGGGCTTTATGGGAAAGCAGCCACAAGAAAAAGGGCAGGGAGGTCGGAGCTCCCCTTCTCCTGCAGGGGCTTCCGAGAGGAAGACCACTAGGTCGGGGGTTGGGTAGGGACTCATTGTCCCAGGAATTGTACCAAAGTTCCCTTTCAGATCAGCAGTTCCCGGGAAAGAATGCTGGGCTGTCACATTCCTATTGAGTACACATCTATCACCTTTTCCCTACAGACACTGAGTGACTCCTCAGCCTCTCTTTGCTTTGGTCACAACCACTCAGCTTTTCTGCTCTTGCCTGGTCCAAAGCCCCAGGCCTGGAACCATTCCGTCCTCATTTAGGTGTTATCCATACATCCTTGGATGGGAGAGGTTAAACAAGGTGGATGGATAGAGGCCTTTCCTCTGCTACCTTCTCCAGGGGACCCAGGACAGATAAGTGGTGGCTAAGTTAGCTTTTCCACTTTGCGCTGCTGGCCACCCAGAACCCAGAGGAAAGATGTCTCTTACACTTCCTCTTGGCCCCAAGAATAGAAATTAACCCAGACTCTGAACGAGACCGCCAACAGCATCCCCAGAAAGGTCAACAGTTGGCTCAAGCTGCCCCATCTGTGTTCAGGCCCTAACAAAGGGATGGGATGGTCTCCAAAGGCCTCTCTCCTAAAAGTGCCTTCTGTGTGGACGAAATCTACCGCATCTCTCACCAAGGAGTCACCTGGTCAGCATTTGCATTGGGAGAACACTCCAGCCCTACAGCTCTGGGCCCTGGGCTGCACATAGAAGCTACGTGCTGGGCTTGGTGCAAGAGTGGGTCACAGCATGCCACGTGCACGTAGGATGGATTTTGGTCATTGGCTCTGAAAACACATAACACATGTCCTTAACATTCACCAAGAAAATCCTGTGAATTTTAACCGATGTGTCTGGTCTATTACTCACACGGAGGAGACAGTTTGAAAACCTGGAGGGTGTGTAGGTCCAGGATCCACGCCAGGAGTGAATGTGGCAGAGTTACCCAGAGTCGTACACACACAGAGTCTCGTTGGCAGTTTTGGTACTTCAAGGGAAGCATCCAGAGAAGTTTTAAAAAAGAGAGAGAGGAGTTCCCGTCGTGGCGCAGTGGTTAACGAATCCGACTAGGAACCATGAGGTTGCAGGTTCGAACCCTGACCTTGCTCAGTGGGTTAACGATCCGGTGTTGCCGTGAGCTGTGGTGTAGGTTGCAGATGCAGCTTGGATCCCGCGTTGCTGTGGCTCTGGTGTAGGCCGGTGGCTACAGCTCTGATTAGACCCCTAGCCTGGGAATCTCCATATGCCGTGGGAGCAGCCCTAGAAAAGGCAAAAAGACAAAAAAAAAAAAAAGAGAGAGAGAGAGAAAGGAAGGAAGGAAAGAAGGGAGTGAGGAAGGGAGGAAACCTAAGGAATTCTGGTGCAAACAGCAGGAAATAGCAATTGCCTGGAAGGCGCGTAGATGGATTCACAGACGGCTTAGTGGCCATCCTGTCATTTCTCACCACGCAGAGACCAAGAGCTGTTCTCCAATCCCTGAATCCGAGGTATAAAAAAAAATGCCAGTGAGGAGCGGGGGTGGGTCCAAAGCCTGGCAGGCCTAAGTGCGAATGCCAGTATGACCTTGGAGACAGTCCAGCCTTCCTGAACCTTCATTTCCTCATCAGTAAAACAGGATATTACTACATGTTTGCCAGATAAAGGTTTCATCACATAGATCCAGCGGCAGGCTCATGGTAGGTCATCAACAAATGGACTCAGTTATCATTATTAGTCTCACTTCAGCTTCTCCTGTGGGGATTAAAAAAAATCTCAGCTAAATCCCAGCCTCAAATTTATCTCTAAGGACTGCTTTATACACCAGAGGTCTCCCATGAGTGTTGTTCCTCTTCTAAGCTCTGACTACGACTCCCCTAAATGGGGCTGCAGGGGACATCTGAACACTTCCTTCTGGCGGGTGAATCTTCTGTTGGGTAGGTTTCTGGAGACAGAGCCCCTTCTCCCACTAGGAAAGCCAACCTGCCACAGTACAGGCCTGAGACCTGGGCTTCACCAATGTGATGCTCCTGCCAGGGACTGGGACTCTCAAGTGAGCGGCGTAGGGATGAAGGGCCAGGTGAGGGACCATCAAGAGCTGGGTGTGTGGTACGGCCATCCTAACTTCTCTCCTGCTCTTGGTGCCCAACATCCTTTGGTTCCTGTCTATTTTCACAGCCTGGTCCTCCTGCCTGTTAGTCAGTTCTGTGGACAACCAAATCTCCTTCCGATGCATTACCTTTTTTTTTTTTTTTGTCTTTTTAGGGCCAAACCCATGGCACATGGAAGTTCCCAGGCTAGGGGTCGAATTGGAGCTGTAGACATTGGCCTACAACACAGCCACAGAAACACCAGATCAGAGCCATGTCCGCAACCCACCCCACAGCTCATGTCAATGCTGATCCTTAACCCACTGAGTGAGGCCAGGGCTTGGACCTGCCTCCTCATGGATGCTAGTCAGATTTGTTTCTGCTGAGCCACGAGGAGAACTCCATTTTTTTTTTTTTAATGCGTTCCTTTTTTGAGTTGCTAGAGCTGGTTGCTGCTGCCTGAATCTAAGAAGTTTCTGATATACAGCCAAGACACCTTGTAATATTGGAATGCCAGTATTAGGCTGAAGGAAAATCTGGCCAGATTTAGGTGTTCAGAGGTACTCTTTATGTGGAAGAAGCCACCACCAAGCGAGAAGGTCAAAGAGCTCCCTGGGGCTAAGGGCATGCAGTCCCTGCCCTTTGATGTGGCTGGAGACCCTCCAACAAGACTTACACAAGCTCAAAAGTAGCAACTCAGGAAACAAGATAAAGCAGCGCAGGAGAAACACAAGGCAGGCAAGTTCCTGGTTCAAAGTCATCAACATTTGCTATGAAAATGAAAACAAGATTTCCCTTGATAAACATAAAATCAAAGACAAGAAAATTTGGAGATAGGGTGCCTTTTCCTATTCCTGCGGTAAAGAGGGTTGACTGGGATTCTACCTGGTTTTTTTCACACCAGCATGCGCCAAAAGACTAAGCTGACATCAGGCCAAGATGGTCTGCCCGGAGATGCAGAAGCATAGGCTCCCATCCCATAGCTGCCCCCATAGAGGGCTAGACACAGGCTGAAGTTTCCTCTTGTCTTCCCTCTCCTACTAGCAAATGTCCTGGGAAAGACCAATCGTGAGGCTGAATTACGCACCGCTGAGCCAACTACTGCCTCCTTGTGAAACTTCCTTGCTTTCCCGAGGCAGCGTTCACACTTCCCTGCTACACCTAATACCACATTGTAGCATATACACTCCCCTTTTTGTGTGTCAGCCCCACAAGACAGACTGTGAGCTCTTGAAGGAAAGCACCCTGCCTGGCAGTACCAGGCTCAGAAGTACTGCCAGTGCTTGTTGAATGAATGCCAGTGGGAGGCCTGATCTCGGGTGATCCCAGGTGAACAGCTGTGTCATGCCTCCATCCTGTGAGTTCACTGGTAGCAGCATTCCAAGGAAGGCCTTGGTCCCGAGAATCTGGTGATTAAGTGTGAGTGTGTGTGTGTGTGTGTGTGTGTGTGTATGTGTGCATGCAGCTGCTTTAAAGGATACCTACAATTCTTGTTTCATTTTCTTCTTTTGGTGGTTTTAACAAAAAGATGTGACTTACCATTACTAGAAAGGGCTACTTTTCTTTTTTCGGAGCACACTGCTTCAGTCACTCACTTGGACACAGCAAAGGGACGTCTGGGCGCTGCTGCCACGGGTGGAAGCAAGGTTTTCTAAGAGTTCCTTTGTGTTTCCATATTCTCTGCATTTGTTCTTAGAGGCAGATTAATTAACTTAGTGATGGCAGTAGGTCCTAGTTCACAGACAGTCTGTGAATAGAAGTTCTTTTTTAAAATGTAGTAAGTGCCTGAAAAGAATTAAAAATAAAGCCAAAGTGCAACCCTCTGGTCTTCCTGGAGCAGTGAGTGCTTTCTCTAATTTATGCTTTATCTAAATTAGATTTACCTTAGCAGGCTCAATGGCTAACAACTCAACAATAATAAGATGATAGATAATCCAATTTTTAAAACAGGGCTTTGAACAGACATTTCCCAAGAAGATTTACAAATGGCCCATAAGCACATGAAAAGATGCTCGACATCAAATGCAAATCGAAACCATGAGGTACCACTTCACACTCACTCGAATGGCTATAATCATAAGGGTTGGCAAGGATGTGGGATCTTCATGCAGCTGGGCATGTAAAATGGTACAGCTGCTTTGGAAACAATTTGTCAGTTCATCAAACAATTAAACACAGTTACCATTTGAGCCAGCAATTCCACTCTTGAATATATAACCAAGAGAAGTGAAAACATATGTTCATGTAAAAACCTATATGTGAATGTTTACAGCAGCATTATTCCAAACAACCAAAAAGTGGAAACAACCCAAATGGCCATCGACAAAAGAATGAATAAACACTATGTTGCATAACCATACTATGGCGTATTATTTAGCCATAAAAATAAATACTGGAGTTCCCATTGTGGCTCAGCGGATTAAGAACCTGACTAGTATTCATGAGGATGCAATTCAATCCCTGGCCTCACTCAGAGGGCTAAGGATCCAGCATTGATGTAAACTGTGGTGTAGATACAGATGCAGATTTAGATCTGCTGTTGCTATGGCTGTGGCATAGACCAGCAGTTGCAGCTCTGGTTAGATCCCTCTCCTGGGAACTTCCATATGCTGCAGGTGCAGCCCTAAAAAGAAAAAGAAAAAAAAGCAAAAAGAAAAAATAAAATACTGTTATATCCTACTACATGGATGGACCTTGAAAACATGCTAAGTTGAAGAAACCAGACAAAAAGATTCTGTATTATATAATTCTATTTATATGAATTGTCTAGAAGAGGCAGATCTATAGAGATAGTAAACAGCTTAGAGGCTTCTAGAGGCTGGGAGGAGTGGGTGTGGGGAGTGTGTATTAACTAGTATGAAGTTTTCTTTTGGAATAATGGAAATACTCTATAATTTGATGTTGATGATAAGTACACAACCTTGTGAGTACACACTTAAAATGCTAGGGTGGTTACAGTCTTTGGAGACCATCCTTGGTTGTATATGAAGATCTTCAGCAAGAATGAGCCACTGTCAGCAACAACTGTTAACTGTTCGTGTATATGCATACATCCATACATAAACAGAGAAAGACATATTCATTTTTGCGGGTATTCTCTCTGAATTATCACTGAGTACTGAACATTTTTTCTAAAAATTTTAGTAATAAGAGATGGTTAAAAAGAATAGTAATTATTATTATAGTATAGCTTGAATTTATTTATTTTTTGCCTTTTTTGTCTTTTCAGGGCCTCACCTGCAGCATATGGAGGTTCCCAGGCTAGGGGTCGAATCGGAGCTGTAGCCACCAGCCTATGCTACAGCCACAGCAACGCCAGATCCAAGCCGCATCTGCGATCTACAGCTCCTGGCAATGCCACAGCTCATGGCAATGCAGGATCCTTAACCCATTGAGCGAGGCCAGGGATCAAACCCTCAACCCCATGGTTCCTATTCGGATTTGTTTCCGCTGCACCACAACCAGAACTCCTATAACTTGAATTTATCCGCTGTATTTTTTTTCTTTTTTGTCTTTTGTCTTGTTGTTGTTGTTGTTGCTATTTCTTGGGCCGCTCCCACGACATATGGAGGTTCCCAGGCTAGGGGTCAAATCGGAGCTGTAGCCACAGCCAGAGCCACAGCAACGCGGGATCTGAGCCGCGTCTGCAACCTACACCACAGCTCACGGCAACGCCGGATCCTTAACCCACTGAGCAAGGCCAGGGATTGAACCAGCAACCTCATGGTTCCTAGTCGGATTCGTTAACCACTGCGCCACGACGGGAACTCCTCTATAACTTGAATTTAGATAATAGTCTTCACTTGAAAACTTTTTTAAAAGCCCTCAAAACAAAAAACAAATACTCTAGCAAGACAAAACACAGAACTCTCAAATACACACACATTAATGTTTCTAGTAATGGTATTATTAGTACATTTAGAGTGTACACGATTTATCAGCTCGTGCATTCTTGCACTACTTTACCCACCATCTGCCCACAGAATTAAAGCATCTTACAAGCCAGGTAATCTCAGGTTTATCCCAATATTCACATGCACAAAGGTCACGAGACTTTTTTTTTTTTTGGTCTTTTTGCCATTTTCTTGGGCTGCTCTTGCGGCTTATGGAGGTTCCCAGGCTAGGGGTCGAATCGGAGCTGTAGCTGCCAGCCTACGCCAGAGCCACAGCAATGCGGGATCTGAGCCGCGTCTGCAACCTACACCATGACTCACAGCAACGTCGGATCCTTAACCCACTGAGCAAGGCCAGGGATCGAACCCGCAACCTCATGGTTCCTAGTCGGATTCGTTAACCACTGCGCCATGAAGGGAACTCCAGTCACAAGACTTTTAAATTGAGGATGAAATCTACTCTAAAAAAAAAAAAAAAAAAAAGTGGTGGAGTTCCCGTCATGGCTCAGTGGTTAACAAATCTGACTAGGAACCATGAGGTTGTGGGTTCAATCCCTGGCCTCACTCAGTGGGTTAAGGATCTAGTGTTGCCATGAGCTGTGGTGTAGGTTGCAGACATGGCTCGGATTCTACGTTGCTGTGGCTGTGGCGAAGGTTCGCAGCTACAGCTCCAATTAGATCCTAGCCTGGCAACCTCCACATGCCATGGGTGCGGCCCCAGGAAATACAAAAAAAATAAATAATAAAAAATTTTTAAAAAGTAGTAATTTAGTAGTAGTACAAAAAGAGTCTGTTCAAAAGTATATAGCCTAGTGCTACCTATTAAATTTTGATCTGATTTGAAATGATGAGACTAGCTAAATTATTCTCAGGACCTGTCAAGTAAAGGCATATCCCAATTGTGACAACATATGTGTATCTACATGGTAGTTCTCAGCTTTACACATGCAGTTTCAGGAAAGAAAACGAACTTTGGCAGAACGAGGTCCAGGGTCTTTCTAGTGAGCAGAGTGCTACTAATTCCTCTGACTTGGATGGGGCAGATAATCAGGCAGCTCCTGAGAACTACACTCCAAAGATAGCTCCCAAAAATTACTGCATGCTTCGCATATCTGTCAGTCTGTGCCTCTCTCCTCAAACTGTCGTCACTATTTCACCAGCAAGAGCTGTGCGTCATCTTCTACCGACAGTGATTCTACCAAGCTTGAGCCGTTCCACAGTGGGGGAAAAGTACATTCAGATATTATTATTCAAAAGGGAGAACTAGGACGAGGGAAATGCATTCGATCAAGTAATAAATACACAGTCTTCCATCGCTATCCAGGGTGACTGGTTCCAGGACTCCCTGAGGATACCCAAATCCACCATGCTCATGTCCCTTATATAAACTGATGGAGTACAGTCAGCCCTTCATATCTACAAGTTCCACATCCTCAGGTGGGTTGAATCCAGGTGCAGAACCTGGTCGATACCAAGGGCCGACTGTATGGTGCCTGTGCTTCGTGAGTGTTATGAGCTCTACCTTGGGAGGCAATATCAGGGTGGAGTTTCGAGTAAAGTCATGTGAGAAGATTCCCCAAAAGAAACAGTATATGAACCACATAAATAGTTTGAACTTATCTAATAGCCACATTAAAAATGTAAAAAAGTGAGGTAAAATTTAATCTATATTAAATATATATATACATATTTAATATATCCAATAGATCCAAATATTATCCACATGTAACTAATGTAACAAAATTAGATGTTTCACATTTTTTTCATACTAAGTCTTTGGGAGCTGATATATATTCTACATTCACAGCTCACTTCAATTTTAAGAAGCCACATTTTAAGTGATCAATAGCCACAGGTAGCTTGACTACACTATCAGACAGCACAGCTTCGGAGCATCGTAGTTATGGTGGTTCTATAAAAGCAGCACTTAGAATCTATTTGCCTGACATTGTTCTAAGCTCCTTCATGTGTTAACTTACTTAATCCACACAACAACTCTACTAAATAGGTGTTATTTTACAGATGGCTTAACTAGGTTCACAGGAGGTTAACTTACTTGCCTACAGTCATAGCCAGGATGGGTCCATTAACTCATGCTTTTAGTATCTCTACTATATTCCCCGAACTATTCTCTACAGTTCTCTCTCTTATGATCTGATAAGTAGTAATAAACCAAATACTGCTCCGTTGGGGATTCTTTTTATGTCATCTGCCTATAGTTGTGCTAGAGAAGAAGTTGAATAAGATGAAGCCATGAATCCTTCAGTCCCAGGAAGTGCTCAATGTGTGGCATCAACTCAGAAAAGCGCCAAGATTCCTTAATCTCCACAACCCTGGGTGAGCCCTTTACAAATATTTCAAAAACTGGTAATGGTCAAGGGCACGGGCACAATGAAAGCTTATGGTCCTGATTACTTTCTTCTCCAAAAATCTCATGGTGTACAAAGTTTGCACTACAAATATTCCTGGCAAAGATGCAATGGAAGCTGGACATATTCACCTTCATTTGGACTTTAATAAATTGTTAAGTCTGTTTTTCTTTTACAGGTACGATTGATCTCAGCTTTTCTACATTTAGGCAAATGTCAGATTATTTATTGGCAAGCAGTTTGGTCCTGCTGGTCGATACTATCCAATAAGGTACAATTTTATGTTAAATATGGTATGCAGTTCAAATATTGGAAGTTCTCCTGTTTTAGATGTACTCCCACTTTCCTTATCTAAAACTGACTGGACAAGGATCAGATGGTGAAGTTTAAGGAAGCCATTAAACAGAGAACATGTGGCAAGTACTTTGCGGGTCACAAAGGGATTACAATTTGCAATAGACTTTTTCTTACCCCTTCTCTAAGCAGCTTGAACAAGGTACTTACATGGTACTTCAAGAAGTACCCCTTTTTGATTTGGAGATCTGAACACATGTACTTATCTCCAGTCCCTCTCACTAACATCAGAAGTGTTTATCAAATATACCCTTAGGGCAAAGAACAGGTGAGGAGAGAACAGTAGGTATGTGAAAAAAGTTTTGGATGGAAAAATGGCTGGGAGAGTGAGCAGAGCTAATTAAAAAGGAAACCTGAGCCTGCTGGGGATGAGATTGTCAATAAGAAGCTAGGTGAGCTTCGCACAGAATCCTGGGAAGCTCAGGAAACAGGGATGCCACGTAAGGCAGTGGCGCCAGTTACAACTAAGTGGGTATTGCTCGAATGTGTAGATGGGACAGTTGGACTCAATATATATTCCCCTATACCAAGCACCTAGGGGACCACCTTCCATTCATCCTAGCAGGAGTCCAGAGTGGATTCTGTGGAAGAGTTGAATCAAGAGGCTCCAGGCAGAGGATTGAAACGAAGAGGTATTGTACATGTTGGGGAAAGAGATGCAATATTGAGATTAAAAGGGATTAGGTAAAAGCATATAGCCTTTTGCACTGCTGGGCTCTAAGACCACCAGCAGCTAAGTTTTTATCTTTGCCCCGTCTTCCTCCCACCAGAAGCTTGGAATTCTTTGGGGGAAAAATTTAAAGCAGCAGAGGAATATCAAACCAAAGAACCTATTAATTAACCCATCCCACTCTGTCATGCAGATTCCAACAGCTTTCTAGAGCCTTATGCTTATAAATATACAAAAAAAGACATTTGAGAAAAACCTCTAACACGAAAGACAAAAACAAACAAAAAATTCAAGAAATAATGCAAGAGGAAAACAAACAAGAATTCCCTGCTGGCATTGCAGATTAAGGATGTGGCACTGTCTCTGCTGTAGTTTGGGCTGCAGCTGCAGTGAGGGTTCAGTCCCTGGCCTGGGAACATCCACATGCTATGAGCAGGCCAAATAAATAAATTAAAATAATTTTAAAAATAAAAAGAAGGGAGTTCCCGTCGTGGCGCAGTGGTTAACGAATCCAACTAGGAACGATGAGGTTGCGGGATCGGTCCCTGCCCTTGCTCAGTGGGTTAAGGATCCGGCGTTGCCGTGAGCTGTGGTGTAGGTTGCAGACGCGGCTCGGACCCCGCGTTGCTGTGGCTCTGGCGTAGGCCGGTGGCTACACCTCCGATTCGACCCCTAGCCTGGGAACCTCCATATGCCGCGGGAGCGGCCCAAAGAAATAGCAAAAAGCCAAAAATAAATAAATAAATAAAATAAAAAGAACACAAATAGAATCAAGAGGCAGCTCATGTGGATGGGAATATGAGGACAAGGAATGGGTTTTATCCCCTCATTTTACCCAAAGAACTTATGTTTCTTCTCTTAGAAGTTGTCATCATATAGCCTCAGAGAGATAGGCCAAGCAACAGAGAAGCCACAAAACCAAATTCCAAGTTTCTTCACATCCCTGCATCTCCATCTCCACTGTCACACTCCACCATCTCTCATCGGTCTCTCCAATCTCTCTCATTCTCCAATCTCTTACTTCCAATCTCTCAATAACTCCCTAAAACCTAAGAGATCCTGTTTCAGACTCATCTCTGCCAAGCAACTTGACATAGAACACTGAAATGATCTTTTAAAAAAATTAATCATTTCAGACCCCTGATTAAATACTTCAAGGGTTTCCTATTAAACATGGCATAAAAATCACCCCCTTGCACTGGCCAACAACGTCTTGTATCATCTAATCTGGCTGCTGCTTCAGCCCCATCTCCTCCCTCTCCAGTTGCCCATCATACCCACTTGCCAGTCATACCCAGTTCTTTCTGTACTTCAAATACAAGTTTCTTCTCACCCCCATTTGTTCTACCTATCCTGTACATGGCTGCTTGTGTTGTTCAATTGTGTATTGTCTGCCTCTTCCCCACTGTAGTAGATGCTCCATGAAATCAAGTGACATGACTATCTTGTTTACCATGCTTCAATCAGCATCTAAAAGAGTCTCATGCATGTGGTATATGCCCAATAAATATTTATCGAAGAAATAAAATTGTAGTTGAAAAGGCTCAAACCTTCTGACGAACATGGATGCAAAAATTCTCAACAAAATATTAGCAAATCAAATCCAACAGTACATTAAAAGAGATATACACCATGATCAAGTGGAATTTATCCAAGGATACAAGAATTTTTCCATATCCAAAAATCAAGGTGACATACCGTATTAACAAATTCAAGAATAAAAGCCATATGATCATATCAATAGATACAGAAAGAGCTTTTTGTTGTTGTTGTTGTTGTTGCTATTTCTTGGGCCGCTCCCGCGGCATATGGAGGTTCCCAGGCTAGGGGTTGAATTGGAGCTGTAGCCACTGGCCTACACCAGAGCCACAGCAACGCGGGATCCGAGCTGCGTCTGCAACGTACACCACAGCTCACGGCAACGCGGATCCTTAACCCACTGAGCAAGGGCAGGGACCGAACCCGCAACCTCATGGTTCCTAGTCGGATTCGTTAACCACTGCGCCACGACGGGAACTCCAGAAAGAGCTTTTGACAAAATCCAACATGCACTTATGATTTAAAAACAAATCTAGACAAAAAAAAAAGAGTTCCCATCGTGGCTCAGTGGTTACCAAATCCGACTAGGAACCATGAGGTTGCAGGTTCAATCCCTGGCCTTGCTCAGTGGGTTAAGGATCTGGCATTGCCGTGAGCTGTGGTACAGGTTGCAGACATGGCTCAGATCCCATGTTGCTGTGGCTCTGATGTAGGCTGGTGGCCACAGCTCCAATTAGACCCCTAGCCTGGGAACCTCCATTTGCCACAGGTGTGGCCGTAGAAAAAGACAAAAAAATGAAAATAAAAACAAATCTCTAGAAAGTGGGTATGGAGGGAATATACCTCAATGTAACAAAGGCCATGTGTGACAAACCCACAACTAACATCAGACCCATCAGTGAAAGGCTGAAAGCATTTCCTCTAAGATTAAGAACAAGGATGCCTGCTCTTGTCACTTTTATTCAACATAGTATTGGAAGTCCTAGCCACAGCTACCAGACAAGAAACAGAAATAAGGAAAAAAAAAAAAAAGTTTGGAGTTCCCGTCGTGGCGCAGTGGTTAACGAATCCGACTAGGAACCATGAGGTTGCGGGTTCGGTCCCTGCCCTTGCTCAGTGGGTTAAGGATCCAGCGTTGCCATGAGCTGTGGTGTAGGTTGCAGACGAGGCTCGGATCTTGCGTTGCTGTGGCTCTGGCATAGGCCAGTGGCTACACCTCCGATTCGACCCCTAGCCTGGGAACCTCCATATGCCGCGGGAGCGGCCCAAGAAATGGCAAAAAAAAAAAAAAAAAAAAGAGAAAGCCAAACTGGAAAGGGAGAAGTAAAACTGTCATTGTTTATATATATGACATGATACTATACATAGAAAATTCTAAAGATGCTACAAAAAAACTACCAAAGTGTGTCCATGAATTTGGTAAAGTTGCAGGATACAAAATAGAGAGAAATCTGTTACCATTCTATACACCAACAGTGAACTGTTAGAGAGGGAAATTAAGGAAACAATTCCATTTAACACTGTATCAAAAAGAATAAAATACCTAGGAATAAACCTACCTAAGAAGATAAAAGATGTGTACTCAGAAAACTGAAAAACACTGATGAAAAAAATGAAGATGACACGAACAGATGGAGATATATACCATGTTATTGGATTGGAATAACTATTAAGATGACCATACCACCCAAGGCAATATACAAATTCAGTGCAATCCCTATCAAAATACCAAGAGTATTTTTCACAGAACTAAAATAAATAATTTTAAAAATTGTGTATACACACAAAAGACCCCAAATAGCCAAAACCATCTTGATAAAGACAGAGCTGGAGGAATCACACTCTCAACTTCACACTACAGTACAAAGCTACAGTAATCAAAACAGTATGGTATTAGCACGAAAACAGATACATAGATCAAATGGAACAGAATAGGGAGACTGGAAATAAATCCAGATTTATATGGGCAATTAATCTATGATGAAGGAGGCAGAAATATATAATGGAGAAAAGACAGTTTCTTCAATAAGTGGTGCTGATGGAGTTCCCATTGTGGCACAGTGGTTAACCAATCCAACTAGGAAGCATGAGGCTGTGGGTTCGATCCCTGGCCTTGCTCAGTGGGTTAAGGATCCAGCGTTGCCCTGAGCTGTGGTGTAGGTCACAGACACGGCTTGGATCCCACGTTGCCGTGGCTCTGGCGTAGGCTGGAGGTCACAGCTCCAATTAGACCCCTAGCCTGGGAACCTCCATATGCCCTGGGAGTGGCCCTAGAAAAGGCAAAAAGACAAAGAAATAAAGTGGTGCTGAGAAAACTAGACAGTTATATGTAAAAATAAATGAAATAACATTCTCTAACATCATATACAAAAACTCAAAATGGGAGTTCCTGTCGTGGCGAAGCAGAAACGAATCCGACTAGGAAGCATGATGTTGCAGGTTTGATCCCTGGCCTTACTCAGTGAGTTAAGGATCCGGCATTGTCATGAGCTGTGGTGTAAGTCGCAGATTTGGCTCGGATCTGGTGTTGCTGTGGCTGTGGTATAGGGCAGCAGCTGTAGCTCCAATTTGACCCCTGGCCTGGGAACCTCCATGTGCTGCAGTTGTGGCCCTAAAAAGACAAAAAAAAAAGACAAAAAAAACCCCAAAATCAATAAGGCCAGAAACCATAAAATTCCTAGGGGAAAACATAGACAGAACACTGACATAAATCATTGCAATTTTTTTTTTGGATCTATCTCCTAAAGTAAAAGAAATAAAAGTAAAAATAAATAGGACTTAATTAAACTTAAAAGATTTTGCACAGCAAAGGAAACCACTGACAAAATGAAAAAAAAACTGTAGAATGGGAGAATACGACAAATAAGAGGTTAATATCCAAATTATATAAACAGCTCACACAACTCACATCAAAACAACAATAACCTGGAGTTCCTGTTGAGGCTCAGTGGAAACAAATCTGACTAGTAACCATGAGGACGACAGTTCAGTTGCTGGTCTTTCTCAGTGGGTTAAGGGTCCAGCGTTGCTGTGAGCTGTGGTGTAGGTCGAAGATGTGGCTCAGATCCCACATTGCTGTGGCTGTGGCATAGGCCAGCGGCTATAGCTCCTATTGGACTTCTAGCCTGGGAACCTCCATATGCCATGGGTGTGACCTTCAAAAGACCAAACAAATACACAACCCAATTAAAAAATGGTCAGAAGACCTGAATAAACATTTTTCCAGAGAGGACCTGCAGATGGCCAGTTGGTATGTGAAAATATGCTCATCATCAGGGAAATACTAATTAAAACCACAATGAGCTAACACCTCACACCTGTCAGAATGATTATCATTAAAAAGAACACAAATAACAAATGTTGGCAAGAATGTGGAGAAAAGAGTACCCTTGTACACTGTTGGTGGGAAAGTAAATTAGTGCAGCCACTGTGGAAAACAGTATGGAGTTTTCTCAAAAATACTGAAAATATAATTACTATGTGACTCAGGAATTCTGTTCCTGGGCATATTCCCAAAAGAAACAAAAGCACTAATTTGAAAAGATACATGCACCGCAATGTTCATAGCAGCATTATTTACAATTGGCAAGATAGAGAAGAAACTTAAATGTCCTTCCACAGATGAATAAAGAAAATATGGTATATGTACACACACACACACATACGACTACTACTCAGCCATAAAAAAAGAATGAAATTTCACCACTTGCAAGAACCCTGGTGGACTTGGAGGGTATTATGCTAAGTGAAATACGTCAGAGAAACATAAATACTGTATGCTATCACTCATATATGGAATCTAAGAAAATGCAACAAACTGGTGAATTTAACAAAAAAAGACTCAAATGTAGAAAATAAACACATGGTTTTCAGTGGGGAAAGGGAAGGAGTGAGAGGCAAGATACAGAGAGGGGATTATGACCTACAAACTACAATGCATAAAATAACTTATAAGGATGTACTGTGTAAAACAAAAAATATAGCAAGTATTTCATAATAATCAGAAAAGGAGTATAACTTTTAAAATCGTGCATTCCTGTTTCATATACCTGTAACTCATAATCTTGTACATCAACCATACTTCAATTTTAAAAGGTTCAAAGGCACACTGTAAACAAGCTATAATGGAAAAAAAAAATTAATAAAGTTTCGTTCCCGTTGTGGCGCAGTGGTTAACGAATCCGACTAGGAACCATGAGGTTGCGGGTTCGGTCCCTGCCCTTGCTCAGTGGGTTAAGGATCCGCGTTGCCGTGAGCTGTGGTGTACGTTGCAGACGCAGCTCGGATCCCGCGTTGCTGTGGCTCTGGTGTAGGCCAGTGGCTACAGCTCCGATTTGACCCCTAGCCTGGGAACCTCCACATGCCGCTGGAGCGGCCCAAGAAATAGCAACAACAACAACAACAATAACAACAACAACAAAAGACAAAAAAAAATTAATAAAGTTTCAAAGGCAGAGGCAAAATGGTGTAAGAAGAAAAATGTAGAACCATTATTCCATCCAGAGATATCAAAACTTTATTGATGTGTCTACGTTTTCCTTGACCCAAGTAGGTTTCCATGTGAAACATTCTCATTTATCACTATCAAATCCTAGCTGTGACAATATGCTATAGTTTTTTAAGATGTTACTGTGGGAACTGGATAAAGGATACACAGGATCTATTATTTCCTACAATTACATGAGTCTTTATCTTTAAAAAGTTCAATTAAGAAATTCTATTGCCTACACTCTCCAACATAAACAACAGCAACATCTTCTCAGATCCACCTCTTAGAGTATTGATAATAAAAACAAAAATAAACAAATGGAACCTCATTAAACTTAAAAGTTTCTGCACAGCAAAGAAACAAAACAAAAAGACAACCCACAGAATGGGAGAAAATCTTTACAAGTGAATCAACAGACAAGGGATTAATCTCTAAAATTTATAAACACCTTCCGCAGCTCCATACCAGAAAACCAAACAAGCCTATCAAAAAATGGGCAGACGATCTAAACAAACAGTTCTCCAAAGAAGACATACAGATGGCCAAAAAGCACATGAAAAGATGTTCAACATCACTAATTATTAGAGAAATGCAAATCTAAACCACTATGAGGTATCACCTTACACCAGCCAGAATGGCCATCATCCAAAAGTCTACAAACAATAAGTGTTGGAGAGGGTGTGGAGAAAAAGGAACCCTAGTACACTGTTGGCAGGATTGTAAATTGGTGCAACCACTGTGGAAAGCAGTATGGAGATTCCTCAGAAAACTAAACATAGAACTACCATTTGACCCAGCAATCCCACGCCTGGGCATCTACCCAGAGAAAACCATGACTCGCAAAGACACATGTACTCCGATGTTCACTGCAGCACTATTCGCAATAGCCAAGACATGGAAACAACCTAAATGTTCATTGACAGAAGAGTGGATCAAGAAGATGGGATACATATACACAATGGAATATTACTCAGCCATTAAAATGAACAAAATACCAGCATTTTTAGCAACATGGATGGACCTAGAAATGATCATACTAAGTGAAGTCAGCCATACAATGACACACCAACATCAAATGCTTTCACTGACATGTGAATTTGGAAAAAGGACTGAACTTCTTTGCAGAACGGATGCTGACTCATAGACACTGAAAAACTTATGGTCTCCGGAGGAGACAGTTTGGGGGGTGGGGGGTTGTGCTTGGGTTATGGGATGGAAATCCTGTAAAATTGGATTGTTATGATCATTATATAACTACAGATGTGAGAAATTCATTTGAGTAATAAAAAAATTTTTTTTAAAAGAAATTCTATTGCCTTACACCTGAAACTCACACAACATTGTAAATCACCAATACTCTAAACAAATTTGTTAAAAATAAGAAATTCTAAGGGTAAGATAATTTAGTCTTCTTTCTGCTGATGTAGTACCACCCGAAAATGTATTCCTCTACAGAAAGTTCTGTGGTGACGAATGCTCATTAATGCAGTTTAGAGTAATAAAAAAAAGGCTCCATTTCTGGTAGGTGATGTATTTTCCTGGAGGTGAGGACATTACACTGTTCTTAAGCACACACAGGATCTGGACCATAGTCAGCGTTCAATAAATATTTATTCAATGAGCTAATTATTTCCGAGAGTGACATCCAAGCATAGGCTGTGAATTCCTAACCCCGTCTATCAAAGCACTCCAATGTGGAAAGACACCAGCGCCAAAGACAGGTCTGTTAATCACTTTGTAAACTGTTAACGAAGCATTTGTTTTTAATAAGCTGTGTGAGATGTACAGTTGACTTATCCACATATGTAAAATTACTCAGTTCTGTACAAGTTCTATTATGCAATAAGCTAGGACAAAGAAATACTATCAGGCCATCTATAAAATCCTATTCTTTAAATGGATATTCAAACAGTCCTAGTCTTATTGACTCATCAGGGCCTT
Source organism: Phacochoerus africanus (assembly GCF_016906955.1). Taxonomy (NCBI): domain Eukaryota; kingdom Metazoa; phylum Chordata; class Mammalia; order Artiodactyla; family Suidae; genus Phacochoerus; species Phacochoerus africanus. Next base: position 135,153,222 of record NC_062547.1, read on the forward strand.
TTCCAAAAACTGACCAGTAAATATGGTGTTTGGAAAAGATGACTCCATCAGGAAGTAATTAACCACATCCAGAGAACTACTTGGCTTGTCATTTATGGTAAAGGATGAAGTGTTTGAATCTCCTGGTTGTGTTTATTTTCCCTTGTGTTTAGAGAACAAGAGTACAAGAGTATTCTGGTTCATACATTATCAACCCATTCAATCTCTATACTTAAGAAATGTTTTGGGACTCACATCCCCAGTATTCTAAAGAGTATTTTAAATGTTTTAATTTCACTTATTTTATACAAGCCCTCCAAGGTTGTAAATTAAAATTGACTAAAAATTTTGATATAAACCAGCTTTTGTCTGATCATTTTTCTTTTATCACTTATGTGGCCATGAATACTTCCTCCCTACCTTACAAAAGAGCAACTTAATCTTTCCCACAGACTCAACTGAATTCTAAACCCAGTTGAGCGGCTGCAGCTCTTGAAGCCGATTAGTAAAACACCAAGTATTCAACGTAACACAGGAGTTGATTTGAACTGATAAAGAGCAGGAAACTCAGAGCTGAAGGTGAGCCCAGCTTCTGACACAGCCCATTGTTCCTTAGCATAGTAACTAAGCCACTCGTCACATTAGGTGACCTTCTATCTCATCTGCACTAAATACCAAAGCTGAATGCATCTATTTAAGGGAGATGCAGCCTCATCCTTGAATTTCCAGATATAAATCACTCTTGTCCTTTCTCATCTATTTTCTCAAATGGCAGCTTTTGTAAGAGTAACCAAAGAAAAACAGGTTTCCTATGGAGGCCACAGTTGGAGGATTAGTACATCCTCCTCAATCGTGGTATATCCTATGAATGAAAGAGACTAGATTTACAAATAAAGCCTTAAGGGGGGAAGGGAAAAAGCCAAACTTAAGGTTCATGAAGATATGCTTAGCTTACTTAGCTATAGCATCAAAACACTATGCAGGGAGTTCCCATCGTGGCGCAGTGGTTAACAAATCCGACTAGGAACCACGAGGTTGCTGGTTCAATCCCTGGCCTTGCTCAGTGGGTTAAGGATCCGGCGTTGCCCTGACCTGTGGTGTAGGTAGCAGCTGAGGCTCAGATCCCTTGTTGCTGTGGCATAGGCCAGCGGCTACAGCTCCGATTAGATCCCTAGCCTGGGAACCTCCACATGCTGTGAGTGTGGCCCTAAAAAAAGTACAAAACACACATACACTCACAAAAAAACCACTATGCATAAGTGTTAAGTCAATTGTAGAACTTACCTGTACAACTATCTGCTCCTGATTTTGGCATTGACCCTAATGTTTAACTTCCGCCAAAACTAACCCATCACTTCTTTTTGAAACCTGATTACAGACCACATTCCATTCTCAGCAACAGAAAGAGGCCATGAAAAAAATAAAAACAAACAATAAAGCCAAACAAATTCTCCTATTTAAGGGGGAAAAAATGTCAGTGTAGTGTAATTGGGGAACTATGAGGAATACTTAAAGTTGATAGAGATTTCATGTGGGCCATTTGAAAACAGCCATGTTTAAGGGAGATTTACCTTCATATAAGCTCAGTTTTACTCCAGCACCAGCACTAGTACCCTGGCCTTCTTCACTCTAAGAAAGAAAGAGGATGACACAAAACCCTTGATAAACCACTTCTCTCACATTTACAGCCTCATTTACCTACGAAAAACAACTCCTTCAAGTTACCTAGGTTGGGAAAGTTATTTGCAAACTGGGCCACCTAAAACTTTTGTTTTCAGTCCCATTTTTCTGAAAAAGTATTTTTAGAGGAAAAAAAATCATGAGCAGATAATAGACCATTTATGACAGTATGTGCAGGTCTGTAAAGAGTACGCAACACCAGGAAACAAAAAAATAACAATTCCATTCTTCTGCAGCATCAAAAAAGAATATTTAGAAATATGTTTAACTAAAGGAGTTCTCTCGGTGCAGTGGTTTAAGGAGCTGGCATTGTCACTGCAGTGGCTTGGGTTCAACCCCTGGCCTGGGAACTTTAACACGCCTTGGACTCAGCCAAAAAAAAAAAAAATATACGAAATGAAACTTAACCATCAAATGCAAAACATCCTTGAAAACTACAAAACTTTCAAAAAATGAAAGAAGACCTAAATAAATGGGGAAAAAAAATCCCATGTTTGTGGATTTATGAATACTTAGCATTATTAAGCTGGCAATACACCCCAAACCAAACTATAGATTCAACAAAGTCTCTATCAAAATCCCAGCTGATGGAGTTCCCATCGTGGCGCAGTGGTTAACGAATCCGACTAGGAACCATGAGGTTGCTCAGTGGGTTAACGATCTGGCGTTGCCGTGAGCTGTGCTGTAGGTTGCAGACGCGGCTCGGATCCCGTGTTGCTGTGGCTCTGGTGTAGGCCGGTGGCTACAGCTCCGATTTGACCCTTAGCCTGGGAACCTCCATATGCCGTGGGAGCGGCCCAAGAAATAGCAAAAAGACAAAAAAAAAATCCCAGCTGACTTTTTTTTGCGCTTTTTAGGGCCACACCCATGGGCATATGGAGGTTCCCAGGCTAGGGGTCTAACCGAAGCTACAGCTGCCATCCTACGCCACAGCCACAGAAATGCCAGATCCAAGCCACGCTTGCAATCTATGCCACAGCTCACGGCAACACCAGATCCTTAACCTCTTGAGCTAGGCCAGGGACCAAATCCGAAACCTCATGGTTCCTAGTCGGATTCGTTTCCGCTGAGCCAGGATGGGAACTCCCCAGCTGACTCCTTTAGACACTAAGCACCAGCCAAGATTGTTTACAAGAATGAGAAGTACTTCTTGCATCTGAGTTACTTTTGCTTTGTAGATTAGGGCTTTACAAATTCTCAAACAGAAATCACTGCATCAGCCCCAACTGTGCCTCCAGCACTCCCTCAAGGCAGACTTATTGAAAACCCACATAAAAAAGCCCTCCTACCTAACAAGACCTGCTCTGTAATGACCTTGTCACCCCCAGCTTCATTTAGTGCTAACAGTGCTAAATCCACCTGGAAAAAAATCTGTGGAAGTGGAGGGATGGGAGCTGAGGGAAAGCCGCAAAAACCAACCAACCAAGAAACAACGTTTCTCGACCTCCTTCCAAAGAATCAGAGGCTTTAAATACACGGGGGAAAAAAATCCCTTTCCATCATCTTTAACTCTGCATTTTCTTGGGAAATTTTGCAAGGCTATTTCCTTTAAATGAATGGGACAAATGTTACTGCTTCATGTGAGCCAACTGATTTACACAAGCCATTGAAGGAGCAGAGTTAGTACTAATTACCAACATAAAGTTGCATACTCTCTAGGAACTCTCACTTGTCAGGATTTGGGCAGAGAAGTTAGCCTCTCTCACTCTCACAAAGGGCTCATGAGGCTAACTTTTAGACACACTCCCTCTCCCTCCCAAATGACCATTTAAAAGCAAATCTTTAATTAACACCACACACATGGAAAATTTAATGCCACTCACAGGAATTTATTTCTCCATTAAATAAGACTATAGCACTCTGAACTGTCTGTTTACAGCTGCCATTCTCATCAGGATTTACACTAATTAAGATTTTTCTTCTCACATCAAAAACGAGACCCCACAATAAGAAAAAAAAAAAAAAAGGGCCTAGGGAAAAAAAAACAAGTGCTCCAAATGAACATTTCATTTACATTTGCAAACAAGAAAGGCAGCAGTTATCCCTTCACACTGCGAGATGCCAGAGTGTGTTGTCTACACAGGCTCCTCCTCCCACAACACACACCGCATTACATTTAGAGATCAAACCCATGAAACTCTCCCGGAGGCACACCGATAGGTGCGAGGCGTACACTTTGCCCAAGAGGCTCCAGGTGTGAGTTCAGAGGAGCCTGTGTTAACGACACGTGCACTTTGTTGCTATCATGTCTTCGTATTCTTTATAAGCAATGGAGCCATCGGGCTCAATGGCCAAAACACTCAAAGGGCTGTACTTGGCAGGTACGCAGGATGGTCGCGGCACTGAGGAGTCGAGCTTCTCGTGGATGATGTTCTGCACCATGGTGTGAACCGGAGAGCCATACCGGTGCCCGACCGCCCGGGGACAGTCCCCTTTACAGTAGCGAGGGTTGTATTTGTGTGGGGCCACAATCCAGTTGTCCCACTTCAGCTGACTGAAGCTCAGTCTAAAGTCGTGGAGTTCACACTCGTTTTGGGGAAAAAGAAACTGTTTGAAGTATTCACTCAGATTGAATGAAGCTGGAACCAGAGGCTTCTTCAATTCAGAGCTGACAGTGTCCTGATCTCTCCGGTGACGAGAGGATCGTGCACCCTCAGACAGCCCTCTTTTCTGGTCAGGACCCTGTGAAGGCCTCCTTTTCCAGGGGAGGGAATACCACCTGTGATAGGCCTGTGTGCTTGTGTCGTTCAGATATAAAAGCAGTGAGGGGGCTGCCAGAAGAGTCATGTTACACGGACTTTCCTGTGCTGAAAGATGCTGGAGCTGGTCTTTCACACACGTAAAGTCGATGGACATGTGAATCTCTCTCTTGTTGGAGACCACTAGGGGCTGAAGGATGGCCGTCACATCAATCTCAATCCATTTATGTTTCTTTCGAAATGTGAATGGTGAGTTCAAGGTAAATGAGTATGGAGCTCTAGGCAGAGTCTTGTTAGAAAGCTCTGGTTCTTTTACCACCAGGCTGCACTCACATTTAACAGGGGAGGGAAAAGAAACGGAGTTGTTCCACGTGTATAACAAGACTGACTTGAGTAAATGTTCAACAGCAGTAACACGATCCAGGTTAAACCGCAGGTCCCCTGATGGAAGGGTTCCTGAGAAGAAAAAAAGAGAATCCACCGGTAATGCTCGAGACAAATCAAACAAAATCAAAAGTCAAACCAAGGAATTAGTTCCTCAGACTGTGCTTTGGCGAACCCTCTCTTTTCCCACTTCCTCAGGCCTCAAAAGTGGGGATGGGATGGAGGTTAAGAAAACGCAGGAAATCAGTACTGCAACGAAGTCCTAGCACTTACAGCTGGATACTTTATCACCAGAAATTCACAACAGCTTGGGTGGTGGTGAATTAAAACAGGAAATTGTTACACTCTGAAGTTTCAGAATTTTAATAATTTGCTCCAAACATAGAGAGGGCTGAAACAAACAAACAAAAACAAAACAAAACACCCAGAATTTTTCTCCTGCAGAGTCTTTAAAAAAACTATAATAAAGACGCCAGGCTTGTGAAGATCCCATCGAGGCTCAGTGGTTAACGAATCCAACTGGGAACCAAGAGGTGGCGGGTTCAATCCCTGGCCTTGCTCAGTGGGTTAAGGATCCAGCGCTGCCACGAGCTGTGGTGCAGGTCGCAGACGCAGCTCGGATCCGGTGTTGCTGTGGCTCTGGCGTAGGCTGTTGGCTACAGCTCCGATACTAGCCTGGGAACCTCCATATGGCCCGGGAGCGGCCCTAGAAAAGGCAAAGAGACAAAACAAACACCAGGCTTGTTAAGAAAACACTCTTAAGTCCTTACAACTGAATCAAAGAAGACTTAATTGTGTAAGTTGATTTAGAACACTTGAGATTGACAACAAATGGAGGTTCTAAACCTACTATGACAAAACAGGACTTTAAGGAAGGGGGATTTTAAATAGCTACAAACGAACGGCTGGGTTACAAAGGTTTTCAATTTCGGGTTAGTGAATACAGTTTTTTTTTTCCTTTTAATAGCGCTGCTCCCTTCTCACACTCACGTAGATCACTGATGAACACTTTGTTCTTCTAAGGATCGACTGTTCCACATGGGGACTTAAGCTTTCTCTTCACAGAAAGCAACAAACATGAGGAAAATATCCAATTTAATAAACAGACCAACAGTTGAGATTTTAGGCACATTTCCATGCCAGCATTTGCTAGAATAGGAAAAATAAGCAAATGGAAATCAAAATACCTCATTTCCAGTCTTGACTTGTGATCCTGGACAAGCCGCTCACCTCTGTCAGCACTTTCCCCAGCCTTTAGAGCCATTAAGTCTTTTTTTTTCTTTTATCAAGGCCACAGCGGCATATTGAAGTTCCCAGGCTAGGGGTGGAACTGGAGCTGCGTCTGTGACCTACAGTTCCGCAGCTCACAGTAATGCCGGATCCTTAACCCACTGAGTGGGGCCAGGGTTCAAACCCATATCCTCAGATACTAGATGGGTTCCTTACTGCCAAGCCACAACAGGAACTCCAAGTCTCTTCTAGCTCTAAAATTGCATCATATTAGCCCACCTTAACTCACGGGAGCATTGGGCAAAAACAACAAGATCAAGTACCGCATTTGCTTGTATTTGGATATTGAGTATCACAAAGTACAACACAAGTCAAGGAGCAAGGCCCAGCTTCTTTCAGCAATTGAAATGCAGACCCTTTGTCTCCCTCCACCCATTACGCCATATACTCCTACACACCTGTCACCTGGTCCCCAGGAGCCTGCTTATGCTGGGCACAGGGTGCGAAGAGCCGGACAGTGTTGTAGAGGTGACTTCTGTTGGCTTTAGGGATCCCCTCCTTGGTAGCATATGTTTTATACAGCCTCTTCATGTAGCGCAAAGCTCTGGAGTCTGGCTGCAGCCTGGGCAACCCCCCATGCCCATCATACAGAACCTTGAAGAGGGGGGAAGGGAGGCCAGATCTGTGTCTCTCATCTGGAGGCCGCAGCAAGGACCAAGGCTCAGCCTCAGATTCCAACGCAGCACTAGTTGCAAAGTGAGCTTCTCCTCTAGAAGCCTGAGAACCACAGCTAACAGGAAAACAGAACCAGGCAAAGCAGCAAAAACAAAGGAAGAATTTTCTGGGAAGCGCCATAGTTTGGAAGAACTAGCAGGGAACACATTTCCCCATACCAGTCTTCTTCCTAAAAGCCAGGAAGAGCAAAGGTTGGTTTCTTAAATAAATTTTAGGTGTGTGGGTGGGCTAGGTTCATTTCTGTAATCAGACCTCAAGGATGCCTAGCTGAAGATAATTTTTATCAGCTGTGTGTTGGCTATAACACCCTATTTATTCAATTTGTCCTAATTAGATACAGATTTACTTGGTTATTCAGCTTCGGTCTCCCCTTTCCCCTGAGATTTACTTAAACATCTCAAGTTGTTATACTAATCGACTAGCTGTGTAGCTGAAAGGCTAAGAGGAATTAAGGAATGACCTTAAAAACACCAATTTTCTTGTGAGAGATTAGGATTCTTAAAACGTTTCTTAGGTGCTTGCTGAAATTCCCATGGCATGCGGAAAAGCTAATTTATTATTCATGATGATACGCAGATCTGTTGGTATGCAATTTATGGTATTAGGTTTACTCTTTTCATTCTCACCACCTCTCCGCTTCCAGGTGCTTAGAATAATTATTTACTGCATGTTACTTCGGAGGGTGAAAGTCACAACTGGCACTGAAATTCCAGAGAGCAGAGAACTGTTAAGTTCCCTAGTTCTGAAAAGGAGCTTAGGAAGGATGTGTAATTGGAAGACTGCAACATGCTTTAAAAAGTAGGAGGTCACCTTTAATCCTGACTCATTTTAAAATATAGTATCTTGATGTCTTTACTTTCCACATTTATCTATACATACTTTTAGTTGAAAGGTTGATATTTTCAGGTGCTGGAAAATCAAAGTTTTATTTTTCATCAATCGTCCAGAAGGTGGGAGAATTTTCTAGGGTATTTGTGTTTTCATCTGTTTAAAGTATGTTCTTGCCTCTGGTCTGAGATTAGGTTAGAGATAATGTTTTAGAGAAAGAAGACAAGGCTGCACCTTGAATAGCTGAGTACACTCAAGGTACAAGATAAAGAAGCCGTCTATTCAGTACCTAGGCTGATAAAACCGAGGTATATCTGTAAATTTTAAGTTTATCGCCTGTTCAGCCTCCCTGGCCCTTGGTTAGGAAGGGTTATAAAACACATCCAAACTGCTGAAAACGAGCTTGGTCTTAAATGACATATGACCAGCAATTTCGTGTACGGAACATTCACAGATACGCTGCATCAAATGAAAAAGTCAGTCAGCTGTACAGGGCGGCAGTAGCCGCCTTAAGTAGAAAGCATTTTCCAAACAAAAGCAAAAACAAAAAACGGCATCACCTGCAACATTCCTGCCTCCCTTCCTTGGAAATGAAATGAATTGTGGGTCACGTGACATCCCGCTCTAGGCTGAACTCTGTCGGGGTGGGGGAGCGGGGGCTATGGAGGTCGCCTCTTGCCACCACTAACAGCAGTTCATCAGTTGCTGGACAATTATTTGAGGTCTCCCGTGGCTGAGTTTAAGGAAACGTTTTTACTCTTTCTCGGGAAAACCTACACCCTACCAGTGGAATATAATCCAGATTGCCAAGAGAAGCCCCAGATTCGTGTCCCTGATTCGTGCCCTGGAGTCTCGAAGGGTCTGGACATAAACGAGCCCCGATCCTGCTACAGAACAAGACCGTGTAAAACCTCGCGTCAGGTGCAAGGCGGCTGGACTTCCTCCGACCTCAGGCGCGCTCTCCACCGCGCGATGACGCCGGGCCCTAAGCGCGCTGCCAGCGCGGCGCTTGAGGTCGGCGGGCCCCTTGCTCTCCAACTCTTAGTCCGCTCGTTTCCGGCCGCTTCTTGCGTCTTCCGGGAGAGGTGAGGCCGGAGGAAAACCTTGAGCCACGCCGGAGCTCCAGCGCCCGCTCAGCCGTGCTCTGCCCGAACTCCGGGCAGGCGCCGTCCATCACACGTCACTTGAAGGGGGTACTTAACTCCCACACTGGGAGCAATGGCGCCTTCCCCTGGAGAACGCCGGGAATGGGTCCTCCCGGAAGTGACCTCACCGCCTCCTTGCGCAGTGCCCGATCCTACCGGAAGTGGCAGGCGGAAGCCGATGAATCCCGTGCTGTGGAGGGCGAGGTGACCTCGGTTTGGAGAGTAGGGTCCGGTTGCTCGGTCTCGGTCGCCCCGGGAGGGGTCAGGAGCTTTGGGGAGGGCCTCGGGTTGGGGACGGCGCATCCGGAGCCTGAACCCAGCGCTTGTCCTCTTCCCGTCTTGCAGGCGCAGGTGCGATCATGGGTCGCGAGTTTGGGCATCTGACGCGGATGCGCCATGTGATCACCTACAGCTTGTCGCCCTTCGAGCAGCGCGCCTTCCCGCACTACTTCACCAAGGGCATCCCCAATGTGCTGCGCCGCACTCGGGCGTGCATCCTTCGTGTTGCGCCGCGTGAGTGTCCTGGCTGGGCGGCGGGGGGGGGGGCTGGACTCCTAGTCACAGTGGGAACTGCGGGTCCCCTCAGTGCTCTGCTACGAGTAGGCACTCTGCAGCTCTCTATACACACGTTTTCTCGTTGAATATTCCTGAAGGCCCTTGAACTGGTCATATCATCGTTCCCATCTTCCAGATGACAGGGGTGAGTCACATAGAACTTAAATGACTGGTCCAAGGTCACTTGGGACGCCAACGTCTTCCTCTGAGGTCACCTTTACCCACTTTTTCCTTAGCTAATAGGATAGTTTTTTATTAAGGGTGCAGCTAATAGGATAGTTGCACATATTTGTGACTTTGCTGCCCATAGAAATATATTTCAAAATGGTTAAATGATAAAGTTCATGTTACGTGAATTTTATCTCAGTTATCTCAGAGTATTTTAAAAAGTGCAACAGGGAAGGGATAGGCACATTTTCCTGGGCAAACCCTTTTTACACACCTGCAAAATGGGTGTGTAATGTAACCTTTCTTGATCATCTGTTTTAAGAGTGTTTTCTTAGAAATTACAGGCAGGAAATCAGAATATACTGTGAGTCATAAGAGAGGACTGGGACCCATGTGTCTTATATGTGTTTTCTGCTTACTCTTATTCTTTTTATAGCATTTGTAGCGTTTTATCTTGTCTACACATGGGGAACCCAGGAGTTCGAGAAATCGAAGAGGAAGAATCCAGCTGCCTATGAAAATGACAAATGACCAACTCATCAGGATGATGGTTCCTTGTCTCTGAAAGACCCATCTCTGGGAGAAGAGTCCACATTGTAGTGTCTTGAAGACACAATAAACTTTCTATGGGCTGCACTGTTACGATTTTGCGTTTTTGTGAGCATAATCCTTGGATGTGACTGGTAATTTTCAAGTTCATGAATTCTTCTCCCAGCATGAGTCCTGAACCATTTTGGCTAGTGTAAGTTTGGTGAAGGAGTGTGGCTCACCTTTGTTCTGTAATCCACAAGAATGTAGCTGCAGCTACTCCTGTACTTGACCTGTTGTGAATAACACAGACTACAGCGAATGTTGGCTTTCTGCCCTCTGCTCCCATGACAATAAAATCTCCTAACTATTGTAATTATTGTGTGTCAGGTATTCTTCTTGGCCCTCTACATGAATAAGCTCTTTTAAACCTCAACTACCTTTGTTTTTTGTTTTTTATTCACAAATACTTTTGAAGTATTACTGTTAAACTCCTCTTGCAGATGAGGACACAGGCACAGAGAGGTGAAGTGATTTGCCCACAATTGTCTAGGTTGTGAATGGTAGAGACTGGCCCTGAAGTTTGTGGAGTGTTTTTTGTTTTTTTTTTTGCTTTTTAGGGTTTCACCTGAGGCATATGGAAGTTCCCAGGCTACGGGTCTAATTGGACCTACAGCTGTAGGCCTACACCACAGCCACAGCAACACCAGATCCGAACTGCGTCTGCGACCTACACCACAGCTCACAGCAATGCCGGATCCTTAACCCACTGAGCAAGGCCAGGGATCGAACCTGCATCCTCGTGGATACTATTAGGATTTACTGCTGAGCCACGACAGGAACTCCAAAGTTTGTCTTCTTAAAGCTTAAAGCTATGCTATACCCCCTTTCCTCCTAAGGCAAGGCTGCCTTAGCCTGAGGAAGTCAGCTGTCAAAGGAGGGGGTGAGGTGACCCCTTTGTTTCTAGAACTGGGGTCAGCAAGCCGACTGTGTTTGTACCGGGTTGCTAACAGTGGTTTTTTTAGCCATGTATGGCCCATAAGGCCTAAAATATTCCTCCTCTGGCCCTTCATGGAAAAATGTTACCCCTGTCTTAGAGCCTTTGAATCATCCTTCAGGGAGAAAAGGTACCCTTTTCCCTTCACCATGAGATGGTAGGGGTAGGTGTTGACAGTTTTGTGCTTCTGGTTCAATACTCCATTTCTAGAAATTTCCTTTTTTTTTTCTTTTTGTCTTTTAGGGCTGTACTCTTGGCATATGGAGGTTCCCAGGCTAGGGGTCAAATCAGAGCTGTAGGCACCAGCCTACACCAGAGCCACCACAAAGCCAGATTTGAGCCGTGTCTGTGACCCACACCATAGCTCATGGCAAAGCCATATCCCTAACCCACTGAGGGAGTCCTGCTGGTCCAGCATAGCAACTTTTACAGGCTAGCTCAGATTCTGGTCCAGGCTATATCTTTCCTTTATGTTTGAATGATTATTCCAGCCTTTCAGGAACCAAAGCTAAAGTACCTCAAAACATACTTCAGTAAGACAGAGTGCACTGTTGGTCAAGTCGGGTAAGGAGGTACAGCTGAGACTGACAGACTTGGGCCTTCATCCTTTAACTCTTGCTTCCTGAATGTGTGATAAAGGCAGGAAACCCTTCATTCCTTGACTTTGAGCTACTCCCCCATAAGGTAGACATGTTAATGACAAAGCCATAGATAGGGCTGAGGTCATAGGGAATGAGTGATATTTAAGAGTCTGTGCGGGCTTAAAGGACAGCAATGTGAAGAAAACTTGGCTCACCAAACACAGTCTCATTTTCTTGGCTCTTTGTCCAAGTTTATTCACAAGCCTTGCTGCCTAATTGCTGTGTATTTGCATCAAAGACACCTTTGAGAATCTGATGAAAGCAGTGGACCTGAAGGTGTAAATGTACACACCCTTAACCTTGCATAATTTGAACAGGTTCATGGGTCAAGGGAGGATTGATCACTGCCTTGACAGGTCATTTCCACCCCCTCATTGTAGCTCCAACCTTCCCGGGGCCCATGACTGCCCTAGTCCCATCTCTTTTTTTTGTCTTTTTGCCATTTCTTGGGCCACTCCTGCAGCATGTGGAGGTTCCCAGGCTAGGGGTCGAATTGGAGATGTAGCTGCTGGTCTACGCCAGAGCCACAGCAACGCAGGATCCGAGCTGCATCTGTGACGTACACCACAGCTCACGGCAATGCCGGATCCTTAACCCACTGAGCAAAGGCAGGGATCGAACCTGCAACCTCATGGTTCCTAGTCGGATTTGTTAACCACTGCACCACGACAGGAACTCCCCTAGTCCCATCTTGGTTTCATTTACCCTTAGACTTTTATTCCTGTTCTTTGAGTCCTTTGGAGATAACAGCTCAAAATCAAACTTACCCTTCTTTGGCCTGGGCCAGGCACTGGGCCTATCGGTCTGAAGTCTTTTATCCCAGGAGTGCTCCACTCAGAAGACCGTTCTATATAAGCCCTTCACACACTGAGCTTCTGCCTGTCCCTCGCCAAAGGGCTTTCCTCTCTAAGCCTGGGGACACAGGGTCTAGCAGGGTGCTGGGGGTGGGCATAGTGTGGAATAGAGGTTGTCATAGCTCAGTTCTCCTGAACATGGTACGGGATCCGGCTCATTTTATGGACTACTCTATCTGTGGGAAAGGAAAATGGTGAAGCCTCAAGGGGCCATGGCTGTGGGCCTCTATGCCTATAACCCATCCACCTGGACCCTCCAGCCTGGGTGTGGCTCCTTCACCTGCTTCTGGGGCACATCACGTGTTCATTTAGCCCTCTTAAGTTTCCCAGCAGTGCTTCTGCTTCCACAAGGGCCTTTATCTCTGGGCTGCAAGATGCAGTGAACGGGACTCTTTGTCAGCCAACAGAGATACAGGCCCAGAAGTCTGTGCCAGTTCTAGCCAGCAACTGAGCAAATATACCTTGACCTTTTGTTGAAGTTTTACCTGGAAAAGCTTTTCCATTTCAGAGTCTTTCATTTTTTATTAGGAACCCCCTGCTCAGGGACAGCAGAAGTCTCCAGTTACTGTCAAGCCCTAATGATCTCTCCACCTGGAATGTGTTTCAAACGGCTGCTCATGTAGCTACACCCTCTGTCTCCCATTTCATCCCAGGCACTTAACCTCAGAAACAGAAAATCCCTGGATTACCAAGCTGAAACTCCCAAACGTGCTTCAGTCTCATTTTCTTGTAAATTAATCATTCGAGCCCCTAAATGTCAGTGCCTGAGAGGCCTCAGAGATCTCCTCTCTCACAGACAGAACAAGAGACTAGAGCCCAACAAGGGGCAGAGCCGGCCTTTGGTCAGCTACTCTCCCTAGGCTCCTGGCTCCTGCCTCCCAGGCAAGCACTTTTTTCTTATTTTTGTCTTTTTGCCATTTCTAGGGCCACTCCCATGGCATATGGAGGTTCCCAGGCTAGGGGTCTAATGGGAGCTGTTGCTGCCAGCCACAGCCACAGCCACAGCCACAGCCATGCCAGATCCGAGCTATTTCTGAGAATTGCACCACAGCTCACGGCAAGGCGGGATCCTTAACCCACTGAGCGAGGCCAGGGAATCGAACCCGAAACCTCATGGTTCCCAGTCGGATTTGTTTCCTCTGTGCCACAACAGGAACTCCGGCAAGCACTTCTTTATGGCTGAAGCTGTTCAAGGCTACCTAGACCTTTCTGCTAGAGGAAGGAATATGCACTTCTGTGTTGATTCATTCAGCAAAATACTTGATTGCAGAGAGCTCCTGAATTGTTTTTATTTTTTCATTTTAAGATTAGGCCTTCACAGCTACTCAAGGGATGTAGGATGGCTGTGGACAAATTCTGTTCCTTGAGCTTAATGCTGTCTGGATGCCACTGCTTTTAAAAGTGTGATCTTTGCTCCGCATTTAATTTAAACCACTACAGAGGTGTAGACATGTCGAAATACTTTCCCTCACAGTGATCCCTTCTACAGAGAGTACCTAATGGATCCTTTTGGGACGAGGGATGGCATACAAGAGAGTGGCTTGAGCCACAAAGTTCTGCAGTGGTGTCACATCCATGATGATGAATGACCTTTTTTTTTTCTCCCCACACAGAGGGCCCAGAGGCCCTCGTTCAGGGAGTCTCAGGCCCTTCCCTTACCTGTGGTAGTGGCTTTACTAGTTAACACAAAAGGCTACTTTGGAGTTCCCATCGTGGCACAGTAGAAATGAGTCTGACTAGGAACCATGAAGTTGCGGGTTCAATCCCTGGCCTCCATCAGTGGGTTAAGGATCCGGTGTTGCCGTGAACTGTGGTGTAGTTTGCAGATACGGCTCGGATCTGGCATTGCTGTGGCTGTGGTGTAGGCTGGCAGGTACAGCTCCGATTTGACCCCTAGCCTGGGAACCTCCATATGCCCCGGGTATGGCCCTAAAAGGACAAAAGACAAAAAAAAAAGTCTACTTTGATTTTGAAGTATGGAAAGGCAGAAGTAGAGGATTAGGAGAAAGTTTCTGTCAGTTTCTGTCTTTGGAATAAGCACTTTCAAAATCCCACTTGGCACATCACTCGAGGCTCATTAAGGGGAGGCTGGCACTCAGGCCACAGACCCAGCTGGCTCTAGAACATCACGTGGTTCAGTCTTTTTGCTTACTCAATCAGATTTGTGTGCTTACCCAATGTTCTCTAGGTCAGCACATAGACTCTTCCTCACCCTACAAAAGCTCCCCGTTAAGCCCCTACTTGGGGTCATTCTGATCCTAGCATAGGCGTAAAGGAACAGCTAACTAGATTCAAACTTGCAGCATTGGTTGGGTGTCGGCATAGTTCTGCTTCTCAGTGCTCCTTAAGTGCCAGCAGCAGTGTCTCCCTCCAGGCCTGAGAGGACTAAATCCAGGCAGGCAAATCTGTGGTCACAGCCCACCCAATCCCAGCTCTGAAGTCCATCATACCACCCTCTTCTCTGTCAGCAAGAGGATTGCTGACCACCCTGTTTCACCTTCAGCTGTGCCACGTCTCCTCCAGGTCTCCTTGGGAAATTGGTAGGCTCTTACTGCACATCCAACCTGTGAAGATGAGAAGGGTTTTAGGAAGAGCTATCAGCAAATCGTTCAGGGAGGAGCAGGCAGAAAAACTTGTTGCATTTGTCTTCTTGGCTTTTCCTTCCAGGTCATAGGAAGATCTAAAGTCCTATAAACCTCCTTACTCAGAATTCAGACCTTTCCCAACAAATTTGTTAAAATGCCTGTGTCATTTAATGAGTGCCCATAACCGTTCAAGGTTTAGGGACACCTTCTTGGGCTAGAAACTTGCAGGGGTTCCTACTTATGGTGACAGATGTTTCAGGCTTTGGGGAGATCTCAACCCTGTGCCTGCTTCCTGAGGCTGCTGGAGGAAGGTGCTCTGTTAAAAGGCTTAATAACTGTTGGCAGCAAAGCTAGTAATTCAAGGTTTGCAACATCTGTCACCACCACTAAGTTTTTCCACTGAGTTAGGAACCCCTGCTCTCTTTTCATTCACTTTTTATTTTTTATTTTTGGTCTTTTTGTCTTTTCTAGGGTCACACCCGCAGCATACGGAGGTTCCCAGGCTAGGGGTCGAATCGGAGCTGTAGCCTCCGGCCTACGCCACAGCCACACAGGATCTGAGCTGCATTTGTGACCTACGCCACAGCTCACAGCAACGCTGGATCCTTAACCCACTGAGGAAGGCCAGGGATCGAACTCGCAACCTCAGGGTTCCCAGTTGGGTTTGTTAACCACTGAGCCATGACGGAAACTCCTCTTCATTCACATTTTTAAAAAGCAAAGTCAACCTATACTCCTTCATTCAATTCACCCATGACTGAACCACCACCAGTCAGTCCTGACTGCCCTTCCCCTGGGAGATGGAAGGTAGGCCAGACTTTGAACTTTCTGCAGCTGGTTTTCCATTCTCACAGGGAGATGTGGAGCAGATAATTAGAGTGACAGTCCACCTATACAAATGGGGATCTGGGGCACTGTAGCTCATGCTTGCAGAAGCACCCTCCCACAGAAGGGAGATAAGGAAGGGCCTTATCCAATTGCCTGTAACAAAATAGATCAGCGCTTCTTTTCTACACAAGGAAAGGGGTCAACACGATTTCTGAAGACCTCATTAGAATTCTATTTTGACTGGAGTGAACTCACTGAGCTATTTTGGAATCAAATCATGGCTGGGTGCCCAGCTCTCCCTCAGTGGCTTCACGTGGCTTTTCAAGGGGGAGGAGGTAGTGGATGAAAGGGTCCAAACCAGCAACATGATCACTCAAAGTCCACAAGGGATCAGTAAATGCGACGTGCCTGAAGGGCAGGCCTCGGGCACATTCCTCTCTGGTAGACATTAACTTATTAAATTGACCCTGACTGCAAATATAAACTTTGCCCCCATCTCACCTGGCAACCATCAGAGGCGGGTTTGTCTATAAAAGGAAGTGGGAACTGTCTCTTCAGGCTCCAGCATCCCCCCCTCGATCAAGATGTGGCACCTTAAACTCTTTGCAGTACTCGTGATGTGCCTGTTGCTGGCAGTCCAGGTAAGGAAAGAAGGCTACACACATGGGTGTGGGTGGATGGTGGCGGTGGTGGAACCGTAAGCAGAACCTGAGAGCCAGACTCAGTCCTGAGGAAGAGTCCCTCTGCTCTGAGTCTACAGCATCCAGGGGGTGATCGTTCTTACAAGGTGTACAGCAGCATCATCTCCCACATACCTGAGGTCAATCTGTCTTTGCCATTCAGGTCCACGGCTCCCCGGTACCGGAACTGAGTTCCGCCAAGAGAAGGCCGAGGAGAATGACTCCATTTTGGAGAGGGGTTTCCCTCAGGCCCATTGGAGCCTCTTGCCGAGATGATTCGGAGTGCATCACGAGGCTGTGCAGGTACTCCCCAAACCTGGGGCCTGGGAAGGGGGCAAGGGGCCTGGGAAGCTGGGCAAAAGAGAGAGCAGTACATGCAGACCTAAGAACCAAACTGGGTTGGAGGACCGCCTGGGAGCTCCACGGAGAAGACAAGAGTTAAGGGCCGGGAAGGGCTCCACACAGATACCACGAGAGAGTGCTGCCTTTTCTTCTGCTCCACGCTGAGACTGGGTATCAGCCAGAGGAAGGAAATGCAGCAGAGGTGGCTCTGGGCACTGCGAGACTTTTGTCTCCAATATCACTTTTTCTTTTCCCTTAGAAAAAGACGCTGTTCCCTAAGTGTGGCCCAGGAATGATGTAAACACCAGGGGGAGAGGACAGCACTTACCTGCGACAATGCTCCGTTCTATGGAATATTGGTTAACTGCATTTGACTGGAGACACTTAAGTGAAGCAACCTTGTGTTTTTAAAGACAGATGTATGCTTTAAATCGGTCTCCATTTTTTCTTAGAATGTTCATATGTAGATAAGCCTAACAACTTGTCAACTTAAGAGTTTATTTTTCTATGTGTACTATTAACTGTCTCCAATTAAAATTGTGGCAGCCTGGAATTCACACTTTTGAGGAAAAGGATTCATTTTGTGGAAGACAGGAAACCACCGCACTGCCTAATAACAATGTGCTAACTTCTTAATCTGGAACGTGCAGTGAGAGCATTTTTTTCAAGAAATAACCAATGGCAGGCTCCAGGCAAAAGTTTAGTAATAGCTAGTGATCAGCCTTGCCAAGTTCATAAACTGGACGCTAATCCTTCACTCCATGTAAAGAACTCTCCAGGGAGGTACCAAAGATGGGGAATGCTTGCAATTCGCTACCTGATGATGTACCCCAGTTTGTTCATAAATAGAGGCAGAACTGGAAGAACCACCAGTGAAACGAAACAATAAAAGCCCAAGCCACCAAGAGTCACAAAAAAGAAGGTGTCTGAGATTTCTGTTGGAGCGTGGCGAATTCTGAGCTATGCACGAGGACCCCTGGCCAACCAGTTCAGAATTTCTGTAGTCAGAAATTAAGATCTGTACTGGCAGGACCAGACTTTGCAAGAGTGAAATGGACTCTTAAATGGGAAAGAGGAATTATACAAAGAGGGCAAAGAAAGAGCTGAAGAAGTGTAGAGAGCACAGTGTTTATAAACTTTAATACAGAAAATCTATTTGATATTTATTAAACTTGGTTTCTCCAGCTATGGTTTGGCATTATACAAAGCATCTTAATGACACAGTAGAGTTAAAAAGATCTTTACAAATTGAAATGTGATACCCTTGTCTCCAAATATTTTAATTGCCATAAATTTGTTTAAAAATACACATTAAACGCATGTTTGACACTCTAAACGTTCTATAATCTCAATACCACAAAATACATATAATATACTATACAGATGTGGAAAAATCTAGTTAGTATATAATACTTTGCTCACCATTAACAGCTTTATTATGTGAAATGCACATACTGACTTAGAAATCCTAGCTTTTGAGCCCCAAAGTACCTCTGATATTTTTAATGTATTGCAACAAATAAAAAAATCACAGTATATAATTGAAATTTTGGTTGAAAATGTCAGATGCCTAAATATTTTGGATAAGAGAAATGTAAAACAAAGATCTGGATCATGTACAAAACAAAGGCATCCTATCAGACACTAACAGTACCTTTCTGCAGAATCAACAAGGCTTTTTAATTTATCAGCGGCATTACCTCCCCTCCAAAACCCTCCCCAACTATCAAACCAGTATTCACCAAATAATTTTAATTTCAAATAAGATAAAAGGATTTTCAATAAATATATAAGCATTTCTATCCTCCATATACAAAATTTCTTAAAACCATTCAAAACGGAGGCTAGATAGAAATTTTCCTAACTGTGCTTACCAACCCCACACCTGGCCCTCAAAGGTGATGCCTCTGCAGGCACTACCAACCGGGCCAGCTCTGTTGGTGAGCCCTGCCCCACCCCGCCCCACCCCACCCTGACCCCAGTACTGTTGAATGCTCATGTCAATGATATGCCAGGTGTGTGGATAAAGTTATAAGATGGGGACACTTCTGGAACAGCAACAACAAACTCAACAGTATGGATAATCATGGCATTGATTTGCAAGGCAGCATTTCCAAAGAGATATTTTCCAGAGAGGAACATAGCAGGTAGAAATCTCCAATGGTAAAAGCTGAAAAGCAGCCCCACAGGGAAGCAGTAAGAGGTCAAAACTGAGTATTACTAGAATTTCTGGGTGGGAGCGTTTTCCCGATGCTCATTTAGAGAGTTTTTCTGTCTGCTTCTTTTTAAGAATGGGAATGCATGCTTAGCTGAGCAATGGTGGCAAGGAGAGGTCAAAGCTGACATTCCTGAAAGTCAACTGCTATTTTAGGTTGCTTGGAGATCTAGAGGACCTGGTGTAAGACTTGACCTCAGTGCCTTATTCTGTGACCAAATTCCATCAGAAAGAAGAGATGGAGATATTTTTTCCATTTGCTTTTCTAGAGACAGTAAGTTCTTTCTAATTAACCAGAGGGTTCAAGTGAATAGAATCTGCATCTGTTTTGCCAACTGTTAATAACTTACTTCCTGTCATTTGTCAGCTTGGTTCTAGGGTCTAGAAGTCTAAAATGAATTTCTCTATTAGTGAATATGTGGAAGATATGTTCACAAACATGACCAATTTGGCCTCTTGTCACTGCATATTCCAAGTCATTCAACACTTTTCTATTTATGTTTACTGAATAGCAACCTTAGATGTGCAGTATTATTTATAATTGGAAAAAAGTCTGCCCCTCCAACATAGATACATGAAACTGAAATAAAATCTGTGTTCCACATAATGAGGGAATATGAATTATAGCAGTTATATGGATTTGACATGTTTTGCTTTCCAATTTATTTAGGATAAAAGAAAAGACAAAAACAAAACCAAAAAACAAAACCAAACTTTACACAATCTGCCTAAAACATCATTCCCAGTAGATGTTCCTGGGGCCCAGAGGCAAACTTTTATAATTCAAAATACATAATGAGGCCATTTTCTTCAATTAGCAAGAGGAAAATTTAAATTCTTCCCACCCTGTGAGAGCCCCATTATTACTACGGAAGGGCTCAAATATAAAGTTAATTTACTACAAATCATAGTAATTAAGCTTTAACAATCTAAAAGGAACACACATTGCACCCTTGAACATTAATATTCAAGGTGTCAACAAGAAAGTGTCTTAGATCAATTTAATAAATAATGTGGAAATAGTTGCACTAAGCTAAAATACTAAACACACACATTTTTGACAAACTAATTTCATGTTTTCATACATACATACATACATATATATAAAGTGTGTATGTGTACATAATTTTAAATCCGAAGCTGCATACCCTCGCCCTCAGAAGAGTGCACAGTGTACCTCTCCTCTACACAACCAGGCATTGCTGACTGGCGCCACCACGGGCTGCTCTGAAACCCCGCAGAGTACTGTCGGCCTCCAGAGCCAGAACTTTCCTTTAGAACAGGTGCGTTTTTGCAGGCCTTTGCTTCACAATGCGAGCTTATTCAATAAAGGTAATTTCTCAACGTTTCTCTCATTAAATACAACACGATGCTGTCTGCTCTAGCTGATTAAACCTTTCTTTAATGAAAAGAAACAAACAACAATTAAAAAACAACAACAGTGAACCCAATAAAGCCACGAGTGTGTCGTTCAAAGTGCAGCCCAGGTGTCTGTGGGTCCATGAGGGCAAGAGTGCCCCAGAGCACAGGCACGTGTCGGCGCGTGCACACGTGTTACTTTAAACAGCTTTTACACTGGAGAGTGAAACCAGTGAGTCAACCTTCTCTACTCTTCAGTGACTACAGCTGTAAATTTATCTCAAGTATTTGCTGCTGATAAAGGCAGTTCTTCACTACTTGCCCAGAAAAAGGTAGCACTGAGGCAAGAAACGGGCTAAATGCTCCCCAGCCAGACAGGACCTGGGCTGGACTGTGGGAGCCTGAATTGCCTGGAGGGGAGAGCTCCCCACAGCCCAGCCCAGGCTGGGCAAGACTACACTGTGTGAAAACTTCATCCACTGTAATCTGTTCATTGGGTGCCTGTAAAGAGTCCAGTGGTGCTGGCTTTTGCCTCCTGGCATACAAGTGTGGTTTTAGAGCAGTCAACAGAGTAATTTTTTAAATAGCTGCTATTTTTATAATTAACGATCTATTAAATACAAGTTTCAGACTAAGTAAGTTGTTAGCCATTTGTCAAATTCAGTTTTAAACGGTTAGACAACACTGAAGACACCTATTGAAGGAGGAGGAATGGTTGTCTATGAAGGCGTTCAAATGCACTGGAGCAGATGAAGACAAAACTTCTGAGGGTATGGATACAGAGGAATGGGATGGTGTTTCCAGACCATTCCACTGAAAATTCAATTATTCAGAAAAAGATTTTGATCCATTACCCATTATGACCTGATGGGAAAAACCCCCCACAACAAAAAGCTTGAAAAAGTCATTTTCCAAGAATTAACTGTTTTAGAGAAAGAATTTTAGAGCAGCACCGTAAAACATGCAGGAAATTCTGCTTTAACAAATGATCAGTGTGATCCAGGAAATGCTCCTGCAACCTTTCAGTACCCACAAAAGACGAGAACACACTTGAACTCAGAAGTGCCGCCCCGGCTGCTGTTGCTGGAAGTCTGAAAGCTGAGAGGATACATTTTCAATTTCTAAGATATCACTGAAAATTAAGGAGTCAGAGTCAGAGAAATTAAAGAAGATGAGGACAAACATCTACTTAACCGCGGCAAGTTTCTCACTGAGTAGCTACCAGGATCATTGAGCAGCTGTCCTCGTAAGGAAAACTGTTTATAAACCACTGGAAAACTGTTTATAAACCACTAAGATTAAAGTTTGAAAGGTATCAGAGGCAATTTCTCCAAGGGAAATGGTTAAATTCACCGGTACTTGCAGATTTCAATCTTCAGTGATATGCGGAAACAACTTGAGGTACAAAACCACTATAGAAGTTCCATGAGGCCACAGGACAATCAAAGTCCACAGACTTCAGAATGAGTATGAAAGAGACTCAGACACAGAGGACTCACGACACCACTGGGCTTGGAGATTTTCTATCCCTTCTTTCCCATTTCAAGCCTTAGCAATTATCTATGAATAGCAGGGCAATCTTTTTTTTCTTTCTTTCTTTCTTTCCTGACTGAATTCATTTTTGGAATTGAAAGGATGACAAAGTATTTTTTGAAGCAGCATTACCCAACAGGTTAGACTAAGTCATGTACCAAAGCATTAACTTTTCTGAAAGAATTAATCCCTATGTGATCCTAAAGGACGACTGAAAAGGAAAGAGAATTTAACATTATTACTGCGGAAGACCAACCATATGGGCGATCTGGTCCTAGTGTAAAACTTCGTCTGTAAACAATCCACAGAATCTTCATTTAAAGGTAAGGTTTAAGGCACACCAGACATGATAGGGGCACTAAAAACAAAAAGTAGAAGGTACATTTATCACCTTTGACTCCTATATGCACCTTATATAGGGAAAGGTACTTCGATATACAACTCTTACAGAGCTGGCTTCTTAAGCTCTACCCCTGCTCCCCCTTCCCTCTGAAGAGAGCTCATGTTGAACCAAGTTAGGTACTTTTCTAGTGTGAGTTTTCTGATCCCATCAGAAACATACATCATTGATGAGGGCCTTCATAAAACAAAGGTAGTCAATAAACACAAGGTAAGTTTAAAAGGAGAAATTCATCATCTCTACATCAGGCATCAGAACTCTAAGTTGCATAACACAAGCACACACACCAAGGCTCCAGCCCAGTCCTGCATCAGTCCCTGCATGCTCCTATGGGAGCATCACAACCTAGTGTGGGCACACATTTTTAAATTAGAATTGTGAAGACAGATTTTTTTTTTTTTTTTACCCTCAGGAGTGAGATCATCCTTTGTTCAATAGCAATTAAATGTTTCAATTAAGTGTCAAATTATTGGTAACAAGGAACACATGGTTTTAATAAAATCCATAAAGTTCAAGATTGTCCTTTTATGAAACCCTTCAAATGATAAGCTTCTCCTAGAAAGTCTGCCTGCCCTCTTTTGTAATGCATTAAATGCAAGTTACAGTCACCTCGTGATTGCTATAGTGTTATTAACACATGTTCACAGTTCTCGAAATAATGCATACCAAATCCGACACATTTCATCTCACAGCCACGTAGAATGCCATCTTCTCCTATTTAAGTGATTTTTCATTTATAGAAGAATATCCTTAGTACTAAGTGTAAATTCTGTAATAACAAAATTGTAGTTAAGATTTGAAATAATACCAGGTAGTAGGTGTAGAAAGAATTATGTCCACATTTTAGATGAACCAACTCTTACTCTTAGAAGAGCTACCACAAAAAGACGTTATTAGGTAACAAATCTCTCAAAGTATATAAATAAAAACGCCTGTATTAAATTTACACTAAATATTCAACAGAGTAAATTTATAGGCAGAAATAACCTCAAACTAGCCCCAATCTGGGAAGTTTAAAAATTAAAATAAATAGAATTTCAACTGATTAGTTATGAATTACAATGGAAGTTTCAATCTTACTATAGATAACTGAAACCATCTTATCAGTGTGCTGCAGATTTAGAAGCATTTAAATAATTTTTCATATTGGGAATATTGAAGGGGTCAAATGACTTGATGGCTTGGGCAATAAAAAACAACACATGAACCAGGGAGGAGAAAACCATTCCTCATTCTTAGTGTCGACTAGGTGGTGTGTTATGGCAGTTTTCCTTCGTGATGTGACACAGTGTTGTGGAGAAAACCAGAGGCAACAATAATAATGTGTTCAGTTCAGGATATCAACTTGGCGTCCTGGCGAAGCCAGTGCAGTCCCTGCCGGGTGTAACGAACTAGGTCTGTCATGATGCTTGCGTTAAAGATGAGAGGGCCCATTACTTTATCCAGTTCAGCAAAGAATTCTAGAAAACCAAAAACACGCATTAAAAAACGCACATTCTTTTGAATCACTGCTTTCAAGTTTTTAGTCTAGACTGCAAAATGCTATTCATATGAAGTCAAAAAACGCTCCCTTCTTGTACTAAAATGGTAACGATGTTTTAGAGCAAACCATCCCATACATAATCTCTCAAGTTATCTTTTTCCCTAGGTCACAGAACATTTTAAACAGACTATATACATGTGGTCAGGAATTTAGAATTGTACATATAAGCACACAGCTAATGACGAAAATTACTAGTAAGCAAACATTATTAAAATGGAGACCTAACGCTACAATGTACTGTTACTCAAAACACGTGGTACAAAAAAGGAGGATGCTACTCGCATGTTTCCCTGTGAGAGCCACTGAGAGTTTAGACACTTATGACAGCCTATGTGCAACTTTTCTGCTGTGACCATGTGCCACGCAACTTTGATAAATTAAATCTCATTTTTTAGACAAAATTTAAAAACCTAAGAGATAGAAATGAAAGGTTCCTCCTACGTGAACAAGAACAGACTGAGGTGCATGTAAGGCGGGGTACAGAGAGGGGGAGGGGGCAGCAGCCTCCGAGAGCAACGCGGTGCTGGGAGAGGACCGAGGGGTGCAGGACTCAGTAAGGAGAGCTTTCACATGTGCGGCGATGAGAAAGACCTCAGTATACTTAAGGCCAAGAAGTCATCAGCTGAGGAGAAAAGGATCTTATTTATAGAATTCCAGCCAATAAATTCCCAATGAACTTTCTATTTCCTCATGGAGTAACAGAGGGAGGTAATGATCATCAATGCACGCCGCTAAGAGCGTATGTTAAACATCTACTGAAAAGTTCTCATCTCAAATAATTAACCGGAATCTATCAAATCATGAGACATAACTATCAGCATGAAGGAAAGAAAGGAGGAGGAGAAGGAGAAGCTAAATGGTGCCATGAGGAAGTAACCAGCCGAATCCAGAATATTCTATGGTGCAGTTTCTTCTTGACATCAACGGATGCCCCACCCCACCCCTCAAAAAAACTAAGTGAAGGAGAGGGGATACTTAAGAGTATCCTGTTAGAAACAAATCCAACTGTTAAAATATACGGAAATCTGATGGGAAACGTTGCTGATGACATAAAGGAGTTACTGTTAATTTTGGTGGCTGTGATGAAGGCATGTTTTTGAAAAGTCCTTATCTTCTAAGGATACAAACCAAAGTATGTTCAAGTGAAATGTCGTAGTATCTGATACACACTTTAAAGTTACAGAGTAAAGAGAAATAGGATGGGGGCGGGGGTGGGGAACTGAGGCAAGGGATAAAACAAGATGAGCAAAATGTTGTGCTGTTGAAGCTGAACCTGAGTAAAAGACACATGCAGTTCGTTACAGCATCCTCTTTCCCTCAGTCAAGGTCTGAAAACCGCCACACAATAGGTATGCAGTAGGTGTGCAGGTAGGGAAGGAAGGAAAGGAGGAGGAGGGGAATGAGCAAGGAAAAGACAAGGAAAAACGATGTTAGGCAACTGGCATCAGGGAACAGAATGTACAGAGAGGTGAAAAGAAACATTTCAGCTCAGCAGTACGGATAATACAATTTGAGGGACAAATCAGGCTTTTAAAACACAACTTTATATTCTAGGTTGGGGTTCCCCTTCTACTTCTCTCCCACCATTACCCTGCTTTAGAGATAGGAATTTTTCATTTTCTTCTGATTATCTGTTCATACTATAAGTATCTAAGCACGTGACTGAAGGACATTTGATTGGTTGACTACTCTGAGGTATTTCTCTATGAAGGAGCTGCCTGAAGAGCATCTACATACATCTATTTGCTACCAATAGCTACTAAAACAAAAAAATATTTATTTAGTACTTTTCCAAAGAATTCTCAGTGCTCTTAGTTTGGGAGGTAACGAAGGTACAAGACCTCAAATGACCTAATATTAGAGAATGCTTTCTTATATATTAAACATTTCATGTGCACACATTCCATATGTAATCCTATGCCTACAGCCAAATTTACTTTTAATCATCCCAGAGCAAAACATACATTTTATTACTTTCACAGGATGAGCTGGAATTAAATGTGCCTGAACAAAGGCATGTTTGTCTTAACTCAAAAACTTTGTTGTTTAGTTTGTGCCGCCACTACAGTGCAAGGTACTTTCTGACAAATCCAGTACACTCGTATGACGGCCAAGCAATGGAGATCAGCAAACTGATTACCATTAACTCTAGACCAGATACAAAACTAAACTCACACCAGGCACTTATTTAACTGTATCGTAAAAGCTCCTCTTAACCATTCCGACCCTTAGAGTTTCTCCAGAGACCTCCCTACCTTTTTGCTCTTTGGAAAGCTGTTCAGCTTGGTCCCAAATTTCAGTAGCGTAGAGGAAGTTGGATGTAACCTGAACGTAGCTGGCTGCCATGTGGTGGATCCTCTGTGGAATGGTCACTGACGAACCACTTGCTGAGGCACTACTGGCCCCAGAGGAATAATTTCCCGAATTGCCAGGCGACAACTTTGGAGAAACAGGAGAGGGCATCCCAACAGCTTTGCTACAGAGAAACAGGAAGTTGATTCATACGGATTTGGTGAATGGGAGGAAATCAATGCACTACTGGCTCTTCTACACGAAGGCTTTTAAAATTCAAAGACTCTTTTAAACTAGAAGGGTTTCCAGAGAGGTATAATTTCTTTCCCCCCCTTTTTTTGGTTCCCAGGCTGTCACATTGGAGCTACAGCCACCCAGGATTCAAGCCCCGTCTGCGACCTACAACACAACTCACGGCAATGCTGGATCCTTAACCCACTGAGCAAGGCCAGGGATCGAACCCGGTATCCTCATGGATACTAGTTGGGTTCGTTAACCGATGAGCCACGATGGGAACTCCTTCCTTTTTTGGTGGGGGTGCGGAGGTGCGCTGGGTCAGCATTAGGACGTTCCCAGGCTAGGGACTGAGCCCGCACCACAGCAGTGACAACGTTGGATCCCTAACATGCTGAGTCACCAGGGAACTCCAAGAAGTGCAATTTCTTTTAAACAAATATTTAGTTCATTCTGTCATTGTGAATAATCATTTTATCTAGACTCTTTGCTTTAACAAATGGCTGGGGAGTTCCTACCACGGCTCATTGGAAACGAACTTGACCAGTAACCATTAGGAGGCAAGTTTGATCCCTGGCCTTGCTCAGTGGGTTAAGGATCCAGCATTGCTGTGGGCTGTGGTGTAGGTCACAGATGTGTCTCAGATCTGGCGTTGCTGTGGCTGTGGCATAGGCCAGTAGCTATAGCTCTGATTCAACCCCCAGCCTGGGAACTCCCATATGCCACAGGTGTGGCCCTAAAAAGACAAAAAAAAAAAAAAGAAGTTGTTGTCTGTTTTTGGAAAGTGGCCAAACCCATTCCACATTTACATAAAAATAAATAAGCCTGTCACATAATATTTTATAGAATAAAATTTGCTCACCTTCCTAAGCCTGGTGATGGCGCTTGAGAATTATTATAGGAATTCTGTGGAGAAAAGAGGATGTACTTGATTAAAACAACACACACTACTTACAAAGTACTAAATACACTGAAAAGCAGTGAGCCAGTACTGCTATCAAGAAACTATAAACTTAAGAAACCAAAACATATGCATGTGTGTTTATGTGTGTGTGTGTACAAATGTGCAATAGAAGTTATTTACTTGTTTATTTATTTATGCCACGCCTGAGGGGTATTCTGGAAGAGTGAAAGAGATAAAAAGTAACACTCAGCTGGATAAAGAGGAGGGAAGAGGGCAGAGAGAGGTGGGTCAGACTATGTACAAAGGCTGTAGAAAAGAGAAGGTATGTGACCCGTACAGTTTTCCTGGAGCAAAGGCTCAGATAAGGAATGAGACAGAGACAGAGACAGACACAGACACCTTGAGGGCCTTGCAGGTCAGGGTAAGAAGCTCTGACTTGACCCTGCAGGCCATAGTGAACTACTAAGGAGTTTAGGCAGACTTATGTAGACCCATCATGAAAAAACATAGGAAGACATTTTAGGAAACTAAGAAAAAAGTCTAAAGAAGGATGGTAGTGAAAAAAAAGAGCATTGAAAGAGTATAAATTAGGTTTTGTGATAAAATAGGCCACGTCTACTGAAATGTTATTAAGAGCTACTGCAAATGGCTACATAGGTTCTACAATAGGATACGTGCACATTTTAAACCACCACTATTTTAAAGTTCCCAGATAGTAGCTCCTCCCCTGCTGTGGCAGGGAGAACATGAGGGCATTTCTGGGGTAGGGACAGAAGACTTCACAAATTTTGTCACCTAGGAAATGGATTCTCCTCTTCTGCACATTTACCTTCAGGTGCTCTGTCAGCGTCTTTGAATACTTCAGAGCAGTTTCCTTCTTCAGTTTGAAGAGCCTCAGGTACAGCAGAGACTGGCATCGCAGGCTAAGCAACGGAAAAGGACAGCGTGTTTATCAGGTCAGCAGACTCTGGCTGTAAGTGCACAGACAATTTCTGCATAGTGCAAGAGGACAGGCCTGGCTCATGTGAACAGATCATGGCATGAGGTCAACAACAGAAACCCTTAGGCAAAACCAAACGATGCATTCTCAAAGGGGACACACTCTAGGGAGGGGAAGAGAGGGGAAGAGACCTGGCACTGGCCTCCTATTTGTTGATACTCAAATTATCAAAACGTCACCCATGGGACACCAACGTGTCATTATAACATATGGATTTAAAAAAAAAAATCACTGTGGAACAGAATCTAGATCAAATTATCAATAATCTGAAACAAAAAACTAGGAACTCAACCTCAGCGAGGACTATGAACATTACAACTCTGATGAAACTCTGATGAAGCCCAACAAGGCTAATCAAGTCCCTGTGTGATCACCAACGCCTACTCTCTCTGGTCTTTAGTGCCTTGACAGAAAGTTCCCAGTTTCTTTCCACTATCCAGCTCTTGTACATGATTCCTCTACCTAAGGACTTAGTCTCCCTACACTTTACTCTTAACCGTTACATAAACTTTCCCTCAAAGTACTTAATTCATAAACATGTGTAGTCATTTGATTACTCTGTCTCCTCACATGAGACACTAGACTTCATGACACATAGGACTGTGTCAGTTGTTTCCGCAGCTATACTCCCAGCTGTTAATAAATACAGTGCCAGGTAAAGTAAACGCCCACAACACATGAACTGATAATATCTCTCTGGGAACAAGCAAACAAGACATATTCTTTATTCTGAGCCAGCTAAGTGTTTGTCCCCCTCAGGTAAGGTATGTGTACCGTGTAAACAGAGAGAGAGGATACCAAAAGAAGAGCCTGGAAAAGTGATCACTGAAGATAAGGAGAGTTCTAACATCAGTTCCACTCTACTAAGACTTTTGTCAAGAGGGCAAGGGGTCAGAGACCCATGACTAAAATCTTTCAGGAGGAAATTTGAGTTATTTTCTACTTTACACATCAAGAATAGATTTATGGAGTTCCCATCGTGGCGCAGTGGTTAACGAATCCGACTAGGAACCATGAGGTTGCGGGTCCGATCCCTGCCCTTGCTCAGTGGGTTAAGGATCCGGCGTTGCCGTGAGCTGTGGTGTAGGTCGCAGACGCGGCTCGGATCCTGCGTTGCTGTGGCTCTGGCGTAGGCCGGCAGCTACAGCTCCTGGGAACCTCCATATGCCGTGGGAGCGGCCCAAAGAAATAGCAAAAAGACAAAAAAAAAAAAGAATAGATTTATGACTGAATTATGGAAAGGTGATTCAAGGAAAACTTTCAGAACACAGAAAGCACAATTTATTATGAAACTGCTTTGTCATCTAGCAGAGGGTAAAACACACTTACCAAAGTACTGTGAGTCTTTTATCTGCAGCTGTAGCATCTGGTGCCAAGTAATTCTTTAGCTTCATGGTATACCTGGGAGATAATGTAAAAAACAAATGACACAAAATATAACACTTCTTCTGTCTTATGACTTCTTTAGTTGTCTAAACATTAGAATCAAACCTAAATAAAGGGAAAAAATACCCACTTGAAGTGCCTAGTTTTTCATACCCAAGGAAGATAAAGGACTAAGGATCCCCTTTAGCTTTACTGTACAGAATCAGATCATATATAATACATTCCCAGAAAAAAATACTATTGCCAATGATGTGGTAAGTTTTCCCACTTACTTGATGAGCTCCACTGTCTCAGAATACATAAGGAATGGGGATTTGGATTCCTGAGCATTTTTCTCTAATGCATTCCCACATTCAATGAAAGATACCACAGCATCAAGATAGTATACAGCTTTCTCAAACCTATCAGACTGAAGAAAAGAGAAGAGAAGTAATGAGAGCTACACTGATGTACTATGGGAACAAACAAGATTTACGTTAATTTGATTAACTATATAAATGTGAGGAGAATTATTTACATACCAATGCATCTGCATTGTGCTTCAGTTTTTTTGCTTCTTGCAAATAATGGTCTGCTGAATAATTTCTGCAAAGTAAATTTTCATTATAAATAAAATGTTAAGTATTTCAAATAAGACAATACTAGTTTATTTTAGTCTCTAATATACCTCAACTTTCATGGTTTCAAGTAAAAAAAAATGAGTTATTACTAAACATTTGATTCAGTTTTTTTTTTTCTTTTTGCTTTTTAGAGCCGCACCAGTGGCATATGGAGGTTCCCAGGCTAGGGGTTGAACTGGAGCTGTAGCTGCTGGCCTAGGCCACAGCCACAGCAACGCAGGACCCAGGCCGTGTCTGTGACCTACGCCACAGCTCATGGCAACGCCAGATCCTTAACCTACTGAGCAAGGCCCAGGATGGAACCTAAGTCCTCCTGGATGCTACTCAGATTCGTTAACCACTGAGCCACGGTGGGAACTCCCAGTTTTTTCTGATGAATGTTTATATTGGATTAAGAACACATACTGGGAGTTCCCGTTGTGGCGCAGCAGTTAATGAATCTGACTAGGAACTGTGAAGTTGCAGGTTCGATCCCTGGCCTTGCTCAGTGGGTTAAGGATCTGGCGTTGCTGTGAGCTGTGGTGTAGGTTGCAGATGCGGCTTGGATCCTGCGTTGCTGTGGCTCTGGCGTAGGCCGGCAGCTATAGCTCCGATTAGACCCCTAGCCTGGGAGCCTCCATATGCCGTGGGAACGGCCCAAGAAATGGCAAGAAGACCAAAAAAAAAAAAAAAAAAGAACATCTATTATTTTGAGCAACTTGGAATGTTTTCTACTTAGGCAAATAGAAATTAAACTCCCTAGTATTAAGTGCAGTTTTACCCAAGTTGTTTAAAAGATTTAGAATAAATAAAATGTGGGTAGGAAAATAACCTTTTATCAAAATGAAGGGGAAAAACCCACACTGCTCTTTATTATTTCTTATTTTAAGAAAAACATTTCTTGTTTAAGAGAGCCCCTATTTTATTTTATTTTTTGGCTGTACTTGCGGCATGCTGAAGTTCTAGGGCCAGAGATCCAACAGGCACAAAAGCAGTAACACCACCAGATCCTTACCCTACTGAGCCACCAGGGAACTTCAGAAAACTTTTTGCTATTTGCTTTTAGGGCCGCACCTGTGGTATATGCAAGTTTTCAGGCTATGAGTCCAATCGGAGCTGCAGCTGCCAGCCTGCACCACGGCCACAGCCACACAGGGTTCGAGCCACATCTGCACCCTACACCACAGCTCATGCCGAAATGCCAGATAGATCATTACCCCACTGAGAGAAGCCAGAGATAGAAACC
Source organism: Phacochoerus africanus (assembly GCF_016906955.1). Lineage (NCBI taxonomy): Eukaryota > Metazoa > Chordata > Mammalia > Artiodactyla > Suidae > Phacochoerus > Phacochoerus africanus. The sequence goes on from NC_062547.1 coordinate 135,184,791, forward strand.
ACATCCTCATAGATACTAGTCGGGTTCATAACCTGCAAGCCACAACAAGAACTCCCACAAAGCTCCTATTTTAAGTAGTAAAGCCAGCATCAGTAAGATTCTACTGGAAGGTACATTATTTACATTCCCAATGACAATAATGGAGTTAAGTCAAAGGAGTAATACTTGGGCTAGTGGGAGCCTTTCAAATTAAAATCTAAATATTATGTGGTCACAACATAATGAATTCTTCTGGTCACTGACAGAAACTAAAATGAATTTATTATACGTTGACTGGAGTGATTTCTTTTTTTTTTCTTTTTTTTTTTTTGGCCGCAATGTGCTGCAGCTTGATGTGTAATCTCTGTTCCCAGACCGGGGACTGAACCTAGGCCACAGCCAGTGAAAGTGCTAAGTCCTAACCATTAGACTACCAGGGAACTCCCTAGAATGATTTCTTTCTTTCTTTTTTTTTTTTGTCTTTTTAGGGCCCCACATGTGGTATATGGAAGTTCTCAGGCTAGGAGTTGAATTGAAGCTGCAGCTGCTGGCCTAGACCCCAGTCACAGCAACGTGAGATCCAAGCGGCGTCTGCGACCTACACCACAGCTCATGGCAACACCAGATACTTAACCCACTCCCACTGAGCAGGGCCAGGGACTGAACTTGTATCCTCATGGATACTTGTCGGGTGTGTTACCGATGAGCCAAAACAGGAACTCCAGGAATGGTTTTTTGAATGCATAAAAATCATATTTAGGAGTTCCCATCATGGCGCAGTGGTTAATGAATCTGACTAGGAACCATGAGGTTGCGGGTTTGATCCCTGCCCTTGCTCAGTGGGTTAACGATCCGGCATTGCCATGAGCTGTGGTGTAGGTAGCAGACGCGGCTTGGATCCCTTGTTGCTGTGGCTCTGGCGTAGGCCGGAGGTTACAGCTCCGATTCAACCCCTAGCCTGGGAACCTCCATATGCTGCGGGAGCGGCCCAAGAAATGGCAAAAAGACCAAAATAAATAAGTAAATAAATAAATAAAATTTAAAAAAAAATCATATTTATCTCACCTGTCGTCAAAGGCAAGCTTCGTTCTCCGAGGCTTAGAAGCATCAGGAGTTGGTGTAGATGGAGGGCAGTTAGAAGAGCTATTTGGAGCCTTTTCCTGACCAAAACAAACAAACAAACAAACAAACAAAAAAAACCAGATAAAATTTTGAGATTCAAATTAAGCTAAGAGTTATTTCTTGAGCCACTGGTTAAAATGCAAACAAAATCCCACTGCCTTTGGTACTTATATTTTCAGGTTATAAAATTTTAAAATGTAAATGCCCTTTTTCACAGAACAAGCCCATTTTATATAACCAAAGATATTCTTTATAATATTAGATGTCTACTATGAGCCAGGCACTAACTGTGGCACTTGTTAAAACATAAGGAAGACACAAACCTAATATCAATAGAGCAGTACTACTTAAGATAAAATTTACTGCTAATTCCTGGTTAAATGAAAACAATAGTAGCTAACATTTACTATGTGCTTACTACTTACCAGGCACGAAGTTAACCAAGTAGTTATTAATCCTTCAATAACCCTATGAAATATGTACTGCTAATAGGACAGAATAAAAAGTCTCAAGGAGGTTGAGTTACTAGCCCAAGTTCAAACGGCTTTTAGAGGTATTCCTGGAATTTGGGCTTTAAGCCCAGAAGTCAGATTTCAAAGCCTAGCAACCATCTTAAACATTTATTTATTTATCTATTTATTTATATATTTTTAGGGCTGCACCCATGGCATGTGGAAGTTCCCAGGCTAGGGGTCGAATTGGAGCTGCCGCTGCCGGCCTACATCACAGCCACAGCAGTGCCAGATCCGAGCCGCATCTTCCACCTACATCACAGTTCACGGCAATGTCAGATCCCTTAACCCACTGAGTGGAGCCAGAGATTGAACCCTCGTCCTCATGGATATTAGTCGGGTTCTTAAGCCACTGAGCCACAACGGCAACTCCTACTTTCTTAAACTTTTTCTGCTGGCTATCAACACATCTAACAATGAGGACTTTTATGCAAGGGCTATGCCCCTTTCTCCAAACTGCTTTTTCATCCAGCTCTCTGTTTAATAAACCAGATTCACATTTTTCCATAATAAAATACCATAAATAAATAAATTTATCCTATAAAATGCACAAATGCCTCAACATTAGAAAACTCAAAAATGTGTATTTTATTACTTCTGCTTAAACTATACTTAAAAGAAAGAAACTATGTAACCATTTTTTTTTCTGTTCTTGTGTAAGAGCCCTTCAGTTCCACCCATCAATGTTTCCTTTAAGAATGGAAATAGGAGTTCCCGTCGTGGTGCAGTGGTTCACGAATCCGACTAGGAACCATGAGGTTGCGGGTTCGGTCCCTGCCCTTGCTCAGTGGGTTAACGATCCGGTGTTGCCGTGAGCTGTGGTGTAGGTTGCAGACGTGGCTCGGATCCCGCGTTGCTGTGGCTCTGGCGTAGGCCGGTGGCTACAGCTCCGATTCAACCCCTAGCCTGGGAACCTCCATATGCCGCGGGAGCGGCCCAAGAAATAGCAACAACAACAACAACAAAAAAGACAAAAGACCAAAAAAAAAAAAAAAAAGAGAATGGAAATAAAAGTCCTGAGATCTGAGAACATACTAAGCTCTTTATGGTACAGTTTGTGTGTTTGCGAGATGTCATCCCAAATATTGCTGTAATCTAACATTTCTTGGACGCCTCCCCTCTAAGTTCTATAAACTTATCTCTAAGTGCCCATGTTTAAATTTACTGAAGGAAAACTGAAGTTTCTGGAAATAAAGAAAAATTACCACATGTGGTAAAGAGACGATAAATATAGATTTCCTCCGGTGATAATTTTCAACATATATACATATATATACACACACACACACACATGCAACTGTTATGTTGTATACATGAAACTAATGTAAACATTATATATCGAGTATAGCTCCATTAAAAAAAAACCTGGCTGAACATCTCTTAGCAAAGAGGACAAACTGACAAAATATCAATCAGCATACAGAGGGTATGAAAACATGATTAATCCAAAAGAATTATGTAGATCCTTGTCCCTATCATGCAGAAGACACATTCTTTCCAAATACAGACCATTATAAAAATCTACTATATACTATACTGTTTTATAAAGTAACTCTTAACAAAAAGATTGCTACCTGCAGGCCACTTTCTGGCCCCGATGTGACTAAGATAGAAGTACTAACCAAAAATCAACCAGAAAATCTGTTTGTTTGGAAACTGAACAACACATTTTTTTTTTCCTGGGCTGTGACCACAGCATATGAAACTTCCTAGGCCAGGGATCGAACGTGTGTCACAGCAGAGACCCAAGCTGCTACAGTGACAATGCTGGATTCTTAAGCTGCTGTACCACATGGGAACGCCAAGTAAAACATTTTTAACTAACCTGTGGGTCAAAGATAAAAATCACAAAGGAAATTAAAAAACACTTTAAACTGAGTTATAAAATAATTATATACACCAAATCTTGGTGATGCAGTTAAAGCAGTATTTAGAGGAAAATACATAGTCTAACTGCTTTATTTTAGAGAAAGAAAAAAAAAGGCTTAAGTCTAATTTTTTAAAAATTTGCAATCTATGGAATGGGCGAAAATAGCTGCAAACAATGCAACCAACAAGGGCCTCATCTCCAAAATATAAAAATGACTCATACAACTCAACAACAACAAAAAAAACAACTCAATTGAAAAATGGGTGGAAGACCTAAATAGACATTTCTCCAAAGATATATAGATGGCCAGTAGACACATGAAAAGATACTCAACATCATTAATTATTAGAGAAATGAAAATCAAAACTACAGTGAGGTACTACCCCACACTGGTCAGAATGGCTATCACTAATAAGTCTACAAATAACAAATGCTGGAGAGAGTGTGGAGAAAAGGGAACCCTCCTACACTGCTGGTGGGAATGTGAATTGGTACAACCACTATGGAGAACAGTATGGAGGTTCCAACTACCATATGACCTAGCAACCCCACTCCTGGGCATATATCTGGACAAAACTATAATTCAAAAAGATACAAGCACCCCTATGTTTATTGCAGCACTATTTACAACAGCTTAAATGTCCAACGACAGATGAATAGATTAAGAAGACTGGTACATATACATGATGAAATACTACTCAGCCATAAAAAGAACAAAATAGTGCCCTTTGCAGAAACATGGATACAACTGAGATTCTCATACTAAGTGAAGTCAGAAAGAGAAAGACAAATACCACTGCTACTATTTCTATGTGTCACCTAAAATATGACACCAATGAACTTATCTATAAAAGGGAAATAGACTCACAGACATAGAGAATGGACTTGGGGTTGCTGAGGGGTGGGGGAAGGGAGTGGGATAGACTGGGAGTGTGGGGTTAGTAGATGCAAACTATTACATTTAGAATGGATAAGCAATGAGGACCTACTGGATAGCACAGGGAACTATATGCAATCTCTTGTGATAGAACGTGATGGAACATAAAATAAGAAAGCTAAAGTACAGGATTTCCCATTGTGGCTAAGTGGGTTAAGGATCTGGCATTGCTGTAAGCTGCAGTATAGGTCAGAGATGTGGCTTGCATGCTTTGGCTGTGGTGTAGGCTGGAGGCTGCAGCTCAGATTTGATCCGTGGCCCAGGAACTTCCATATGTAGTGGGTGAGGCCCTAAAAGGACACACACACACAAAAGATGGATAAATAACAAGGGATGTTATTTATGGAAATAAATTTCCCGGGCTGGGAAAAGGGTTCTCTGGGGAACAAAAACTCTTTAGATGGCAGTTCCCATAGGGGCTCAGTGGGTTAAGAACCTGACTAGTATTCATGAGGAAGCCAGTTCAATCCCTGGCCTCCCTCAGTGGGTTAAGAATCAAATGTTGCTGTGAGCTGTGGTGTAGGTCACAGATAGAGCTAAGATCAAGCACTGCTGTGGCTGTGGCACAGGTTGGCAGCTACAGCTCTGATTTGACCCCTAGCCTGGGAACCTCCATATGCTGCTAGTAGAGCCCTAAAATAAGACCCCCCCCCCAACAAAGGAAAGCATATATATGTATGACTGGGTCACTTCGCTGTACAGTAGAAGTTGGCACATTGCAAATCAACTAAACTTTAATTAAAAAAAAACTTGCACTAATTATCTATCTTTAAAAGTTAATAAACAGAACAGCAAAACAAACAAAAAGAAGTAAGAAAGGAAATTACAGAGTACAAATTAATGAAATAGAAAACAAAAACGGAAGCTCTCCAGTGTTGTCACTGCAGCAGCCTGGGTTGCTGTTGTGGTGCAAGTTTGATCCCTGGCACAGGAAATCTCACAAGCTGTGGGTGTGGCAAAAAAGAAAAGAAAAACTACAGAGAATCAAAACAAAGAAGGGCTGTTTTATGAAAAGAAAAAATGGTAAGCCTCATGAGGCTGATCAAGGGGAAAAAAAGAAAGATGGCTCTTAAAACAAGAGGATCACAAGTAGCAGTATTATACATATTCAAAACGAGATTATAATAAACAAAAATTATGCTAACATACCTCAAAAATTTGATATAAGCAAACAAAATAAAATAAATAAAACAAAATAAAAATTACATATAATTTTGGTTTTTCATAGTATCTAATTTTTCTTTAGTCGATAGAAGGAACAGCATATTTCCTAAGTGAATTATACATTTCCTCTTTAATAAACCCATATATAATTGCCAAGGTTCCCAGCCAGGGGTCGAATAGGAGCTGTAGCCGCTGGCCTACACCACAGCCACAGCAACACTAGATCTGAGCCATGTCTGTGACCTACACCACAGCTCACAGCAATGCAAATAATGTGGAAAACAAATGCAGGCTGAGAGCCTAGAGTACAGCTTTGAGAAGGCTTCTCTGATCTAATTCGCCACCAACAAACATTAAGAATACTCCCTTACATTAGGACCATGCTCTTGAAATAATTCCAATGCTAGTTCAGCTAAAGAAAATTTTTTTTCTTCTTCACAAAGCCAAGTATTTGTTCCATCCCTTTATGTAGTGTAGAATCTAATTTTAAAAAATCCAAAGCCAATTTAAAACCATAGACAAGAATCCAACCAGAGGAGTTCCCGTCGTGGCGCAGTGGTTAACGAATCCCACTAGGAATCATGAGGTTGCGGGTTCGGTCCCTGCCCTTGCTCACTGGGTTAACAATCCGGTGTTGCCGTGAGCTGTGGTGTAGGTTGCAGACGCGGCTTGGATCCCGCGTTGCTGTGGCTCTGGTGTAGGCTGGTGGCTACAGCTCCGATTTGACCCCTAGCCTGGGAACCTCCATATGCCGCAGGAGCGACCCGAGAAATAGCAAAAAGACAAAAAAACAAACAAACAAAAAATCCAATCAGAACAATGGAGCTATTTATAAATTCAATCCTAATCAACTGTTTTTCCATAACCAACTTTTCCAATTACGGATTTCTATTAATATATCCGTGGCCAGATGACTTCAATGCTTTCATGGTCTCAGATCACCGTGCAAGCTTATTACCAAGATTATGACATTCTGAGAGTAAAAATGCACAAGTCTATACAATTAATGAGATGTTTACAAAATTTTCAAAGCACAAAATTTCTCTGTCGACTTGGAGAAGTAGCATGGCAGGGAGATTGATTTTCAAAAGACTCAGGCCCCCAACACCTTACCTTGACCTCCTTAGAGCTACTGGAAGTCTTCCCCTCAGTCCTCTTCTGCTTTGATGTGGAGGAACTGCTTTTGCTGCTGCCACTATTCTCCTTGCTGCTGTTATTATTTGACTTTAAGGAAGAAGATTGACTAATAGTCCTCTTCCGAGAGCCATGCTCTGTTTTTGGATCTTTTGAAGAAACAGGCCCAGCCGGAGAAGGCAACAAATCTTTTTCTTTTGCAGTACTCTGTTTAGATGACCTGCCAAACCAAACAAATACCCTCATTTCTCCACACAGTCATACACAGAGTGATGGATTTTTTTTCCTATCTGATTTTGACTGCTTTCGAGACAAATTTATTTCTATTTGATTACTAGAAAACATGATTTCTGCAAAACAAAATAAAACTGTAAATTCACAAGGGCAGACATCATGTCTGCTGTTTCTCCCCCATGGCTCTATACCCAGTGCCTAAAGCTTGGCCTGCCACAAAAGAAGTAGTCAATAAATATTGGTTAAATAAATGAACAACAAGAGTGCCTGCTGCACAGCAATGGGATTGGCCAAGTCTCTAGAGCGCTGGGCAAAGGTTCGATCCCCAATCTAGCTCAGTGGGTTAAAGGATCCTGCATGGCTGCAACTGAAGCTTGGATCTGATCCCTGGCCTGGCAACTCCATATGCTGCAAGGCAGCCAAAAAAAAAAGAACAAGATGAATGGTGAATGAAGATATTAGTGCTCACAGGTCTCCTGCAAGTTATCAAGTTATACACAAGCTTATCAATGAGGCTGAAAGTGGTAAAGGTTTACTTTTAATTCTTCTCCTATATTCATCTCCTATTCCACTAAAAAAAAAGACAGGAAGAAGTGACTGAGTCTTAAACACTTTCCATTTCAATCAGCTAAAAGCAAAACCTCCTACTACATACAGATGTATACAGATGCATTTGACATATGTTTACTAAAAGGAATACTTTAAGAGCACATTAGATAGCACCCAATAAAAAATGACACACACGCAACATGCTTTGCATACGTACTCTTTGCTGCTGGGTGGCTTGTGGCCTGCTGAATTCTTGTCCTCCGTTTTGGGTTTCTTGCTTTCATTGGCTCGGTTATCATCTTCATTCTGGATGAGAAACAGAAGAAAGAAGCTGATTTTTATTTATCTAATTCTAGCACCAATCACCCTCAACTTCAGAAAGAAGATAAAATGTGAAGTGACAGAATTCATTTAAACAATGTTCAAGCAGGTTTTAAGTCTGAGAGGGACTGTCCCTTTTTTTTGGCCTCCTTTTTTGCCCCTGCATCCACAGCATACAGAAATTTCAGGGCCAGGGATTAAATCTGAGCCAGAGCTGTGACCTATGTCACACAGCTCCAGCAATGCCAGATTCTTAACCTACTGTGCTGGGCTGGGGATCGAACTGGTGCCTCTACAGAGACAAGCTGGATCATTAACCCACTTGACCACAGCGGGAACTGGGAGGCTCCTACTTTAGATTAAAAGCTGAAAAACTGAAATAATCTTTTAAATGACATCTTTTCAGCCTAATGACTGAGGGAGAGATGAGATTATAACTAAGATATAATTCACATACCATAAAATTTCCTATTTATTTATTTATTTATTGCTTTTTTAGGGCTATTAACTGCAGCATACGGAAGTTCTCAGGCTAGGGGTTGAACTGGAACTGTAGCTGCCAGCCTACACCACAGCTCACGGCAATGCTGGGTCCCTGAAACTCAGGATCAGGCCGTATCTGTGACCTACATCACAGATCATGGCAATGACAGGTCCATGACCAACTGAGCAAGCCCAGGGATCGAACCTGCATCCTCATGGATGCTAGTCAGATTCGTTTCCGCTGAGCCACAATGGGAACTCCTAGGGTGATATTTTTCAGGTTCATCTATGTTGTAAGATTTATCAGTACTTTCTTTTTATGGAGGAATATATTCCACTGTATGGATATACCACATTTTATTTATCCATTCATCAATTGAGTTGTCTCTACTTTTCAAGCATGGGTTTTTGTTTGGATATGTTTTCATTCTTTCTGGGTATATACCTAGGAGTGAACTGCTAGATCATAAGGTAATAGTGTGTGTGTGTACATATACGTGTGTGTGTGTGTGTGTTTGCTTTTTTAGGGCCACACCTGCGACACATGGAGGTTTCCAGGCTAGGGGTCGAACTGGAGCTACCACTGCCAGCCTACTCCACAGCCACAGCAACACCATGCCAATGCCAGATCCTTAGCCCACTGAGCGAGGCCAGGGATCGAACCTGAAACCTCACGGTTCCTAGTCAGTTTTGTTTCCACTGTGCCACAACAGGAACTCCTGTAATTGTATATTTTAACTTATTCAGAAACTGCTCAACTATGTTCCCAAGTGGCTACATCATTTTACATTCCCACCTGCACTATAGTCCTCCACATCTTGACTGATACTTGCTACTATCCAACCTTTTGCTTATATGGTTTTGTGAAAAACTTGTGCTGAAACAAAAGCTATGGTCCCACCAACACTACTTTGCTTGGTGAATCTAAGTTTTCCTACTACTTTAAATATCAGGGCACAAATATTGTGAAAATTCTGACATAGCAAAAAAATTAGTTCTGTACACAAATGATTAAAGACAGACTTGTGAAAACACCCTTCACTACCTTCAGCTGAGACTCTTTTCAGTGCTACCTACTTTATCTTGCCCCTGACAATTTTACCAAAGCAAGACTTCTCAAAAATCATCACCAAGTTACTTGGTGTTACACATTTTATAAAGTAAAAATTTGACTTACAGTTATTGAAATAAAAACCTTGTGAGGAATATCTACCAACAGATGTGGAGATAGGAGGTGGGAAACTCGGGCACTTAGAGGAAGAGGATTTTTTTGGAACAGCTTTTGGCCTGTGTCCAAGACATGTGTAAGTTCCTGGGCCAGGGATTATACCCATACCACAGAAGCTACCCAAGCCACTGCAGTGACAAGGAAGGGGATTTTTTTAAAATTGCAAGTCATACATATTGTAAAAATTTAAACAGAGTAAAAAAGACTTTCACTATATTATGTTTTAAATATCTGAAAATCTGGGGTTCCTGTCATGGCGCAGTGGAAATGAATCTGACTAGGAACCGTGAGGTTGCGGGTTCGGTCCCTGGCCTTGCTCAGTGGGTTAAGGATCTGGCGTTGCCGTGAGCTGTGGTGTGGGTCACAGACTCAGCTCCGATCTGGCGTTGCTATGGCTGTGGTGTAGGCCAGCGGCTACAGCTCTGATTAGACCCCTAGCCTGGGAACTTCCATATGCCACGGGTACGGCCCTCAAAGGCCAAAAAAAAAAAAAAAAAAAAAAAAAGTGAAAATCTTACAAAGAGGCGCAAAAGGATCATTTTCTATTCTGTAAGAAACATTTTAGTTTTTAAAGACCACAACCTATCATATACAAGCTGTTATTTCATGCAATTCTATGAATTAAATCCAAAAACTAAGTACAGCAATCTGAGGCTGTGGGCTCTAGGGGCTAGCAGCCCTAAATAGCTTACTAGGTGAATAAAGCATCCTTTTACTACAATAATGGAAACTCATTAGCTATAGTACTGAAAGCAATAAACTTCAGTTTTCTAGAAATTTAAATTTTTAAGAAACTTAAACCTTTAAAGATACAAAAGAAGATGAAGTCTTATTCTAGTTTGTCCAAATATACATCAGCAGTAGCACACAGTTCTGTGCTTTTAAGTAAAACCTCTGGCTCACTTCACTTTTAAAAAATGCTTAAAAAAAAGGGTTCCTGTTGTGGCTCAGTGAGTAAAGGACCTGACATTGTCTCTCAGAATTTGGGTTCGATGCCTGGCCTCACTCAGTGGGTTAAGGATCTGGTATTGCTGCAAGCTGCTGCGTAGGTCGCAGACGCCACTCAGCTGTGGCTGTTGTCTAGGCCTCAGCTGTAACTCCGATTAGACCCCTAGCCCCAGAAACTGCCATATGCCACAGGTGCTGCCGTTAAAGGAAAAAAAGAAAAAGAAGAAAATCCTGTATTCTTCCTCTCCTACATGAGTTCCCAATCCCAACTGGGACTGGGATTTTGTTCTGAGTCCACATGGCATAGCTATTCTGATATCTATTCTGTTTACTGCTCACATTTTCAGTCTTTACAATAATCATATATCTGTTATCGGGGAAATTACACTGTTCTTTAATATATATTTTTTCTTCTTCTTCTTCTTAGGGCCACACCTGTGGCATGTGGAAGGTCCTGGGCTAGGGTCGAGTAAGAGCTGCAGCTGCCAGCCTATGCGACAGCCCCCCCAAATCTGAACCTTGTCTGCAACCAACACCATGGCTCTGGCAACGCTGGATCCTTTAACCCACTAAGCAAGGCCAGGGATTGAACCCTCATCCTCATGGATACCATTTGGGTTCTTAACCCACTGAGCCATGATGGGAACTCCTAATACAGATTATTAAAATGCACCTTCCTGTAAAGATTTCTCACTAGAGCTGAAAGATCAGCTGTTTTTTTCTCCAAAGAATCTCCATCTATATAGACAGCATAGCTACGTACTGTAGATTGGCGAAATTCTTTTTTTCCCAGAAATTCTTTTTTATGATTTTTGGCTGCCCAAGGCATAAAAAAATTCCCAGGCCAGGTAGTGAACCTGAGCCACAGCACTGACAATGCCGAATCCTTAACCACAAGGCCACCAGGGAACTTCTAATAAAATTCTTAATGACACGTTGAATTTGCTGAGTCAATTTATTTGCTGGAATTAGTAATTTAAAAACTGTGACTTGGAATGGGTATAAAAGAGAAGAAAGTGTTAAGAAACTGTAACAACCTATAGAGTACATAGCCCTACTAAAGACATTTAAAACCAAAATTTAAAAAATGTCATGAAGGCCAATTTGAATCTCTGCTTCATTCTCATGTGAGCAGCACACATTGTGAACAGAAGCAATGACTCATTTCTTACTTGATTTGAAACTTCAACTTTTCCTAAGGAGACAGGCAGAGGCACAGCGGTCCTCGAGAGCTCATCTGCAGATTCAGATGTGTAGACTTAGGCTCATCTCTATTTTCCCTCCTAGCTATGAACTCGACTAGTTCCTTTCTGGCTTACTGAGATTGCCATTGCATTTCAGATGCTGATGTTTACAAACAAATAAACAACAAAAATCCTTTACAAACCTTATGTTTCCTCTTGCCTTTGTTGGACACTTTATCTGAGGCTTGTTTCTGAGCTTCTCTTGTGTGCTTTTCTGGCACATTCTTCTTTTCCCCCTTGGGTGGCTCGGTTTCTTTGTAAGGCTTTCCTGGTATTCTAGTCAAAAGATTCAGGTCAATCTTCACAATAAGTGGGTACCTGTCATCAGGCTCACTAAGGGGTGAAAGAAGTTCCTTCTCTTCCATAGGAGAGAACA